>NW_026606296.1:40000-640000 GCF_029834395.1 Sorex fumeus
TAGTCCAACCCCCCTTTCCACTCCTGCCATCACCACCTAATTATGTATAAAACCCAAATCCATACACATACTAGCCTCAGTGCTCACAAACAAAGAGAGAGGGAAAAATATTAGACCCAAGGGCTCCTAGGTGGAGAAGTCAATAAAGCACAAGTAAGTCAAATGGGAACAAACAGAAAGCCTGGAGTCAGAGCTGGACCCTCACAAAGACGATGGGAAAGACAGCAGCCTGGGAGCAGGTGACACAGTACTTCCAGGTCACGGCGTGACAGAGAATTGCAGGCACCTCCTTCCTGACACATGTCCAGGACTTGATGTCCAGACACACCATTAAGCACTGACCCTGTTGACTCCCACGTAAGGAAGGTTTATTCCGTAGAAAACATACCAGACCCCCTACATACTCTGAAACCATATCTGTCAGTGTTTCAGCATCTTCTCTAAATACGGACCCTTTTGGTCTGGCTTACTTCCAGGACCCATATCTCCCCAAATAGAAAATAATGATGATAATAATAATAATAGTAGTAGTAGTAATTTAAAATAAAATTCTAAAGACAAAAATCAGAATAAGATTCCCATATAGTACAGCTGTTTGACTTCAGGGTAGATGCCCAAAAGACTGAAAAGAGTCAAAAAGAGATATTACAACCAAACACACAGCATTATTCACAATAGCACAAGCATAGAAGAAGCAACACAAGTGTCTAGTGGTAGAAGAGGAAGTAGCAGAATGCTGTATAGACATAAAACAGATCACTACTGAGCTTCTCAGAAAATTCTGACACATGGTGAACACTAAAGACATGCTGCTAAGTGAACAAATCAGTGAGAAACAGAGAAACACACATTGAATGAGCTTAGACAGGAACTCTAATAAGTAGCTGGAATCTTAGAAACAGAACAGAGTAGTGGTTGCAGGTTCCTGGAGAGAAGAGGGAAAAGCATGTGCATTATTTACAGAGCAGTCTCTACCCTGCAGAAGGAAGGGGAGAGGAAGATGAAAGGCAGTTGGTTGCACGACATCATCACTGTAGTTAACATCGCTGAACACATAAGAACAAAGATATCAATTTTTTTTTGGCTTTTTGGATCACATCTGTGATACTCAAGGGGTATTCCTGGCTTTACACTCAGGAATTACTCCTGGTGGTGCTCCAGGGCACCATATGGGATGCTGGGAATTCAACCTGGGTCGGTCGCATGCAAGGCAAATGCTGTACCCACTGTGCTATCACTCCAGCCCCTGAAGATGTCAATTTTATCTTTTATATATGTCACAATACAAACCTTTTTAAAGCTTGGGAAGTAGATCAGTGATCTAGTGAAAAGGAATTAAATTCTGCAGGGATCTCTTCTGGAGACAAAATAAATTGGCGGAGTGGAGGACTAATTGGCTTATCAGTGATCTAGTGAAAAGGAATTAAATTCTGCAGAGATCTCTTCTGGAGACAAAATAAATTGGCGGAGTGGAGAACTAATTGGCTTATTCTGTGTAGAAAAATATGTGAATCCAGGGATGAATAAAATTATTAAAGACAAAAGTAAAACGCATAAATATGTATTTATGGCACATATAATAGATAATACAGGATTGAATATCTCCAAATAGAAAAGAAAGAAAATTAGAAAAGATTGAACAGTAAGAAGACATTCCTGATGAATTCATTACTGTTATCATAAACTACCACCAGGAATGGTCCAAAAACAGTAAAAAATAGTAAACAGCTACTCAGAAGTCTGCTTTTGTGTCACCCCACTAAATTTGAATATTTGAGAAAACCATAATTTTCTCAAACGACAGCTGCCGTTCAGTTGTCTGGTGAAGGAGTCTGAATGTGGACCTGGCCGATTTCACCAGCAAGGTGAGTTCAGTCCTCTGAGATAAACATTTCTGTCTGAGGCAAGCTAAAAGAAATCTGTTCTATATTCACAAACAGACATGGGTGAATATATTTGTCTACGCAAACTGTTAAGTCAGAGGCTAGAATACATAGAAAGCATATGATTACAAGTTTAAATATAGCAACAATATTAGAATAATTTAAAAAGTAATTACTATATTGAGTTCTTGGGCCCCATATCTAGTTGAATTACTTACTTGTACTAGATTATTTTGTACATTATATTAGCTTCTGAGTACAGATTTTTTTCCTGAATGGTGGACATTTTGATTTTACATTGGTACCCTTTTCCTCAAATTATATCATTGAATATTATTTTCATGATACTATCTCACTGCTTTTTATAGTTGCTTATCAGATTAAAGATTGTTTCTTTGTAAACTGCTAAGTTTGTTTAATGAATGGATATTACTATGTTGAATGGTCTTTCTGCATAGAAACTGTGAACATAAAACTGATTTGTCAAAATGAACTGTGCAGACAGAAACTTCACTTTGCTAGAAGATTCACTTTGTCTTGATTTATATAGAGATGGTTTGAAATGTAAATTCAAAGGAACGAGATGTAATTTTTCTTTTCCACTATTGTCTTTGTAATTTTTAAACTTAGGAACTTTATATTATTATATTGGTGTCGTAAATGAGTTAAAATGTGAATGGAAAAGATAAGAACAAAAGACAAAAACAAAAAAATAATAAATGACAGTATCCTGAACCTTATTCTCTATATTTACTATTTTACTTAAAATTAATTACCTAAGAAAATTATTAGCATAAAAACGTAATCCATATATTGAGGTCCTACAGTATTTTTAATTTTATTTTTATAAAGTTGTTCACAATAATTGATTACATATAATATTTGAACCCCGCACGGCAGAGCCTGGCAAGCTACCCGTGACGTACTCGATATGCCAAACACAGTAACAACAAGTCTCATGATGGAGATGTTACTGGGTCCGCTCGAGCAAAATTGATGAACAACAGGAGTACCGTGATATATATACCGTGAATATAATATTTGAACATGAATTTCACCACCATTACAGCTTCCCATAGCCATATTTCAAGTGTTTCCATCCCAAACCCCAAACCCTGCCCCCAAAGCAGAACCAAAGTAATTTGTTTTGTATTTCTTGTTATGAATAATCCACTAAAAATGATCCAAAAAAGTTTTCTTAGAGAAAAATGTGTGAAGATTGTTGTATTTCACCCAGGAGCCAATAAGCCTTTCTATTAGAGATTAGTAGCATGTTGTTAAAGGTTGAGACTTGTGTGCTGAGATATATAGCCTACAGTATTTTTGTGTAATCTTGATGCTTCCAAAGGAAAATAGTATTTGACTGTGATATTTAGATCTCCTATATTTCTCTTATTATTCTTAATTCTTTTTATACCTTTGTCAGCTTAATTTTTGTTTTGTTTCCTCTATATTTCTAATTTCCCTGTATTTTTCTTTTAAGAGATATCTATTTCCTTTTATAGGTCCCTAGCCTGGACTGACCAAACCCTACATGACATGGTCTCTTAGACTACAGAAAGAACTGGTCAGGCAACAGATCACCGGAGATCTTTCCGGACCTCTTACTGAGCCAATTCTACTGGGGCACTTCAGACAGAACAGACTTGCCCTCTCTGCCCGCTCCAGATAAAACCCCTGTGGCCACGAGTTTCCAGAAGCAAAACCCAGGTATGCGGATTCCAGGACTAAGACTCCAGGCCACATGGCAGTAGCTGAGATGGGCTGTCCCTCCAAGTCTCCCTGCCCTCTTGGGATCCTGGCTGTCATGCCCACAATCTGCCTCCAGGCGCCATCTCAGTGCATCAACAGTCTTGATTCAGAGACTCCCAAATGAATCTCAAAATGTATTAGCTCCCTACAGAGATGTCTCTGGACCCAACCATTTACAATTTTAGAATTCCAGAAGTGTGTGGTTGCTTTTGTGGTCATGTGACCTCTCGTGTTATTAATAGTAAGCAATAGATAGTAAAGTATCTGCAATAGATAATACAGTATCTGCATCTGCCCCTGGCAAGGCAGGCTTGAATGGTAGTGGAAAAATTCAAGCAAACCATAATGCTGAAAAGTAGAGAGTGTGGGAGAAATTGCCATAGAGGCGCAGGGGGCGAGGGGGTTGGGATGGGCAGGGGGAATACTGGGGACAGTGGTGGTGGAAAATGTGCACTGGTGGAGAGATGGATATTCGATCATTGTATGACCGAAACTCAAACGTGAAAGCTTTGTAACTGTAGCTCACAGTGATTCAATTAAAAAAAAAATGGTCAGAAACTTAAGAAACTGAGAGATAACATTTCTGCTCTCAAGTACATTTCAACCCCTAATAAGCTGTGTAATTTCATAGACTTTTTTTTAACTCAGCTTTATTTAAAGGAAGTCAGACAAGTGTGTCCAATTAATTCTCAGTAACATTAAAATTTATAACAGATTCCACGCATATTATTCTGGGTGCATATTTTGAAAGCAATAAATTCAAACAATAATCATAGCTTACCTATGTGACAAATTTAAATGTAAATGGTAAAACTAAAACAAGTAGGTAAAACAATTAGCTAAAACAAGAGGTAAGCTCGTGTAAGACCATGCTCCAGAGATTCATAAATAAATCTCAAGAGAACAACAAGACACAAAAGATATTTTTTCCAGACACTCACACATGATTGAGATGTCCATGGTACCCTGGAAGAGGGGTGGGTCCTGGGCTGACCCACTCAAACAGAATCCTGGCCCGCACTTGCTCCCACATTTCAAAATAGCCACCATGCTCCCTACGGGACTCCATTGTCTTGGGACTCAACCTCATAGAGAAATTAGTCTGCTGAAAAACTCAGGTATGTGGGTTTTGTGACTGAGATCTTCCAGGCTTTCTCAGAGTCAGGATGGGCTACTTCTGCCCCGCTTCCTGTACTTCCATAAGTCCCAGAAGTCACTTACACACCCTAAAGTCACCACCCAGTTAAAAATTTAACTCCAGCTGCACCAGCCTATTAAAAATTTCGGACTTCCTGGAGTGAATAGCCGTGAATGCGAATGACATCTCAAACTCCACAACACAGATAAACCAGTAGGAGCCCACCAGATTGGATGGGATGTAACATAGAAGGCAATCAATCTCAATTAATAAAACATAAATATAAAAGACTTAAGCTGAAACAACATCTTAATAATCTCTCATACAAGGATTTAATGTCTCCATGGTGAGATACAACAATTTATACTAATTTTCTGCTAAAGAAATATTTGTTATCATTGTTAGCAAATTATTGATAAAAAGCAATATAAAATAAATCGTTGAGGGCCTGCTATGGGGACAGGCTTAAGGGGTGGTTGGGAAAATTGGAGACAGTGGTGGAGGAAAAGTATAATGGTGATGGTATTGTGTTGGAATGTTCAATGCCTGTAACGAACCAACATGAACAACTTTGTAAACTACAGTGTTTATATAAAGTGTAGGGGAAAATTTACATATGTAGGCTTTACATATTCCATGCGAACTCCAAAATAGATTAACACAGAATTACATGAAAGATTTTATTAATGACAGGTGAGAGATGATTACCATAGTGAGATCCATGTATAAAGTAAAATGTAATGTAATATATATTATATACATTACATTTTACTTTATACATGACAAGCTAACGGCAAGCTACCGAGAGTATTCGATATGCCAGACACAGTAACAACAGAGTCTCCAGTGGAGACGTTACTGGGCCCGCTCGAGCAAATCGACTGGGCCCGCTCGAACAAATCGATGATCAACGGGAGGGCCTTTATACTTTAGATTCCAGTAGCTAGACAGTTGTGCTCACCAACTTCCCTGTAATCCCACCAACGGTTAAGATCCAGAGACTATAAAACCAAGCTCCCGGAAGAGAACAATGCAGAGTCTCCTGCCCCCGCACCTGGCTGTCATCACCAGGGCCCCTTGGAGGGGGGCGGGTTGAGTTTCCCTCCCACTCCGAGCAGAGCCCTGGCAACTGAAGACCTCCAGGACCCAGCCACAGCCATGCTGAGACCACTCTCCACACGCTCAGCTGAGCCTCATGCATGAAGGAACTGGCAGAGGAACCCAGGTGTATAGGACCCGGGGCTGAGATCTCCAAGCCTACTCAGATCAGAACTGGGCCTCCTCCACCCAGATGCCCATCTTCCAGTAACTAGACAGTGGCACCCACCAACTGCTGTGTAATCCCACCAATGGCCAAGATTCAGAGACTATAAAACCAAGCTCCCAGAAGCGTGCAGCCACGGATGCTAGACCTTTAATTATTTAGTTTTCGCTCTCAGAGAACCCAGTGAGCTACTGAAAGTATCCTTCCTGCAAACATGCCTGACTGGGAACACCTGTAAAGGTGATTAGAGGCTACCCCAAAAGTCTCCAGCCCTCTCAGAGAGCCCGGCAAGCTACTGAGAGTATCCTACCCCCACAGAAGAGACTGGCAAGCTACCCGTGGCATACTCCATGTGATGAAAACAGTAGCAATGATGGTCCTCATTCCCCTGACCCTGAAAGAGCCCCCAATATGCCATCAGGCTACACTAGCATGTATCAGAGACGAATGGAGACATTACTGGCACCTGCTTGAGCAAATCAATAAACAACGGGAGGACAGTAATATAGTGATACAGTGATACTGTAGATTCCATAGTTGGAAACAGACACATGGAAATGAGAATAGGCATTTTATTACATTGTATTAAATGGTTTTGATTCTTGTATTTACATAGGTCAAATTCATACAGTAATCACAAATTAGCTCTTACTGTTTTATTTTCTGATCATTCTATTTGCCATCTCTTAAGTTTTTTTATTTGGAATAAGCAATATAATGTAAATTTGTTATATGCCTAAGGGGAAAGATTGGGAGAGAAACTAGGGATATTTGTGGAGAAAGGTCACACTGGTGGTGATGAAACACTAAATATTTGAAACAACTGTATAATGAACAACTTTGTAGATCACCGTGCATTTAATAAAAATTTATTTTTAAAAAATGTTGGAGCTAGAGCAATAGTACAATGAGTAGGGTGCTTATCTTGCAGGCGGCCAACCCCAGTGTTGTCACAGGAAAACCTTGCACTGTTAATCATCTGGAAATCGTGGCCTTTGAACTGCCGACAGTCTCTTTTTAATCTCACAGATTCCTCTGTAGCTGCCCCTTTTCTGAGGGCTCCACCCTTCTCTGGATGGAGCCTTGGATTTCTCCATTTGGATAGTGTCTCAGTTTCTCTTCTTCAAAGAGCTCAGGGTTTGTATTTCAAAGAGGTCTTCCTGTCCATGGGTTCCTTCAGGGCTAGATGATCTCTTCATTTTAAAATGTATTATTCGCCCAAAGCACGTTCCCAAATTCTCTTATCAGTCTGCCTACAACAAAAAGGAAAATAGTTTCTGCTGCCATGATTCTTTCTATGGCTACTTCTAACCTGAGGTTGGTGAAGAGAGAAGGAAAGATCAGTTTAATTCATGGCTCTCATTTGGCTTTTTTTTTTTCAAATGCACTATAGTTAGGTTTTGGCTTTTTTCGATCAGCATGTCTTTATCAACACTGGGTGAAGCTCAAGTTGCAGTGTGTGTCACATCAGGTGACACGGGCACTTTCATACTCCACTTCACTTTTACCCCACATCACATTCTTATTCTGCACCTGAAAACAGTTGAGTGAAGGCTCTTCTGAGGCACAGTGCATTGCCTGTCCTCTGTACCCACCTCCTCCAGCTCGCCTTCTATGCCAGGCGCAGCAGAAATGCCACGCCTGCCCTGGGGATGCCCCCCCACCAGCTTCCAGAAGAGGAACACCACGGTTTCCTCCTCAGTTCTCTTTGTCTCTTTATCAAGTTCTCAAGGTCCAAGAAATTCCCTGCCACCAGCAAGCAGAGTGACAAAGGAACAGGACTTGGTATAATGAACAACCTTGCAAATCATAGTGTGTGGGAAGCCAAGAGCCCTCTCATAGACCCTGGCCGTGGTTCCCATGCTAGGAACTGCTTGGGACAGACATTGTTGACAGTCTCCCAGGACTTCCTGATCTCAGTGGATGCCTGATCTATAGCCAGCAACATCAAGCTGACAGTTAGCTTAGCTGGCCTTATCTATAGTAACCTCCAGGATGCATCTACTCCCTAAGACCCTTTGATAAACAACTGTAAAGCTCAGGATACACCTACTGCCACAAGACCCTTTGATGTACAAATGTCTACCTTGAATGTTAGGTAAAGCTCTTGTTGCTGACCTTATCATATATGGTTATACTGCTTCTGCTCCTGACTGAGCTGCCCAGACCCTATATAAACAGCCTGTATCCCTCAATAAAGTGCTGTCCCTTTTTCTCTCTATTTCTAAACTATACTCTGTCTCTTGTGTCTTGTGTTCATTCGGTCGGTCCTTCCTTGCACCTACGGATCCTAGGGCCACCTCCGCGGGTCGGAGAGTAGTTTGCGGGCCCTTCGCGATAGTGTTTTTATTAAAATTGACTTTACAAAAATTGTGGAGCTAGAGAGACTGTAGAGTGGGTAGGGTGCTTATCTTGCAGGCAGCCAACCCGAGTTTGATCGCCAGCACGACATATGGTCCCCTGATCTCACCAAGAGTGATCCCTCATCACAAGTCTGGTGTGGTTCAAAAACAAACAAACAAAATTTAATGTGCTTGACATGTAAGACTGTGTACATTTAGGTTTACAGCACCCTGGCTTAATACATTGAAATATTATTAATGTGACTGCCAACATAGCTCTATTCCTCTACAAAAGCATCATTTTTATGTTGAGAACTATTAACTCTTCACAACTTTGAGATTTATAAAACAATATTGTCTTTAATCACTAAACTATGCACTAGATCTCTAGAATAAACTTAGTTATGAGTTGCAAGTTTGTTCCCGTAAAAAAGTCTCCCCAATCTTCAACCCCTTAGAAACCACCATTGTAGGTTCCATTTCTATGACGTTGGCTGTTTCTGATTCCATTTGTAAGTGGCATCAAACAGTATTTGTCTCTTTCTATCTGGCTTATTTTACCTCACATGAGACCCTAGATCTTCATCTATATTGTTCAAAAGTCATTCCTCTGTTATAGACACAGTTGTTTTCTTATCTTGTCTACTGTAAATAATGTGCAAACAATATGGGAGTGCTTAGGAGATGGGAGAGCACTAATGGTGGCATTTAAGGGGACAAACTTACAAGTTTAAAAGTCAACGGGAGTTTATACTTCAAGCCCTAGAGCACATGCCTGACTAAGTTGTCTCTTTGTTTATTTCCAATCTGGAGAAGCCCATTTTCTTTAGAACGTGTACTTCTCTCTATCTTTACCCTCACATCTTTCTAGATAAGTTTCAATAAAAACTATCATGCTTCACATTTAACCTCCTCCTGAAATTCTTTTCTGTGAGAGAAAAGTGATGGACCCAGAACTTCCATGCTGATAATGGAACTGACCTGACCTAGACCAGGCATTTCCATGAGCACTGGTGACCAAGGTGAGTCGAGCAGAGGTGGAAGCACTTTCACATGGAGTCAACCTTTTATACTTCTCTCTCGCTCTCACAGTCTCTCCCCCATCCTCTTTCTTTTCTTTCCCTCTTCCTCCCTCCTCTCTCTCCCTCCCTATTCCTCTCTCACTCACACCCTTCTCTTCTCTCTATTCTTGAGTTAGCATCATCTCTCCTTTTGCTCTCTCTACTTTCTCTTTCTCACCACACCTGGAAGTGCTCAGGGTTTACTCCTGACTCTAAAGTTCATCTCATCCTCCTCGGTTGTTTCAGTCAGTTAACTGTGGGTAAGAGTATATTGGAGACAGGAGGAATGACCATGAAATCTAGAAATAAAAATGATCCTTTCCCTGGGGACCAGGAGGTGACCATATGTATACATATGTGCGTCTATAATATGAACATTGAAAGAAATGTCAGCTAGCCAGAGAAGATAATAAGACTCTTTCCTTGCAAGGGCTGATCCCAGTTTGATCCTCAGAACCACCAGGAGCAACCCCTTAGCTTACTTCCAGGAGTAACCCAGGAAGAGCTCCAAAACCAAAGAAACACAAAAGAAATGACAACTTGTGTTTGGCTTTGTTCAGTGCTAGTGAAGGGATCCCCCTACCTTTCTAAAGTACCTGGCAGGTGTGATGAGTAATATAACTGGAATCATTTTAAAACAGGGCTGTAGAAACCAAAGATCTAGTATAGGGTTTAGATGGTTGATCCCAGCTTGATCCCAGGCACCAAGTGGCCCCGAGACTCTAAAGGTGGAGCTCTGGAGGGCCCAAGTACAAGTGCAGGGGCCTAGGTCATCCCACACCACAGCCAGCAGCAAGCACCACATCCACGGTCTCTTACACTGGATGTCCTGCATGGTTGCTGGAGAATTTCCAAGAGGACCACGAAGGCCTCATGAGTACCATTTGATAGAACACCCGATCCCCCATAAAAGAGGGCTACCGGAGAGTGGAGATGACTCACAGGGCTGGTGCTCATACTTCTGTTTTGCATCCGTGAGAATCTGATTGATCATGGCACCATATGGATCCCTGGGAGTAGTTCCTGAGCCCTACTATGTGACCCCAAACTCAAAATAAATGAAATGAAATGAAATAAAACAGAGCTGCAAGAAGCCACTGCAGATATACCAACTCTACAGTCTGTCTTCCCTAAACTGGGTAAGGCCTCTGGCCACCAACATTCCAAGAAGAAACAAGAACAAGAATATCCTGTTTGAGAGAGGCAAAAATGTATAGTCAAAGTGCTATCTACACTTGTTTGTTCATTGCAGCACTCTTACAATAGCCAGAAACTGGAAGAAACCTGAATGCTCAGGAACAGATGACTGGTTAAAGAAACTTTGGTACATCTACACAATGGAGTACTATGTAGCTGTTAGAAAAGATGAAGTCATGAAATTTATATACAAGTGGTACAACATGGAAAGTATCATGCTAAGCGAAATGAGTCAGAAAGAGAGGGACATAGAAAGATTGCATTCATCTGGGGAATATAAAGAAACAAAATATGAGATTAATACCGAAGAATAGCTGAGATCAACACCAGGAGGATTACTCCATAGCTTAGAGGCCAGCCAGGCATTCTAGGGGAAAGGGCAGCTCAGGTAGAGAAGGGAGCACCAAATAAAGGGTGTTTGGAGGATCCTCCCAGGAGGGGAAATGCATGTTGAAAGTAGACTATGGACTGAACATGTTTGCCACTCAAAGCCTCTTTTGCAGACCACAACACCCAAAAGGAGGGAGAGACACAAGGAATTGACCTGCCACAGAGGCAGGGCGGGATGGGGGGATGGGGGTGGGAGGGATATTATCCATGGTGGTGGAAAATGGGCACTGGTGGAGGGATGGGTATTTGATCATTGCATAATCAAACCCAAGGACAAAAAATTGTAAATCTACAACTGTACCTCATGGTGTTTCACTAAAAATAATAAAAAAAGAAAAAAAGAAAAAAGAAAAATAAAAAAAAGAATATCCTGTTTGAAAGGACTGATAAAAAGTGAACTTTAATCTACTTTTACCTCCTGACGATGTTGATGCTTTCACCTGATCAGCATATCATTTATTACCTCATAAAATTTATTTCCCTTATAAAAACTCACTTTTATGCCTTCTTCAGACTCTATCTGAATATGAGCATTTATTTTCCTTATAAAAACTCACTTTTGTGCCTTCTTCAGACTCTATCTGAATATGAACTCTACAACCCTTTCATTTATTTATTTTTGTTTTGAGGTCACACCCAGGGGTGCTCCAGGTTTACTCTTGGCTTTGCACTCAGGAATCACTCCTGGCGTGCTTGGGGGGCCATATAGGACCATATAGGATGTGGGGATCGAAACTGGGTCAGTTACATGCAAGGCAAATTCCCTACCCGCTATATTATCACTCCTGCCCCTCTACAACTCTTTTTTTCTTATTTTTAATTTTTATAAGGTTGTTTGCAATAATTTATTGTATTCAATATTCTAACACCAAACCAATTCCACCACCATTACACCTTATCATCACCATTATTTTCAATTTTACCACTACTACCCAAGCCTGCCCCAAAGGCAGATCCTCAATAATTTATTTTTATTGTTTGTTAAGAGTAATTCACTAAAAATGATCCAAAGAGGGTTTTTTAGAGGAAAATGTATGAAGATTGTTGTATCTCATCTTGGTGCTGTTAAGCCTTGTATAAGAAATTACTGACATGTTGTTACATGTTGAGCCTTGTATATACATATATATGTGTACATATATGTGTGTGTATATATATGTATATAGATAGATAGATAGATCAAGATCAGTTGCCTTCTACTCTACAGCCCATCACGTATGTTGTGCTACTGTTGGTACACCAGAGGCATAGAGTATGAGATGTAACTCCAGAAATTCCAAAATTTTAAATAAAATGATACAGCTTGAGTTAAATGCATCTCTGCCACTTGTTGCACTTTTTCGAGATTTTTTTGTGAGTGTCTGGATCATGGCCGTTAATGAGTTTATATGGTGTCCTTTTAATGCCCAAATAAACACTCTGATTGTCTCCCAATTCGACTTTTTATTCGGTTGTTAAGGGTCATCAATTTAATTTTTGGAGGGGTTTTTGTTTTGCTTTGTTTGGGGCCACACACCCACCTGTGCTCAGGGGATTACTCCTGGGCAGTGTCTGGGGCCTATATGTGGTGCCAAGATCAAATCCAGATGGGCTATGTGAAAGGAAAGTACCTGAAGTGCCGTGCTATCTTTCTGGTATCAATTTTAGACTTTTGAGAATGGTAGATAGTCAAGGGAATTTTGTTTTGATTTTATTTTAGGCACAGTGGTTTACTATGCTGTTAATAAATAGTAGCATTTCGTGCACGACACGGTTTAGCACCAAACCCCTCACCTGAATGTCTACTTCCCTGATCATTGTTCCAGTGTCTCTCCTCTTCACTCACCAAGGTAGTTTACGACTAAGACCAGTTCTCAATTTCTGTGACCTTTGGGTATTTGTTAATCCCCTGCTACATGTCTTTATATTCCATCAGGAGAGAGTTCATTCTGTGTGTGTCTCTCTCTCTGTGAGTGAGGGCACTCACCACGTGCATTTGGTGGTCAAAAGTCACTACCCCATCCCAATCAGCCTCTGCATACCAACACATGAGGGAAGAAAGAAGGCCGCCAAAATGGTTGGTGATTAATCGCCATTTATTACAATCTATGTTCCTCCATGCATTCCATTCTCCCTATGTGTCTATTCCAGTCTCTCCGCATGCCCCATTCCAGTTTCACCCTGTCCCTCATTCCAGTCTCACTCTGCCCTCATTCCCATTCCCTCGTGCCCCATCTCACAGCCTTCGTTATTCACCCAGGCCCCCAGAGTTGGGGGTAGCAATACACCTTGTAGTGATTTTACACTCAATATATGTAAGGCCCTTCCCTCAGGTGAAACTTCTTCTAGGACAAAATCTCATCTTGCAAGAAGATACACCCAAGGGAAGAAGACCATCTAGGGGCATATTTCTCCTTTCCTTGGTCTATTTCCATTTAAATGGTCATCTTCAATTTACTTCTTAATATTTCTAGTCATTTTGTATGAACACCGTAGCACTGTAGCACTGTACTCCTGTTGTTCATCTGTTTGCTCAAGTGGGCACCAGGAATGTCTCACAACAAATTGTGAGACATGTTGTTACTATTTTTGGCATATTGAATACGTTATGGGTAGCTTGCCAGGCTTTGCCATGCAGGCGAGATACTCTCAGTAGTTTTCCCGGCTCCCCGAGAGGGGCGGAGGAATAGAACCCGGGTCAGCCATGTCGGCCGCATGCAAGGCAAACGCCTTACCCACTGTGCTATCACTATTAAGGTTTGTATTATTGGAAAATTGCTATGTTGAACAAAGGGATGGTTCTTCCTATTCCCATTTTGTTTTATACAGAAGTTTATTTTTGATCAACTTACGTCCTATAATTCGAGTAATTAAATATTTCTGAGTTGAAATAAAGAGAAACTGAACACTGTAAGATTATTAAGTTTAAAGGATGGGGTGGCTCTCCTGGAGACATCTCTCTTATATCCCAGACTACAGTCCTCAGGCCATGTTAGTCTTCCTAACCTTATTCATGGGCCCTGAATAAAGTCCTTATTCAGATCCTTCTTTGGGGGTCATGACAAAATTTGTCCATGACCATACTCTTAACTTACTATATTTTATGGTGGTTGGCCTGTCCCTTTTAGATACCAGGAGAGCTTATGGCTTGTCCCTTTTCAATACTTGGGTAGCTTACGGCTTGCCCTGAGTCCATCCAAGACCCTCACTGGAACCCTACTTTTGGGGTGCTAAGAACTAAGGACAGCTGAGGCTTAAGTCGAGTAAATATGACAGATGACCAGGAATAAATATTGTTCTGAGTCAATTAACTCCCAGAAGCACAGCATTAACTATCTTCCTGTGTCTATACAAAAAGGACACTGCTCTAGAGTAAACTATGAAAAGGATATAAGGGAAAGAAAAAAGCAAATATTTCAGTTGCATATACAAAATCCAGAGTCCTGAGAAGAATCTGACTTTACAAATCACAGGGTCTGATTTTGGGATATAGTGATTAACAGAGAGGGAAGCAGAACACAAAGAATAAGTTAAAGATAAATAAAGAGGAATGGGAGTGCCTTTGGGGCTTTGTGATGAGGGTAACTCAATAACCTAACCTAACCTCCCTGAGGCAAGGGAGGAAGGACAAACCAATCCAACATCTCTCCTAATTTCACTCAGCATGATACTCTCCAGATCCTGCCAGGTAGCAGCTAATTGTATGATTTATCATTTTTTACAGAAGGGTAGTATTCTATGTGTGTAGAACAGAGAAGGAAAGAAATAGCGGTGGGGGTCTGGGGAAAGAGATAAAGAAGATGAAGACAGAAAGTAATGGGCAAGCAGGGGTCAAGGGCCTGAGATACATCAGTAATGTGGAGGGGTGGGTAGGTACAGACGCAAAACAGAGTCAACAACACTAAAAACATGAGACACAAATGACAACATCCAAACATTCTGATGTGCCTGTAAGCTGGCAGCTTGTGGGGGTGGGAGGGAACTTGGGGTCACTGGTGATGGTAAATTGATGCTAGAACATTAGATGTTTCAATAACTTTGTAAATCACGGTTCTTTAATGAAATAAAAATTGTTTTTTAAAAAGATATTTTGGTCTGATGACTGTTTGACCTGGTCTTTCTTACATCTCGTCTCAGCAGGAGGCTGGCGTGGAGATATGAGATATGGTGCAGGGCTTCTACACACACTGACTACAAAGGCCTCTGTAGAAGTTACCTCTGCCCTGGTCTAGCCATAACTGACCTGTAACTTTACAAGTGACCTTAGCTGCCAGCCGTGACTTCTTTGTCAGTACCTGACAGAGGAAAGCTAAAGTCTTGCCACCATATTGGGAAAAAACAAAGTCACTGCAGTGGTAACCTAAATGTTCCTTAAAGACCCTGGGTTAGCCTTCTTGTTTTCCAGGATAGATAGGAAAATAAATTTGGGTAACACTGGAGGTTGAAAGTGTTATTTCTTCACTCTACTTAGTTGTAGGGCTATTTCCCATCCTCAGCCTAGCAATTCTTAATGGACTGTGTTGAGGAGAAAATCAGAAGACCTAGGAAATCAAAGGCAAAGCTTGGAGCATGCCAGGCTATCTCCCCTCAGGAATGAGAAGGGGGGCTTCAACTATATTAATTCACAGCCTGGCAAGCTACTGAGAGTATCTCGCCCGCACGGCAAAGCCTGGCATGCTCCCCGTGATGTATTCGATATGCCAAACACAGTAACAAGTCTCACAATGGAGAGGTTACTGGGCCCTCTCGAGAAAATCGATGAACAACGGGAGGACCATGACCGTGACCGTGACCTACGGTTCTGTTTTCTAGCAAATGGGTATATTAAAGGTATGTCCCTTCCCCTTCAGGGATACCAAACAGTCACAGTACATGTAAGAGGAATAGGGAAGCATATTTAGGGCAATAGAAAGTAGACCTCTGGTGCTGACACTAGATACTGATTGAAAATCCTGCCGTTAAAGATTATTGTTAGAAGAAATTTAGTTTGGTTTTAAAATGTAGTCTTTAGCCCTGAAGCCTAAGAAGGAGGAACTATAACTTGTAAATTACAAATTTTATAAATTTGGTAGCTACATATGTAGTGAAACATGGTTGGGCCTAGAACATTGGCCTGATAGTATCTAATAAATGAGAGAAAGGACCAGGAACTAGCATTCGGTCAGAACCCCTGCCCATTTGTGCCGAGTTTGCCGACTTGGCAACCACCCAATCTTGAAATACCATAATCAATGGTTGACAAACTACTCTAGGCACCATATAATCTCATCAATGGCCAAGATCCACAGACTCTTAAATAAAGTTCTCAGAAGAGAGCAACATAGAACGTCCTGATCCTGCTCCAGGCTGTCTTCACCCTGGCCACTCGGAGGGGGACAGGCTGAGTTTCCCTCCCCACCCCTGCAGAGTCCAGGCAGTCAGAAACCTCCTGAGTCCAACCATATCCATGCTCAAGGCCTCTCTGCACAGGTTCGGATGAGCCTCACCTATGAGGGAACCTGCAGAAAAATCCAGGTATTCGGGACCCGTGACTGATATCTCCAAGCCTGCTCGGAACGGGTCTGGGCCTCCTCCCCTCAACTCCCCAGTTTTCCAGTGTCTTGGTAGTCACACAACAAACTGCCTCTGGTGCCATATAATCTCATCCAAGGTCAAAACCCAGAGACTATAAAATAAAGCTCATGGAAGAGTGTGACGTAGAACAACCTGGAGCATGAGGCCGAATTCACGGCTGCACAACCTCTTATGCTCTAGCCCACTGATGTACCAAAAAGTAGCACACATTTGTTTGGGTATAACTGCTTGCAGTCTCTTACACAAGGACTTACTTAAATGACTTCAGGATGAAATATAGCAATCTTCACAAACTTTCCTCTTATGGTGGTGGGAAGGTGCACGATGTTGGGATTGGTGTTTGACTATTAACTGTAGTCAACTACAACTTTTTAAAAATAAAATAAAACTAAAAACAAATTGAAAAAAATCAATAGTTGCTATTAAAGCCTCCTTTCCCCCCTCTCTTTGAGGCTCTAAATCTATGCATTTTAGACAGGTGGGTTATTTCTCACAGTACATGCTGGATATCAACTGGGATGCCCACCTCGAGGCAAAATGCTTGGTTACATTAAAAAAAAACACTATATCATGAGCACACTTCATAAATATTCATATCCAGGGGCTGGAGCCATAGCACAGCGGGTAGGGCGTTTGCCTTGCAAGTGGCCAACCTGGGTTCGATTCCTAGCATCCCATATGGTCCCCCAAGCACCGCCAGGAGTGATTCCTGAGTGCATGAGCCAGGAATAAACCCAGTGCAATGCTGGGTGTGACCCAAAAAGAAAAAACAAAAAGAAAAGAATAAATATTCATAATCAGCTATAAGGGGACAGGAAGCCTGAAGATGGGAGAGGCAAGATGGGGCGAGTGGGAGGCGGGGCGGGGCAAGCGGCAGGCGGGGCGGGGCCAGCGAGCGGGAGGCGGGGCGGAGGGGCGGGGCGAGCGGGAGGCTGGGCGAGCGGGCCGGAAGCCAGCGGTTGGAGCTAGCGGGGCGACTTGACGACCCCGAGCGCTCTGCTGGTGATGGGCATGAGCGGCTCATGGAAGTACGTCCTGGAGGCGGGCGGCGGGCACACGGGAGGAGGACAGGCCCGCGGGGACGCGGGAGCCCTGGGGAGTCCCCTTCCTCTTCCCGGGAACGGGAGTGAGAGCCCGGTCCACTCTGCTAAAGATACTTGCCAAAGTATCTTGCTAAAGTATCCCCGTCCACTGTGCTAAAGTAGCTTGACCTTCAGATGCTCTAGACTCTCCTTAGTCAGGAACCACCCATGTGGGTTGTATCCATTTAAAAAGCTTGCTTCGGGTAAATAGACATATCTTTAGAAGAATTGGGGGTGGGCATGTTTACCTTCAAAGACAGGGAATCTGGGATGACATTAAAAGTCAGCACCTGCAGTTTCCTAGCTACCTGCTTTAAAAGTGGTGGCCTGAGGCTGGAGTGATAGCTCAGCGGGTAAGGTGTTTGCCTTGCACGCGGCAGACCCAGGTTCGATTCCCAGCATCCCATATGGTCCACTGAGCACCGCCAGGAGTAATTCCTGAGTGCATGAGCCAGGAGTAACCCCTGTGCATTGCCGGGTGTGACCCAAAAAGGAAAAAAAAAGTGTAAGACTGCTCCTGTGCTTGGTGTAAGGGACTTAGTAACCGCAGGACTTGGTTCCACCATGGCCTGCTGAGCTAGCTTGGGCAGTTAGTCACATTTCCATCAGGCGAGAGGGAAGATATCCTATACAATTCAGATGGTTAGTTTCATGCATTCAGAAAAATATTGGACTCCGTCATTCATGGTTGTCACTGATAATGGGACAAAAATCCCTACCTTCAGGGAGTTTATATGCCACTATGGGGGATGGCAGTGAATACATACACATCAACCAAAAGTGTCGGTGGTGGCCACCTCCAGGTGAGAGACTGGGGAGGAAGTGGGCAGAGCACCAGGCAGGAGGGTCAAGGAATGACCCTCTGAAGAAATGTGGGAGTTAGGATAGAGGAGGGGACAAGCCTGGAGAACAGTGGGAAAGCATTATGGCAGAGGGATTAGAACATGTCAAGGCCCAAAGGCCTGACTGCCTTATGGATTATCAGGGAACCCCAGCAAGGCAAGACGGGTGGTCTGAAGTTAGAGATTCGGTTATGGAATATAAATAAGAGCGTTGTGGATGGACTATGAATGAGAAGTAAAGAGGGGTTTTAAGACTTGCACCTGGGCAGCTTGGAGAAGGGAGAAGTACACCAGTGTTTCCCAAAGAAGAAGATGCCGCTCCAGGATTTCTGGAAGAATCCAGAAGGGCAGTATTAGCCTCTGATGAAATTAGGGGTTGTTGAGTAATGTTATGTTTGGTTTGGGGTCATACCAAGCACTCCTTGAGGGCCTCTTTTGGTAGTGCACAGTGGACCATGTCGCAGGAATTCAGCTGGGATGAGCCACGAACAAGGCAAGCCTCAAAACTCGTGGACTACCTCTCCAGCCTGGAGTAATAATTTTTCTGAATAGGGAATCTCAGGACAAAGAAATTTGGGAGCCTCTGTTATAGGCTGACATGGAGAAGCAGGAGACATATGTGGAAGGAAAATATCTGGAGCTCAGTGTGGGACTGAGTCTGTTTCAAATAAATTTGTCAAATGGGGGATTGATTTTCCAAGTCAGAAGTTTGCGGAGGTACTACCTCTGTGACCCCCCCAAACATTTTTTAAAATATATTTGATTTCAGAAAGTGAAGCAATCATATAAAAATATCAAGTAGGGGCTAGAGCAGTAGCACAGTGGGTAAGAGTGTTTGCCTTGCATGTGGCTGACACGGGTTCCATTCCTGGCACCTCATATGGTCCCCTGAGGCCCACCGGAAGTAATACCTAAGTGTAGAGCCAGGAGTAAGTCCTGATCACTGTCAGGTGTGGACCCCGAGAAACAAGTAAACACTTTGGAATTGGTAAATGTTTACCAACAAATTGGACTTTGATTACAAAGTTGAGGTCACCAGATGGAAGGGGGAGGGGTTGAGGAATGAGGGAAAAGAGAGACTAGAAGGGACATAAGGGCAGTGGTGGAGAGATTTTGGTACTGGCGGTACAATAACTTTATACACCAAAAGTATAATTGTAACCATGTTATCTTAAACACAGTTTGTAAAAATTGTGGAGTTGGTATATAAAGGGCTGGAGCAATAGCATAGCGGTAGGGCGTTTGCCTTACAAGGGCCAACATGGCCGACCCGAGTTCGATTCCTCCACTCCTCTTGGAGAGCCCGGAAAGCTACTGGGAGTATCTCGCCCGCACGGCAAAGCCTGGAAAGCTCCCCGTGACATATTCTATATGCCAAACACAGTAACAAGTCTCACAATATTACTGGGCCCGCTCGAGCAAATCGATGAACAACGGAAGGACTGTGACTGTGACTGTGACTGTGACTGGTATATAAAATTTGGGAGACCAGGTCTGATAAATATTAAGTGGATATGAAAATTGTGATGGTGGTAAATGGTATTTGTGCAACACCTTAGAAATTGAAAGCCAGAAAGGATTTCATTTCTCATTGGCTGCCTTCTCTGTCCATCTTCCGTGGCACAGACCAAGCCTCTGGCGGCCAGCTGGTAGGTAGCTCAGTCAGTGCTGGCTAAATGAAATGAGCGGATGGGGAATGGGTACTGTGGCTCAGTTCTCTCATTTTGCTGGTGAGAAAATAATTTCACCTTACACAGGAGCTTAGTCCTGTAATGACAGAATAGAGAACCTGCCAGATGTCAGATTCAGAGCCCCGAGGCCTTCTCACCACCTGCACTGCCTTTTAGGGGGAACAGATCCTTATCAGATACTCTGAGCAGAGAGCCCTGGACATCCAGTCCGAAGGGCTGGCCTGTCTCTTGTGTCCATTAAGAGTGCGTTTCTTCTATTTATTTCTTCATTTTTGTTTTGGGAGCCCCCCCCCCAAAACTGTGCCTAGAGCTTACTCCTGGCTCTGTGCTTAGGGATCACTCCTGGCAGGGACAAAATTGGTTGCTGGGGGTTGAACCTGCAGGGCCTTCCCTGTTGTCCTGTCTCTCTGCTCAAGCATGTCGCCCTGAGCCCTGAGGCAGTGCTTTGCTTTGCACCTTGTAGGAGTTAGAGGAGGTTAATCCCCTTCACATCCCTCCTAGCATCCTCAGGAGAGTTTTGAGCACTTCAGGAATTCAGTTTTTTTTTTCCCTTAGAAAATAAACACCTAGGGGCTGGAGCTGGGACAGTAGTCAGGGTGCATGCCCAGCACTCTGTACTGCAGTGCCTCGTGGTCTCCTGTGCACCATCTGGTGCAGCCCTGGAGGTTTCTGAGCACCTCTGTGGCGTGGGTGAGGCCAAGCATGGCAGGGCTGAGCAGTACCACAGTCTCTGGCTTTTGCACAAGACCCCTGGCCATGTGGGCCAAGAACCACCAGAAGGGCTCTCAGGTCTCCTGAGCACCACTTGGGAGGCATCTATGAAGCAGGGGCCAAAACACTTAAGGAGTTTAATGAGATTGGATGGTATGTTTCGGGGGAGAGGTTAGCGGCACGTGGGTAATGATGTCTTTCTTTAAACTCCTGGAGAAAACGAAAACCATACTCTAGATTCCATGGTCAAGAACATCACTTTTGGGGTAGGAGCAATAATGCAGTGGGCTGAAATACATGCCTTGCATGCCGGAAACCCAGGGTCATGCTCCTGAACCCCATGGTTTCCCAAGCATCTACTGGGAGCGGCCCCTGAGCACAGAGCCAGGAGTAACCTTAGAGCACCTCCGGGGATCACCAAAACCCAAAACCAACAAGACATCACAACCACTTGCAGATTGTCATCAGTATACTTTGATCTGAGTTCTGGGGGGCACCCTCGGATGGGCTGGTTGGGAGGGCGTGGTCATTTGAACATCTGCATCCTCTCCACAGATAGAGCGTGGGCGCCCTGCTGGCATCCGAGGTAACCCGCCTTTCTGTCCCTCAGTCTCACACCCTACTGGTCTCCTACTGTTCTCTCCCTTCCCCGACCCGAAGGCAGGCTGATCTGTAAGCACGAACAAGTACAGAGTGCCACTCACTGCTGCGGTTTGGTTTCCCATTGGGTGATTACAGATAATGATGGGTGAGCCCCACAGCACACTGCTGAGCTTCAAACCCCTTTTCTTTCCTGTGGGCGGTTAGGGGGGGGAGGCCGGGGATGCTCCCCTGCAACTGGGGGGAAGCACGGAGCTGCTGTGTGGGCCCTCCTGGCTGCAGTCGCCTGAGACGCCCTGCCCGCTACATACTCCTTTCGTTTTGTTTCCAAGCTCGGGTGGAAATTCTATGATGCAGATGACTATCACCCGGAGGGAAATCGAGTGAAGATGAGCAGCGGGATCCCCCTGGATGACCAGGTAATGGCTGCTGTCTGTTTCCAGCCCACGCCTTGCCCTCACAGACACCCCTGCAGCATCCCTTGGACAGAGTTCCTGGGCCCCCGAGGTGATTCGGAGGCAGGTGCTCCCGAAGCCAGCTCAGTTCCCAAGAGGTCCTCTACATTCATTGGCAGTGGCCCTCGGCTTTTCTCCAAAACCATGACCCCCGCGTGGGCAGAGGCAGAAGCTCCTGTGCCTTATGTGTGAGCGAGTTTGCCTCCTCTTCTTGGTCCCTTCCTCCTGCCGCCGCCACACTGTGGCACCCACCGCAGAGCCAGGAAGAGATTTGAGGGGCTGGAGAGGCAGCACAGTGGAGAAGGCACTTGCCTTGCATACAGCCAGCCCAGGTTTGATCGCCAGCTCCTTATGTGATCCCTTGAGCCCACCAGGTGTGAGCCCTGATGACTGAGCCAGAGACAGCTAGGTGTAGCCCAAAATCAGAAACAAGCACAACAAAACAAGAAAGATCTTTGAAATTCAAGTATGGAACCCCATATAGTTCTGCACGTCCCACCAGGAATGATTCTTGTGTGCAAGAGCCAGGAGAAAGCTCAGAGCACAGCCAACTGTGCAGCCCCCCTCAAAAAAATAGCCCCACCTGGAGCGATAAGGCACCTGCCTTATATGCAGCTGGTCTGGATTCAATCTCCAGCATCCCTTCTGGTCTCCTGAGCACCGCCAGGAGTGATTCCTGATTGCAAACCAGGAGCAACCACTGAGCATCACCAGGTGTGGCCCAAAACCAAACAAAACTGGCCCTATGTTATTCAAGTGTGGCTGTAAGGGGAGTGAGAGGGACAGTGGATGTGGTGGATACGCAGAGCACAGAGTGGCCAGGGACAGGAGTGGCCATGGGGTTGTCTGGTCTTGACCCGAAACTAGTGGGAAGTTTCAAGAGCCAGACCCTCTGTGCTCTCTCTCCACCTACCCTCACCCTCAGTCAGGTTTATTGTTCTTATCAGTGGCCAGATGTCTCCTTCCCTTTCCCACAGTGTTAACCCTGTTCATCCTTCACATGTTAGCGCTCCTGCCACTTCCTCAGGAAGCCCTCCTTGACTGATTTAGGAGAAAGCTCCTGTTATAGATTCTTAGAGAACCATCACTTATTTCCCTTGTGCCGAGTGTAACATGACATTAAATAGGATGATAATTTGAATAGTACTTAGATACTGCTACTTAAAAAAAAATTGGAGGGTGGAGGGTTTGGGCACACCTGGTGGTACTCGGGGTTCACCTCTGGCTCTGTACTCAAGGGCCACTCCTGGAAATCTTGGAAGCCATAGGCCTTCCTGGGGGTTGGATTGGGGTCAGCTGTGCACAGGCAAGTGCCTCTGTCCCAGTACTCTCTCTCCAGCCCTGCAAGATTTTACCTCTGAAGAGCAGGATCCTGGCCGTGTATGTAGCCATTGTACACCCATAGGACCACACAGTGTCAGGAAGTACTGATGACTCCCTGTGCTGTGTGTGGGTGAGAGGGACGAGTGACCAAGGCCTCATTCCTGCCTGCTGCCGAGGCACGTCCTGGTTGCTCCCTCAAGCCAAGGCACCGGCAGGAGTCTTTGCAGTATGGTTCCTCAGTCGGGAGCCAGGCCCACAGAGCAGCTTATTGTGGACCTCATTCAGGTGCACATGCTGAGTGTCCAGAGCTGTGAATGGAACTGACCGGGCAGAGGTCAGCACTGGTGTCTGCACTTCGAGAGGCCGGCCTGTGCCCCTATGGCCCATTGACCTGCCTCGGACGGTTGGTCACTAAACCATTAATAGTTCTGATTCTAGAGCAGTTTGGGTACACTGCGCTGTCTCTTTGCTCTCTCTTCTCACCTCTCTCTCTCTCTCTCTCTCTCTCTCTCCCTCTCTCTCTCTCTCTCCCTCCCCTTTTCTATTTCTCTCTTGTCTGTCCTCTTTCTCCCTCTCCATCTCTTTCTCTCACCCCCTCTCCCTTCTCTTATCTCTCCCCCCTCTCATTCTCCCCTGTCTTCTCTCTTTCCCCTGTCTTCTCTCTCCACTTTCTCTCTCCCCCTCCTTCTCTTTCTCTCCTCCCTTCTCTTTCTTTCTCTCTCCCTGTCTTCTCTCTCCTCTTTCTCCCTCCTCTTCTCTCTCCTCCTCCTCTCTCCCCCTCCTCTCTTCTCCCTTTCTCTCTTCTCTCTCTCTACCCTCTTTTCTCTCTCTCCTCTCTCTTTCTCACTTTTTCTCTCTCTTTCTCCCCCTGATTTTTGTCCCACACCTAGAGATACTCAGTTACCACAGGCTCTGTACTCTGGAGTTGCTGGTGGTATTGCTCAGGGAACCGTGAAGCTTTGGCCTGCATGCACAGCATGCACTCAATCCATCGAGCTCACTCCAACCCCTGGCACACTTGTCTTTGTTTTAGAGAAGGCAGGAGACATAGTGCAGCAGGTATGGTGCCTGTCTTGCCTGTGGCCTACCTGGGTTTGATCCCTGACACTAAATATGGTCCCCTGCGCAAACCAGGAGTGATCCCTGGGCATGGAACCAGGAGTAATCCTGGAGCACCATTGGATGTGGCCTCAAATGTGTGTGTGTGTGTGTATGTGTGTTAAATAATTTTTATATTAATTGAATCATCATGAGATAGTTACAAAATTGTTCATGACTGGGTTTCAGTCATGCAATGCTCCAACACCCATTCCTTCACCAGTGCATATTTCCCACTACTAGTATCCCCAGTTTCCCTCAAACCACGCCCAGCCTCTCTGTGGCAAGCACTTTCCTTTTTTCTCTCCTTTGGTCACTATGGTTTGCAGTACAGATTCTGAGAGGTCATCATGCTTGTTCCTTTACTTACTTTCAGCAGTTCTTATTCAATTCTTATTCAGAGTGATCACTTCCAACTGTCTTTGTCATAGTGGTTCCTTTTTTATCCAAACTGCCTTCTCCCCAGCACTTGAAGCCAACTTGCAACCATGACCTGTCCTCCTGGCCCTTGTTTCTACTGTCCTCAGGTGTTAGTCTCATACTGTTTTTTTTTTAATTCCACAAATGGTGCAGTCATTCTATGTCAGTCCCTCACCTTCTCTTTTCACTCAGCATGATACTCTCCATGTCCATCCATTTACAAGAAAATTCTGTGCTTCATTTTTCCTAACAGCTGTATAGTATTCCATGGTGTAGATGTGCCAGGGTTTCTTTATCCAGTCATCTGTTCTCGGGCACTAAGATTCTATAAACACACTCTTATTCCCTCCCCTGACCTTCCCCCTTGTTGCTGTTGATCTGCCATGTGGGGTCCACATGCAGCCTTATTGTGGCACTCGCAGTTCTCACTGTGATGCTGGCAGGGGTTGTGGGCAGGGTGCAGGGCTCACAGAGTCTGCTGGGGTGCTGATGGGGCATCATATGTCAGGAAAATCACTCACTCTGCTGGGGTGCTCCTGGCAGGTCGAGTGTTAGGCTGAAGGCTCTTGGGTTTGTGCTCCTGTGGCTGTGGTGCATGCATCTCTGCTTGCCGGCATGCACCTCTGGCTGAGGCATGCAGGCTCTAGCTACAGTGCTCACAGGGTGAGGGGTCACTGTGGTGCTCTGTTTGGAGTTCCCAGGGCTCACACTTTCTGAGTGTGGTGCTTGGGTTCTTGGTTATTAGTCACAACATGTGACAGTGGTTTGGGTGCCAAGAACATTCCTGGCACATGTGGCAACATGGAATTTGAACTCATTTGACCATATACCTACAAGGCAAGCATCTTAGCCACTGTGCTATGCGTCAAGGCCTCCATTTTAAAATGTTTTAGGGGTGTAATGTCACCACCCTGTGTCCACCAAAGTGACAGTATCCCTCAGCCATAGTCCCCTGGACCTTTCAACCCTGCCCTGTCTCTTGGTCTGCTCAATTTGGGAGTTAGAGTCTATGGGTTTGTCTTTGACATTTCTCTCCTTGTGGTGTATTTCTTTGAATACCCTATATAAGTGAGATCATCCTGTATTTGTCTTTCTCATTGTGAGTAGTGATTTCACTGATCTTTTACATGATCTTTTTTCATTTCTATTTTCCTTACTTTTTGCCTTGCACACAGTCAACATGGCGGACCCGAGTCCGATTCCTCCACCCCTCTCGGAGAGTTCGGCAAGCTACCGAGAGTATCTCGCCCGCACGGCAGAGTCTGGCAATCTCGCCGTGACGTATTCGATATGCCAGACACAGTAACAACAAAGTCTCCAATGGAGACGTTACTGGGCCTGCACGAGCAAATCGACGATCAACAGGAGGGCCTTTACTTTACTTTACTTACTAAGTTCCTTGAGGTATGCGAAAAATATTTATCATTGTTAATTTTGACAGTTCTGGAGAGTGAACCCTTTAGCTACTTCTAGAAGACCTTAGATGTGAAGATGTTCCCTTCACAGCACTGCAAGGGGAGGCCCAGGAAGCTTTCTCTGTGCTGTGCATTCTGACTTTGCTCTGAGTGGTTATGCACCAGGTAGGAATGGACGTGGGTGTCCCTGATGGTCCACATCTCCAGTCCTGTTTTGTTTTGGGGTTACTTCTGGTGCTGCACTTAGGAATCACTCCTGGTAGTGCTCAGGGATCGAACCCAGGTCAGGACATGGGTCCTACCTGCCATGCTCTCATTTCCTATTTTTTTTTTAATTTAACTTTTTTTTTTTTATTGAATCACTATGAGAAACTGTTACAAAACTTTCATGATTGAGCTTCAGTCATACAATGATTGAACAACCCATCCTCCACCAATGCACATTTCCCACCACCAGCATCCACACTTAAGTACCTATTCTTAAGTGTGGGACGGAGGTGCTTGTTTGAATTGCATTGATCCAGCAGACAGAGATGCATGTCTTCCTCTCTCCCTGAAACCTGTGTTTTTACATTGAAATCTCGCCATCCCCTCATAGCATTCACGGTATTCTAAGAGGTTGTCTTTCTTGCCCCAGTGTCTGCCTCTTGAGAGGATATTGCAATCACTCCCTCCTTTCACAAGCACTGCAAGTGTACCTGGAGCTCACAGAGCCAAGTCCCTCCTACTGCCCTTCCAGATAAGTCCAGACTCTCTAGGATTACTCTTCAGGCTTAGTTTCCTTCGGACTCGCACCCACATCTCTGATTCACCATTGCTCAGTATTTCCCTCATCCACTTACTCAAGCATCTTGATAACATATGTATCCTCTGCTCTTGGAATCTGCCTTTTGTTCTCTTTGGCAGGCCTTAAATTGAAATCCTTTCAGAGTAAGTCCTCAGCATTTAGCCTTCAGAAGGTTTGATCAGAATGTCCTCTCCACCACTTTGTCATAGTTCTTTTACAGCCCTCATTTCTGCCCTTGAGTAATTTAATTGCAGATATATCTTCCATTAGGTTGTAAACCCTTGGAAGACAGGGATGTTGCCATCCATTATGATTTCCCCAGTACTTGATATGGTGCTTTTTGCTTGTGTGGTAGTGTGCAGGGGCTGGCAGCTCCAGGCTCTGTGCTTGGAGTTGCTCCTGGGGATGCTTGAGGGATCTTAAGGTGCCAAGGATCCAAACCAATCCAGAGTCTTCTACATAACAAAGCATGTGCTCAGTCTCATTGAGCTGTCTCTGATATGGTACTTTGAATGCCTTTAGTATTCATGGTATTGGAGTTAAAACTCAGTGTACTTGTGAATCAAGGTTTGTTTTTAATAAATTCAAAGTTTAAATTGTTATATTAGCAAATAGTATTGTTTAAAATGGAACTTACTCATTTTTTAAAATCTCTATCCCAAAGCAACTCAATGAATTCTACATTATCCTCCATTTTATAGAGGTACAAAACAGCAAGTATCTTGCAAAAAAATTCCAGAGTGAGGGGAATCTGTGGCTTAGAAGATCTTGTTTTTCTAACTGAAAAAGGCCCTCATAATTCTCAAAAAAAAAAAAAATCCTGAGAAGTCAACCAAGGTTGGTTAAATGAAGAGAAAGGATGAAAGTGGGAAAGAGTACAGCTCTCCATATGCAAATCCATCCTGTCTGTCTGTCTGTCTCCATTTCTCTCACTCCCTCCCTCTTCCAAATCTTGGTTTAGCCTTGGGAGAGTATCAGAGTCCAGGAATTTATCCATTTCTTTAAAGTTCTCTTATTTCGCGGCATAAAGATTCTCAAAGTAATCTCTGATTTGAATTTCCATAGTTTCTGTTGTGATGTTACCTCATTCATTTCTGATTCAGTTTGTTAGGGTTCTCCCTCTTCTCTCTTTGAGAGTCTTGTCAATGGTTTATTGATCTAGTTCATTTTTTCAAAGAACCAGTACTTGATTTCATTGATCATTTGGATTGTTTTGGGGATTCCAGCTCTTTTTTTAAAATTGAATCACCTTGAGATACACGGTTACAAAGTTTTCATGATCTGGTTTCAGTCATAAAATGTTCAAACACCTGCTGTCCCTCCACCAGTGTACATTTCCCACCAGTGCACCAGTGTCCCCAGTCCTCCCTCCCTCCCTCTCCTCTCTCTCTCTCTCTCTCTCTCTCTCTCTCTCTCTCTCTCTCTCCCCTCTATCCCCTCTCTCTTTCCCTCTCTCTCTTTTACCTCCCCCATCTCTCTCTCCTTCCCCTTTTGAGCATTATGTTTTGCAGTATAGATACTGAGAGGCCATCATATTTGATCCTTTACCCACTTTAAGCACACATCTTCCTAGACTATAGACCAAAGATTTTGGCTACTTAATACCTGGATTGCAGACCACAACACCCTAAAGGAGAGAGAGTAAAAGGTACTCTCTACCTGCCACAGAGGCAGGAGTGGGGGGTGGGGTGGGGATTATGGGGGGGATGCTGGGAACATTGGTGGTGGAGAATGGGCACTGGTGGAAGGATCAGTTGATAAGATAACTCTGGAATTAATTCAAGAGGAACAACATAAAAATAATCATTGTCTCAGAGGGACAGGAAGGCAACTCTTGTGAAGATGCAACAGTCAGAAACATCACTGCTGAGAAGTTCCCAGAGCTGGAGGGGGCAAGCACCCAGATCCAAGAGACTTGAAGGGTACCAGATAAAAGAAATCCAAACTAAAAATACTCAAGATACAAACTACTCAGAATGATGAATGTCTTAGATAGGTATAGAGCACTTAAAGATTAAAGAAAAAAATAACATGCAAAGGAGTGTTGGTACAAATGACAGAAGATTTCTTACATGAGGCCCCAAGACAATGGTGGGAGATAATTAAACTCAATGAACAACTTTACCCAGCCAGACTCTCATTCAGATTTGAAGGAACTATACACAACTTCAGGATAAGAAACAGTTCAGGAACTTTATGACTCAAAACTGCTGTAAAAAGAGAATGAAAAGGGTTACCAGAGATGAGAGAAATCTCACAACTAGACCAAATTTCTACAAAAAGACGGTACAAACTCCAAGGCAATAATCACACTCAATGTCAGAGGCCTAAATGTACCAATTAAGAAACATCAAATGTCAGTATGGATTAAAAAATTGAGTCCAACCTTCTACTGCTTGCAAGAATTAAATTTAAGCAGTAAGGGCAAACAGATTCAAAGTCAAAGATTGGAAGACAATATTTCAAGCAAACAAGCCCAAAAAACGGCTGGGTGGCCATACTGATATCAGACAACATTGACTATAGTATTAAAAGGTTTTAAGAGACCGAGAAGGCCATTTCTCAGTGATGAAGGGATATGAACATCAGAAAGAACTCACATACTCATAAACACATTTAAAATTCATAAAATGACCAATAGACTTGAAGGACATTGATGACAGCACAATAATAGTTAGAGATTGCAACACCACTCTGTCTCCACTTGATAAATCAGCTAGGCTAAAACTAAAAGCGGAAATACTGGAATTGACTGGAATTGAAGAGAGAAACAGAAGAGAGGAACTTAGTATATATACATATGTTATACAAATATATACACACACATATATATGTATGTGTGTATACACATTCTTCTCCAATGCACATAGGGCATTCTCCATGATAGACGACAAGTAAAATCACAAAACATAACTCCAAAAATTATTTAACATTCTCAAGTTAATCAATGCAATGCTCTACATCAACACAAAAAAATTAAAAATCATATCAATAGATGCCAAGAAAATATTAGATAAGAGAATGAAGAGGAAGGAGAAAAGTAGCTTGTAGAAGAGAGCTCAGAACTTCCCCAGTCTCTGAATGGAAGCTCCAGAAGAGAGATAATGCAAGGTATCAAAGGAGGAACACCTTGATTACTCTGGATTATAGACCTGAGAAGGAAGGGAAGGAAAAGAACTTGAGAAGGACAGGGAAGGAAAGGAAGAAGAGGCAGATAGGAGGTAAGATGGGCAAAAGGACTCAGACACATTGATAGTGTTACTGTTTACATATTTTATTTAGGAATGCAAAAAAAATAAAAATGTCAAAATTATAATGAGTAATTCAGAGGGTATTAATCACTAACAATTTAATGATTTAATTAAAAAATATTCAAAGGTCTTTTTAACTGCTTACCTCCCAAAGAGTTGAGAATTTCAGCAGATGGCTTCTTCTAGGAGTTTTTTTTTTGTAGAATCTTTAGAATTTTCTAAATGTGGTATCCTATTTTCTGCAAATAGTTCAATCTTGACTTCTTTCTTTCATATCTGGATGCCCTTGAATTTTTTTTTGTTTTTTGCCTAACTGCTATGAGCAGTACTTCCAGTAGTATATTGAATAGGAGTTGTGAGATTGGGCAATCTTGTCTTGTAACTAATCTTAGAGGTTTTTAGTTTTTTGCCATCTATAATACTTGCTGTGGGCTTATGTGAGATGACTGATTATATTGAGAAAATTTCTTTCAACTTCCATTTTGTTGAGGGTTTTTATCATGAATGGGTACCGGATCTTGTCAAATGCTTTCTCTGCGTCGATTGATGTCATTATATGATTGTCATCTTTTCTTTTATTGATATGGTGTATTATGTTGATTGAATCGCAAATGTTATATCAGTTTTGCATCCTTGGGAGGAGTCCTACTTGGTCATGGTGTATGATCTTTTGGATGACCTGCTAGATTTGATTTGTTAGTATTTTGTTAAGGATCTTTGCAGTTATGTTCATCAGGGATATCAGACTATAATTTTCTCTTTCTTTCTCTCTCTCTGTCTGTCTCTCTCTCTCTCTGTCTCTCTCTCTCTCTTTCTGACTTTTTTTAATATCTGTGCTTTTGTTATGAGGGTGATATTTTTCTCATAGAAATTGTTTGGGAGTGTTTCTATTTCTTCAATTTTCTGGAAGAACTTTATAAAGATTGACAGTAGGTCCTCTTTAAAATTTTGAAAGTATTCAGCAGTGAATGCATCTTGGCCTGGGCTTTTGTTTCTGGAAAGAATTTGATTACCATTTCAATTTCTTCAATAGTAATAGGTTTGTTCAGGCATTCCAAATTTGGTATAGGCTTGGGAGTTTATAGGAATACAAGAATTTATCTGGTTCTTCAAGTTTCTCTTGTTTTGTTGCATGAAGATTCTCAAAACAATCTCTGATGATTCTTTGAATTTCTGTGGTTTCTGTTGTGATGTCCCCCCTTCATTTCTCAGTTTATTGGGGTTCTCTCTCTTTCTTTCTAAGTCTTGATAGCAGTTTATTGTCTTTTTTTTTCAAGAACAAGTTCTTGGTTTCATTGATTTTTTTTGATTATCTTTTGTGATTCCAGCTCGTTCATTTTTACTGTTTTTTTTTTATTTCCTTCCTGCCACCTGGTTTAAGCTCCTTTTGATGGTCATTTATCAAGATCTTAAAGTGAGAAGTTAAGCTGAATATGTGGGTCTTCATTCCTGATGAATTCTTAGAGAATTCTTACTAAATATTCCTCTTATAAATATTTAAATATTCCTAAATATTCCTGTTTTAGCTACATCCCACAATTTCTGGTAACTTGGTCTTTACTCTCATGTCCAACGTTTAGATTCAGCCTTCTGGAACTGTGAGTTACCCTGGATAGTCTTTGTCTTGGTCGACACAATAAAGTCAGACAGTCTCTCACCCTGTTCGTTCCATTCTAGGCCATGGGTCCCAATGTGGAGTTCTTCAGCTGAACTTCTCGGTCCTATCTTGGCATTAAAATCACCAACAATGATCTTGTAGAAGGTCTGGTCCTCTTTATAGAACTTCTCCAACTGCATGTAGGACTTCTCAATTACTCTTTCATCATAATTGGATGTTGATGCGTTTACAACGAAGATAGAAACTGCCGGCAGTGAGCCGCATCTGTTCAAGTGTAATTGTCCTATTCAGGTTGTAAGGCATTCGAAAGAATCAATGCTGTGGCCAAGTTCGTGTTGACAAGGACACCGACACTTCCGATGCCTCTTTTGTCGCATGTTCTGCCCTATTGTCTGTCATCTACAAGCTGTTCACTTGAGTCATCCTGAATAGGATTGACAGAACACTAGATGAAGGACAACCATGTGAGCAAGCCAAGTTCCACAAAGGATTCAGCACAATTGACCACATCCACACGATAACCAAGCTCATTGAGGTTTCTTGGGAGTTCAAGATGCCACTCTGCCTAACGTTTATTGATTTAAAGAAGGCCTTTGATTCTATTGAGACCGAAGCAGTCATTAAAGCCCTAGCCAATCAGGGCATTCAAACTCAATACATCAATCAGGGTCCTCTGTGAGCTGTAGTACAGATTCACTACCAGGATCTCGCAGTTCTACAAAGAAGTGATCATCGATGTCAAGAGAGGGGTTCAGCAGGGTGATACCATTTCACCGAAACTCTTCAGTGCCACCCCCAGAAACGCCATGCTATGACTGGAATGGGAAAGATTGGGAGTGAAGATAGATGGTTGGCAAGTACATCACCTCTGCTTTGCTGATGACATTGTTCTAAATAACACCAAACATTAGCCAAGTGGCACAAATGCTGGCCGACTTTGACCGTGAGTGTGGAAAAGTCGGTCTACAGCTGAATCTCACGAAGACAGTGTTGTGAAAAACAGTCTTGTTCCTGATGTTCCAATCGCTCTCAATGGAACGACCATCTCCAAATGCAACAGTTATGTGTACCTATGTCGAGAAGTCAACATGACGAATGACCTGGCACCTGAGTTGCGCAGGAGGAAGAGAGCGGCTTAGAACGCCTTCAAGAACATCAAAGAAATAACTAAGAGGACAAAGAATTTCCAGCTCTGGGCACATCTCTTCAATTCCACTGTTCTTCCTGCATTAACATATGCCTCAGAGACCTGGGCCCTACGAAAACAGGATGAGAATGCTATTCGGGTCTTCCAAAGAGGAATCAAAAGAGCTATGCTTGGAGTGTCACTTTTCACTCAAATGAGAGAAAGAATTTGGAGTTCTGACCTCCTTCGAGGGTCAAGAATCAGGGATGCTGTCTTGTTTGCAAGGCGTTGAAAATCAGATGGGCTGGACATGTAATGAGATTTGGAGACTGCCACTGGACTAGAGCCATTACTGACTGGATTCCACGGGACGTCAAAAGATTGCGTGGCCGCCCACCTACAAGATGGTCAGACTTCTTCATCAAGACCCTGAATGATCTGTTTGAGGCTCTTCATGTTCCTAGAATGAACAGATGCCATTGGGCTACACCAGCACATGACAGGGACAAATGGAGATGTTACTGGTGTCCACTCAAGCAAATCGATGAGTAACAGGAAGTCAAGTGATCAAGTGATATCCTTAACAATTGTTTTCTTGCCTTTGACTTTGAGTCTATGTTTGCTGTTTAAATATGTTTCTTGCAGACAACAAAGTGTTGGTTTCAATTTTTTAATCCATCCTACCATTCTGTTTCTCTTAATTGGTATATTTAGCCCACTGACTTTGAGAGAGATTTTTGTTGGGGGGGGGGGGGGGTTGTGTCATCTTTTTATAAGAATTTGCTATGTCTGTGGGGGTTGTCTTATCTTAAAGTGACCCATCTAAATGGCTTTAAGTCTATGAAGTTTAGCTGTGAAGTTGTGTTTTGTTCCTTCAAAATCTGAATGAGAATCTGGCGGGTAAAGTATTCTTGGTGAGACATTTGTTTCATTGAATTTTATTCACTGTATTTCACCACTATCTTCAAGCGTGGAAGATTTAATCCAATAAGTTGGTTGTACATATTAAGGATGCTCCTTTGTAAGTGATGTCCTTTTGTGATGTTTTCTTTCAGTATTCTATCTCTATCATTTTCAGCATTCTGATTAAGATGCATCTCATGGTATTTTCATTTTTATGTCTTTTAGCTGGCACCCGTTGGGCCCCCTGGATCTGGGTGCATGTGCTGTTCAGCTATGGGAACTCATAAATGATGGCCTTGACAGTTGCTTCTACATAGGGTTTTTTCCCCTGTCCCTCTGGGAACTCAAGGATTCTTACATTGTTGTTGAATTCATCCCAAAGTTCTCCTGTCATCTATTGGTTTATTTTGAGGCTATTTTCTATCTTCTGGTGTCTTCTGAAGATTTCCTGCACCTCATCTTGGAGTTCACTGATTCTGTGTTCATAAGCTGTTACTCTGTTAATGAGGAGGTTTCCCAGTAAGTTTTTCATTTCTTCTTCCAGGTTTTAGATCTGGCATTTATGCTTGTGTTTTCATTTGTATTTTCCTTATTTCTGCTCTCATATCCTCTTGTGTTTCATTGGCGGTGCACTCCATTGTTTCTTTGAGTTTCCTATGGATCTTCATCAATCTCATTCTAAATTCTTTATCAGAGAGGTTATATAGCTCATTGCTACTGGTTGGTTCATCTGGGCTAGAATCTGCTCTAAGTTTAGTGGGTTTCTGCATTGCTTTACCATTGTGACTGTTGTAATTTGAAGTTGTTTCTTGTGCATTGTCGTAGTTAGAATGTCTGTGTATGTCTATGATTATGGAGAGGTGAAGAAATACATGGCTGTTCCTCTTCATTCCACGACGTCTCTCTTCATAGGTGGGGTTCAATCCTGACCTGGGGAGCAAAATGGCACCCCTGAATTCAAACCAGAGTCCCAGATGCCTTCCTGGCCTTCTTTTTAGTTTTCAGGGACTACAATTGGGCAGAGAAGATGGCTTCTTTACTGTTAGTTTATTATTTGTTTTTAACATAGTTCTTTTTATTGCTTCATTTTTAGCCTATATCTTCCAATATGCTTCCACGATTACATCTGTAACTTGGAGAGCAAAATTTCTTTCAAGAATTGTTCTACCAGCAGAATTCCCATATTCAAATAAAAAAAACCCCCATATATTTAATATGCTCAAACCAATAGCATTAAATTTTTTTATATTATTTTTTCTCTAAATATACAATGCCAACTGAACATTACCTATACATTTACTTATATTCAACCCTTTTTGAATTAATACAATAATTTTATCATTCTCTTTGGAAAATAAGCAAAGGAATGAGTTTTATTAGAATAAACATAACATAGCTCTATCAATTCATTGAAATATTTTTGGTAACATTTTGGGTAATATTTAAATTACCCAGGGCTGGAGTGATAGCACAGCAGGTGGGGCGTTTGCCTTGCACGCAGCCAACATGGCTGACCCGAGTTCGATTCCTCTGCCACTCTCAGAGAGCCTTGCAAGCTACCGAGAGTATTTCGCCCGCACAGCAAAGCCTGGCAAGCTACCCGTGACATATTCGATATGTCAAACACAGTAACAACAAAGTCTCACAATGGAGACGTTACTGGGCCTGGTTGAGCAAATTGATGAACAACTGGAGGACAATGACAATGACAATTTAAATGACCAAATAGTAATTTAAATCCAATTAGTAATTTAAATTCTAAATAGTAGTTTTAATAAGTCAACTGTCAGCTCTAGAAATAAGGAAAAAATTTAGAGGAGTAACTATAGGCTTGGATTTTCTAAAGGGATTGCAACATATAGACTTCCTTGACATTTTTAGGTTTTCAAAAACAAGTTTGATAATGCAGTTTTAATGTGTCTGATATTATCTTGTGTTGATAATGCTATATAACAAAATGTGATATAGAATTGAGCAATTCAAAGGGCTGGAGCGATAGCACAGCGGGTAGGGCGTCTGCCTTACACGCGGCCAACATGGCCGACCCGAGTTCGATTCCTCCGCCCCTCTCGGAGAGCCCGGCAAGCTACCGAGAGTATTTGATATGCCAGACACAGTAACAACAAAGTCTCCAATGGGGACGTTACTGGGCCCGCTCGAGCAAATCGATGATCAATGGGAGGGCCTTTACCTTACCTTATAAGTAAATGATACTTCAGTAATACTAATTGTAAATTAGAATTAACTTACCACAAGTCAATTTTTTTGGTTTTGTCTTGTTTTGTTTTGGTGCCACAGCTAGCTGTGTTCAGGGCTTCTTCCTGGCTCTGTGCTCAGGGATCACTTCTGAGGGTTCAAGGGACCATAGATGGACCCATGTCAGAAGCCTGCAAAGCAAGCTCCCTTTCTGCTGTACTGTCTCTCTGGCCCTGTCAATTTAAAAATTTTTTTAAAAAAAAGTAAGTCACTCTATTTCCAGCTATATATCAAATTATAACTTACAGCAGGTCTTTAATTCAAAAAATCATTAAGTGCCAAGAAATTTATTTGTATTCTTAAAAATTAAAAAAAAAATTAAGGAAGCTTACTATTTTCTTGTGTTGTTGTAAAAACATCCATCAGGTTTGAATTTGCTATCTTTCAGATTTTATTTCATCATATGAACTCATTCAAGAAGATCCATAGCACTGAAGTACTATAAAATTTTTAAAAAAGCTCTTTAATTGTTCACATTTTTACTTGCTCAATTCTAAATATTACTATATAGATGAATTTCTTCAAATAAATTTAAACTGAGTTGTGGGGGGAGGGGTGAAGCAGCTGAACGATGAAGAATCTGCTCCTCATGTACATGGGCCTGGGCTCTATCACCAGCACAGAAACAGCACCACCAATACAATGAAACTCTTAGAAATCTTGCTGAACAGTTCCCAAAGTTAAAGAATGCAGACATCCAGATCCAAGGAGCCAGAAGAGTGCCAGCTAAAAGAGACCCGAATAAAAACACTCCAAGGCTAAGCGAAATGAGTCAAAAAGAGAGGGACAGACATAGAAAGATTGCGTTTATCTGGGAATATAAAGTAACAAAATAAGAGACTAACAACCAAGAATAGCCGAGATAAGTACCAGGAGGTTCACTCCATGACTTGGAGGCCAGCCGCACGTGCTGGGGGAAAATGGAAAAGGAAGCTCAGATAGAGAAGGGAGCACCAAATAATGGGTGTTGGGAGGATCCTCCCAGGATGGGAGAAGCATGCTGAAAGTAGACTCTAGACCAAACATGATTGCCACTCAATGCCTCTTTTGCAAACCACAACACCCCAAAGGAGAGAGAAAACAAAAGGGAATGCCACAGGGGTGGTATGCGATGGGGGGATGGGGTGGTGGGAGGGATACTGGGAGTACTGGAGGTGGAGAATGGGCACTGATGGAGAGATGGGTACTCAATCATTGTATAACTGAAATCCAAGCACAAAAATTTGTACTTCTACAACTGTACCTCATGGTGTTTCACTAATAAAAATTAAAAAACAAGTAAAAAAATAAATATTTAAACTTTAAATTAAATTACTATGCCATGTAACTCAATTTTAAGGTTTATTTTAGGGGCAGAAAAATCAGAATCAAGTTTGTCATCATCAGATATAGTACAAAATAATAGGAAAAAATTTAAGTTTTTAAACTGAGCTATATTTTAAGTGATTCACAGTACTAAGGGGATCAAGTGTAAACTATTGTTTTATTTACTTTCAATAATTCCTAGGTTCTCAAAGATTTGCTCAAATGAAATGTTCACTCCTAAATAATACTAAATAATACTATTTATCTTTGTTCTCGGAGAGCCTGGCAAGCTACCGAGAGCATCTCGCCCACATGGCAAAGTTTGGCAAGCTACCCGTGGCCTATTTGATATGCCAAACACAGTAACAACAAGTGTCACAATAGAGACATTACTGGGCCCGCTTGAGCAAATCGATGGACAACTGGTGGACGTTGCTACAGTTTCTCTAAGAAAACTTTTTTGGATCATTTTAGTGGATTATTCATAACAAGAAATACAAAATAAATTACTTAGGTTCTGCTTTGGGGGCAGGGTTTGGGGTTTGGGATGGAAACACTTGAAATATGGCTATGGGAAGGTGTAATGGTGGTGAAATTGATGTTCAAATATTAAATGTAATCAATTATTGTGAACAACTTTATAAATACTGTAGGACCTCAATATGTGGATTACGGTTTTATGCGAATAATTTTCTTAGATAATTAATTTTAAGTAAAATAGTAAATGTAGACCATAAAGTTCAGGATACTGTCATTTATTATTTTTTTGTTCTCGTCTTTTGTTCTTATCTTTTCCATTCACATTTTAACTCATTTACGACACCAATATAATAATATAGAGTTTCTAAGTTTAAAAATTACAAAGACAGTAGAGGAAAAGAAAAATTACATCTCATTCCTTTGAATTTACATTTCAAACCATCTCTATATAAATCAAGACAAAGTGAATCTTCTAGCAAAGTGAAGTTTCTGTCTGCACAGTTCATTTTGACAAGTCAGTTTTATGTTCACAGTTTCTATGCAGAAAGAGCATTCAACATATCCATTCACTAAACAAACTTAGCAGTTTACAAAGAAACAATATTTTTTCCTTTTTTAAAAATTTTTATATATATATATATATTATTACTGAAATACCATGAGGTACAGTTGTAGGTTTACAAATCTTTGTGCTTGGGTTTTGGTCATACAATGATCAAATACCCATCCCTACACCAGTGCCAATTTTCCACCACCATGGATAATATCCCCCCCCCTTCCACCCTTCCTCTGTGGCAGGGCATTCCCTTTTGTTCTCTCTCTCCTTTTGGGTGTTCTGGTCTGCAAAAGAGGCATTGAGTGGCAAACATGTTCAGTCCATAGTCTACGTTTAACATGCATCTCCCCTCCTGGGAGGATCCTCCAAACACCCTTTATTTGGTGCTCCCTTTTCTATCTGAACTGCCCTTTCGCCTAGAATATCTGGCTGTCCTCTAAGCTATGGAATAATCCTCCTGGTGCTGATCTCAGCTATTCATGGGTATTAATCTCATATTTTGTTACTTTATATCCCCCAGATGAATGCAATCTTTCTATATCTATCCCTCTCTTTCTGACTCATTTCGCTTAGCATGATACTTTCCATGTTGTACCACGTATGTAAATTTCATGACTTCATCTTTTCTAATAGCTACATAGAACTCCATTGTGTAGATGTACCAAAGTTTCTTTAACCAGTCATCTGTTCTTGAGCACTCAGGTTTCTTCCAGTTTCTGGCTATTGTAAAGAGGAGCAGGGGATATTTTTCCATTTCCTCATGCCCTCTTTTATTTCCTGAAGAAGCATTTTGTAGTTTTCTTTGTACAGGTCCTTTAATTCCCTAGTTAACCTGATTCCTAGGTACTTGATTTCCTGGGGTACAATTGTGAATGGGATTGTTTTCTTTATGTCGCTTTCTTCTCTTTTCACTATTTGCGTATAGGAAAGCCATGAATTTTTGTGTATTGATTTTATAGCCTCCAACTTTACTATACAAGTCTGTTGTTTCAAGGAGTTTCTTGGTAGAGGTTTTAGGATTCTCTAAGTATAGTATCATACCATCTGCGAATAGTGAGAGCTTGATTTCTTCCTTCCCTACCTGGATGCCCTTAATATCTTTTTCTTGATTAATTGATATTGCAAGTAGTTCCAGTACTATATTGAACAGTAGTGGAGAGAGTGGGCATCTTTGTCTCGTCCCTGATCTTAGGGGGAAGGTTCTCAGTTTTTCCCCATTGAGGATGATGTTTCCTGTAGTTTTGTGGTAGATGGCTTTAACTATATTGAGAAAAGTCCCCTCTATCCCAATTTTGGTGAGGGTTTTCATCATAAACGGTTGCTGGATCTTGTCAAATGCTTTCTCTGCATCTATTGATATGATCATATGATTTTCATCTTTTCTTTTATTGATATGATGGATTATGTTGACAGATTTCCGAATGTTGAACCATCCTTGCATCACCGGGATGAATCCCACTTGGTCATGGTGTATGATCTTTCTGATGAGTTGTTGAATTCTATTTGCTACTATTTTGTTGAGAATCTTCGTATCCGTGTTCATCAGGAATATCGGCCTGAGTTTTATTTTTCTTGTCGTGTCTTTGTTTCCTTTTGGTATTAGAGAGATATGGGCTTCATAGAAACTGTTTGGGAGAGTTTCTGTTTTTTCAATTTCCTGGAAAGTCTTGAGAATAACCTACAATTGGTCCTCTTTAAATGTTTGGAAAAATTAGCTAGGGAATCCATCTGGACCTGGACTATTGTTTTTGGGAAGACTTTTGATTACAGTTTCAATTTCCTTGATGTGAATAGGTCTATTCTGGTACACCATATCTTCTTGATTCAGCCTTGGGGGATAATAGGAATCCAGGAATTTATCCATTTCTTCTAGGTTCTCTTTTTTCGTGGCATAAAGACATTCAAAGTAGTCTCTGATGATCTTTTGAATTTCTTTGGTTTCTGTTGTGATATCCCCATTCTTATTTCTGATTCGATTTATTAGGGTTCTCTCTCTGTTTCTTTGTGAGTGTTGCTAGTGGTTTATCTATCTTATTTATTTTCTCCAATAACCAGCTCTTGGTTTCATTGATCTTTTGAATTGCTTTTTTTTTTTGGGTTTCCACATCTTTGATTTCTGCTCCAAGTTTTATAGTGTCTTTCCTTCTGCACAATTTATGCTCCTTCTGTTGATCCTCTTCTAAGATCTTGAGCTGTGAAGTCAGGTTGTTTATGTGCATCCTTTCTTCTGTCCTGAGATATGCTTACAAAGCTATAAATTTTCCCCTTCAAACGGTTTTTGCAGCTTCCCATAAGTTTTGGTAGCTCGTGTCTTCATTCTAAATTGTTTCCAAGTATCCTTTGATTTCATCTTTGACTTCCCTCCTGATCCACTCGTTTTGAAGCATTGAGTTTTTTAATTTCCAAGTGTTTGATTTGGTTCTCCCTATCTGTGTGTGATTCACTCCTATTCTCAGTGCATCGTGATCTGAAAAGATTGTTGATACTATTTCTATTTTCCTGATTCTATTTAGGTATGTTTTGTGGCCTCGGACATGGTCTATTTTGGAAAATGTTCCATGCGCACTGGAGAAGAATGTGTATTCTTTCTTTTAGGGGTGCAAAGCCCTGTGCAGGTCTATACGCCCTCTCTCTTCTATTTCTTCTCTCAAAGCCAACGTTTCCTTGCTGAGTTTTGTTCTTGTTGATCTATCAGAGGTGATAAGATGATGTTGAAATCTCCAGCTACTATTGTGTTGCTAGAAATGTCCTCCTTAAAATCTGTTAGCAGTTGTTTTAAATATTTAGCTGCTCCCTCATTAGGTGCATATGCATTTAAGAGTGTGATTTCTTCCTGTTGTCCGTGTCCCTTGATGAAGAGAAAATAGCCTTCGTTGTCTCTTCTAATCTTTTTCAATGCAAAATTAATGCTAGCAGATACTAGTATGACCACCCCAGCTTTTCTGAGGGAGCTGTTTGCTTGCAGGATTGTTTTCTATCCTTTGACATTGAGTCTGTGTTTGCTCTGGCTGTTGAGATGAGTTTCTTGTAGGAAGCAGAATGTTGGGTTCTGTCTCTGAATCCATTTTGCCACTCTGTGTCTCTTAATTGGTGAATTCAGACCGTTGACAATCAGAGGGATTATTGTTATGGAGTTTTGTGTCATCTTTCTGTAAGGGTGTGTTGTGGTTGTAGGGTTTGTCTTGTCTTACAGTAGCCCCTTTAGCCCTTACTTTAGGTTTGCTTTTGAGTCTATGAAGTTCCTGAGCTGCTGTTTGTCTAGAAAATACTGTACCACTCCTGGAATTTTGAGTGAGAGTTTAGCTGGATAGAGTATTCTTGGTGAAGCATTCATTTCAGTGAGTTTTTTTCACTATATCTTGCCACTGCCTTCGGGCTTGAAGGGTTTCCTCTGATGCATCTGCTGTGAATCTAAGGGGTGCTCCTTTGTATGTGATTTTCTTCTTTGACCTTGCTGTTTGCAGTATTGTATCTCTATCAGGAGCATCAATCATTCTAACTATGATATGTATTGGAGTGTTTTTGTTAGGGTCTCTTTTAGCTGGTACCCTTCGGGCTCCTTGAACCTGAATGACTGCATTGTGGAGCTCTGGGAATAGATCAGCAATGATTTGTTTCACCGTGTTTTTTTCATTGGGATTGTTTCCCTGAGCTTCTGTTAGTCCAATGATTCTAATGTTGTTCCTCTTGGAATCATCTCCTAGGACTCTTATTCTCTGTAGAGCTAATTTGAGGTGCCTTGCCACTGTGTGTTGTTGCCTGTTGGCTTGGTGCAGCTGATCTTCCAGCTCACTGATTCTCTCTTCTCCTGCGGTCATTCTATTGTTGAGAGAAGAGACTGAGTTTTTCATTTCATCTACGGAATCTTTTATTCGTGACATTTCTGCTCTCATTTCCTAGCGTAATTTGTCAATTTTTTCTGTCATGTTACAGGATATCTGTCTAACTGTCTGATTGAGTTGATCGAACATTTTCATGACTTCTTATCTGAATTCTTTGTCTGAGAGGTCCCTTAGGTGAACAGTATTGACAGATTCTTCTGCATTCTTTTTGTTGTCCTCCCCATGTGGTGGGGATTTGCGTTGTTTCTTCATGTTGCTGGGTTTGGGACGAGATCAGTGCAGTGTGAGCGGTGAAGAGGGAAAGGCAGGGTGGCAAAGCCAATTTTCTGCAGGCGTCTCTCTTTAAACACTTTAAAGATACAAAGCGCAAAAATATGGAAGACTAGTTAGAAATAAAAGTTCAATTAACAGCAATTATCTAGGTGATTTATAGATCTTTTTTGTCTTTTATATAATTTTCAGTATATTCTAGCTTTTCCAATCAGTATATAAGACTTTCAGATGTTTGGGGGGGGGGGAGGTTGGTAAAAGGTAAAGGTAAAGGCCCTCCCGTTGATCATCTATTTGCTCGAGCGGGCCCAGTAACTTCTCCATTGGATACTTTGTTGTTACTGTGTTTGCCATATCGAATATGTCACAGGGAGCTTGCCAGGCTCTGCTGTGCGGGGGAGATACTCTCAGTAAATTGCCAGGCTCTCTGAGAGGGGCGGAGGAATCGAACTCGGGTCGGCCATGTTGGATGCCTGCAAGGCAAACGCCCTACCCGCTGTGCTATCGCTCCGGGGGTGAGGGGGGTTATTTTGAATAATTAAAACTATGATTTAAATCATATAAATAAATCTAAGGATTCTTAGAATAGGGTTTAGGGTACAGTACATGGATTAAGGTGCAAGCCTTGCATGAAAGCAAACTTGGTGTGATTCCTGACATCACAAAGTCCCCCAACCATCTCCAGCTTCATCCCTGGGAACTGTAAATTCTGGTCTCCGAGGCCCTTGACAACCAACTGGGTTGCCTGGCCAAACTCTCAGGGCCCAAGCAGCATCCTGAAATGAACTTCATGCCCAGCTGTCCAGGAAATGCCAAGAAGGGTCCCAGATCTTCAGAGCCCCATTTGGAAGGTAGTAGCAACATACATGCCCCCATATCCCCAAGAAATATCCTTAGAATGAGTTCATCAGAGAAACTTGATTGTTTCACAGTACTGAGTCTCAACTCATTTTAAAACAGTTAAAACAGGATAAAACCATGAACATATCATCCTGAAACATAAGTTGTACTCCCACATTTGTTCACTTTCACTCTGGCTACTGGGAGAAAATGCAGCCAGAAATGAAACACTTCTCTTCTGCTAAAACAATGCCTGGTCATCAGCACGCACACACACACACACACACACACACACACACACACCCCAAATATGGGTATTGTTACTTGATTATTGCTTTTTATAATTGTTAATGTTCATGTTTAGCGTGTATAAAGTTACTGTACTTCCTTCCACCACCATCAAACCCCCAAAATGGCTTAGAAATTATTAAATGGTACCAGATCAAGTTCACGTGACACAGAGCTATATGGCTGTAAAGTCAGCCACAAACAGTACTCCAGAGTTCAGAACTATATATTATGTGGATGCACTGCAAAGGGGTACTTATGGATTAGAAGGAGTCAGAAAAATTGAAAAGCCTCCAGAAGGATGAGAGAGTTAACTAACACTTCATTCCAATGGTGAAGTTACACTTCTTAGAAAATGTTTAGGTGAAGGAAAGAACAGGAGCACAACTGAGATATTGAAACAAAAGCAAATGTTCCCCTAAGATGGGGAAACTACACAATCACATTAGTAAATACAGTTCAAATTAGCCAGGGTCAGAAAGGCAAAATACTAAAGACGGAAAAAAACAATTAGTAACCCAAAAGGTGATTAATGTTCTACTTCAAACCCACTCAGCAACCTACCACTGCTAACGCAGTGAACTTGAAAAGGAGATGGTAAGTTTCACCTTGCTCTGTGTTAAATTTTACGTATCTGGTCATCTAACTCAGATAAATTAAGCTCCACTCTGAGAAATTGTTCAGAAATATCACCGTTTCACATGTCTACAAAATAATCCTTTGTTTAAGCAAGTCTCTACTGTCTCTGGCTAGAGCTCTACTATGGTGCAGTGATAACTCCACCCAGTGAAGATCCCTAGGATGTAATCTAACACACAGCCTCTCATTCCAGATAAGACAGAATCCACATCATAATAAATAATTTCAAGTTTGATGAAATTTTTTTGTTTTGTTTTTCAACATTATTCCTGGTAGTGCTTTTGGGGCCTGGGATCTCTTCAGGGATTAAACTTGAGACTCTTGCATGCACTCAGTCCATTATATTACTGATCCATAAAAATTCTTTTTGTTTGGTTTGTTTTGGGGGCCACACCTGGGAGTACTCAGGAATTACTCTCAGATATGTGCTTACATATCAGTCTTGGACAGGTTGATGGGACCATATGTTCTGCCAGGGATCGAACCTGATTCGGTTGCATATAAGACAAGTGCTCAACCCATTGTACTATTGCTCCAGCCCTACCATAATGTTTCTTTCATTAATTACATTTCAGAGGTTGTATAGATAAATAATAACCAATAAACGAGAAAACGTTAAAGGAAAAACTGATAAAATCTAGTAGAATAGAAGAGTGTTAAGTGACTCAATTGAGCTTTCATTCACCAAATACATAGTGACAGTCTGCTTCTCACTCACTAATGAGTCCAAACTGATATATCCTGTAACTTAGATATAAAGAAAGTTGAAAAACTTAATAACGTGTTTCATGTAACCAAGTAACGCCTTCATGAATATAACATCATTTGATAGTGAAAGAGGAAGCCTCAGTTTCCCCTTGCCAACAAGTGGCGTCTCCACTGTTTCCCCTCACCAGCAGTTCCATTTCCCCCATTGATCTACTCCACCTCATCTGCAAGGCCAAATCTGAAACATTCCTGGAGCTCCCCAGGACCATATTCTCCTGTCCTAGAATTAGGAATCACAATGCTAAGATAAGGAACAATACCTGAGGCAGATGACCCGAAAGATAAACCAGCATGACCACCCTGTAGATTCCCTGCATTCTGTGTTACAAAAAGACCTGTTTTTTCTGTAAAAGTCTCACAAAAAGAGCCATAGGCCCACACTAAGTTCTCTCCCACTCTGGGAATCACCTATTCCTCTCTCTTCTATTTATCAATAAACTTTTCTACTTTCTAACTCTGACAATCTTTCACGGTCATGGTCTTCCCGTTGTTCATTGATTTGCTCTAGCGGGCCCAATAACGTCTCCATCATGAGACTTGTTGTTACTGTGTTTGGCATATTAAATATGCCATGGTTAGCTTGCCAGGCTCTGTCGGGCGGGCGAGATACTCTTAGTAGCTTTCCGGGCTCTGGAGAGGGGCCGAGGAATCGAACTCTGGTGAGCCATGCTAGCTGTAGGTAAAACAAACGCCCTACCCACTGTGCTATCACTCCAGCCTGAGAATCTTTAGTACTTAATATTTTCATTCTTAAAAATATTGAAGAACCTGGATTCGCGAATGAACATAGAAACCTACTGCCACCACTTCTGCTGCACCTGCATCAATAGTATTTGGGTGGGGGGTCAATTTGACCACGTCCAACAGTCTTCCTATTTTTCTGCCTCTCTTGGAACACATGTGTTGCTGTGGATCTGAACTGGATCTGCAGCATGAAGGCAAGCATCCTACCTCCTGCTCTTTATAATTTGGATTTTGGTTCACACCTGGCTTTGCTCAGGGATTACTCTTGGTGGACTCAGCGACCATATGGGATTCCAGGCATGGATGTTGGGTCCACATGGACCTCGGGTCCGCATGTGCAAGGGAAGATCCCTACCCATTGAACTATTTGTCCAGTCCTGAACCCTGTTGCTTTAGACCATAGTGGCAAAAGTAATTAAAATACATTCTGACTTTAGAATGTAGTGCTAGAAGGGAAATTCGGCCCCGCAACCGCCGCCCCCCAGTACAGGCAATTTAATATGAGTGGAAATATGTGACATTTTGGGAAATCCCTAGTGGAGGTCTGATTATCCTGGCTCCGCATCGCCCCCTGGTGCTGCTTGGGGGATCATGTGTTGGGCTTGACGCGGTGAGCGCGGTGTTCCGAGTGCGCAGGCGCAGTGCACATACAGCGCCCTCAGCGCCAAGTCCAGTCCCCTTGCTGGTGCAGGGCGAGCCGGGCTTTGTCGCTCCGGCTCCGGTCGCTCCCGTCTGAGTGTGACCGGCCTCAGGTGTCTGCACATCCTGAGGGGGTCTCTGCAAGACCCCAGGCACGCGGGGGGTCGCAGGAGGGGAGCCGAGGGTGCGGCCCTGACTGAGGAGGCGGTGCCGGGTCAAACTCAGGGGTCCCAGCGCGGCTCCCTCCTGTCCAGCTCCAGCCGCGGGTCTCCCGGTGCAGACCCCTGTCGCCCAGTGTAAACTCCAGTCAAGGTGCAGATCCCGGTCACCGTGCAGACGCCGGTTATTGGTGCAGACCCGCTGCCCGTCCTCAGGCAGGCAGTGAGCAGTGGGTTGCTTCCCAGGCTACCCCGCACCTGGTGGGCGGCCTGCCCTGCTGTCACTCAGGGCTCCAATGTGCTCTCCTGCCCTGGACTCCTCCCTGTGCTCTCCTCTCCTGGGCTCCTCCCTAAGCTCCTTTCCCTGATTGTTGAAACTCCTTTTACCCTTGTGTCTCTAGGAATGATCACAGATTAGGGGATGTTCATGGGCTCTCCTGGTGGCTCTCTCTGGCTGTTCAGTGCTCTTGAACCGCTTCCCCACCTGGGATGACCTTTGACTGAGGCCGACAGAGGAGAACCGAGGGCCAAGCTGGTTGATAATCAGTTGCCTTATTCCATCTCTTGTCTCGCCCAAACTCTATCCACCACTCTCTCCCCCCTCTGGCCATGACTCTCTCCCCAATTTGCCCCCAAATCTCTCTAGGCTCTCTGTAACACACTCCACAATTCTCTCTCCAACCCTTGCTTGCTCTGTCTCTTGCTCTGCCCACATCTCCAACTCTGCCTCTCTCCAACTCTACCTCTCTTTCTTTTTTCACCAACTCTCTGCAACCACATTTTTTACCACCTCTTCTCAAACCAAGCCTCCCAAACTGTTCCTCCCCCCACCCAGGTATAATTAACATACTCTTCATGCCTTTCTGACCACCTGCAGCCCACCAGGGCAAAACAGCACTTAAGGTGTGTTTCTCCCCTCTTTAGACCAGAAAGTTAATTAACATCTTATTTCAACTTCCTAATAATTGCCATTCTGTATCGACACAGGAATAGACACAATTAGACTTGTAGGACAACTCTCTTTGGGGACATCTCATCACAGACTCAGACTACAGTGCTCAGGCTGGATCAATCATTCCTAACCCCAACAGGACCCAAATCTAGTTATTACTTTTGGATCATGACAGAATTTGTCCATGACCATATTCTTAACTTATAGTTTAGTATTAGGCAACTTTGGCCAGGCCCATTTTGATGCCAGGGTAGCTCACCGCTTGCCCTGGGTCCATCCAGTCCCTCATCGGGGCCCTGATTTGGGGGATGTAGGCAGTAAGGGCAACTGAGGCTTAAGTTGAGAGAGCAGATGTCTACGAGGTAATATTATCTGGAGTCAATCAACTCCCAAGTTACAAAAGCATGTCTTTTTAACTGTCTTCCTGTGTCCGTACAAAAAGCCATTGCTCTGAGGTAGCTAACTATGCAAAGGACATTAAGAGAGAAAAACAATATTTACAAGTCAGCAGAGTCTGATCAGGAGGCAAAGGTAATTGACAGGTTGGGGGAGCAATCAACAACCCCAAGCTCCCTGTGGCTGGGAAGGAAAGGCAAACCAATGTTCTTCTACAGGAGAGAAATTCGGGACATTGGTTGTCGGAAATGTGCACTGGTGAAGGGATGGGTGTGGAACATTGTATGACTGAAACCAAATCATGAACAGCTTTGTACCTACATATAATGGTGATCCAAAAACAATAAAGAATAAAACAGTGTGAATTGGGGTAGGGTAGGGTTCTGTAAAGTAAGTATTGGTTTGACTATGTTTAAAATTGAAAAGAGAAAATAATACATAGGGCAATTTTTCATCTGAGGACAACAGGTAAATTTAGGCCAAGTATTTGATATGGGATATTATAACAATGTGAATTAGGACGTGATTGGGGTTATTAGAGAAAGAGTGTTGGTTCATTTGAGGCTAATTAGGCAGAGCCTTTGGTGTGGGTTGCTAAAAGAATGTGGATTGCATTCAGGTTTGGGTTTGGATTAAAGTTTTGTTTGATAAGGGTTTGACTGCTTTTAAAACTGAAAATGAAGTAAAGTCTAGGGAGATTGTTCAGTTGAGGATAATAGGTAAATTAATGCCCAGCCTTTAGGTTGGGGATTATAAGAACGTGGCTTTGCTGTTTTTGGTTTACTGTTATTAGGGTTTGGGTTCTGTTTGAGTAAGGATAAGGACTGGGCTACTTGTACAAGTACAAGCACTGTAGCACTGTCTTCCCGTTATTCATCGCTCAAGAGGGCACAAGTAACATCTCCATTGTGAGACTTGTTACTGTTTTGGGAAAATAGAATACGTCATGCGTAGCTTGCCAAGCTCTGCCAAGCGGGTAGGATACTCTCAGTACCTTGCTGGGCTTTTGTGAGGGACGGAGGAATCAAACCTGGGTCAGCCACGTGCAAGGCAAACGCCCTATCTACTGTGCTATCACTCCACCCACAATTACTTGATGAGAGTAAAGTATGGGGAGATTGTTCGCTTAAGGCTAATAGATAAGGTTAGGGCAAGCCTTTGGTTAGGTTTATGACTAGTGTTCTGTTATAGTGAAGGTATAGGTTTGTCTGTGTTTAATGTTGAAAATTGAAGTTAAGTAGGTGGCGATTGTTTAGTTGAGACTATTAGGAAAGATTAGATTAAACCGTTCGTATGGGCTGTTAAAAGGATTTTCAAAAAATATTTGGACAAAACAGCTTTGAGTTATGGAGCTTCTCAAGAATTTACAAAGATATGACAGTAGAGAAACAAAAACTTGCCACTATGTCTTGGAGTTTCTGGAGAGATGGTAGAGCTGATCTGGGCTCAGTCGCCAGAACCCCATCTGGTCTCACCAGGAGTAAGCCCTGAACATAAGCCAGTGTGGCCCCTCCAAAATGAAAGAGCAAAAGCAAAATATGTCTTGGACTGAAGGTGAATTTCATGGCAGGGATTCTGAAGATAGAATGTAGTTTACAGTTGAAGGGATATTTTCCTCACCAGATCAATTAATTCTGTTCACATTTCTTTCATTGTGATCTTCTTCAGCATGAAATAGCCAGATCTGAGTCAGCCCCTTAATTTATATCTGACAATGGAGGATAAAAACATGTGTAAAAAAGGAACATTAAACCCCCTTAGCAAAACCCCTTTGGATACAGACTGTTAAATAAGCATAGATCACCTGAATGTAATCAATGCAGAATTATTGGTGTGGATAAGATACCTTGAAACTAGGATTTTGATGGACGTCCTCTTCCTGAGACTCTAGCCCTGCGACGTCTCCTGTCCTGTGTGCACACACATTTCTCTTCGAGAGCCAACAGGCATTAGGATGCTGTCTGGAGTATAAAACAGCAGAAGGAACTGTTTATTTTAAATACCTAAGTGCGGGCCTGAAGAAATAGTATAGCATGTAGGACACTTACCGTGCACATGGTCAACCCAGGCTCCACTTCAGGTATCCTATGTGGCTCCCTGAGCACTGTCAGGAGTTATCTCTGAGCCAGGACTAAGCTCTGAGCACAACTGAGTGTGACTCCAAAACAAAACAAACAGTAAGAAATCGCCATTTATGTGAGAGGCTGAATCTGCACTCAGGGCAAGCCTTTCATTCTTGGTGGGGCCTGGCTCGAGCCACTGCTTCTGGGGTCTCTTGAGAAAGTGTGTTCTAAATCAGGCAGGTAATGGGGCTGCTTCCAGGGGGAAGTTCCCTAACAGCCCTGAGTAGGCATGCTCCAGCAGGCTGAATCATCAGTGTTTAAAGGTGTGTGCTTGGTGAGGAAGGGCTTTCTGCAAGGAGACAGCAAAGACCTTCTGAGGAAATAAAGAATCCTAATATAATCATGTATGAAAAAACATCAACGGCTAAGACCCAGAGACTATAAAAACCCAGCTCCCGGAAGCACGTGGCCACTAATCTTATTATCTCATTCTTACTTTGGAGAACCGAGCAGGCAACTGAGGGTGTCCTGCTCGCATGGTAGAGTCTGGCAAACTTCCCGTGTCATACTCAATATGCCAAATACCAGAAAAAACGATAGGTCTCATTCTCCTACCCCTGAAAGAGCACTGAATATGGCTTTTTAAAATCTCAGGGCTAGAAAGGAGACATTACTGGAGCCTGCTCAAGGCAATCGACAAACAACAGGCTGATGGTGATTGTGATCGTGATGGTCCAGGTACCTGTAGAACCGGTGTCTGAAAGCCATTCTTTATTTTCAGTGACAAGATATTTGAAACTCAGGATCTTATAGATTCTCAGGGAATTAGACTACTACGTAGTTTTTCAAAACTACTTACAACTCTAATAATTGAGAAACAGTAGGAAAACAACTCTTCAGTGTAAAACATTTTAATTATTTGCACTTATTACTATTAATGAGGGCTGGAGCGATAGCACAGCGGGTAGGGTGTTTGCCTTGCATGCGGGCGACCTAGGTTCGATTCCTCTGCCCCTCTAGGAGAACCCGGCAAGCTACCGAGAGTATCTTGCCTGCATGGCATAGCCTGGCAAGCTACCCGTGCTGCATTCAAAATGCCAAAAACAGTAACAACAAGCCTCACAATTTGTTGTGAGACATTACTAGTGCCCGCTCAAGCCAATCGATGAACAACGGGAGGACAGTGCTATAGTGCTACTATTTATGAAAAGTTAAGCATAAAATGTGTTTCTTAAAATATTTAGTGAATTTAAATTTATATAAAATTACATTATAGAGAGGGAAGGGACAGACTAGACATGATAAAAATCAGTGGCAGTTGGTGTTTGAACACATTAGTGGAGATGGAAGTGAATAACATATACCCCCAAAGCAATATTAAAACAAAGAAATATTAGAACAATTTGGGGGCAGTTGAGTCACACCCAGAAGTGCTTGGGCTCCTCTTGGCTCTGTACTGAGGAGTCACTCTTGAATGCTCCAGTGAACGTACACTGTGCCGGGGACCAACCCTGTGAGTTTACCCTACAGTGCTGCTAAACCCTGGGAGACATCTGGAGCCTCCTGGCGCCTTATTGCCTCAGAAGGTGCCTGTCTGCTGCCCCATACAGGACTGCCCCTCTGTGGGTGCTGGGCCTGGGCAGAGGCCCGGGGCACCTTGGCTATGTTCCCCAGGAAGGCTATGTTGGCTGCTGGGCCTGCAAGAGGACAGGACACCCGCTGGCAGTGGTGCTGGGCTGGGCGTGTGTCTGGCAGCACATGGCCTTTGCGCCCCGCAGTATGCATGTGCAACCACTGGACTGGTTCCTCTCCTGGGGTTGGGGAGACTACCCATATGATGCTCAGGAGATCTGGGGGCGCCATGAGTAATTCTTTATATTTCTAAAACATTTGGTACCATGATTTCTAATGCTATTGCGATAGGGTTCCATGGATAAAGTGTCCCTCTAGCACACCAGCACCAGAGTGCCCACTGCCCTCTGCTATAGTGATAGGGGCCCATAGACACAGAGTCCTACACAGCAGCACCAGAGCACCCACTACCCACTGCTCACTGTCCATTGCTACAGTGATAGGGGACCATGGACACAGTGTCCTACACACCGGACCAGAGCACATGTCTGTCTGTCTGTCTGCCTGTCTCCCCCCACCCCCTCTCATTTCCTTTTTAGGCAGTATGGTTTGCAATACTGTTACTGAAAGGGTATCATGCGTATCCCTTTACCTCCTTTCAGCACTGCCCACTGCTACAGTGGTAGTGGTCCATGGACACAGTGTCCCTCCACCACACCAGCACCAGAGGGTCCATTGCCCACCCCAGCCATGGCTCCAGTCCCCTCTCCCCAGCCAGTTCCTCTCCCCCAGATTCTCTTCCCTTGCCACTCAGGGTACTCCACTCTGTAAGCGTCCTTCAGCTGAAGGAGGCAGGAGATTTAGGTGAGAGAACAGATCTGGTGACAGAGGAAGACTCAGATTTGTTCCCTGAGTATGCCAGAAGGGGTACTGGGCCAGGAATGGGTCCAGCATCTGGAAGCTGGAATAGCCAAGGCGACCATGTGCCATACACCATCCAAAGGAACCAGAGGCTGTACCTCGATTTCAGACTTTCACTTCCAGCGACATCATAATGCATTTCTAGGGGCTGGAGCGATAGTATAGCGGGTAGGGCATTTGCCTGGCATGTGGCCAATCTGGGTTTGATTCCCACATCCCATATGGTCCCTTGAACACTGCCAGGAGTAATTCCTGAGTGCATGAGCCAGGAGTAACCCCTGTTCATCGCTGGGTGTGACCCAAAAATCATAACACAGTTCCACTATAGTAGTCACCTATTTTGAGGTGAGCTGTCACAGCTTCCCTGGTGCCTGAGAGCTGGGCTAATCTTGGAGAGTGGGAATGTGACAATCATCGTTTTCCCTAAAAATCCCACCAGGAGTCCTTGTAGCCTCCAACTCACTACCAGTCTCCGGCTCTCAAAGGACAGAGGAGGCTTTCGGCATTTCAGTTACCCCCACCTCACTCTGCCACTCTCTAGCACTCCCAAAGAACAAGATTTCTCAGCCCAGCTGAGCCTCAGCACTGCCTCAGCCCCCTACCCACCAGCAAGAAAATCCTCCTCCTGATTCCCTATGCCTCCTAACTTATCTTACTTTGTTCATCTCTCTCCCATAAACAAATACCCAACCCTATTATTAAACACAAAAAAATGTCAAATTCCCCCACCAATGCATGCAACACACAGAGCAGAAGCAATCACCAGCACAACTCCCCTTTCAAGATCCATTCATTCTCCATGAGTCAGTTTTCTCCCGTCCTTCCAGATCAGCAGTCACCCTTCCGTTGGCCTCTCTCTCCTCGTGTACATTCACTCACACACCCTCCTATCCCCTGGTTATTCATTCACCTTTGTCCATCTATCCATCCATTCTCCCATCATTCTCATAGAAATCCCCGATCAGCCAATATATCTTCCCTTTCCACCATCCAATGACAGACCCACCATCTTCCCTGTTACCCTCCCACCTGGCTTCCAGTACTCCTCTGCCATCGCATTAATACCTTTAGACAACAAAAATACAGGAGAATATATTTAGTTCAGAGATTAAAATGTAAGTAAAATAAAAAGGATTATTTTAGAGCTAAACCTAGAAAATAATGTGAAGAAAATTCAGTAGGGAGATGAAATTATAGGGAGAATTTATTTAGCTGATACCAAAATTCAAGCCCCTCAGGAAAGGAGGAAAATGATACTCAAAGGAATAATGCACTATTTCATGAATAAACAACAACTCAGGAACTTCGTAAACTCAAAACCAATCTTAAAAGAAGGACTAAAGGGGCTACTGTAAGACAAGACAAATCCCTACAAGCACAACAGACCTCTACAGAAAGATGGCACAAAACCCCATACAATAATCTTTCTCAATGTCAACTAAGAGACACAGAGTGGCAAAATGAATTAAGAAACTGAACCAAACATTCTGCTACCTACAGGAAACGTATCTGAACAGCCAGTGCAAACACAGACTCAAAGTCAAAAGATAGAAAACAATCCTTCAAGCAAACAACTCCCTCAAAGAATCCAGGGTGGCCATACTAATATCCAACAACAAAGATTTTAGGCTGAAAAAGATTTTAGGGGACAACAAAGGCCATTTTTTTTAATAATCAAGGAATATGTACAGCAGGAATAAAATCATGCTCCTAAACATATACACATCCAATGAGGGACCACCAAAACACTTAAAACAACTTCTTGGGAACTTTAAGGAGGATATTGGTAGCAAAACAATAGTAGCTAGAGAATTCAACACCATCTTATCACCTCTGGATAGATCAACAAGATTAAAACTCAGAAGGAAGACATGGAAGAATGCCTTTGGAGGAAGAATGGCTTTGAAGAAAGGCTTTGAAGGAAGAAATGGAAGAGAGAGGGCTAATAGATGTATACAGGCCTTTCCATCCCCCAAAATGTAAATACACATTCTTTTCGGCAAATGTGCACATGGAACATTTTCCAAGATAGACTATGTGCTGGGTCCCAAAACACACCTCAATAGAATCAGGAAGATAGAAATTGTATCCACTAACTTTTCATACCGTGATGCATTGAAGTCTTCCAGCAAACCCTCATAAAGTTGTGTGGACACTAAATCATATAGAGCATGGGGCAGGGAGAACTGTCTGAAGATATTGCCTGGACATAAGGATCTTGGGTCAGAGAGATGGTTGGGTCAAAGTGCTGAGCATATGTTCTGCATGCAGGAGTAAAGGTCACTATCCAACACTGCAGGTCCCCTTAAAGCTAAAGGAGTGAAACCCTCACCCCCAGAGTCAGAAATTTCCCTGAAATTTCTGAGAAATGGCCCAAACGCACAGAGAAACACATACAGAGAAATGTTGTATATAAAGTCATAAAACACACAGAAGAAAAGTTAGGGGATATATTCTGGGATTTCAACATTAGGGATACATTCAGACACATCTCCAATGGGGAGGGAAAAGCAATCAAGAATACATGAATGGTGTGAGTTTCCAAATAAAGGAGTGGGCACACATGTGGGACTCAAGTGTTTGGTGGCCGAGAGCCACCTTTCAGGCTAGATGACAGCAAGAGATGGACAAAGGATTGAAGGAACAGGGGAACTGGACCCCAGAATTGTCAGTAGCCAGTTTCTCTCTCCTCCCCAATGTAGTCTGATCTCTCTCCTTACTGCAAAACCATCGTTGTACTTTTGCTCGTAGTCCCAGTTATCATAGTTCCATCATACTAGTCTCCTCATAGATCTCAAAGGCCTATACTTCCAGTCATCGTCCTTGGATTCCTTGTCATCCTCCTAGACCCTTCTTTCCCCTTACAGTATAGTAATATAGAAATCATGAAGAGTGGGGGTACACATAGGAGGGGTTGAACAATATCAGAACATCAAACAGAGATAAAGCTAGTCATTCAGGGGATGTTCTAGGAGATTAACTCAAGGACAAAATCTCATCTGAGGGTTCAGCACTCCAGATAACTAGGAGCACTCCAGATTACTAGGAGATCTGTACAAGGGCGGGATTGCATTTAGGGTGTATTGCTTTCTCCTTTCCTCAGCTAGTAAGTAATCCATTTAAACAACCATAGTAACTTCTTATAAAATTTCTAGTCAGTTTTGTATGAACACAGTAAGAACTATATTAAGCTTAAAGGTTGGATCTTCCTGGGACATCTTGCTATATATTCCAAACCACAGTCCTCAGGCCAGGCTAGTTGATCCTAACCTCAGCAGGGTCCTTATTCAGTAACTTCTTCTTGGGTCATGACAGAGTCTTTTCCCTGATGATGCTCTTAACTTATTATACTTCATACACTTAGCCTATCTCTTTCCAATGCCAGGGTAGTTTTCAGCTTACCCTGGGCCCATCCAATCCCTTCGTCAGGATCCTGCTTTTGGAGAGCTAGGAACCAAGTGAAACTGAGGCGTTAGTCAAGTAAATATGGATGACCAGGAGTAAATATTATTTTGGAGCCAATTAACTTCCATGTTACAAAGCATAGCCATCAACTGTCTTTCTGTGTCTATACAAAATGGACATTGCTAAATAATCCTTGCAAATGGCATGAAGGAAAGAGAAAAGTAATATAGGATTATTGGTGCTTGATGGAATTGGGTATGCCTCAGGGGCACTGTTGTGGGAGCAGCTCAAAAAACCTAATCTCTCTGCAGGAGGAGCAAGGACACCCAATGTTATCCAATAGAATGGGACAACATAAAACTAAAACGCATTTACAAAGAAAAGGAAACTACAATGGACACAAATAAACAAACAAACAAATAAAAGCAACTGAGCAATAGGCAAAAGCTGTTTGATCATCATGCCTAACGAAGGATTAATACCCAGAATATATTAACTCATATAACTAAAAAACAGAAAAAATCACAATAAAAATTATTCAAAAGACATAAACAGACACTTCCTCAAAGATGGCGCACAGACACGTTAAGAAATTCAAAATTACTTATAACTAGGGAAATGGCTCATAGTTGGGAAAATGGTTGAAGAAGAAATGATTGTTGGCAAGGATGTGGAGAAAAGGGCTCTGGTACTGGGAATGAAATTAGTGTAGTTGCTAGGGATAGCGATATGCAGTCCTTAAAAAATTAATACAGAAACTCCATATGATTCTAAAGTACCACTACTAATTAGTTATCCAAAGACAATTAACAGATTTTGCTCAAATGTAAAAGTGATTTCCTAAGGCAAGCAATCACGAAGAAATGACAACTCTAACTTGCAGACCCAGTGAAAACAAAGAAGTTTCTAGAGAGAAAAGAGAAGGGGAGAGGAAGTAATGGGCAGAAGGATGTTTGTGATGGCGGGCTGGCATGGGAGCACTGGAGGTGAGGCCACCTGGTCACAGCTAAGCCCATAAAAGTCAGAAGCTGATTGTCTGAAATTCTATAGGCTGACTAATGATAAGTCTGTGGCATGCTCCTGGACCTCAAGACAAACGCAGTATAAGCTTGTATGACTGAGTGAGAGTATGAGTGTGTCTGTGAGCATGTGTGTGTGTTTGTGTGTGTGTGTGTGTGTGTGTGCGTGCATGTGCATGTATAGTTGGGGGCTGGTTACGAGGAAGGAAGTGTTCCTGCCACTGATTCAGGCAAGAATCTGGAATGCTTTTGTACCCCATTTCCGTAAAATATGGTCTGTCTGAAATGCCTGTAGCACCTTTGAAGAGAAGCAGTGTACCAAATAATGACTTTAGAAATAAAGGCAGTTGGGGAGCTGGAGCAATAGCACAGCAGGTAAAGCGTTTGTCTTGCATGCGACTGACCCAAGTTCAATTCCCAGCATCCCATATGGTCCCCTGAGCATCCCAAGAAATAATTCCTGAATGCAGAGCCAGTAGCAACCCCCTGAGCATTGCTGGGTGAGACCAAAAGAGAAAAAGACAGACAGACAGAAAAAAAGAAAGAGAAATATAAAGATATCACGGTCCACGGCCCTCCAGTTGTTCTTCGATTTGCTCGAGCGGGCCAAGTAATGCCTTCATTGTGAAACATGTTACTGTGTTTGGCATATCGAATACGTCACAGGAAGCTTTCCAGGATTTGCCATGTGGGCAAGAGACTTTCGGTAGCTTACCGGGCTCTCTGAGAGGGGCAGAGGAATCAAACTCGGGTCGGCCATATTGGCTGTGTGCAAGGCAAACACCCTACCCGCTGTGATATCGCTCCAGCCCATAAAGATATAAAGATATAAAAATATAAAGTTAAAGATATAATTCAAAATAATGGTGGCGGGAAGGTACATGGTGGTGGGATTGGTGTTGAAATATTTAATGTAATAAATTATTGTGAACAACTTTATAAATATAAAAAATTTAAAAGGCAAATAAATATTTCCTTTTCCCTAATTATTATGCATCAATATTTCACTAAGGTATAAACACACTTCTCTGAACAAGTTCATGTTTATGCAAATTTTTATACTTCTCATTTCACTGAAAACCTCCACAAAGTTTTACCCTGTATTCACCCTATTACACCATTCACCTGACAAATCCAAGATGCAGATAGGAGACACAGGTGAGGAGAAGAACAAAACTTAGGTGATGGAACTGAGATGATTTTAGGTCTTCATCGTTCTTCCCCGAGGTTCTCCAAGAGCTTTTTTCTTACTTTTACATGTTCCTTCTATGGCCATGGAAAAATTAAGGTATTTCACAGTAGAAAGAGGAATACTCAGACAAATTGAGTTGATAAAGTCATGTCTGATCTACATCAAATTGAAATACTAGAACCAAGGGGCTAGAAGAGAACAGAAGTGTGAAATACATACTTCTCCCAAAATCGTTGCTAGTTATATCTCTGGCATGACATGTTCCTTGAGCATCAAGATAAAGCCCTACAGGCCGTTGAGCACAACCAGATGTGGCCTAGAGGTTTCCCCCAGTTTTCACTGAGGTGGCCTGGTTAACCCTGTCACTGCAGAACCTAACAACACTGGATCCTCAAACTGAGAAGGTGGGCCATACATCACTGAGAGGAGTTCTCAGGCCACCTAAACAGCATTTTTGAGAAACCCTAAATCAATTCACTTATTAGTTAAGTTTTTACACCCAAGACAGAGAAACTTTAATTTCCAGATTCCTAACTCCCCAAAGCAAAGGACCCAGAACTTCAGTGTCTTCGACCTGAGTAACTTGAAGTAACTTGTCCTCCTTTCAGAAGGATACATTTTTCACAAGAGGAATGAGAAGAGTCCAGTTCTCAGGAAATAAGGCACAGAAGCACAAGGTCCGTAGGCCTCCACGCTAACTAGAGATTTTGATGAGCTAGAATCCTATTTCCATTCACACCCACACCATAACCACTCACTGTCCTCAGTAAGCTTTCCCCAGGCACTTATCCAACAAGATGTGCCAAGAAGCAGCTCCATGACAGCGGTTGGAATGCAGACAGGGATGATATAGGAGCTGAAGTTCACAGGTTGGTGCAGTTGTAACACCACTGCAAAATGTTGGAGCTTCTAAAAATCTGGATGGATGATAATGCAGCTCACAGCCACCCTCCTGGCCTATTGGGTGTCCTGGTAGAGCTGGGTACTTCCCCAACACACCCAGTAATCCTCAGGGGCATGAGACTTCCTGCAGGAGGGAAGGTGACAGTCATCATCTTCTGCATATGGCAGCTTGTGCCTCTCCACCATCATCTGACCCCCAGCACTGCCTTGTCTGCACCACCGCACAGAACCCTCCCTTTCTGTCAGACCTTCTCTCTAGCAATCAGGGCGGTTTTAATCACAAGTCAGCACACACCCACTATTGGAAAGGATCACGGAGGGATGCAGGTCCCATGGAGCTGGACAATCCTGACCTTCCTTGGGTACATGCAGAGCGCCCTGGCTCCATCTTGGCTCTTGACCCACCTTATGACCAAACTGCTCTCGCACCACTCCTTTCTTTCACTCCTTCTTGGTACTCACCTGTTCTGAAACTGCACAAAATCATTGGTCAAAGGAGACCATGCGTGCAGGATGTCCTGTGTTCTGACCATGAGGGACGAAACATTCCACCTTCCCACTCACTCACCTGGAAATTCCTTCCCACAAAGCCGGTGACCAAACTCTCGCATCCACAAACTGACCCATGCCCACTGGAGCCTGCCCATCTGAGTTCTCCACTCCAATGGTGTCAGCCCTGCTCACCCACAGGGGGAACTTCTTCTCTGACTAAATGGAGACACAGTGAGGTGGGTCAAGCCAACCTTATCCACAGTGGGTCTCCAGTGGTACACAGCACAGAGCAGGTGCTTGTGGGCCTCTGTACGTACCAAAGATCCAGCTCCTGGTTACTGCCCCCCCAAACCACTGGGAACACCCAACCAGACCCAGAACAGAGAGCAGCTCTGTTCTTCTTCAAGGTCAGGGACTCCATATCTAGTGTCCATGCAGCTGACCAATAGACATGTGGTGAGCAGAGACCCCAGGCCAGAGACGTACAGAATACCAGCATCTGCCACTACATCCCAGGTTCCAGCCTCCCTCTGACAACCAGGATTGCAGGGACATTGAGAGAAACCGTCGTGTGAGGTGACACAGAGCCAGCTGGCATTGCACCTGGGAGGCAGGATGAACACTGCCGTCTCAGGGGCAGACCTGTTTCAGGGTAAGGCACAGGGATGAGGATAAGAAGATGAGCAAAATCAGGTGAGGAGAGAGGACAATACAGGAGAGGACAGGTCACAGGCAGAAAGACTTGGACTAGAAGGACACAGATTGTCCCAGCACACAGCCTTGAAGATGCAGGGGCTCTAATATTTTAACCCTCTCCCACTGCCAGCCTGGCTCTAGGACCTGAGAAACAACTCACTTTGTAAAGCAGGGGGCGGTAGAGAACACCCAGTGGGAATGAATGAGCACAGCTCCACAGGGATGAATGCTCTGGTACTGCAGGCTGGCCTGCCATGGCCACTGGCCTTCCACAGCCTCGTGGCCACCAGAGATCATCCATACCCCTCGGGCTTCCCGCACACTGTGATGACCATCCCGATGCCATGTGGTAAACAGGAGGTCCCCATTTCCTCTCCAGTAGACCCTTGACCACTTCTCAGTGGGAAAGCAGAAGCAGGGGTCAACCAGTCCCAGAGTGAGAGGGCAGCTTGGTGTCTGATATCCCTGTCTGCTGCCTGGGCAACAGGAACGTGGACAGCAGAGCACACAGTGAGCAAGCTCCGTGGGAAGCCGCGGAAGGGATATGGTGGCCACAGCTGGTCACAGCTGCATCCCGGAAAAACCCATGCCCTCAGCAACCCTCACCCCCACCCCCGGCCCAGACACTAGCTTTGTGTGCGGGGCTGTATTAGTGTCCTGCCTCCACCTCCCCACTGTCTCCGGGAGGGGCAGTGGGCCATGTGACCTGGACAGGGTGTTCCGGGTGCACCAACTGTAAGGACGCCGTGGCCGGCTGCCCGCTCGAAGACTGGGGAACACAGAGAGGAGAAAAGAGGAGACTGATGGGCCAGTCCAGCCCGGCTGTTCCCCGCCCACAGCCCATCTGCTCACCTGAGCCCCGGGTGCCCCAAGCACCTGCTGAGCCAAGGGCTGCGGGGCTGGTTCTTCCTGCCAGGGGTTTCCAGTCTCCATGCCCATGGCCAGAGTGGCTTCAGCCCTGGCTGCATCCCTCTGACCTCTGACCCCTAAAATATGACCTCTCTAATCCCATCCTTCCCACTGGACTCAGCTCTCTCCTGAGCCCTCCTTGACTTTGGACCTGCCCCTGTGCTATCCCTGTCCTGAGCCCTCTGGCCCAGAGTTGTGGACTATCTCCTCATGTAAGTCCCTAGCCCCTGCACAGCTTGAACCTGCCTACACAGGTTTGCAGAAACTCTTCTCACCTAGCTCTGGTGCGGGTTTTGTTTTCCCTTCCATGATCCAGTGCCTGAGCCCTTACCTAGCCCACAACTGGATGTGCAGTTTGGACCCTCACCAGAGCTGCTCCAACTGTGGGGTTTGGAACATGGCCCTTTGGCCAGTGCAGAGACTGCTGCCGTTTCCGGAGCCTATCCCAGGTGGCCCCTTTTGGAGACAACACATACAGAGAGAACAGGACCTGGGCAAAGAGGGCACCAAAGCCTGTCGAAGCACCAACAATGCAAGGAACACCTGCAAGTGTTTTCCAGGCACGGCCACAGGTGTGCCTGTATGTGCTCTGGGATGGCTTTAGTCTGACACAACCCAATCCCAAGAACTTGACACAAACAGCAAGACTCTTCTGGGGCTCCAGGATCCTCAAGGCCTGATAATGAGACCTTTGTTTTCCACCTATCCCATGAAAATGCACCCCTCAATCTTTATCCTGGTCACATAAAACATGGTCCCCTCTCCAGGGATTTTGTGATGTGCATTTTCTTGGGAGCAGACTGTGTTAATACCTCCCAAACCCCAGATAGACCCTTTTCCACCCTCACTCCCGTCCCACTTCAGAGGAATGAAGAGCTGGTCTCAGCAAGCTGCCATCCCTGCTCTAACAGGTAAAAGCCAGGTCCCCAGGGCTTTCCAGATGCTTGATCCAACTTTTCAGGTCCTTTATCAGCACCACCACCCCAGAGTCTCCTCCATCCAACCCAGCTCCACAGCCCAGCTGCCCCTCTAGGGTCTGCTCCATGGAGGAGGAAGAGCCCAGGGACCCCTCAGCTCCCTGACTGTGACTGCTGGGCTTCCTCAGTGCTCCCCAGTGGAGAGCAGAGCTTTCTCCAGACAGGTCAGTGTTGTTTAAACTCCCAGCGCTTGCTGGGGTGGGGCCAGGTGTCAAGGAGCTCGCCAATAGGAACAACCTGGAGTTTATGGTCTAGTCTATGGGAATGAGCACAGGCCCCGCTGCTGTATCTGGGTCCCCTACAGGGCAGCTGATCTGCTCTGAAGTCTGGATGCTGGACTTTGTGTGCCCATAAGGGAGCATGCAGGAACAGTAGAAAGGTCTGACCACCTTGTTTCAGCAGTGCCACAGAGTATGGACATACTTCATTTCTACCACACTGATCACAGTTTTAGAGAGAGTAGAACAAAACTGGTGTGGTGCCCAGGAACTGTTCTTGCTTCTAGGGACCAAATGCATGATCAGGCATGTTGAGCCACTTCACACCAGACGCTTCCGGTGCTGTGGAGGAGCCTCAAGTTTCCCCTAAAACATTCCCAACAAGAAATGAATCTCGGAACCAGGAAGCTTGCTGAAGCGATTTCTCCTGATCTTGCACCAGGCCGATTTCACCGGGTTTCCTCAGACAGGGGCAGGTGTTGTACTTCCACCTGCCCCTTACGAATCCAGAGCCCAATGGAAAACCCAGGTATGTGAGACCAGTGACTGCTGACTCTAGTCCTCAAGGGATCAGGGACAGCTGCTCCTTCCCATCTCCTAGCCTCTATATCACGCCCATGAACTGCCTTTCTCCTTGTGCCATTTAAGCTCAGTAATGGTCATGATCCAGAGACTCAAAAATGAATCTCAGAATCCAGCAGCAGCTGCAGAGATTTCTTCGGACACTAATTATTTAATATTTTAGAATTCCAGGGCGTGCAGCCACTTTTGTGGCCATGTGACTTCTCATGCTATTCATAATAAGCTATACAAAATAAAGTATCAGTCTGTTAGGCAGGCTTGAGTGGTGGTGGTGGTAAGCTTAGAAATAATGGTGTTGGGATGGTGTAATGGTGGTGGGATTGAAATATTGAATGTAATCCATTATTGTGAATAACTTTATGAAAATAAAATTTAAAAAATTATTTTGCATACAAAAAAAAAAAAGAAACCCATTCCTGATAGGAACTACCTGTGATTTTGAACTCTCTCCAAATAGGCAGAAAGTAACAGAGCACCAAAGGCAATATAGATCCTGAACTATCAGTGATAAAGAAAACTGCAGGTTCAGGACACCATGCTCAGTTCCAGAAGTCGAGACAGGACAGACAAGGAAAGATTAAGGACCTTGCCCTGGGTAGCTGCCCACTGCCTTGCAGGAAACCCTCACATTTTTTCCCCTGGGCCCTGCATGGACCCCAGAGATGCATCTGCCTCACCTGTGTTTGGGTGAGACCTTCCTCCTCCTCCAACTCCTCAACCAGGGCCAGGAGATCCAGCTGGAATTCTGGGGAGAGCAGGTGCTCCAGGAAGCTGGGATGAATGACCGCCTCGACCTGGAAGGGGGAAGCGGAAGTGAGGGTCCTCATAAGGACCAATGGGAATGAGGAAGCAAACACACCCGTTCCCAGCACAGTGCAGGGGCTTGGACGGCTGCACAAATTCTCACACAGACACAAGCCGGGAGCGCTCACACTCTCACACACACAGGCCCATACAATCCGCACTCACAAAGGCACATGGACTATTCACCTACTCTCACAGAGAAGCACATGTAAATACACATGGATGCATATACACACATGACACAAAGACACACACTCTTCGACCTCTAGGAACATGTACATGTATCCTCTTACGTTTCTGCACAGAGCTCACACAGTACACACAAATGGAGACACACAGAGATGTTCACACATCGGCCAAACCCAGAAATTCACAAACAAGGGCCAATGTTTGTACAGAGAGACACACGTGAACATATGCACACAAACACAAGTAGAAAAATGCAAGCACAGGTGGTCTCAAAGCAAAGAGCACACGTCACTACCAAGCCCTGGACAGAAGCAGTCCTGCGCCCTCCCCACCCCACAGCAGAGCCCAGTCCCCCACCTTGGTGACAAAGGCCTCCTGGGAGCACAGCTCGTCCACGTAGCTCAGGAGTAACGGCTTAGGGCAGGTTCTGGCATCCTCCTGCTGCTCCTTCGTGCCCACAGCCCGTCGCCCGAGGGGTGCCCTCCTGACTGTGTCGGGGGCCTTCAGCAGCTCGTCCATGATGTCCATGTACTCCTGCACGGCCTCAGGGGGGATCTCCTTGGGGGCCTTGGTCTTGGGGGCCCGCTGTGGTTTGTGTGTCTTGGGTTGGGCTGCCGGAGCTCGGGTTACGGCCTTCTTAGGGACACAGGCTGAGGAGGAAGGAAGAAGAGAGGGATGTGAGGGAACCCAGGTCCATGCCCTCAGGCACATAGCACTGAGCACAGAGTTGCGGATGGGTACCTGTGGGCTGGGTCAGGTGAGTGCCTACATCTGTTGTACTATAATCCCGTGACTGCGTGAGGGATGAGGATAACCTCAATGGGAGGAGAGGCCCACAGTGTCCCCAGGGTCTCCAACCCCACTTCAAAAGTGAGTCCGACACCCTCAGGCAGCATGGGGTGTGCAGGAAGAGGGAGAAAGCCAGGGACAGGGAGCCGCTGAGCATAGGCCTAGGGGTACATGGGAGAGCGAAGGCTCCCTGGAAGGGCAGGAACCCTAGGGCCTTCCCAGGCCTGTGACCATTAGCTGGGGAACAGGGTCTGTATCTGGCTGCTGGCCTAGTGGTTGACCTGTAGCACCCTGAGGCTCAGGCCTGGGTGGGGCAGGGGGTGGCTTGCCCTGCACTCCATTCTTCGACTGCAGCTTCTGTGCCTCCGTTTCTTCCTCAGCCTCAAACTCCATGAACCTGGTGTGGGGAGTACAGGCCCCACTGAGTCGGGTTGGCTTGGAGCACGTGGGATGAGGCAGGACAGGGGATGCTCATGGAAAAGCCCTCAGGAGGATGGAGAATGGATGGGCACAAACCCCAGCACCTCCAGTGATTCCCCATATCAGCCCTTTGAGGGTCATAGAAAATAAGGGACTGTGACCCTTAGACTGTGGTCAGGAGCCCCAGAGCATGGTGGGCAGAATTGTCCCAGCCCCGGGTAGGACAAGTTTCTGCAGGGGACGGGCCTTCTGGGGATACCAGGGCCCCCCTGGCCATCTGGGAGTAGCCCCTGAAGCCCCGGCCCGCAGCCAGCCCCAACTCCCACTCACTGCCCAGAACTGACTCACTTGGCAGCCACGTCGTAGTAGATTATGCGGTCAAAGTTGCTCGTGCCATGCCATTCCCGCAAGGCACAGCGCAGGCCTTCCTCCAGGCCCATGGTGGGCTTCAGGCAGGCCAAGGTGCGCAGCACTGGGCTGCAAGGACAGGCTTGGTCAGGGTCTGCGTCTGGTGGGAGCCCCCGCTGCCCCACACCCATTCCTTGACCCCCGATGACGGCCTGGTCTCCCCTCCCCTCCCAGAGTTGACTCGCCTCCTACACCCCAGACCGGTGGCTATTCTAGTGTCAAGCCTCAGCTCTGGGGATAAGTCATGAGACGCCAAGGCCGAGCAGTCATGCCTGTCTGAACCTTGGTGCATCTGTGCTGTGTCTGGTCTTAGGAACAGAATGTCTGTCCTTCATTCCATAGGTCAGGACCAACCCTGATAGGGGACTGAGCTGAGGCTTTAAGGCATGGCTGGTCACTACAGGCTTTTGAGCCAGAACTCTGGGATGGCATTCCTGAGGACATTCTCTCCCATGGACCCTACGCTGGGGGTCACACCAGTACCTTCTGGGAAGCTACCATTAGTTCTAGATCACCTGAGGGACTCACATAAGGAAGCAGGAAAGGGCCTCAGTGTCCAGAGTCTGAGGAATGTACTGCCGGGTCAGGGCCTTGAAGCTCTGCCAGCGCCGGAAGTTCTCATAGACGCTATTGGGACTGCTGGAGGTTTTTGGCAATGCCTGGTTTCGGGTGGTGGCCAGACCACTCTACCACAAACCCACTGGGAGAGTGGTCCACCGCTGCATGGGAGCATGATGGGAGCCACCTGGGCCACTGGCAGTGGAACCTGAGGAGGATGGTCTCTCGTTCCAGCCTGGGTGACAATAGTAGCTGGAGTTGGAATAACGGTCTCCAGCACAGACGATACCAAGTAGAGGGGTGCAGGATGACCGGCCATGGAAGATGGAGCCTCTGCGGCCCCACAGTTGAGTGGAGCCTGTGTCAGGATGACAGGCTGGTTCTGGGCTGACTCCACAAGCGCTGCCTCAGGGCTGACCTAGATGATGACCTTGCAAGGTCCAGGGACATGGGGTCCATGGCCAGCAGCTCCTGCCACCACAGGCATCATGGGGAAAGGTGACAGCACCAGAGGGTTGCCAGGAGCAATGGCCGAGGTCACCAGAGGGGGCATCTGGATCGGTTCCCAGGGTGGTGGCTGGGGGAGCCCTGGATTGAGAAAGGGCGAGACCCTGAAAGCAGAGCCGAAGACCCCAAGATTCATGGTCATCTCTGGGAGCAGCACAGTAGACACTGCGGACAGGAGGGAGGAGGAGTGAGAGGGAGATGGTACAGGGGGAGGGCCAGGAGGGCCTGGCTGGGGCAACATTCCATGAAGGCATCTCATTGGAGGATCAGAACAAGAACTTTCCTTCAAACTTGTCAGTGGCAGCACAGCTCACATGGCCTCTTCCAGCAATTTAGACAGTTTCCCAATTCTCAGCACACAGGTTGGCATGGTCTTCGCTGTATCTCAATACTTTATCCACCAGTCTAGTTGTGTGCCCCTCAAATCTTTCTCCTTCCTCTCTCCCTGATGACCTCCTTCAACAGAGTCTACTCTTTCTTTGGAAAATTCAGTCATTAGTGACCTGTGAACCCCTGTAGGTCACAATTTGAACGGAGTTTTCCTCAGCAAATGCTGTGGGTTTTGCTTTTTTGTTTGTTTGTTTTGCTGATCCTTCTTAGGGTCCAGTACCTAGGACTGAAAGTAATGTAGATTTGTCTAACATGTTTGACTAGCTTTTTCAAAGTTTTGTTCTACTGGAAGCTCTTATCCTTCGTAGAATAGCCACGAAACCTCAAGTTGGAACAGCTTCCAAACTCAAACTTACTTTCTTTGTATTTGCAATATATTTTATGGATGATTTGCCTCCTAAATAAAACGTTGAATCGAGGAATATTTTTAATGGTTCAAAGCTAAGCTTTGACAAAAGTCAATGATGTGTGTTTAATGCAGTGCTGGGTGTTCCCTTCTACTTTCTCTGGTCAGTACAATTCTCTCCCACACCAAAGTAGTTTTCTGTTGTTAACATAATTCTAGGTATGTACTATGTACTGAAACCCCAAAGAATCTCATTTTTTATGAACTCACTATTGGTTTCCACTCTGGTTAAAAGCACATGTATGTTCTACCAGCTGGCATGTGTAGTGATTTTTTTTATATTCGTCAAACGGCTTCTCTCTTTTTCAGGAGACTCCATCCCCACAGCATGAAATTCTGCAGACCCTAACTAAATCCTTACAGTGTCTGGCAATTCAGTGGCGAATGGAATAGGGAGGTCTGAATTAGGAAGTGGAGCAGAATGGAAGTGCAACTGACTTCAATGTTCAGATCAGCAACAAAGTTACCTTCTGCATATTTTCATCCGTGGCTGGGAAAACCTGATTCAAATTTCCTCTACACTCTTTTCTTCAGTGTTTATAAGAAAATAATTTTTCAGTCTAGTTTTGGAACGATTTATAAGATCTCCCCAAAATCTCAGTCTGAAAGGATTTGGGAATATGCATTTATAATACAACATTCATTGCACTGTTTGGCCTCTATGGAGGGAATGACCTGCTCAGCCAGTAGCCGTCAGATCATTCCATCCTAAGCAGCGTGGCAAGCTGCCTTTGCAGACACCAATCTCCGGACGCTTCCCAGCAGCTGCTCTGTCACTGTACATTGGTTCAACAGCGGTATCCAGGTCATAAGAATTCTATCAAAATCAAGAACATCCTTCCCCAAACAATGTTGGACACAGGGAACGAGGACTCGAGAAATTTCTTGAAACTTCCAATTCTGTCATGAAGAAACTATACTTGATTTTCAGCCAGGGATTTCTCATGAGATGGATTTTGAGCTTGAACTTTGTCCTCAGGCTTCAGGCAAGACTTTATGTTTGCTTCCTTGCTGTGTCCTGAAAAGCCACCTATAATTCTGGAGGCTCTTGTGCGTGCGTGACTGGCGGAAGTTTGCACCCACCACGGCCCGTAGGTGCGCGCGCACTGGGGCTGTCCTGGGTCAGTTCTAAGCAGTTAGAGGTAACGGACACGCACGCGCACCTGCATTTCGCGCGGGGTCTGCAACCACCAACGTCCTACAGGCTATGGGTGTAATGATTCCCCTTTGGGATATTTGCACCCATGCCTCTATCAGATTCAACAGAGAGGTGTGTGGCCCTGTCCAGCTGTCTGCAGGGGCGCATCTCCCCCAGGCTGTGGGCACCACCGCACACCTGCGCCATGTCCTTTCCGGATCCGGATGCTGAGCGCGAGGGAGGTAAAGGAATCCTGGGACCATTCAAACTGCTACTTGGGGTCCGAGCGATAGTGCAGTGGGCAGGGCCATTGCCTTGCATATGACCAACATGGCTTCCATCCCCGTAATCCCAGATGGTACCCTGAGTACTGCCAGAGTAATTCCTGAGTGCAGAGCAATTACTGAGCACAGTCAGTGTAGCTTAAAACCAAAACAAAAGAATCCCAAAACACAACAGCAATAAAACAGCAGAAGCAAACTAACCCTACTACTTTGTGGACCTTTTTTGTATGATACAAAAGCAAACGAAGTTTTTTCTTATTGAAAACATTAGCCCTTGAACTTGAAGAAAGTCAGGTCCGTCGTAAATGGGGAAAATCTCTAACACAAATAGAAAATGAATACATAGAAAAGCTTTTCCTTTGTTTCCCAAAACGTTTTAGGAACCAGCAATTAGTTTCCGTCACTATACCCTCGTTAATAAATGAAACAGTTTTCATGACTTAAAATAATGGATCAATCATAATATGACGTCCAATTGTTGTGCAATTGATAGCCAGGTTAGCAGGAGATGCAAGAACAAAGCAAATATCAACAAAGATAGGTAAAGGCTCAGTTTAGCTTACAAAATTGACAGTGAAACTTTATTTTTGTACATTTTAATGCCTTAAAATATTTAAAATGTGTGTTCATTATCTGTAGTACTTTTGGACACAGACACTTCATTTACAGAGAACAGGTAGAAGTGTTCCAGCCATTGTCAGCTCACAAGTACATGGGTGTAATGCTGCCATCCCAGATCTGTTTGAGTTGAAGCATCGTGATAACCAGTTCCAAGAAACCAGTAGGATGGCCAAGTGGCAGAAACACGCATTTCAGGTTGTTTACTTCAGTAAGCAGCCAGTGAAATTTTGGGCCCAGCAGAGCAAGCTGAACATGGTGACCCATTAAATATGAGGGACCTGTGGTAGTGGTGGTTCTGGTATTATGGCAACACTAATTCAGTTTCCTTCATCCCACAAAGAATTTGTTAGGATGATAAATATCTGCTGGAGAAAGGGCAAATGCAATTGGAAAGAATCTTGAGAAATCCCAGAGGAAAGGAAGACGGTGTACTGGGCAGACAAGGCAGCAGCTCACTGAGCGTTTCCACTCTGTCCTGGGAGTAGCCAGTCATGGAATCTCTTATGGATTCTTTCCCAAGGACACAGAATGAGGGGTGTCCTTCATTTTCCCCATGAGCAACTTCGGGAGTTTAAGTTGCTTTGTGTACCTGAGGAGTGAAGGTCAAGTGTTGGTGTGTTTGCAAAGATAGGCACATATGTAGTGGTCATGGCATGTGGTTTTCAGCATGTTATACGTGCATCACACAACTAAGGTCATATATGTTGTCATCAGTAACTCTCGACGTGGGTGCCTTTCCCCACCATTGTCCTCAGATCACCTTCAGTCTGCTTCTTCCTTGACTGAGGATTTCTTAGTGTAATCAAAAGTCAAGACTTTCTCTTCATTTAGGATTTTTAAATTACCTTCTTTTGTTTAAATAGCACGCTGAGATCATACAGTATTTGTCCTTGCTCTGAATTATTTTGCTCGTCAGGATGCCCTCCATCCATCCAAATTGCAGGAGTCTGCAAGATTTTACCTTTTCTTGTAGCTGAGTAGGGTTCTGTTGTTTGTGTTTATACTACAACTTTATCCGTTTATGTGTCCATTTGGGGTTTTTCTGAGTATTGTACTTAGCACTGCAGTGAATACAGGAGTGCATATATCATTTTGAGTTTTCTATTAAGGGGTTTTGGTGGGAACATGCAAATGTGAAATCACTAGGTCTTTTGGAACCTATATTCTTGCTCCACTACCCAACTCCAGGCCGCTTTCCACACACTTGGGCCGAGCCTCACATCTGAGTGAACATATTCCTGGCCACATCCCTACCCATTTTCTATAATTACAGCACCAATATGATGGGTTTCAGACAGTAGGTAACAAATCATAGAGGAAATATATATATATATTTATATATATAAATATATTTATATATAGTTTCAGACAATAGGTAACAAATCATAGAGGGAATTTATATATATATATATATATATATATATATATATATATATATCTCAGACAGTCCAGCAATCTACCGAGAGTATTCTCCCCATACTGGACAGCCGGGCAAACTACTCATGGTGTATTCGATATGCCAAAATTATTAAAATAATGAGTCTTATTTCCCTGACCCTGAAAGAACCTCCAATCATTGGGAAAGACAAGTAAGGAAAGGCTGCTAAAATCTCAGGGCTTGGATGAATGGAGACATTGCTGGCACCTGACTTCATTGAGCTCATCAAGTAAATTGTTGAACAACAGGATGACAGTGATAGAGTGATTCTTGCTTTTAGAGAAGTTTCCAAACTTTTCCACAGAGGTTCAGCCAAATGTTGTTCCCACAGACTGTGAATGAAATAGCACCCCTTTTACACCACCCCTTCTCAGTACTGGTTGTTTCCAGATATATATATATATATATATATATATATATATATACATACACACATATATGTATATATATACACTCACACACATATATGTATATATATCAGTTATTTTTAGATATATATTTAGCTAAGATATATATATCTTTCTGATTCTTGTAACTTGAAATTCATTGCTTTTTAATTTTTGCTTTGCATTTCTTAGATAACAAGTGACTAGTAATATCTTTTCAGATGTCTGCTGGCTTTTCTTAGCCATTTTCGGAAAATGGATGCTCATCTCCAATTTTATGTAATTGTTGAGTTTTTCTGGTTGAGCTTTATAACGCTTTATGTGTATGTAATATTTAAGCCTTTACGAAAAGCATGGTTTGCAAATGTTTTCTCCCATTTCGTAGGAAGTGTTTCAATTTTAAGAAAGTTTGATTTGGATTTTTAAGAAGTCTGATTTTTTTTTGCCATGCATAAGCTTTCAGATGTAGGCCCATTTGTTTATTTCTGGTTTTATTTTATGTATTTTTATCCTGAGTCAATCTTGTTTAGATTTGTTGGTGTACCATTGTTCACAGTAGCTGTGTTCTTCTTTGTATTTTAATGTTGGTTTAAATGTTTCCTTTGCAAATTGTAGCATTGTAGGCTACTTATTTTTTTGTCAATTTTATTTACTATACCAGCATCAATTGGTGGCTTGGCTAATTTTCCCTTTCATTTGAGAATTTTCTTATTTCTTTTTTTAAATTTTATTTTTATAAAGTAGTTCACAATGCTTGAGCAGGCCCAGTAATGTCTCCATTGGAGACTTTGTTGTTACTGTGTCTGGCATATCAAATACTCTCGGTAGCTTGCCGGGCTCTCCGAGAGGGGCGGAGGAATCGAACTCGGGTCGGCCATGTTGGCCGCTTGTAAGGCGATCTTTGATTACATTTAATATTTGATCACCAATCCCAATATCATTACACCTTCCCACTACCATATTTCAGATGTTTTCACCCCAAACCCCAACCCATGCCCCAAAGCAGAACCAACATGATTTCTTTTGTATTGTTTGTTCTGAATAAAATGATGAAAATGCTCGAAAATGTTTCCTTAGAGAAAACTGTGTGAAGATTGTTGCATTTCACGCAGGACCCACTAAGCCCTTCTATAAGAGATTATGAGCATATTGTAAAATGTTGAACATTGTGTGCATATATATTGGGCTGGAGTGATAGCACAGCGGTAGGGCGTTTGCCTTGCATGTGGCCGACAAGGCCAACCTGGGTTCAATTCCTCCTTCCCTCTCAGGGAGCCCAGCAAGCTACCCAGAGTATCTCGCCGGCACTGAAAACCCTGGCAAATTACCCGTGACATTTTAATATGCCAAACACAGTAACAACAAGTCTCAAAATGGAGTCGTTATTGGGCCTGCTGGAGCAAGTCGATATCAATGAACAGGAAGCATAGGATTGGTTGCCTTCTCCTTTAAACCCCATCAAATGTGGTGTGCCACTCTTGGAAAATGGGTGGGGTCAGGTATGAGACGCAGCCGCATGGTCCAGGAATACGTTCACTCATAGGTGAGCCTTGGCCTGAACATGTGAAGAACGGCTGTGAACATGGCAGCAGTTGAGTTCTGGAGGATTTTGGCTGCCAGGGTGTAAAATCTTACCACGCTGAAGGTTGTGTGTTCACGGGCTCACTGGATGGCCCTTTCTCACTGCCTTCGTTCAGTGCTCTTGAGTCCTGTGTGTGCCTGGATCAGGATGGCTGTTCTTTCTCTCAAGCTTGAGCCCCTCTTGCTCTGACTCTCCTCTCTGAGTTTACAGTCTTAGTTTATATAGCAGTCACGTAAGGCGGTGACATAAAGGTGAGTTGAATACTGACAAATCAACAAAGAGAGGTAAGACCACTGCTCCAGGAGATTAAGGATAAAATCTCATCTAAAGAGATTACTCCAGATTACTAGGAGATCTGCTCAAGGGTGGGATCCCAACAAGGGTGTGTTCTTCCCTCAGTTAGTAATCTACTTAAATAGTTGTAATAAATCTATTTCTACTATTTCTAGCAATGTCATTCTGTATGAGCACAGTAAGAGATATAAACTTAGTTTGGTTCTTCCTGAGAACATCTCACTATACATTCTGCAGTCCTCACGCCAGGTTAATCTTCCTAGCTCCAGCAGGGTCCTAGTCTCGTCATTACTTACTTTTGGATCATGACAGCATTTGTCCATGATCATGCCCTCAACTTATAGTTGAGTATCGTGGCACTTTGGCCTGGCCCATTTCGGTGCCAGGGTAGCTCACCGCTTGCCCTAGGTCCATTCAATCCCTCATCGGGACCCTGCTCTTGGGGTGCTAGGAACTAAGGGCAACTGAGTCAAGAAATCAGATGCCCAGGAGTAAATATTATTTGGAGTCAATCAACTCCCAAGTTACAAAGCATAATATTAACTGTCTTCCTGTGTCCACACAGAAAGGACATTGCTTACAAGTTAAGTGTCCTTAGATGGGTGTGACCTGACAAACCTAAGCTACCTGAGGAAGGACAAAAGAGTGTTATCCTACATCAGGGGATGACGCAGGCCTTTAATGCTGTGAAATTTCTCTTAACTCTGCAGCATGTCACTTGTTTTAGAAAGTTGTGTTTCCATTTTCATTTGTCTCATTTTTTCTCCTCTAATTTCCAGTTAACTTTCTTTCTTGTACCATTGGCTGTTCAGAGTTGTTTTATTTCCATGCATATAAGTAGTTCTAAGTTTTCTTTATGATTAATTTCTTTCTTGCCATTGTGTTCACATTGGCTACTTGGCATGTTTTAGATCTTCTTGATATTGCTAAGAAAATTTTTGTAGTCTAACAAATGATCAGTCCTAGCAAATGTAACCATGTGCACTTGAAAAGATTGTGATGCATTGAATGCTATATATATACATATATATATATGTAGTAAATATGTATGCATGTATATTTTTCCTTCATTGCTTTGAATTTGATTTCTCATTCTCTGGCTCTGCTGTGTTGATAGTGCTCCGGGTTATTTGCACTCCAACTCTATAGGTGGAGACCCCAGATAGATTGTTGTATTCCCTTCCACCCATTCCGGGCTTGAATGAGCCCTAAATACACCAGGAGACCAGCACCCACTGCCATCTAGCTCCCAAGTGGGTTGAACACCAAAGGAGTTTATGGATGTCTAAGATGGTTAAAATAATAAGGCTGTGTGCAAAGTTTGAGTCATGTGAAAGCAAGAGAGAATTTTTCTCATTGGAAACCATCACTACTTCAGTCAAGAACATTTCAAGTCCTCCTAAATGAGGATGATGAGTGACAGGTCTAAGGTTAATCTTTGCAGGTCATGTGTGCCTTCCCTGTTAGCATAGAATTAATAACCAACAGTTCTAACCATTGCTTTCTTGGGGAACAGTGTTTATTATTACAGTCATTGCAGTTCACCCCACTCAAGTGCCCAAGATTTTCCACCTCTATCCATGTGCTACCTCTTGTTATGTCCCACTCCACCCTCAAGTGCATGGTAATCTCAGGTTTGCAATTCAAGCCAAGGGGTTGCCATATTTGACACTCTCTCTTTCCTTGTTTTCTGACTCCCAATTATCACAGATGAGTGAGATCCTGTGAGCTTTGTCTTAATACATCTTACTTATTTCAACTAACTTACTTATTGAAATTAAGGTTTTTGTCTTAATCCATGTTACTTATTCCAGCTCCAGTCAGAGATTTCATTATTTAGTAATACCTTAGTAAAATTCAATTGTGTACATCTGCATGTGTGCACGTGTGTCCTAACTTCTTTATTCACCCATCATTGATGTTTGCATTGTCTCCATATCTTGGCTATTCTAATCAGTGCTTCCATGAACATAGGTATACATATATTTTTCCAAATTCAGATTTTTTTTTTGTTTTTAGGGGAACAATGCCAACAAGTGAAATCTCTGAATCATATGGAAATTATATTTTTATTGTTTTGGTGAAATCTCTGGAGTGTTTTCCCTAGAAGTTGAACCAGATCGTTTCCCCCGTGAGGGAACCTTATTAACATTCCTGCCAATAGTGGTTGTTTCTACTCTTTGTGACATATGCCATTCTCAATGGTGTGTGATAATATCTCATTGTTTTGATTTGCAACTTCCTGGTAATAGTTGATACTAAACATGTTTTCATACACTTATTGATAATTTGTATGTCCTCTTTGTGGATGGGTCTCACTTCTCTCCTGTTTTGATGTGATGATTTGTGTTTTTTTGAGCTTTTGCATGCTTTATACATCTTGATATTGGTCCTTCATTTGTTATATGTTTGAAAATATTTTCTCCCACTAAGTAGGGCAGTTTGAAAATTTTATCCCAAGTTTCTTTTGTTCTGTAAACACTTGTACATTTGCTTTAATCCTCTTTGTATTTTTATTTCTTTTACCAGAGAAGTCAAACCATTGCACACACCCATGAGGTTCCTTTCCTAGACAGGTCTGCATATGCTTTCATAATTGTATTGTATGGATTATGGACCAAGTTCAATGTCTATAATCCACTTTGAATTACATTTGGGGGGATATGAGATACATATTTCTCTTTTTTTACATTTTATTTTCCAGTTTTCCCAACATGTTAGTTGAAGAGGACTTGCCTGCCCCACTTTATGTACCCAGAAACTCTGTCATAGAGTTTCAATAAATATCTGTGTATATATCTGTGTTATATCTGTGTGCTGTCAATTCTACCCCATGGTCCTGAGAGTTTGCTTTTCTTTGAATAGATCATAATTTTGAATACTATGTTTTGCAACATTGTTTTTGACCATTCCTTTAATGTGCCCCCCTTCCAATCTTGATTCTTCCTATATCTCCCTATCTTATTGGCTAACCCTATACTCTCATGCTATGCCCACCACCACCACCACCTCCAGTTAACTAATTTTCACCCATGCCCCCTTTGAGTATTTCTGGGGTCTCACTGACAACTATACATCCTTATAATGGGAAAGTTTACTATAGCACAATATTAAGTCAGGAAATGCATTCCTTCCCTCCTTTTTCTTGCAATTGCTTTTAGTTCTCAGGGAGTTTTATGATTCTGTGTTAATTTCACTAAAAATTTTTCTAAATTGTTGATGAATGTCATCAGAATCTTGAACAACTGCATGAAATATGTATAATTTGGGTATTATCATTTGGGAAATGTTAATTTTTTATATCCACAAACATGTAGTGTTTTCCCATTTCCAGAGTCCTTTTATTTTCCTTTGTAAAATGACTAATAATACTCACATAAGTTTTTACATTTGTTGTGAATATTAGTTTGATTTTTCGGTTATTGTTTTTTTTGCATCACTCCCATAGGAGCTCAGGTCTTACTGTTGCCTCAGTGATCGTGAGTGACACCCACAGGTCTTGGGAAAACATAGGAGTGCTGAGGATCTAATTTGGATTGGCTGAGTGTTAGTGAATCCATTTTGGATCTGTACTTTTGCTTGGGGAGGTTTTTTACTGATTTTTTTTCATTTTAATTTTTTTTGGGGGGTCTACGGGCTGGAGCGATAGCACAGCGGGTAGGGCGTTCGCCTTACACGCGGCCAACATGGTCGACCTGAGTTCAATTCCTCCGCCCCTCTCGGAGAGCCCGGCAAGATACCGAGAGTATTCGATATGCCAGACACAGTAACAACAAAGTCACCAATGGAGACATTACTGGGCCCGCTCGAGCAAATCGACGATCAACGGGAGGGCCTTTACCTTTACCTTGGGGGGGTCTACACTAGCAGTGCTCAGGGCTTACTCCTGGCTCTGTACACAGAGGTCACCCCTGGTGGGAGTTGGAGGATTCTGGGTGATATTGAATAATGCATCCAAGTCAGCCTCATGCAAGAAAGTACCTTACCCACTACACTATTGCATTTGTTTCTTTACTGCCCTTCTCTCAATTCTATAATTCAGTGATTTTTCTCTTCTGATGTCAGTTAAATAGCTTACATAATTTATTTAAAAATTTCCTTTTCTAGACCTCTTTTTTATTTGTGTGCGGGCCACATCCACTGGTGCTCTGGGCTTACCCTGGATCTGCATGCAGAGAAGAATCCTGGCTGGCTAAGCAGACCACATGGGGAACAAGAGATCATACAGATCAGTCATGTGCAAGTAAGTACCCTACCTGATTTGCTAGCTTTCTGTCCTCCATCTCTTGCTTATTGATAAGGACATGTGTACTGTCTTTAAAAAAAATTTTTATTGAATCACTGTGAGATAATTACAAAACTACCCTATTTGTGTTTCAGTTATACAATGATCAAACACCCATCCCTCCACCAATGCACGTCTTCCACCACCAATGTCCCGAATATCCCTACCGTCCCACCCCTCCCCCTGCCTCTATGACAGACAATCTCCCCTATACTCTCTTTTGTATTGCTTGTTATGATTCGAATAAGATGTCGCGTGGTCAAGGAGCGGCAGCATGCTCCTGGAATTCTAAAATTCTACATAAGTAGGATGTGTAGAAATCTCTGCAGCAAGTTGCTCGATTCAGAAATTCTTTTGTGTGTCTCTGGATCATGGCCATTATGGAGCTTAAGTAGCAGCCAGAGGCAGTTTCTGGGCGTGACATCCAGGGTCCCTTGGGGATAGGGGAAGAGAGGCAACATCCCATCCCCTATCCATTGATGCCAGGAGTTTGTTGTCTCTGAACCCGCTTACCTGCACTTCTCTCTGGGTTCTGAAAGTTGACAACCGCCAGGGAGGTGGGGTTTAGGGGGCAGGTGGAGGGACAATGCCTTCCCCGCCCCGAAAATCTGGGCATGTCGATGAAGTTGTTCTGGCTTGAATTCTGGAGGCATCTCTGCAGTGAGCTGCTCTGTTCGAGACTCTTTTGTGTCTCTGGATCATGGCCCTTGGTTCCATCTTTTCCAGAGAAATTGGCATATGCCATACAGGGCACAACTGCTCTCCCACAGTGCACCACCGGCCTTAACTATGGCTTTTGTTCTCTTTCGAAATTTATGAGTCTCTGAAAATAAGGCCAAGAAATGAGCCTGTATAGCTGAGCCAGCGGTGGTTTGTCTGTGTGGCTCACACATATGTAACTTTTCTCGGTTTACTTTCCTAGTAAACTTGGACACAAGTTGTTGGGGTCCGACCAAAGGCACAGCAGCATTGAAGACACCAGTAGGCTGATGATGTGCTCGCCCTGAAGGAACAGGTTGACCTGCTGTCAGAATCATACTCCCCCACCCACCGCCAAGTGTGTCACTGATTCAATTTTGGCTTCTTCCATTCTAATGCTGAGTCCTACTATTTTATTCTTTACCTCTTCTGTTCAAATACTTATTGTTTCTCCCCTCGGTCTTATTGTAGGTTCATTGACTCTTGTGATGTTTTAGTAGTTCAGTGGTTATATAGAGCATTTTGTTGCTTTAGGTCATGTCAGTCAGTGTCAGAATTTATGATGCACTTGAGAAGTGTTCTGGGCTTCTGTCCCTGTCCAAAGAATGGTGAAATTTCTTAATTTTTTCATTATTACTAGTGCTTCATGTGAGTTTTGGGTTTAACCCTGGGTTCAAGGTGGTCTGAGCAGTGATGTCCTGTTCCCATTGGTGTCTCAGGCTGCTTTGATATGTAAGGGTTAAATTGTACTTTTGCTCTGCTTCTGCTGTACCACTTGAATTAAGAAATACCTTCTCATGATGTATTGCTATAGTGACAGCAAAGTTAGAAATGTGAGCAGGAGCTAAGCAAAGGCAACCAGGAGACAGCCAGAGGCAGGAACTCTGAGTGGCTCATTCTAGGAACCTAGCAGAGAAGAATAGGTCATCAGTAATAAGTCTTGGTTCAGAATGGAGCAGAAGGACCCAAACCCACCTGTTACCCGGGCGGAGAAGTAGGCAAGGGTCACAGAAACAATTAGTCAATTAATAGATGTCTCTATGGAACCTAAAAGAATGTGTCCATAACAAAGATTTCCAGCAACAGGAACCACAACTAAGACCCCTCCTGCTTCAGTGTAACTTAGTGTATTGTCACAACACAACCAATTGCGAAGCCCAATTTATTTGCTCCTTTTCTCTTTGCCCCCAGTGAGTGGTTTCAGGAATGTTCCTATTTTAAGTGCTCAGTGCCCCTGTCTGACTACAGTTCCAGCAGATTGCCTGGTTGCGGTCAGTTTTGCCATGAAATAATTCACTCTCATTGCTTAATGTCCTAAAGTTTGTTTTGTTGTGATGGATTCATCGAACTGTTACATTTGAAGGCCCTGGTATGATACTAAGACAACTTGGAATTCCTGGCTTTGTGGCTGAAAGGAGACCTGGATCCTAATAGAAGGTGTCTAAGGGTACCAGCCTTCCTTAGCAGCCCACAGACTCCAAGAGAAGTTGGGCAGGCGGGCTAGGGATCAATGAGATTCACTGACAACAGGTACCTTCCCTAACACCTTTTTACCTGGACAGACTTCCAGGAAAGCCATTAGCTCCTCTCCCAGGGAGAGTTTGGATTCTGAGTCCTTTTCAGAATGTGGGGAGTGAGTTTTCCTTATGGATGGAGTTTGATTCTCAGGTGCCAGGACTGGCCTGAAACGGACCACAGAGTGCTGCCTGTTCTGAACAGTGCTTTCACAATGGTTCTCACTCAGGGGCCTGGGAGACACTGATCACCTACCTACTCAGTGTGGGGAAGGGTTAATGAGTCACCCATGTGTAGTGTTTGTCTTTTTCTTTTGGGGAATTCCCAAGGATCTGGTATTCATTTCCCTGCTTACCATCTTTTTCTCTTTCCTGTTACCCCACTTCATCTGGTGAGCTGAGACTTTCTTTTCATATTACTCTGCGTGTGGAGGAGTGAGCAACTTTTCTGTCTTAGACGGCTGGGAGGAAATATTTTGGAGTTACTCGTCTTTCTTACCTATCCTCAGAAACTCACCGTTATTTTACCAAGATTTCCATTCCCCAGGAAGCAAGGGGTTAATAGCTTCCCTGGAAGAAAGCATAAGGGGTCCCTGACAGTTTGTTTTTTAGTGGCAAGAGAACCAGAACTCCTCCTCTCTGTTGGCATCATCCAAGTTGCTTTAGTCATTTCTCTGAAACTTGTTAGCTGACAGGTTCCTACACGGAACACTGAGAAATTCTTTTCCTTTTTAAAAATGTTTGGGCCTGGAGCGATAGCACAGCAGGTAGGGCATTTGCCTTGTACGCAGCCAACATGGCCTACCCGGGTTTGATTCCCAGCATCCCATATGGTCCCCCGAGCACCGTCAGGAGTAATTCCTGAGTACATGAGCCAGGAGTAATCCCTGAGCATTGCCAGGTGTGACCCAAAAAGAAAAAAAAAACAAAAAACAAACATTTTTTTTTAAATTTTGTAAGGTAGTTCACAATAAATGATTATATTTAATATTCAAACACCAATTCTACCACCGTTACACCTTCCACCACCCAATTTGGGATGTTTCCATCCCAAGCCCCAGTCCCTGTCCCAAAACAGGGTCACGGTCCTCCCATTGTTCATTGATTTGCTCAAGCGGAGGGCCCAGTAACGTCTCCATCGTGAGAGTTATTGTTACTGTGTCTGGAATATTGAATATATATTATATTCAATCTCACCCCTGTGGGCAAGATACTCTCCGTAGCTTGCCAGCCTCTCTGAGAGGGGCAAAGAAATCGAACCCTGCTTGACTGGGCCGGCTGTGTGCAAGACAAACGCCCTACCTGCTGTGCTATCTTTCCAGCCCAAAACACAACTGAAATAATATATTTTGTATTGTCTGTTTTGAAAAACCACTGAAAATGCTACAAAAAAAAAGTCTCCAAAGAGGAAACAGTGTGAAGATTGTTCTATTTTGTCAGGGGTCATTAAAACATACTTTAGGATATCACTAACATGTTATTAGAGGTTCAGTGATATGAGCTTTCGTTTATATATCTGAAAATATGTATATATGCATATATATATTTCCCTCTATGATTTTGTTTCCTATTTGTACCCCATCAAATGTGGTGTGGTACTTATGGAGAACAGGTAGGGAATGTCTTATGATGTGTCGCTCATCCAGGAATACATTCACAAGTCGGCCTGAGCATGTGGGAATCAGCCTTGAGTGTGGTGGCAGTTGGGTTGGAGGCTTTCAGTTGCCGGGGCTTGGGTCCAGCTTTTTCTCCCGGAAGGGAGTAACATGACGCCTGACATAGCCAAGCCACCGGACTCTGCACCAGACTGCTTCACTTCAGGCGCCCCAAGGGAGGCGGGTGAAAGCCCTCCCTGCCCAAGGAACATTGAGAAATTCTTACTTTACACTTCTTATTCTCAAAATATATGGACATAAAGGGCTAAAACAGAAGATTCCAACACTTGAGCTTGTGAGCTTTTGAGTTTGTTTTGTTTAAAAGACTGATACAGACCCAAGAAATAGGGTAAAAATGAGCTAATCTGAGACATGAGATAAGAGAACTACTTTTTGGCTTTCTCTCTCTGAAGAGAGAGGTGCCTTTTTTCTTTAAATTTTAGTGAATGACCATGAGAAAGGTACAAGCTTTCATGTTTGGATTACAATCACACAATGATCAAACACCCATCTCTCCACGAGTGCACATTTCCCAGCACCAATATCCCTGGTATACACCCCTTCCCACCCTCTCCCTGCCTCCATGGTGTCGGTGGTGCCCACCGCCCTCCTTCCTTTTCAGCAGGCTGCAGCACCTCCGCCTTTGCACTTAAGCTGCAGAAAGACAGCCACCTGGAGTCTCCTTGTTTGCTGAGAAAATGCCTCTCTCAGAACTAGAAAAGCTGAGAATGCTTATGTACCACTGTAGTGGTAGTCACTTATTCATAATTTCTCTTTGCCAATTTGATGCCAAGAGAGCTCTTTTCTGAACTGTTTCTCTAAGAGACAGACAGGGCAGAGGGGCATTTGTAGGTGGAGGGTGTCTGAAGGGACACTAGATGATCTCAGTAGGCCAATAGGGCTCCATTTGCCCTGGGGAACACCCTGTCTTTCTTGGTCTACCCTGAAGTCCTCTGGCCATTTGGGGATGGGGGGGAGGAGGGATCAGAGAAATAGCAAACTCATTCAATGGACTGTGAGTATGCATGTGTGTGCATGTTAGTTTGCACATGTTTGCAGTCAGTTTGTCCAACTGTCTGTTTGTAAAAGGCTTTAAAGTTAGAGCGAGATTGAAAGCAGTAGAAGCCCTCAAGGAAAGCTGCATCATTAATAAAGCTCAGCCTGTGAAGACATGAGTATCAGTAGCTTCTAATTTAGATTGAAGAAAGGAAAGTAGACCAAAATGTTTAAAATATTTAGAATCACGTCAGGTTTTTGGCAACTTAAACTTTAATGATTCCAGTTTTACTGGATTAAGACTCAACTTTGATGTTTAGTGTTCTAATGGAGAAAAATATATACTCTGAGGACTTCTGTGTTGAAATAAATAAGTAGTTATTATTTTGTGGTAACTTTTGGAAAACAGGGCTTCCAGAACTAAACTCTGAAGAAAAATTTGAATTGGAAGAAAATAAAAGGGGGTGAGAGTCTGAGAAGATTTTCTAGCACAATCCATGAAATTTGCTATTTATAAATTCAGACCTGCTTGGAGTTTCATGGGAGGCATTGCCTTTTGGGGGAGAGTTTAGAATTATATAGCTATAAAATATAGTTATGTGTTAACTAATTTCAGTCAGTTTTACTTAGTTGAAAGGCAAATGTATACACCAAAATTGACCACACTTAGGAATAGTTTCTTTTTGAGATTTTCTTGTTGTTTAAATTTTAGTGTTATTGAGTAAATTTAGAAGTAGTTCTGTTCTGTACTTCTCTCCCCTTCTGACTGGAGGAAGTCTCCAGCTCAGGAATTCATTGTTTGCTAATTAAAACAGAAAAAAAGTAGTGACCTTTTTAGCTCATTAATGACCAGGATCCAGAGACTCACAAATAAATTTTGGAAGAGAGCCAACATGATACAGAGATGATTCCAAACTGCAAACCACCATCCAGTTAAAAATTTAACTTCAGCTCTAGTGCCATATTTAAAATTTTAGAATTCCTGGACATTTCATACTGTATGCCACTGATATACCAATAGTAGCACACCATATTTGATGAATTTCAGGTAGAAGGCAATCGATATTCATAAAAAAATAATTATATATATATATAAGCACACAATGCTCAACCTGTAAGAACATGTTACTGATATACTACAGCATTGTAGCACTGTCCTCCCAAGCAGAGAATTTTCTCAAGCGGGCGCCAGTAATGTCTCCATTGTGAGACTTATTGTTACTGTTTTTGGCTTGTCAAATACACCTCGCGGATGTGGTCAGGATAATCTCGGTAGCTTGCCAGGCTCTCTAATAGGGAACCTAGAAAGGTAAGCAGAAATATCAGGAAGAAAAGATTTGAGTCACTAGGAAAGAAAGATTTACTCAGTTTAAGAAGAAAATAAACACATTACTGTGGACTGAGTTCACAAAAAGGTGCAGAGTCTGGGTCTAGTCCTAGTTCCCTGAATGCTTCCTTCAGTTCCAGGACTTCTCTGCTTTTCTTACCAGGAGAATCCGTATAGTCAACCTGATATCCACTTACCCAAAATTCATTTACGTTTCTTCCCCTGGTTCCCTGAAACCAAAAACATCCCTCAACTAAGAGAAGACCCGGAAGTCTTACCTTTGACTACTGGCATGAATAGAAGTGTTTAAACTTTTGATCAGTCTTCCAACTTTTTCAAAATATACTTTGTTATTGATAATTAAAATTTTCCAAGATGTCTGGAAATCAGTTAGCTGGGAAGAAATGTGCAAGAAGAGAAATAGATAGATAGATAGATAGATAGAGATATAAATAGATATCAGTGGTATATATGTGATTCCTGAAACTATGGGTGATATGAATTTGACTAATTTGTATTTTTTAATTACTATATAAGAAATAGGTATATTCTGCAAGTTTTTAAAGCTGTATTTTATTGCAATTTAAAAGATTAGATGGGGGACAGATGGACAGTAGACGTTAAGGTGCATGCCTTATATGTGCCCAACCACAGTTCGATCCCCGATACCACATGGTCCCCAAAACAGGGCTGAATTATCTCAGGTCCTCATATTGTACTACCAGCCTACTTGTTACTCAGTGATATACATGAGTATATATGAATGATATACATGCTTGCAATGTATGAGGTACTGAGTTCTATCCTTGGCAATCCCAGCTTCTCTCAAAAAATAATTAATTAAGAAGTTGAGGGGCCGGTCAGGCATATTAAAAAAAGTAGATAGGGCATTTGCGTTGAACACAACCAACCCCAGTTTGATCCCTAACACCATATATGGAAGCACAACATCGTGAGCACTGCCAGGAGTGATCCCTTGAGGAAAGTACCTAGAGTTGGGATAGAGGAGGATCCACTATGACAACGATAGTTGTAAATGATTACTCGGATAAGAACTGAGTGCTAAAAGTAGGAAAAGGAACAAATACTATAACCTCTCAATATTTATATTGCAAACCATAATGTGTGTGTGTGTGTGTGTGTGAGAGAGAGAGAGAGAGAGAGAGAGAGAGAGAGAGAGAGAGAGAGAGAGAGAGAGACTGTCTACAATAGACTGTCTACAATAGGCTGGGAGTTGATGGTGTGGTAAAAAAACTGGGGGACACTGGTGGTGGGAAATCTACACTGGTGGAGGGATGGGGGTCAGAACATTGTATGACTGAAACTGGATCATGAACCGCTTTGTAACTTTGTATCTCATGGTGATTGAATTTAAAAATCATAGTAGTAAATCTTAAGCACTACTCGATATGATCCCAAAACCCAAATACAACCCCAACCACTGTCAAAAAAAATGTTGACTAACAGGTAAAATACAAAAATGAGTTCTTGCGTTGGAGAAATGGATCCAGTAGTAGAGAACATGCCTTGCACGTGGGAGGCCCGGGCTCATTCCCAACACCTCCTGACACCACACACTGCAGGGCCAACAGGTACCTCCAGCACAGGGCTTGATTACCAATAGGTACTTGGGCAATGCCCGGGACGGTCCCCATAAAGAAACTGGCTATCACCAGCCCTACCTATATCTTTCACAAAGTTATTTTGCCTTTTGTAGTTTAATTTCTTTGTGCATTTAAAGAAAAGCATTTATTCTATCTAAAGGAACTAGAAAAATAAGGAAACGGGCCAAAGTTCATAACAAAAGGAACCACAAACTACAAATGAATACTAGCAAATCACGAATGGCCACAAAACCTGCATGTAAATAGAGGTCTCAATAAAGGAGAAGCCAGAGAGAATAAAAAGCTGCATCTGATAGGGTCTGCCACCCCTTCAAAAAAGGAACTTTAATGAAAAATACAACCAGCAAATTAGAGAATAGTTATTGGCACTGGAACAAGTGTACCCATCTCATGATGACATAAGAAATAGGCAGGATTGGAAAGACTCGAAAGAGTTGGTCTAGTCCAGCTCATGAACAGTCAAAAGTGATCTACCAAAGATCCCTTCCCAGACCAGAGCCCACATGCAAAGTAAAAGTGCTAAGGATAAAAAAAAATTGAAAAGGATGGGGGGAATAAAGACAAAGAGAAGGCCCACAACAAACTATATGAATAAAAAGAATGAGAGCATTTCAGAAAGCATCATTTCTAATACTAAAAAAACCCCACTAAACTGGGAAGCTTACCTAAACCTTGCCCCATTCTCAAAATTTAGTGCAAGTCACCTCCAATAAATATAAGGAAGGAACATCAGGGAGATGGCTCAGAGGACTGTTGTGCATGTTTTACATATGTGAACCCTCAGTTCTGTCCTTAGCAACACATGGTTCCCCAAACAGTGCTGGGAGTTACCCGAACACTGAGCCAAGGAGCATCAGTTATCGTCCCAATAAATAAAGAAGTCAGAAATTTACATTTGATGGGATGTAAGGTAGAAGGCAACTGATCTGTGTGTGTGTGTGTGTGTGTATATATATATATATATATATATATATATATATATATATATATATATATATAGGGATCAACCTGTAACAACATGTTAGTGATTTCCTACACAGGGGCTTAATGACTGCTGGTGAGATACAACAAATTTCACACACTTTCCTCTAAGGAAGTCTTTTTGGATAATTTTAAGTCTATTATGTATAATAAGCAATACAAAATCAATTATTTAGCCTCTGCCTTTGGGGCAGGCTTGGGTAGGGGTAGGAAAATTCGAAATAATGATGGTGGGAAGTTGTAATGGTGGTGGGATTGGTGTTGAAATATTGAATGTATGTAATAAAGTATTGCGAACAACTTTATAAATATAAATTTTTTAAAAATAATTGAGCAAGAACTGTGGGAAACTATTGTAATCAGTGTTAAATGATATTGCTAATTATTTTGCAAAGTACCTAAAAGTGCAATATATGAAGATGATTTTATTATGTGTCAGCTTTGTTACCATGTCCAAAACTAGTCTTGGTTTTTTATTTTGTTTTCCTTTGTGGTTTTTTTTTTATGTGTTTTTGGTTTTGTTTTTCCTAGCTTTTTGGGTCACCTGGCATTGCTCAGGGTTACTCCTGACTCTGCACTCAGGAATTACTCCTGGCATTGCTCAGGGGACCATATCGGATGCCAAAATCCAACCCGGGGCAGCCACAATCAAGGCAAATGTCCTGCTGCTGTACTATAGGTCCGGCCCAAAAGTCTTGCTTGTTCATAATCATCTAAGTGAATGCTTTATTAAACCCTTTAACACTTGTCTTCCTAGAAATTAAATTTTGAAGGCTGGAGAGTGTATCCCGGTTAATTTGCAATACAGAGCAGACTTTCTGCCTAGTTTACTCTGTATCATAAGATATTTAATTGTAAGTAAAATCGTTGATCCTTTGCAAAATTTATTGTACCTGTGTTTCAGATTTAAGATTTGTCACATTGGAAACCTGGTTTTGTCTCTTTTGCTTTACCACAATGTTCTCTTGTCTGTGCATGTGTTAGAATTTGAGAAAAGGTAGTTTTTAAAGCAGGTTTCTAAATACCTTTACTATTTTACTATTAGAACTGTGTTGCAAATATATGGTAAATGGCATGAGAGACCTTAAAGTGCCTGGTCATAACATGACCAGGTTTTCATGTTATTTCATAACAGCATTGCATGCGCTCATGTGGAAGGAGTTGCACTGCATGAGTAGAAGGGGACACAACATTGTCCTGTGGCAAGCATTCTGCTACCCTGTCTTCGACATTAGATGGCCTACTCACCCACAAGAAATAAATTTTTTTCTACAAAGTTCTAGTGTAGAACATCTATGTAGTGTAGAGCACAAGAAACCTTAGCAACGGCAAGTATTTTTACAGAGCCAAAAGAGATTCTTACAAATATCTGCAAAGATCATTGTTATGGTACTTGTAGTTTTATACTTGATAAAACAGTTTAAACAGATAAAAAATTAAAAAACTAAAGCAGAGCTTTTTATGTTAGAAATACAATGGTACATAATTTAGCCCTTGCTAAATGTGTTCAGTAAGAAAGTGGAGATTTTTTTTTATTTTATATGTTAGTTCACAATATTTGATTACATTTAATATTCAAAATGGCAAACTCAAGGTGGCATACCCAATATGCCAAATACCAGTAAGAATGAGGGGTCTCATTCCCCTAAACCTGAAAGGGTCTTGAATGTGGCACTTTTTCCAATCTCAGGGCTAGGACAAAGGAAAAGTTACTGGTGCCTGCTCGAGGCAATCTATGAACAACAGGATGATCGTGATCGTGAATATTCAAACACCCATCCCACCACCATTACATCTTACCACCACCAAATTAAGGATATTTCCATTCCATGCCCTAATCCTTGTCCCAAACACAACAGAAATAATATATTTCATATTGTCTGTTACGTAGTACTGCTGAAAATGCTTACAAACATTATTCATATAGGAAATTGTGAAGAAATATATATATGCATATATATTTCCCTCGATGATTTGTTGCTACTATCTGAACCCCATCAAATGTGGTGTGGTATTTATGGAGACTGGGCAGGGGGTGTTTTATGCTGTTTCCAGGAATATGTTCAGTCATTTGTGAGACTCAGCTTGAGCACGTGGGGAATGACCCCACAGCGTCGTGGCAGTAGGGTGGTAGGGTTGTGGAGATTTTGGCTGTCAGAGCTGGGTCTTTTGGGGCGGGGAGGGCTCTCACCTGCCCCCCTCTGAAGTGCTCTGTGTGAAACAGCCTGGTGCGGAGTCCAGTGGCATGGTTATGGGGGTCTCAAGTTATGCTCTTTTCGGGAGAAGCAGCCTTTCGATCTGGCAGTGGCTGATGAAAGTGGAGATATTTTTCTTCCCAAGTAACTCAGTTATTTTTATACCCAGATAACTAATAGTTGATTCTCCCTCTACTAATGCTTCGTTGTCTGTCATGAGAACTCTTGTCTTCTGAACACTTGTCTGCCGAAGTAATATAATTCGTCAAGAGCACAATCATGGAACAGATTCTGACCCAAAGGAAACAAGTGACAAGAATGTAAGGGACAGGAAAAGCTTAAGTTAAACGGTCCTGAAGGTCTCTTGTATGGGAATATGACTGGATGTCCCCAGAAAAAATCACCCTGCTCTAAACTTTTACGCTGAGTCCAAAGAAACTAAGTTTTAGATGAAAGGAATTTGTGTATTTCTTAATGTATTGATGCAAATAAGTGGCACTATTTATCAGAAGTAAAGGTAACCCATTACTTTGTGAATTATTTCATGAATTACTAGTAGAGGTGAAGAGAAAACAATGTTTCAGTAATTCCCCCTTTTGTCATATTTAGAGCTTGCATTCATCAAGTGTGTGAGTGTGTCTTAGTAGGTTTACTTCAAGGAAACCAGCAGACTCACCACTCAGATTGAGAAAGCTACTCCTGAGGATTTCCAGGGACCGAAAAGATCTAGCGCTACCCCAGTCACATCCTGGGAACTATCTGGCCAGCAGTGCCGAAGCCAAGGAATGCCGTGTTGACCAGAGGTCGAAGTCTGTTACCTCTGTGCAGTGAGCTGACACTGACTTTGGCTGTTGCATTAGCCCTGCTGCTAGCACAGAGCTGGTGGCCACTGCTCCTGAGGACTGGGACTGGACAGAAAATTTTTTATTAGAGGCCTTATTTATTTGGTACCCTAATTTTCAATAGGTGTTGACTGGATTAGCAGGACCCTTATTTCTTAGGTTCTTAATCAATGCCAGTTCTTTGGTCAGTGGTACAAATTTCGCAGGTGCTGAACCTGACTTTCATGTGGGCACTACTTCGCCCCTCCCTCAACACTGGGAGCTAAATAGAATTAAGAGTCCCCTGGCCACCTCAAGGTGAGATGCTGGAGGCCCCAAGAGCAGTAGAGCACTCTCTGGGTGGCCTGGTGGTCCCCAGCACCATAAAGACTGAACAGCTCTGCACTTGGACATAGAAAAAGCAAACACTGTGTTTCAAATCCCTGAAGGCAGGCTGGAATGTCACACGAGGGTTTAGACATTTCCCTGGCATGTCACCAGCTACAGTTGATTCCCAGGCACCACATATGCTCCCTGCAGATTGCTCCCAAGCACAGAGCTAGGAGCACCACCTAAGCAAGGTGGGAGTGGACCCAACACCACCTCCCTAAAAAAAATGAACTAGATACAGTGGAATTCAATACAAGGAATAATACTAGGTATAGTTAAGTTGGCATGTTGTAAAATGGCCAATTATTTCAGACAGCAAATTCAATATTAAAATTTTTTTAAATATTTAGTGTTAAATTTTATTTTAGCCACTGTTTGATAATTTTACAATAATTTTCAACAACAATGTTTCATACATAGAAAATTCTAACCCATATCAACACATTCCCCCCCCATAATGTCTCATTTTCTTCATTTCTCTTTTTCAGTTTTTTGTTTAATATTAGTGAGACAGACATTACAAAGCTGTTCATGATTGGATTTTAGTCATACAATGATATAACACCCATCCCTCTACCATTTTACATTTCCACCGCCAATGTGCCCTGTTTTCCTCCCACTATCTGCCAATATATACCCCCTCCAGCCCTCCAGCCTCCCTCTATGGCAGACACTTTTCTTCTCTCTCTCCCTCTCCTTTTGTGCACTATGGTTTGCAATACATGTACTGAGGTCATCGTGTTCTTTTAGCGCATTTGGTATTTTTATTGGGAAGGTAAGGTTGGAATACCTTTTTTATTTAATTTTTAAAAAATTTGTTAGTGAAACACCATGAGGTACAATTGTAAACTTACAAACTTTTGTACTTGGGTTTCAGTTATACAATGTTCGAGTACCCATCCCTCTACCAGTGCTTATTTTCCACCATCACTGATCCCAGTATTCCTCTCACCCACCACCCCCATCCCACCCAGCCTCTGGCAGGGCATTCCCTTTTGTTCTATCTCTCCTTTGGGTGCTGTGGTTTGCAACAAAAGAGGCATTGAGTGGAAATCATATTGGGTCTATAATCTATTTTCAGCATGCATCTCCCATCCTGGGAGGATCCTCCCAACACCCTTTACTTGGTGCTCCCTTCTATATCTGAGCTGCCTTTTCCTCTAGCGTGTGCGGCTGGCCTCCAAGCCATGGAGTGAACCTCCTGGTACCAATCTCGGCTATTCTTGTGTTTTACTCTCCTGTAAATTTCATGACTTCATCTTTTCTAAAATCTACATAGTACTCCCATATGTAGATGTACCAAAGTATCTTTAACCAGTCATATTCTCCAGCACTCAGGTTTTTTTTTCCAGATTCTAGTAATGTAAACAGTAGCTGGAATGAACAAACAAGTGCAGACATCACTTCGACTATACTTTTGTCCTCTCTGGGATATATGCCCAGGAATGGTATTGCTGGGTCAAATGGGAGCTCAATCTAATTTTTGGAGAATCGTCCATACAGTTTTCCAAAAGGGATGAACCATTCAGCATTCCCACCAACAATGAAGGATGGTCCCTTTCTAGACGCATCTGAGCCAACATCAGTTGCTTTTGTTCTTTTAGATGTGGGCCAGTCTCTGTGGTGTGAAATGATATCTCATTGTGGTTTTGATCTGCATCTCCCTGATGATTAATGATGTAGAGCATTTTCTCATGTGCCTTTTAGCCATTCAGATTTCTTGTTTGAGAAAGTTTCTGTTCATTTCCTCGCCCCAGTTTTTGAAGGGGTTGTGTGTTTTTTTCTTGTGTTGTTCAATCAGTACCTTGTATATTCTTGATATCAAACCCTTGAAGGATGTGTATTTGGCAAATATCCTTTCGCATTCTGTAGACTGTCTTTTTATTTTGGTCACTGTTTTTTTTTTTTTGAGGTGCAGAAGCTTCTTAGTTTAAGACAGTCCCATTTGTCTATCTCTGTTTTCCCTTGCTTGGCCAGTGGTGTGACATCTTTGAAGATACCATTAGCTTCCATATAATGGAGGGTTTTGCCAACTTTGTCTTCAATGAACTTTATTGATTCCGGTCTGATATTGAGGTCATTAATCCATTTTGATCTTATTTTTGTGCATGGCGTTAGGTAGAGTTCTGAGCCCACTGTTTTGCATGTAGCCATCCAGTTTTGCCAGCACAATTTGTTTTAGAGGCTTTCCTTGCTCCACTTCACATTCCTTGTCCCCTTATTAAAAATTAGATCATAATATGCTTGGGGGAATGTTGGAGTACAAGGAGATTAGGTTTATCAGGTTGCACCCATCACAGTGCTCCTGAGTCACTCCCATTATTTTGTCTGTCTGTAATCACTTCTATGCTCTCTCCCCCAAGCACTTTTTAAGGTCTCATCCTTCTAGGACACTGAACTTGTACCGTAAGTTAATATTACCTTTCTCCTCTCCTTATGGCTTTTGAATAGTTTACTTTAATATAATGTCCTTTTTGTATAGATACAGGAAGACCATTAATATTATGCTTTGTAACTTAGGAGTTAATTGGCCTTGAATATTATTCACTCCTGGGCATCTGCCTTCTCAACTTAAGCCTCAGTTGCCCTCACTTCCAAGCACTCCAAGGGCAGGGTCCCGACGTGGGACTGGATGGAACCAAGGGCAAGCCGGTAAGTTATGTGCTACCCTGGCATCAAGATGGGCCAGGCCAAGGTGCCACGATTCTTAACTATAACGTAAGAGTTTGATCATAGGCAAATGCTATCATGATCCAAAAGTAACGACGAGACTAGGACCCTGCTGCTAGGAATAGGATAGCTACCTGGCCTGAGCACTGCAGTCTGAGACTGAGATGGTCCTAGGAGAGCAATTCTATATGCTCAAAGTATTTCTTCCTGTGTCCGTACAAAATGATTTATATCATGTATGCTTATATGTTGGTCGGACAAGGAGAGGAGAAACACATCCAGGGAAATCTGTTCTAGGGGAGTTGATCTGCTAAATGAGAATCTTCCCTAGAAGCAGCTTTCCTTTGTGTTCTGACTAGCTTTGGATGAGACTGAACTTTCTCCCCTTCAAAATGCCTTCAGTAAATGATTTCAGTATATTGAGGCAGTTTCTCTTATCTCACAGGAACCTAGCTGGCCTTAGGTATGCAGATCCCAGGTGCTAAGCCAGGCCTGATCTTTGGGATGTAGATGCCTGGCTCCAGGCTGGCTGATTTTGGAGATTTAGATTCCAAGCTCTAGCAGACTCCTCTTTGATGTGCTAATACCAGTGCTTGTAGCCTGTAAAAGGTGAGGCCAGGTTTACTGGCCTGCAGATGTAAAGAAACAATGTACGTTTTGCTACCTCAATATTCTTTCTGTAACTCCTTTTGATGACATCACTATATTGTGCACTTTAGAGGTACTATGATCTATATAAGGGAGATTTCAGGGCTCTCTGGGGGACACTGCATCAGAGAACCTGGGAAGATGGGGCTGAGGACAGATGGGGCTGAGAGAACAAAGGCGCACGTGCTTGAGAGATCCTGGGGCCTCCATGACATACATCTCTTCCATGTAATAAACCGCTGCTAAGACCACCCAGCCTGGCCCTCGTTTCCTTCCTTCGCCTGACAATCGCCATCGACCTCCCAGGAGTGGGGAAACGGTCTGACTGCTGGCCTTATTATTTTTTGTGTGTTTACACAGGGGAAGATGTCAGTCTATTCAACTTTGTTCCATTGGTCTACAGCTCTGCCTTTGTTCCAGTACCATGCTGTCTTAATTATTACAGCTTTGTAGTAGAGTTTGAAGTTAGGGATGTCGATTCCTCCCATTTTCTTTTTCCCAAGAAATGCTTTAGCTATTCATGGGGCCTTATTGTTCCATATAAATATCAGGATTGTTTCCTCCATTTTTTGGAAGAATGTCATGGATATCCTTATAGGGATCGTATTGAATTTTTACAGTCCTTTGGTAAATATTGCCATTTTGACAATGTTAATTCTCCCCATCCATGAGCAGGGGATTTTTTTTAAATTTTTATTAGTGAAACGCCATGAGGTACAGTTGTAGATTTACAAACTTTTGTGCTTGGGTTTCGATTACACAATGATCAAATACACATCCCTCCACCAGTGCCCATTTTCCACCACCATGGATAATATCCCTCCCACCCCCATCCCCCCCATCCCACACTGCCTCTTTAGCAGGGCATTCCCTTTATTTCTCTCTCTCCTTTTGGGTGTTGTGGTCTGCAGAAGAGGCATTGAGTGGCAAACATGTTCAGTCCATAGTCTACTTTCAACATGCATCTCCCCTCCTGGGAGGATCCTCCAAACACCCTTTATTTGGTGCTCCCTTCTCTATCTGAATTGCCCTTTGCCCTAGAATACCTGGCTGGCCTCTAAGCTATGGAGTAATCCTCCTGGTGCTGATCTCAGCTATTCATGGGTATTAATCTCAGATTTTGTTACTTTATATCCCCCAGATGAATGCAATCTTTCTATGTCTATCCCTCTCTTTCTGACTCATTTCGCTTAGCATGATACTTTCCATGTTGTACCACGTATGTAAATTTCATGACTTCATCTTTTCTATCAGCTACATAGTACTCTATTGTGTAGATGTACCAAAGTTTCTTTAACCAGTCATCTGTTCTTGGGCACTCAGGTTTCTTCCAGTTTCTGGCTATTGTAAAGAGGAGCAGGGGATATTTTTCCATTTCCTCATGCCCTCTTTTATTTCCTGAAGAAGCATTTTGTAGTTTTCTTTGTACAGGTCCTTTACTTCCCTAGTTAACCTGATTCCTAGGTACTTGATTTTCTGGGGTACAATTGTGAATGGGATTGTTTTCTTTATGTCACTTTCTTCTCTTTCACTATTTGCGTATAGGAAAGCATAAAATTTTGTGTATTGACTTTATAGCCTCCAACTTTACTATACAAGTCTATTGTTTCAAGGAGTTTCTTGGTAGAGGTGTTAGGATTCTCTAAGTATAGTATCATATCAGCTGTGAATAGTGAGAGCTTGATTTCTTCCTTCCCTACCTGGATGCCCTTAATATCTTTTTCTTGATTAATTGCTATTTCAAGTAGTTCCAGTACTATATTGAACAATAGTGATGAGAGTGGGCATCTTTGTCTCGTCCCTGATCTTAGGGGGAAGGTTCTCAGTTTTTCCCCATTGAGGATGATGTTTCCTGTAGGTTTGTGATAGATGGCATTAACTATATTAAGTAAAGTCCCCGCTATCCCCATTTTGGTGAGGGTTTTCCTCATAAACGATTGCTGGATCTTGTCAAATGCTTTCTCTGCATCTATTGATATGATCATATGATTTTCATCTTTTCTTTTATTGATATGATGGATTATGTTGACGGATTTCCGAACGTTGAATCATCCTTGCATCCCTGGGATGAATCCCACTTGGTCATGGTGTATGATCTTTTTGATGAGTTCTTGAATGCTATTTGCTACTATTTTGTTGAGTATCTTCGTATCCATGTTCATCAGGAATATCGTCCTGAGTTTTTTTTCTTGTGGTCTCTTTGTTTCCTTTTGGTATTAGAGAGATATGGGCTTCATAGAAACTGTTTGGGAGAGTTTCTGTTTTTTCAATTTCCTGGGAAATCTTGAGAAGAACCTACAATAGTTCCTCTTTAAATGTTTGGAAAAATTGGCTAGTGAATCCATCTGGACCTGGGCTTTTGTTTTTGGGAAGACTTTTGATTACAGTTTCCTATTTCGTTATGTGAGTAGGTCTATTCTGGTACACTGTATCTTCTTGATTCAGTCTTGGGGGATAATAGGAATCCAGGAATATATACATTTCTTCTAGGTTCTCTTGTTTCGTGGCATACAGACTTTCAAAGTAGTCTCTGATGATCTTTTGAATTTCTTTGGTTTCTGTTGTGATATCCCCATTCTTATTTCTGATTCAATTTATTAGGGTTCTCTCTCTGTTTCTTTGTGAGTGTAGCTAGTGGTTTTTCTATCTTACTTATTTTCTTGAATAACAGCTCTTGGTTTTATTGATCTTTCTAATTGGTTTTTTTTTTTTTTTTGGATTCCACGCCGTTGATTTCTGCTCCAAGTTTTATAGTCTCTTTCCTTCTGCACAATTTGCGCTACTTCTGTTGAACCTTTTCTAAGATCTTGAGCTGTGAAGTCAGGTTGTTTATGTGCATCTTTTCTTCTGTCCTGAGATATGCTTACAAAGCTATAAATTTTCCCCTTCAAATGGTTTTTGCTGCATCCCATAAGTTTTGGTAGCTCATGTCTTCATTCTCATTTGTTTCCAAGTATCTTTTGATTTCATCCTTGACTTCCCTCCTGATCCACTCGTTTTGAAGCATTGCATTTTTTAGTTTCTGGGTGTTTGATTTGGTTCTCCTTATCTGTGTGTGATTCACTCCTATTCTCAGTGCATCGTGGTCTGAAAAGATTTTTGATACTATTTCTATCTTCCTAATTCTATTTAGGTATGTTTTGTGGCCTAGGACATGGTCTATTTTGAAAATGTTCCATGCACACTGGTGAAAAATGTGTATTCTTTCTTTTTCGGGTAGAAAGCCCTGTGCAGGTCTATACGCCCTCTCTCTTCTATTTCTTCTTTCAAAGCCAACGTTTCCTTGCTGAGTTTTGTTCTTGTTGATCTATCCAGAGCTGAAAAGATGATGTTGAAATCTCCAGCTACTATTGTGTTGCTAGAAATGTCCTCCTTAAAATCTGTTAGCACTTGTTTAAAATATTTAGCTGTTCCCTCATTAGGTGCATATGCATTGAAGAGCGTGATTTCTTCCTGTTGTCCTTGTCCCTTGATGAAGAGAAAATAGCCTCCGTTGTCTCTTCTAATCTTTTTCAACGCAAAATTAATGCTATCGGATACTAGTATGGCCACCCCAGCTTATCTGAGGTAGCTGTTTGCTTGCAGGATTGTTTTCCATCCTTTGACATTGAGTCTGTGTTTGCTCTGGCTGTGGAGATGAGTTTCTTGTAGGCAGCAGAATGTTGGGTTTTGTCTCTGAATCCATTTTGCCACTCTGTGTCTCTTAAGTGGTGAATTTAGACTGTTGACATTGAGAGAGATCATTGTTATGGACTTTTGTGTCACCTTTCTGTAAGGGTGTGTTGTGGTTGTAGGGTTTGTCTTGTCTTATAGTAGCCCCTTTAGCCATTATTTTAGGTTTGGTTTTGAGTCTATGAAGTTCCTGAGCTGCTGTTTGTCAAGAAAATACTGTACCACTCCTTGAATTTTGAGTCAGAGTTTGGCCGTATAGAGTATTCTTGGTGAAGCATTCATTTCAGTGAGGTTTTTTTTCACTATATCTTGCCACTGCCTTAGGGCTTGGAGGGTCTCCTCTGATGGATCTGCTGTGAATCTAAGGGGTTCTCCTTGTATGTGATATTCTTCTTTTACTTTGCTGTTTGCAGTATTGTATCTCTATCAGGAACATCAATCATTCTAACTATGATATGTTTTGGAGTGTTTTTGTTAGGGTCTCTTTTATCTGGTACCCTTCGGGCCCCTTGAACCTGAATGGCTGCATTGTGGAGCTCTGGGAATACTTCAGCAATGATTTGTTTCACCGTGTTTTTTACATTGGGATTGTTTCCCTGAGCTTCTGGTAGTCCAATGTTTCTAATGTTGTTCCTCTTGGAATCATCTCCTAGGACACTGATTCTCTGTAGAGCTAACTTGAGGTGCCTTGCCACTGTGTTTTGTTGCCTGTTGGCTTGGTGCAGCTGATCTTCCAGCTCACTGATTCTCTCTTCATCTGCGGTCATTCTATTGTTGAGAGAAGAGACTGAGTTTTTCACTTCATCTACGGAATCTTTTATTCGTGACATTTCTGCTCTCATTTCCTAGTGTAATTTGTCATTTTTTTCTGTCATGTTAATGGATATCGGTCTAACTGTCTGGTTGAGTTGATTGAACATATTCATGACTTCATATCTGAATTCTTTGTCTGAGAGGTCCCTTAGGTGAACAGTATTGACAGATTCTTCTGCATTAATTTTCTTGTTCTCCCCATGTGGTGGGGATTTGCGTTGTTTCTTCATGTTGCTGGGTTTGGGACAAGATCACTGCAGTGTGAGCGGTGAAGAGAGAAAGACTGAGTCTCAGAGCTACATTTCTGCAGGCGTCTCTCTTTAAACACTTTAAAGTTACAAAGTGCAAAAATATGGAAGACTTGTTAGAAATAAAAGTTCAATTAACAGCAATTATCTAGGTGATTTATAGATCTTTTTTGTCTTTCATATAATTTTCAATATGTTCTAGCTTTTCCAATCAGTATATAAGACTTTCAGAAGTTTGTGGGGGGAAGGGTACTTTGAATAATTAAAACTATGATTTAAATCATATAATTAAATCTAAGGATTCTTAGAATAGGCTTTAGGGTACAGTACATGGATTAAGGTGCAAGCCTGCATGAAAGCAAACTTGGTTTGATCACTGACATCACAAAGTCCCCCAACCATCTCCAGCTTCATCCCTGGGAACTGTAAATTCTGGTCTCGGAGGCCCTTGACAACCAACATGGTTGCCTGGCCAAACTCTCGGGGCACAAGCAGCAGACTGAAATGAACTTCATGTTCAGCTGTCCAGGAAATGCCAAGAAGGGTCCCAGATCTTCAGAGCACCATTTGGGAGGTAGTAGCAACATACATGCCCCCATATCCCCAAGAAATATCCTTAGAATGAGTTCATCAGAGAAACTTGATTTTTTCACAATACTGAGTGCGACTCATTTTAAAAAGTTAAAACAGGATAAAACCATGAACATATCATCCTGAAACTTAAGTTGTACTCCCACATTTGTTCACGTTCACTCTGGCTACTGGGAGAAAATGCAGCCAGAAATGAAACACTTCTCTTCTGCTAAAACAATGCCTGGGCATCAGCATACACACACACACACACACACACACACACACACACACACCCCAAATATGGGTATTATTATTTGATTATTGCTTTTATAATTGTTGGCGCGTTCAGGGTGGTCATGTTTAGCGTGTATAAAGTTACTGTACTTCCTTCCACCACCATCAAACCCCCAAAATGGCTTAGAAATTATTAAATGGTGCCATTTCAAGTTCACCTGATACAGAGCTATATGGCTGTAAAGTGAGTCACAAACAGTACTCCAGAGTTCAGAACTATATCTTATGTGGATGCACTGCAAATGGGTACTTATGGATTACAAGGAGTCAGAGAAATTGAAAAGCCTCTAGAAGGATGACAGAGTTTACTAACGCTTCATTCCAATGGTGAAGTTACACTTCTTAGAAAATATTTAGGTGGAGGAAAGAACAGGAACACAGCTGAGATATTTAAACAAGAGCAAATGTTTCCCTAAAATGGGGAAACTACACAATCACATTAGTAAATCCAACTCAGATTAGCCAAGGTCAGAAAGGCAAAATACTAAAGACGGAAAAAAGCAATTAGTTACCCAAAAGGTGATTAATGCTCTACTTCAAACCCACACAGCAACCTACCACTGCTAAGGCAGTGAACTTGAAAAGGAGATGGTAAGTTTCACCTTGCTCTGTGTTAAATTTTATGTATCTGGTCATCTAACTCAGATAAATTAAGCTCCACTCTGAGAAATTGTTCAGAAATATCACCGTTTCACATGTCTACAAAATAATCCTTTGTTTAAGCAAATCTCTACTGACTCTGGCTAGAGTTCTACTATGGTGCAGTGATAACTCCACCCATTGGAGGATCCCTAGGATGTCATCTAAAACATAGCCTCTCATTCCAGATAAGACAGAATCCACATCATAATAAATAATTTTGAGTTTGATGAAATTTTTTTGTTTTGTTTTTCAACATTATTCCTGGTAGCGCTTGGGGGGCCTGGGATCTCTTCAGGGACTAAACTTGAGACTCTTGCATGCACTCAGTCCATTATATCACTGATCCATAAAAATTTTCTTTGTTTGTTTTGTTTTGAGGGCCACACCTGGGAGTACTCAGGAATTACTCTCAGATATGTGCTCACATATCACTCTTGGCCTGGTTGAAGGGAACATATGGAGTACCAGGGATCAAACCTGGTTCAGTTGCATATAAGACAAGTGCTCAACCCATTGTACTATTGCTCCAGCCCTCTGATAATGTTTCTTTCATTAATTACATTTCAGAGATTGTATAGATAAATAATGACCAATAAACGATAAAACGTTAAAGAAAAAACTGATAAATTCTAGTAGAATAGAAGAGTGTTAAGTGACTCAATTGAACTTTCATTCACCGAATACATAGTGACAGTCTGCTTCTCACTCACTAATGAGTTCAAACTGATATATCCTGTAACTTAGATATAAACAAATTTGAAAAACTTAATAACGTGTTTCATGTAACCAAGAAACACCTTCATGAATATATCATCATTTATTAGTAAAAGAGAAAGCCTCAGTTTCCCCTTGCCAACAAGAGGCGTGTCCACTGTTTCCCCTCACCAGCAGTTCCATTTCCCCCATTGATCTACTCCACCTCATCTGCAAGGCCAAATCTTAAACATTCCTGGAGCTCCCCAGGACCGTATTCTTGTGTCCTAGAATTAGTAGTCACAAGGCTAAGATAATGAACAATACCTGAGGCAGATGACCCAAAAGACAAATCAGCCTGACCACCCTGTAGATTCCCTGCATTCTCTGTCACACAAAGACCTGGTTTTTCTCTAAAAGTCTCACAAAAAGAGCAATAGGCCCACACTAAGTTCCCTCCCACTTTGGGAATCTCCTATTCCTTTCTCTTCTACTTATCAATAAATTTTTCTACTTTCTAAATCTGACAATCTTTCACGGTCATGGTCCTCCCGTTGTTCATTGATTTGCTCTAGCGGGCCCAATAACATCTCCATCATGAGACTTGTTGTTACTGTGTTTGGCATATTGAATATGCCACTGTTAGCTTGCCAGGCTCTGTCGGGCGGGCGAGATACTCTTAGTAGCTTGCCGGGCTCTGGAGAGGGGTGGAGGAATCAAACTCCGGTGAGCCATGTTGGCTGCATGTAAGGCAAATGCCCTACCCACTCTGCTATCACTCCAGCCTGAGAATCTTTAGTATTTAGTATTTTCATTCTTGAAAATATTTAAGAACCTGGATTCACGAATGAACATAGAAACCCACTGCCGCCACTTCTGCTGCACCTGCATCAATAGTATTTGGGTGGGGGTCAATTTGACCACGTCCAACAGTGCTCCTATTTTTCTGGCTCTCATGGAACACATGTGGTGCTGTGGATCTGAACTGGATCTGCAGCATGAAGGCAGGCATCCTACTTCCTGCTCTTTACAGTTTGGATTTTGGTTCACACCTGGCTTTGCTCAGGGATTACTCTTGGTGGACTCAGCGACCATATGGGATTCCAGGCATGGATCTCGGGTCCACATGGACCTCGGGTCCGCATGTGCAAGGGAAGATCCCTACCCATTGAACTATTTGTCCAGTCCTGAAATCTATTGCTTTAGACGATAGTGGCAAAAGTCATTAAAATACATTCTGACTTTAGAATGTAGTGCTGGAGGGGAAATTCGGCCCCCCAACCACCGACCCCCAATACAGGCAATTTAATATGAGTGGAAATATGTGACATTTTGGGAAATCCCTAGTGGAGGTCTGGATTATCCTGGCTCCACATCGCCCCCTGGTGGTGCTTGGGGGATCACGTGTTGGGCTTGACGCACTGATCGGGATGTTCCGAGTGCACAGGCGCAGTGCACGTACAGCGCCCTCAGCGCCAAATCCAGTCCCGCTGCTGGCGCAGGGCGAGCCAGGCTGTGTCGCTCTGACTCCGCTGGCTCCCGACTGAGTATGACCAGCCTCCGGTGTGTGCACATCCTGCGGGGGTCTCTGCAAGACCCCAGGCACGCGGGGGGTCGCAGGAGGGGAGCCGAGGGTGCGGCCCTGAGTGAGGAGGCCCTGCCGGGTCGAACTCAGGGGTCCCAGTGCTGCTCCCTCCTGTCCGGCTCCAGCCGCCTGTCTCTAGGTGCAGACCCCAGTTGCCCAGTGTAGACTCCAGTCACGGTGCAGATCACGTTCACTGTGCAGACGCCGGTTATTGGTGCAGACCCTGCTGCCCGTCCTCAGGCAGGCAGTGAGCAGTGGGTTGCTTCCCAGGCTAGCCCGCACCTGGTGGGCAGCCTGCCCTGCTGTCACTCAGGGCTCCAATGTGCTTTCCTGCCCTGGACTCCTCCCTGTGCATTCCTCTCCTGGGCTCCTTCCTAAGCTCCTTTCCCTAACTGTTGCAACAACTTTTACCCTGGTGTCTCTAGGAATGATCACAGATTAGCGGGTGTTCATGGGCTCTCCTGGTGGCTCTCCCTGGCTGTACAGTGCTCTTGAACCGCTTCCCCACCTGGGATGAACTTTGACTGAGGCCGACAGAGGAAAAACGAGGGCCAAGCTGGTTGATAATCAGTTGCCTTAATCCATCTCTTGTCTCTCCCAAATTCTCTCCAACACGTTCTCCCCATCTAGCCATGACTCACTCCCCAACTTGCTCCCAACTCTCTCCAGCTCTCTCCAACCTCTCTTTAACACACTCCACAATTCTCTCTCCAACCCTCACTCGCTCACTCTGTCTCTTGCTCTGCCCACATCTCCAACTCTGCCTCTCTCCGACTCTACCTCTCTTTCTTTTTTCACCAATTCTCTGCAACCACATTTTTTACCACCTCTTCTCAAACCAAGCCTCCCAAACCGTGCCTCCCCCCACCCAGGTACAATCGACATGTTCTTCACGCCTTTCTGACCACCTTCAGCTCACCAGGGCAAAACAGCAATTAAGGTGTGTTTCTCCTCTCCTTAGACCAGAAAGTTAATTAACATCTTAATTCAACTTCCTAATAATTACCATTCTGTATGGACATAGTAATAGACACAATTAGGCTTGTAGGACAACTCTCCTGGGGACATCTCACCATAGACTCAGACTACAGTGCTCAGGCTGGATCAATCATTCGTAACCCCAGCAGGACCCAAATCTAGTTATTACTTTTGGATCATGACAGAATTTGTCCATGACCATATTCTTAACTTATAGTTTAGTATTAGGCAACTTTGGCCAGGCCCATTTTGATGCCAGGGTGCTCACCGCTTGCCCTGGTTCCATCCAGTACCTTATTAGGGCCCTGATTTGGGGGATCAAGGCAGTAAGGGCAACTGAGGCATAAGTTGAGAGAGCAGATGTCTAGGAAGTAATATTATCTGGAGTCAATCAACTCCCAAGTTACAAAAGCATGTCTTTTTAACTGTCTTCCTCTGTCCATACAAAAAGCAATTGCTCTGAGGTAGCTAACTATGCAAAGGACATTAAGACAGAAAAACAATATTTACAAGTCAGCAGAGTCTGATCAGGAGGAAAAGGTAATTGACAGGTTGGGGGAGCAATCAACAACCCCAAGCTCTCTGTGGCTGGGAAGGAAAGGCAAACCAATATTCTCCTACAGGAGAGAAATTGGGGACATTGGTTGTCGGAAATGTGCACTGGTGAAGGGATGGGTGTGGAACGTTGTATGACTGAAACCAAATCATGAACAGATTTTTACCTATATCTAATGGTGATCCCCCCAAAAAAAGAATAAAGCAATGTGAATTGGGTAGGGTAGGGTTCTGTAAAGTAAGTATTGGTTTGACTATGTTTAAAGTTGAAAAGAGAAAATAATACATAGGGCAATTGTTCATCTGAGGACAACAGGTAAGTTTAGGCCATGTATTTGGTATGGGATATAATAACAATGTGAATTAGGACGGGGTTTGGGTTATTAGAGAAAGAGTGTTGGTTCATTTGACGCTAATTAGGCAGAGCCTTTGGTGTGGGTTACTAAAAGAATGTGGATTGCATTCAGGTTTGGGTTTGGATTAAAGTTTTGTTTGATAAGCGTTTGACTGCTTTTAAAACTGAAAATGAAGTAAAGTCTAGGAAGATTGATCATTTGAGGATAATAGGTAAATTAATGCCCAGCCTTTAGGTTGGGTATTATAAGAATGTGGCTTTGCTGTTTTTGGTTTACTGCTGTTAGGGTTTGGGTTCTGTTTGAGTAAGGATAAGGACTGGGCTACTTGTACAAGTACAGGCATTGTAGCACTGTCCTCCCGTTATTCATCGCTCAAGAGGGCACAAGTAACATCTCCATTGTGAGACTTGTTACTGTTTTGGGAAAATAGAATACGCCATGGGTAGCTTGCCAAGCTCTGCCATGCGGGTAGGATACTCTCAGTACCTTGCTGGGCTTTTGTGAGGGACGGAGGTATCGAACATGGGTCAGCCACGTGCATTGCAAACGCCCTATCTACTGTGCTATCACTCCACCCACAATTACTTGATGAGAGTAAAATATAGGGAGATTGTTCGCTTAAGGCTAATAGATAAGGTTAGGTCAAGCCTTTGGTTAGGCTTATGACTAGTGTTCTTTTATAGTGAAGGTATAGGTTTGGCTATGTTTAATGTTGAAAATTGAAGTTAAGTAGGTGGCGATTGTTCAGTTGAGACTATTAGGAAAGATTAGATTAAACCGTTGGTATGGGCTGTTAAAAGGATTTTCTAAAAATAATTGGACGAAACAGCTTTGAGTTATGGAGCTTCTCAAGAATTTAAAGAGATATGACAGTAGAGAAACAAAAATTTGCCACTATGTCTTGGAGTTTCTGGAGAGATGGTAGAGCTGATCTGGGTTCAGTCGCCAGAACCCCATCTGGTCTCACCAGGAGTAAGCCCTGAAAATAAGCCAGTGTGGCCCCTCCAAAATGAAAGAGCAAAAGCAAAATATGTCTTGGACTGAAGGTGAATTTCACGGCAGGGATTCTGAAGATAGAATGTAGTTTACAGTTGAAGGGATATTTTCCTCACCAGATCAATTAATTCTGTTCACACTTCTTTCATTGTGATCTTCTTCAAGCATGAAATAGCCAGATCTGAGTCAGCCCCTTAATTTATGTCTGACAATGGAGGATAAAAACATGTATAAAAAAAGGAACATTAAACCCCCTCAGCAAAACCCCTTTGGATACAGACTGTTAAATAAGCATAGATCACCTGACTGTAATCAATGCCGAATTATTGGTGTGGATAAGATACCTTGAAACTAGGATTTTGATGGACGCCCTCTTCCTGAGTCCCTAGCCCTGCGGCGTCTCCTGTCCTGTGTGCACACACATCTCTCTTCGAGAGCCAACAGGCATTTAGGATGCTGTCTGGAGTACAAAACAGCAGAAGGAACTGTTTATTTTAAATACCTAAGTGGGGACCTGAAGAAATAGTATAGCACGCAGGACACTTACCGTGCACATGGTGAACCCAGGCTCCACTTCAGGTATCCTATGTGGCTCCCTGAGCACTGTCAGGAGTTATCTCTGAGCCAGGACGAAGCTCTGGGCACAACTGAGTGTGACTCCAAAACAAAACAAACAGTAAGAAATCACCATTTATGTGAGAGGCTGAATCTGCACTCAGAGCAAGGCTTTCATTCTTGGTGGGGCCTTGCTTGAGCCACTGCTTCTGTGGTCTCTTGAGAAACTGTGTTCTAAATCAGGCAGGTGATGGGGCTGCTTCCAGGGGGAAGTTCCCTAACAGCCCTGAGTAGGCATGCTCCAGCAGGCTGAATCATCAGTGTTTAAAGGTGTGTGCTTGGTGAGGAAGGGCTCTCTGCAAGGAGGCAGCAAAGACCTTCTGAGGAAATAAAGAATCCTAATATAATCATGTATGAAAAAACATCAACGACTAAGACCCAGAGACTATAAAAACCCAGCTCCCTGAAGTGCGTGGCCACTAATCTTATTATCTCGTTCTTACTTTGGAGAACCCGACAGGCTACTGAGGGTGTCTTGTTCGCATGGTAGAGTCTGGCAAACTTCCCATGTCATACTCAATATGCCAAATACCAGAAAAAATGATAGGTCTCATTCTCCTACCCCTGAAAGAGCACTGAATATGGATGGCTCTTTTAAAATCTCAGGGCTAGAAAGGAGACATTACTGGTGCCTGCTCAAGGCAATTGACAAACAACAGGCTGATGCTGATCGTGATGGTCCTGGTACCTGTAGAACCGGTGTCTGAAAGCCATTCTTTATTTTCAGTGACAAGATATTTGAAACTCAGGATCTTATAGGTTCCCAGGGAATTAGACTACTACATAGTTTTTCAAAACTACTTACAACTCTAATAATTGAGAAACAGTAGGAAAACAACTCTTCAGTATTAAACATTTTAATTATTTGCACTTATTACTACTAATGAGGGCTGGAGCGATAGCACAGCGTGTACGGTGTTTGCCTTGAATGCGGGCGACCCAGGTTCGATTCCTCTGCCCCTCTAGGAGAGCCTGGCAAGCTACCGAGAGTATCTCGCCCGCACGACATAGCCTGGCAAACTACCCGTGATGTATTCAATATGCCAAAAACAGTAACAACAAGCCTCACAATTTGTTGTGAGACATTACTAGTGCCGCTCAAGGAAATCGATGAACAATGGGAGGACAGTGCTATGGTGCTACTATTTAAGAAAAGTTAAGCATAAAATGTGTTTCTTAAAATATTTAGTGAATTTAAATTTATATAAAATTACATTGGGGCTGGAGCAATAGCACAGCGGTAGGGCGTTCGCCTTACAAGCGGCCAACATGGCCGACCCGAGTTCGATTCCTCCGCCCCTCTCGGAGAGCCCGGCAAGCTACTGAGAGTAATCAATATGTCAGACATAGTAACAACAAAGTCTTCAATGGAGACATTACTGGGCCCGCTCGAGCAAATCGACGATCAACGGGAGGGCCTTTACCTTTACCTTACATTGTAGAGAGGGAAGGGACAGACTAGACATGACAAAAATCAGTGGCGGAGGTATTTGGACACATTAGTGGAGATGGAAGTGAATAACATATACCCCCAAAGCAGAAATATTAAAAAAATTTGAGGGCAGTTGAGACACACCAAGAAGTGCTTGGGCTCCTCTTGGCTCTGTACTGAGGAGTCACTCTTGAATGCTCCAGTGAACATACACTGTGCCGGGGACCAAGCCTGTGAGTTTACCCTACACTGCTGCTAAACCCTGGGAGACATCTGGGGCCTCCTGGGGCCTTATTGCCTCAGAAGGTGCCTGTATTCTGCCCCATACAGGACTGCCCCTCTGTGGGTGCTGCGCCTGGGCAGAGGCCCGGGGCACCTTGGCTATGTTCCCCAGGAAGCTATGTTGGCTGCTGGGCCTGCAAGAGGACAGAACACACTCTGGCAGTGGTGTGGGGCTGGGCGTGTGTCTGGCAGCACATGGCCTTTGCGCCCCTCAGTATGCATGTGCAACCACTGGACTGGTTCCTCTCTTGGGGTTGGGGAGACTACCCATATGATGCTCAGGAGATCTGGGGGCGCCATGAGCAATTCTTTATATTTCTAAAACATTTGGTACCATGATTTCTAATGCTATTGTGATAGGGTTCCATGGACAAAGTGTCCCTCTAGCACACCAGCACCAGAGTGCCCACTGCCCTCTGCTATAGTGATAGGGGCCCATAGACATAGAGTCCTACACAGCAGCTCCAGAGCACCCACTACCCACTGCTCACTGTCCACTGCTACAGAGATAGGGGACCATGGACACAGTGTCCTACACACCAGAGCAGAGCGCCTGTCTGTCTGTCTGTCTGTCTGTCTCTTTCCCCCCACCCCCCTCATTTCCCTTTTAGGCAGCATGGTTTGCAATACTGTTACTGGAAGGGTATCATGCGTATCCCTTTACCTCCTTTCAGCACTGCCCACTGCTACAGTGGTAGCGGTCCATGGACACAGTGTCCCTCCACCACACCAGCACCAGAGGGCCCACTGCCCACCCCAGCCATGGCTCCAGTCCGCTCTCCCCAGCCAGTTCCTCTCCCCCCGATTCTCTTCCCCTGCCACTCAGGATACTCCACTCTGTAAGTCAGTTCTTAGTTTTTATAGTGTCTGGCATTTATTATCTCCTTATTATGTCTCTTTATGTGCCACATATGAGGGATAGATCTATGCACACCTATGTAAACTTCATCAGTGGCAAGATTACAGCTGTCGAGGAACTGGCCACAGGGTGATGGGGGCAGAATGGAGACACAACTGGGTGTGGGGATTGAATAAACAAAGGGTGAGGAGGAGGAGACCCAAAAAAGGTAGACAGAGGGAAGGCGGTAGCAGACCAGACACTGTTCCTGCGCATCTGTTCTTGGCAAGGAAAGCGTGTTGTGAAGACTGAGGTGGAGAGCCTTTGTTCACCCAGATCAGAACACAACAATGGGGCACTGTAGGGCCGTGGAGAGATGAAGATGCAGGGGTGAGGGGAGCAGAGATGAGGACATGAACATCAGTGACTGCAATCCCACTGCTCTGTGTTCTCAAGAAGAGGCAGCAAGCTCTCCAGATGAAAGGGAGAGGAGGAAGTGGATGTGCCTCTTTTCTAAATGGAATCACCATGAGATACAGTTATAAAACTTTCATATTTGAGTTTCAGTCATACAATGATCGAACACCCATCCATCCAGCAGTGCACATTTTCCACCACCAATTTACCCATGATTCCCTGAGCCTAGCCTCCCCCTGCCTCTTTGACAGACCATTTCCCCCATACTCTCTCTCTAGTTCTGGGCATTATGGTTTAAAATATAAATACTGAGAGGCTATCACATTCGGTCCTTTATCTACTTTCAGCATCCCGGTAGACCTCTCCAACCATCATTGACCAACTGATCCCTCCTCTATTCCAATTGCCTTCTCCCCCAGCTCACAAGGCAGGTTTCTAACTGTGGAGCAATCTTTCCTGGCCCTTGTGTCTACTCTCCTTGGGTGTCAGTCTTGACGGAGCACAGAACCTGAATAAGATGGTGCAAACAATGTGACAATGTAAGCATCCCCATCTCTGCAACAAGGGACACATACTGGCAAAGGGACTCCATGATGGAATTGAGGACCGGGAAATTGGAGATGTTCCTGGATCATGTCAGTCCGATCTATATCATCACAGGGTCCTTCAGCTGAAGGAGGCAGGAGACTTAGGTGAGCGAACAGATGCGGTGAGAGAGGAAGACTCAGATTTGTTCCCTGAGTATGCCAGAAGGGGTACTGGGCCAGGAATGGGGGCAGCATCTGGAAGCTGGAATAGCCAAAGCGACCATGTGCCATATACCATCCAAAGGAACCAGAGGCTGCACCTCGATTTCAGACTTTCACTTCCAGCGACATCATAATGCATTTCCGGGGCCAGAGCAAAGGTATAGCGGATAGGGCATTAGCCTGGATTGTGGCCAATCCGGATTTGATTCCCACATCCCATATGGTCCCCGGAACACTGCCAGGAGTAATTCCTGAGTGCATGAGCCAGGAGTAAACCCTATTCATCGCTGGGTGTGACCCAAAAATCATAACAGAGTTCCACTAAGTTAGTCACCTACTTTGAGGTGAGCTGTCACAGCTTCCCTGGTGCCTGAGAGCTGGGCTAATCTTGGAGAGTGGGAATGTGACAATCATCCTTTTCCCTAAAAATCCCACCAGGAGTCCTTGTAGCCTCCAACTCACTACCAGTCTCTGGCTCTTAAAGGACAGAGGAGGTTTTCAGCATTTCAGTTACCCCCACCTCACTCTGCCACTCTCTAGCACTCCCAAAGAACAAGATTTTTCAGCCCAGCTGAGCCTCAGCACTGCCTCAGCCCCCTACCCACCAGCAAGAAAAGCCTCCTCTTATTTCCCTATGCCTCCTAACTTATCTTACTTTGCTGATGTCTCTCCCATAAATAAATACCCAACCCTGTTATTAAACACAAAAAATGTCAAATTCCCCCACCAATGCATGCAACACACAGAGCAGAACCAATAACCAGCACAACTCCCCTTTCAAGATCCATTTATTCTCCATGAGTCAGTTTTCCCCCGTCCTTCCAGATCAGCAGTCACCCTTCCTTTGGCCTCTCTCTCCTTGTGTACATTCACTCACACACCCTCCTATCCCTTGGTTATCCATTCACCTTTGTCCATCTATCCATCCATTCTCCCATCATTCTCATAGAAATCCCCGATCAGTCAATATATCTTCCCTTTCCACCATCCAGTGACAGACCCACCATCTTCCCTGTTACCCTCCCACCTGGCTTCCAGTACTCATCTGCCATCTCATTACTACCTTTAGGCAACAAAAATACAGGAGAATATATTTAGTTCAGAGATAAAAAGGAAGCAAAAGAAAAAGAATTATTTTATAGCTAAACCTAGAAAATAATGTGAAGAAAATTCAGTAGGGAGATGAAATTATAGGGAGAATTTATTTATCTGATACCAAAATTCAAGCCCCTCAGGAAAGGAGGAAAATGATAAAGTCAAAGGAAAAATGAACTATTTCATGAATAAAAAATAACTCAGGAACATCGTAGACTCAAAACCAATCTTAAAAGAAGGACTAAAGGGGCAACTATAAGACAAGACAAATCACTACAAGCACAACAAACCTCTACAGAAAGATGGCACAAAACCCCATACCATAATCTCTCTCAATGTCAACTAAGAGACACAGAGTGGCAAAATGAATTAAAAACCTGAACCAAACATTCTGCTACCTACAGGAAACATATCTGAACAGCCAGAGCAAACACAGACTCAAAATCAAAAGATAGAAAAGAATCCTTCAAGCAAACAAATCCCTCAAAGAAGCCAGGGTGGGCATACTAATATCCAACAACAAAGATTTTAGGCTGAAAAAGATTATAGGGGACAACAAAGGCCATTTTTTTAATAATCAAGGAATATGTACAGAAGGAAGAAAATCATGCTCCTAAACACATACGCATCCAATGAGGGACCACCAAAACACTTAAAACAACTTCTAAGAAACTTTAAGGAGGATATTGGTAGCAAAACAATAGTAGCTAGAGAATTCAACACCATCTTATCACCTCTGGATAGATCAACAAGATTAAAACTCAGAAGGAAGACATGGAAGAATGCCATTGAATGAAGAATGGCATTGAATAATGGCTTTGAAGGAAGAACTGGAAGAGAGAGGGCTAATAGATGTATACAGGCCTTTCCATCCACCAAAATGTGAATACACATTCTTTTCTGCAAATGTGCACATGGAACATTTTCCAAGATAGACTACGTGCTAGGTCCCCAAACACACCTCAATAGAATCAGGAAGATAGAAATTGTATCCACTGACTTTTCAGACCATGATGCATTGAAGTCTTACAGCAAACCCTCATAAAGTTGTGTGGACACTAAATCATATACAGCATGGGGCTGGGAAAACTGTCTGGAGATATTGCCTGGACATAAGGATCTTGAGTCAGAGAGATTGTTGGGTCAAAGTGCTGAGCATATGTTCTGCATGCAGGAGTAAAGGTCACTATCCAACCCTGCAGGTCCCCTTAAAGCTAAAGGAGTGAAACCCTCACCCCCAGAGTCAGAAATTTCCCAAAAATTTCTGAGAAATGGCCAAAGCACACAGAGAAACACATACAGAGAAATGTTGTCTATAAAATCATAAAACACACAGAAGAAAAATTAGCGGATATATTCTGGGATTTCAACATTAGTGGTACATTCAGAGACATCTCCAATGGGGAGAAAAAAGCAATCAAGAATACATGAACGGTGCGAGTTTCCAAAAAAACGAGTGGGCACACATGTGGGACTCAAGTGTTTGGTGTCTGAGAGCCACCTTTCAGGCTAGATGACAGCAAGAGATGGACAAAGGATTGCGGGAACAGGGGAACTGGGCCCCAGACTTGTCAGTAGCCAGTTTATTTCTCTCTCCTCCCCAATGTAGTCTATTCTCTCTCCTTACTGCACAACCATCGTTGTACTTTTGCTCGTAGTCCCAGTCATCATACTTCCATCATCCTAGTCTCCTCATAGATCTCAAAGTCCTCTACTTCCAGTCATCGTCCTTGGATTCTTTGTCGTCCTCCTAGTCCCCTCTTTCCCCTTACAGTATAAAGTAAGTAAAGTAAAGGCCCTCCCGTTGATCATCGATTTGCTCGAGCGGGCCCAGTAACGTCCCCATTGGAGACTTTGTTGTTACTGTGTTTGGCATATCAAATACATCATGGGTGGCTTGCCAGGCTCTGCCGTGCGGGCGAGATACTCTCGGTAGCTTGCGGGCTCTCCGAGAGGGGCGGAGGAATCGAACTCGGGTCGGCCATGTTGGCTGCGTGCAAGGCCAACGCCCTACCGCTGTGCTATTGCTCACGGCCCCTTACAGTATAGTAATATAGAAATCATGAAGGGTGGGGGTACACATAGGTGGAGTTGAACAATATCATAACATCAAACAGAGATAAAGCTAGTTATTCAGGGGAGGTTCTAGGAGATTAACTCAAGGACAAAATCTCATCTGAGGGTTCAGCACTCCAGATAACTAGGAGCACTCCAGATTACTAGGAGATCTGTACAAGGGTGGGATTGCATTTAGGGTGTATTGCTTTCTCCTTTCCTCAGCTAGTAAGTAATCCATTTAAACAACCATAGTAACTGCTTATAAAATTTCTAGTCAGTTTTGTATGAACACAGTAAGAACTATATTAAGCTTAAAGGTTGACTCTTCCTGGGACATCTTGCTATATATTACAAACCACAGTCCTCAAGCCAGGCTGGTTGATCCTAACCTCAGCAGGGTCCTTATTCAGTAACTTCTTCTTGGGTCATGACAGAATCTGTTCCATGATGATGCTCGTAACTTATTATACTTCATACACTTAGCTTGTCCCTTTCCAATGCCAGGGTAGTTTTCAGCTTACCCTGGGCCCATCCAGTCCCTTCGTCAGGATGCTGCTTTTGGAGAGCTAGGAACCAAGCGAAACTGAGGCTGAAGTTAAGTAAATATGGATGACCAGGAGTAAATATTATTTTGGAGCCAATTAACTTCCATGTTACAAAGCATAGCCATCAACTGTCTTTCTGTGTCTATACAAAATGGACATTGCTAAATAATCCTTGCAAATGGCATGAAGGAAAGAGAAAAGTAATATAGGATTATTGGTGCTTGATGGAATTGGGTATGCCTCAGGGGCACTGTTGTGGGAGAAGCACAAAAAACCTAAGCTCTCTGCAGGAGGAGCAAGGACACCCAATGTTATCCAATAGAATGGGACAACATAAAACTAAAACGCATTTACAAAGAAAAGGAAACTACAATGGAAACAAATAAACAAACAAACAAATAAAAGCACCTGAGCAATAGGCAAAAGCTGTTTGATCATCATGGCTAACGAGGGATTAATACCCAGAATATATTAACTCATATAACCAAAAAACAGAAAAAAATACAATAAAAATTATTCAAAAGACATAAACAGACACTTCCTCAAAGATGGCGCACAGACACATTAAAAAATTCAAAATTACTTATAACTAGGGAAATGGCTCATAGTTGGGAAAATGGAACAAGAAGAAATGATTGTTGGCAAGGATGTGGAGAAAAGGGCTCAGGTACTGGGAATGAAACTAGTGTAGTTGCTAGGGATAACGATATGCAGTCCTTAAAAAATTAATACGGAAATTCCATATGATTCTAAAGTACCACTACTAATTAGTTATCCAAAGACAATTAACAGATTTTGCTCAAATGTAGAAGATGATTTCCTAAGGCAAGCAATCACGAAGAAATGACAACTCTAACTTGCAGACCCAGTGAAAACAAAGAAGCTTCTATCGAGAAAGGAGAAGGGGAGAGGAAGTAATGGGCAGAAGGATGTTTGTGATGGCGGGCTGGCATGGGAGCACTGGAGGTGAGGCCACCTGGTCACATCTAAGCCCATTGTCAGAAGCTGATTGTCTGAAATTCTATAGGCTGACTAATGATAAGTCTGTGGCATGGTCCTGGACCTCAAGACAAACGCAGCATAAGCTTCTATGACTGAGTGAGAGTATGAGTGTGTCTGCGAGCATGTGTGTGTGTGCGTGTGTGTGTGCGCGTGCGTGCATGTGCATGTATAGTTGGGGGCTGGTTATGAGGAAGGAAGTGTTCCTGCCACTGATTCAGGCAAGAATCTGGAATGCTTTTGTACCCCATTTCCGTAAGATATGGTCTGTCTGAAATGCATGTAGCACCTTTGAAGAGAAGTGGTGTACCAAATAAAGGCAGTTGGGGAGCTGGAGCAAAAGCACAGCAGGTAAGGCATTTGTCTTGCATGCGGCCGACCCACGTTCGATTCCCAGAATCCCATATGGTCCCCCGAGCATCCCCAGAAATAATTCCTGAGTGCTGAGCCAGTAGCAACCCCCTGAGCATTTCTGGGTGAGACCAAAAGAGAAAAAGACAGACAGAAAAAAAGAAAGATAAATATAAAGATATCACAGTTCACGGGCCTCCGGTTGTTCATCGATTTGCTTGAGCAGGCCCAGTAATGCCTTCATTGTGAAACTTGTTACTGTGTATGGCATTTCGAATATGTCACAGGAAGCTTACCAGGCTTTGCCATGCGGGTAAGATACACTCGGTAGCTGGCCGGGCTCTCCGAGAGGGGCAGAGGAATCGAACTCGGGTCGGCCATATTGGCTGCGTGCAAGGAAAACGCCCTACCCACTGTGCTATCGCTCCAGCCCATAAAGATATAAAGATATTAAAATATAAATTTAAAGATTTAATTCAAAACAATGGTGGCGGGAAGGTACATGGTGGTGGGATTGGTGTTGAAACATTTAACGTAATAAATTATTGTGAAAAACTTTATAAATATAAAAAATTGAAAAGGCAAATAAATATTTCCTTTTCCTTAATCATTCTGCATCAATATCTCACTAAAGTATAAACACACTTCTCTGAACAAGTTCATGTTTATACTCAATGTTTATACTTCTCCTCATTTTACTGAAAACCTCCACAAAGTTTTGCCCTGTATTCACCCTATTACTCCATTCACCTGACAAATCCAAGAGGCAGATAGGAGACACAGGTTAGGAGAAGAACAAAACTTAGGTGATGGAACTGAGATGATTTTAGGTCGTGATCATTCTTCCCCGAGGTTCTCCAAGAGCTTTTTTCTTACTTTTACATGTTCCTACTATGGCCATGGAAAACTTAAGGTATTTCACAGTAGAAAGAGGAACACTCAGACAAATTGAGTTGACAAAGTCATGTCTGATCTACATCAAATTGAAATATTAGAACCAAGGGGCTAGAAGAGAACAGAAGTGTGAAATACATGCTTCTCCCAAAATCGTTGCTAGTTATATCTCTGGCAGGACATGTTCCTTGAGCATCAAGATAAAGTCCTACAGGCCCTTGAGCACAAGCAGATGTGGCCTAGATGTTTCCCCAGCATCACTGAGGTGGCCTGGTTAACCCTGTCACTGCAGAACCTAACAACACTGCATCCTCAAACTGAGAAGGTGGGCCATACATCACTGAGAGGAGTTCTCAGGCCACCTAAACAGCATTTTTAAGAAACCCTACATCAATTCGATTATTAGTTAATTTTTTGCACCCAAGACAAAAAATCTTTGATTTCCAGATTCCTGACTCCCTAAAGCAAAGGACCCAGAATTTCATTGTCTTTGACCTGAGTAACTTGAAGCTTTCAGAAGGACACATCTTTCACAAGAGGAATGAGAAGAGTCCATTTCTCAGGAAATAAGGCACAGAGGCACAAGGTCCATAGGCCTCCATGCTAACTAGAGATTTTGATGAGCTAGAATCCTAGTCCCTGTCTCCCATCCACACCCACACCATAACCACTCACTGTCCTCAGTGAGCTTTCCCCAGCCATTTATCCAACCAGATGTGCCAAGAAGCAGCTCCATGCCAGGTGTTGGAAGGCAGACAGGGATGATATAGGAGCTGAAGTTCACAGGTTGGTGCAGTTGTAACACCGCTGCAAAATGGTGGAGCTTCTAAAAGTCTGGATGGATGATAATGCAGCTCACAGCCACCCTCCTGGCCTACTGGGTGTCCTGGTAGAGCTGGGTACTTCCCCAACACACCCAGTAATCCTCAGGGGCATGAGACTTCCTGCAGGAGGGAAGGTGACAGTCATCATCTTCTGCATATGGCAGCTTGTGCCTCTCCACCATCATCTGACCCCCAGCACTGCCTTGTCTGCACCACCGCACAGAACTGTCCCTTTCTGTCTGACCTTCTCTCTAGCAATCAGGGCGGTTTTAATCACAAGTCAGCACACACCCACTATTGGAAAGGATCACGGAGGGCTGCAGGTCCCATGGGGCTGGACAATCCTGACCTTCCTTGGGCACATGCAGAGTGCCCTGGCTCCATCTTGGCTCTTGACCCGCATTATGACCAAACTGCTCTCGCACCACTCCTTTCTCTCACTCCTTCTTGGTACTCCCCTGTTCTGAAACTGCACAAAATCATTGGTCAAAGGAGACCATGCGTGCAGGATGTCCTGTGTTCTGACCATGAGGGATGAAACATTCCACCTTCCCACTCACTCACCTGGAAATTCCTCCCCATACAGCCGGTGACCAAACTCTCGCATCCACAAACTGACCCATGCCCACTGGAGCCTGCCCATCTGAGTTCTCCACTCCACTTCTGTCATCCCTGCTCTCTCACAGGGGGAACTTCTGCTCTGATTAAATGGAGACACAGTGAGGTGGGTCAAGTCAACCTAATCCACAGTGGGTCTCCAGTGGGACACAGCACAAAGCAGATGCTTGTGGTCCTCTGTATGTACCAAAGATCCAACTCCAGGTTACTGCCCCTCCCAAACCACTGGGAACACCCAACCGGACCCAGGACAGAGAGCAGCTCTGTTCATCTTCAAGGTCAGGGACTCCATATCTAGTGTCCACGCAGCTGACCAATACACATGTGTTGAGCAGAGACCCCAGGCCAGAGATGTACAGAACACCAGCATCTGCCACTGCATCCCAGGTTCCAGCCTCCCTCTGAGAACCAGGATTGCAATGACATTGAGAGAAGCTGTGGTGTGAGGTGACACAGAGCCAGCTGGCATTGCACCTGGGAGGCAGGATGAACACTGCCATCTCGGGGGCAGACCTGTGTTGGGGAAAGGCACAGGAATGAGGATAGAAGATGAGCAAAATCAGGTGAGGAGAGAGGACAATACAGGAGAGGACAGGTCACAGGCCAAAAAACTTGGACTAGAAGGACACAGATTGTTCCAGCACACAGTCTTGAGGATGCAGGGGTTCTAATCTTTTAACCCTCTCCCCCTACCAGCCCGGCTGCTAGGACCTGAGAAACAACTCACTTTGTAAAGCAGTGGGCGGTAGAGAACACCCAGTGGGAATGAATGAGCACAGCTGCACAGGGATGAATGCTCTGGTACTGCAGGCTGGCCTGCCATGGTCACTGGCCTTCCAAGGCCTCGTGGCCACTAGAGATCATTCATACCCCCTGGGCTTCCCACACACTGTGATGACCACTCCGATGCCATGTGGTAAACAGGAGGTCCCTCTTTCTTCTCTGGTAGACCCTTGACCACTTCTCAGTGGGAAAGCAGAAGCAGGGGTCAACCAGTCCCAGAGTGACAGGGCAGCTTGGTGTCTGATATCCCTGTCTGCTGCCTGGGCAGCAGGAACTTGAACAGCAGAGCGCACACTGAGCAAGCCCCGTGGGAAGCCTCAGAAGGGATGTGGTGACCACAGATGGTCACAGCTGCATCCAGCAGACCCCTTGCCCACAGCAGCCCCCACCCCCACTCCCGGCCCAGACACTAGCTTTGTGTGTGGGGCTGTACTAGTGTCTTGCCTCCACCTCCCCACTGTCCCGGGAGGGGCAGTGGGCCATGTGACCTGGACAGGGTGGGCCGGGTGCCCCAACCATGTGGACGCTGTGGCCAGCTGCCCGCTCAAAGACTGGGGAACACAGAGAGGAAAAAAGAGGAGACTGATGGGCCAGTCCACCCAGGCTGTTCCCCGCCCACAGCCCATATGCTCACCTGAGCCCAGGGTGCCCCAAGCACCTGCTGAGACGAGGGCTGCGGGGCTGGGACTTCCTGCCAGGGGCTTCAAGTCTCCATGCCCATGGCCAGAGTGCCTTCAGCCCTGGCTGCACCCCACTGACCTCTGACCCCTAAAATATGACCTCTCTAATCCCATCCTCCCCACTGGACACAGCTCTCTCCTGAGCCCTCCTTGACTTTGGACCTGCCCCTGTGTTATCCCTCTCCTGACCCCTCTCTGACCCCGCCCTAACCCCCTCTGACCTCAGGTCTCACACACTACCTTGGCTGCACTCTGACCAGGTCAGGCCTTGGAGAGTTGGAGCAGGGTCCACAGAGCAGCTGAGTGCTTCAACTCACTCAAGAGAGGGACCTAGGAACTCCACTTGGCTTTTGGAAGTGATTTGGACTGGAGAGGTCTACATCAGAGTTGAGTAAGGGCCGAAGGCGCAGCTGGAGCTGGGGGAGTGAATTCGTCCTTAGATGAGAACTTTGGAGCAGAACGGGAGACCCAAGGAGCCAGCAGAGATGAGGGACTCAGGAAGGCAGGATTGTACTGGGCATGCTTAAACACAGGAAGGGCAAGCAACGTTGCTAGATAAGGGATACGCTTCTTAGCTTGTTACAGAGATATATTTCATGTCATAAAATTCACCCATTAGAAGGGACAATTCCAAAATTTTCAGTATAATTTGGAATTTTTCAGTAATGACTTTCATTGGAAATAATCTCAAAGATCCTCAGGGAGTGAATCATCAGGGAAAATAGTAGAATCCATTGTATCAAATACTAAAATTCAGCAAAAGAAATATTGATTCTATAACTGCATGTCAAGTGGATTTTGCTTAGTCATTTAGTGAGTAGTCATTTCTATAACATTTCATTTTCATAGCATGTATAGTCCCGTTTGGATAATATAATTCTCAATAAGACGAAGTTGTAAAGATGGAAAACTGTGGCGTGGTGATCACTTGCCATGAAAACCATCTTGCTCCAAATATGAGTTTTAAATGTTGATGAAGTTCAGTTTATTCATTTTTAAGCGATTAATTTTGTGTTATCTATCATAGCTAAGAATTTTACTTTTGCACCTTTGTCAAAACCAATTTTGTTTTTCTCTTTATGTGTCTGGGATTGGTGGAAATTTCTTATGAATTGCTAAGTCTGGAAATTAGATTCTTTCTCCTGCTTTTCTTGGCTTACTGTAGTAATTTTTTCCTCCCCTTTTGAAATCTACAATAATATATATGCTGATTTGGAGAGTTTTCCAATTTGTTCTTGATTTTCTGTCGCAAAGCTTCTTCCTTGTCGTGAGTGGTCAGTGATGTTTCAGTTCTTTACTTCATGTCCTCCCTGTGTCCATCTGAGCTCTCAGATCCCTGACACCCATTATCACACTAGTGAACAAGGCACAAGAAAATGAAATTCACATTTCCCTCTGCTGTGAAATGTCTCTTCTGTCAGACGAATCTACAGGTGAGATCAGAGGCAGCTGAAGACCCTGTCTTTCATCTTCTGTGCCAAAACCTATGTTAAAATGCAAAGAAGCTGGGCTGGAGCAATAGCACAGTGGCAAGGGCATTTGCATTACACCTGGCTGACCCGGGTTCTATTCCCAGCATCCCATATGGTTCCCTGAGCACCACCAGGAGTAATTCCTCAGTGTATAAACCAGGATTAAACCCTGTGCATCGCTGGGTGTGACCCCAAAAGAAAAAAAAGAAAAAAGGAAAGAAAGGCCAGAGCTAGGTACTGGGGTAAAGGCACTTGCTTGCATGTGACTAAATCCTGCTTTGATGCAGTAAACATTGATGGTCCTCTGAGCAATGCCAGGAATGACTTCTGAACCCAGAGTAGGCCCTGAGCATCTTTGGGTATGTTCCAAAAACAAAAAGGGACAAGAAAAAAATTAAAAAAATAAAGAGAGAATATCTCAGAAATCTACAATCAAAGGCCCTTACTTTGTCATTTATGAGTTTCTAGAAAAAGAAGCATGCAGGAGATAATTATTCCTTTCTGCCATCACATCCACCAAGCTCTGTAGGAAGGAGATTCAAATAATATGGGCTCCTATGTCATTTAAATTATGGTTTTTTTATGATCACTTTTTATCATTTCCTTCTGCTAATTTTTTTATCTATCCATCTCCATAGTCTTCACATGTGAGCTCAAATTGATTATTTGAGATTTTCTTACTTGTTCTTTTCTTTTTTGAAAGGTAGGCCTGTATTTCTTTGATCTTCCCTCATTCCCAACACTTTCTTTGCCTCATACCCTAGTTTCTTTTTGCTGTGTCTCTTGTTAATATTCATATATCTCATTTATTTCCTCATTTTTCAGAGTTTTTCAGAAGAATCTTGTTCTGCGTCTGTATAGTGTGATTCTTACTATTTGCTTTGGGTTGATTTTTTTTCCTTCATCACTTTGTAGTGGGAAAAGATGCTTAATTTCATTTAAATATTTATATGATTATTGATACTTTTGTAGAGGTCTATGATTGATTTGAACTGGACAACCTTCCACATGCACTGAGAAGAATGTGAATGCTTCCTCACAGGTTCATTCTCTTGAAGCCTGCAAGCTTGTGATATCTCAATCGCCTCTTCTTCCAATACCAGCAAGTGATGCTGTGACCTCACATCTGAGTTTCTTTGGGGTCCTTTTTGGAGGAGGGAAAAGGCAGGCCAGAGACAACTTCCTTAGCCACCCACAGCCCTGGGCAGGGAGGGCAAACCTGAGCACAGAATTCACAGTTCTCCCCATCCCATCCGCTCTCTATGGTGTCAGAGTACAGCATCTGGGTTTCCTTCTGACCTAAGACTCTGAATCCCCAGGGAAGAGGGGAGGGCAGTGGGGGAAAGAACACACCTGTCACAGCCAAGTGTCCAGAGCCAAGGGGCTGTGTACAATGTCCAGTCTTGATAGTTAGCCCAAACCTAACCTTTCTCTGTGGAGTTTTCTAAGGGTGGGGGGTGAAGCTCTACCTCTCCAGTCAGGTCAGCTGACAGCTATGGCTCCACTCACGGGGCTCCATCAACTCCATGTGCCTCTCCCTCCTACCCTTCATTAAAACAGGTATGTGGTCCTCAGGCATCCTCAGATGATGAACCACTGAGCATGGTGAGAGAATCATGGACCCTTCTGGCCCTACTTTAAGGGTGATATTTGGCAGTAGCTGCTCATTCCCCATGATGATGAAATCATATTTGTTCTTTGATCCTCTCAGTGTTACAGTTATTCTTTCCTTTTTAAATGTAGAAAAAGTTTGTTAAGCATTAAGGAGTTGTTACTTACATAGTTATTCATAGCTGACTTTGAGGTATACAATGTTCCAATACAATCTTACCCCTTGTGTTGACCTCTCTCCACCAGTTTCCCAAAGCTTCCTCCCAACCCCAGCCTTTCTCCGTGACAGGTATATTTTGTTTTTACCATTATATTTAATGTAGGAGTACTGCTATTTATTCAGCCGTTGATTAAGCTCATTGAATTGGCATGAACTCCACATTACTTTTTAAAATTTTTTTTAATTGAATGTCCATGAGATGGACCAATACAAAGCTCTTCATAGTTGGGTTTTAGTCATATCATGATCCAGCACATGACTACTCTCTACCAGTGTACATTTGCCACCACCAGTGTCCCCTGTTTCCTTCCCACCATCCCCCAACGCCCCATCCCTCATCCCTAGCCTCCCTCTATGGGAGGCACTTTTCTTCTTATTCTCTCTCTCCTTTTCCTTTTGTGCATAATGGTTTACAATACAGGTGCTAAGAGGGCATGGAGTTTGTTCAAAGAATTCAGTATTTTTATTGACTTGGTAAGGCTGGAGTAGCTTTTTAACTGTGTGGCAGCTTTGCAGTGTGGATGTAACTGCTGAGGCTTGCAAAAGTACAGGGAGGTGGAGGCAGTTAGCCCATCCAGACACTGAGAAAGTCTGGCTGCTGATGCACTCTCCCCACAGATGCAGGTTGACTCATGGCAGCACCATACCCCTGGACAAGCACATTTTTTTGTTTATTTGATGTAGTTTGAGTCTTATGCTTAGACTGTTGTTAACTGTATTATTCAGACATAATATACAGATAAAACTCTCCCCTCTATACTACTGTGCATACCCGCTACCGCAGTTACCCTCCATCATTTTCTTCTCACTCCCTTCAGTTTCTTTCCTTCCCTTTATTCCTTACTTCTGTAGTCAGGGGTCAAGGGTCATATAGGTATCCCATTTGTTACCTTGCATTCCTTACCCTGTTCTTCTGTATACCACAGAGAAGTTACATTTGTCTGTGGCATTTGTCCTCCTTCTGACTCACTCAGTTCCATTCAGCTTGTGGCAAATTGTATGACTTCACCTTCCGTTATAGCTGCACTGTGTTTGCATATCATACTCTCATGACTTGTTTATCCGATGTTGGATACCTAAGTTGGGTTCCATGTCTAACTATAGTGTTGAGTATTGCAATGAATAATGGTGTGCATTTGTTCGTTTGAATGAATGTTTTTGTGTCTTGGGGGTAATATCAAACTGCAGCATTGCTGGATCATATGGCAGCTCTGTTCTTACTTTTCTGAGAAACCTCCAAACTGTTTTCCACAGGAGCTAAGCCAGACAACATTCCCAACAACAGCAGGTAAGGATTCCTTTTCTGCCACATCCCAACAACACCAGAGATTGTGCCCACATTTTTTCCCTGACAGTTGTCATTCTCCTTTGTGTGATATGACACTTTGATTTGGATTTCACTGAGAGTAAGTGATAGCACTGTAAAACTGCCCTCCCGGTGTTCATCAATTTGCTTGAGTGGGCACCAGTAACTTGTACATTGTGAGACTTGTTAGTACTGTTTTTGGCATTTCGAATATGCCACGGTAGAGTGCCAGGCTCTGCCAAGATGGCGGGATACTCTCAATAGCTTGCTGGGCTCTCTGAGAGGGACATAGGAATCAAACCCAGGTGAGCCACGTACAAGGCAAACACCCTACCTCTTGTGCTATTGCTCCAGCCCAGTGAAGACCGGCAAAACGTGATAATGAACCCTTTTTCATGTGTTATTTCATGGCCATCAGTCTACTTTTAAGATGCGTCTATTTCTTTCCTCTCACAATTTTTAAATAAGGTTTGTGAATTGGGGGAGGGGGGTGAGTCCTCTTGAGTACTTTATAGATCTTGGATATTCATATTTACCTGATGTGTTGCACATGAATATTATTACCAATTCAGTCTGGTGTCCTTTCGTTGTAGACCATGTTGTTAGCTAGGCAGAAGCTTTTTAATTTTATGAAGTCCCATTTGTGTATTTTTGTTTGAGCTGTCCCTGTCAATGGGTCTGATCATTGGAAACACCTTTGAGGCCCATAGCACTGCTTCGTTCTCCAGGGTGGAGGGGTCAAACCAAGCCCGATTTACCGCCCATAGAGCTCTGGAGCCAGCATGCAGTAGCCTGGCAGGCAGCCACCGGGTGACATGTAACCAGTCCCTGTGTCTCCTGGGCAGCATTGAGTCACAGGTCCCTCAGCAGAGCCCAGCCTGGCAACTCGCAGGGAGGCCAAGAATGCATGTCCCGGCCGAGGGCACGCATTACCTCCTCTTGGGACCACAGCAAATCCTCTCTGTAGAAGGCTGGATTAACACTGGCCTCCATCTGGCTGGCCATAACTAGAGTCATCCACATACCAAGTTTCTACTAGAACCTGGGTTTGATCCAGCCCCATCAAGTAATGGTTCGCAAGGAGCTCTCCTCTGGCACAGAGTTGAGGACCATCTACTCATGTAAGTCCCTAGCCCCTGCACAGCTTGAACCTGCCTACACAGGTTTGCAGAAACTCTTCTCACCTAGCTCTGGTGTGGGTTTTGTTTTCCCTTCCATGATCCAGTGCCTGAGCCCTTACCTAGACCACAACTGGATGTGCAGTTTGGACCCTCACCAGAGCTGTTCCAACTGTGGGGTGTGGAACATGGCCCTTTGGCCACTGCAGAGGCAGCTCCCATTTCCGGAGCCTATCCCAGGTGGCCCCTTTTGGAGACAACACATACAGAGAGCACAGGACCTGGGCAAAGAGGGCACCAAAGCCTGCCAAAGCACGAACAATGCAAGGAACACCTGCAAGTGTTTTCCAGGCTCGGTCACAGGTGTACCTGTATGTGCTCTGAGATGGCTTTAGTCTGACACAACCCAATCGCAAGAACTTGACACAAACAGCGAGACTCTTCTGGGGCTCCAGGATCCTCAAGGCCTGATAATGAGACCTTTGTTTTCCACCTATCCCATGAAAATGCACCCCTCAGTCTTTATCCTGGTCACATAAAACATGGCCCCCTCTCCAGGGATTTTGAGATGTGCATTTTCTTGGGAGCTGACTGTGTTAATACCTCCCAAGCCCCACATAGACCCTTTTCCACCCTCACACCCCTCCCACTTCAGAGGAATGAAGAGCTGGTCTCAGCAAGCTGCCATCCCTGCTCTAACAGGTAAAAGCCAGGTCCCCAGGGCTTTCCAGATGCTTGATCCAACTTTTCAGGTACTTCATCAGCATCAGCACCTCAGAGTCTCCTCCATCCAACCCAGCTCCACAGCCCAGCTGCCCCTCTAGGGTCTGCTCCATTACGGAGGAAGAGCCCAGGGACCCCTCAGCTCCCTGACTGTGACTGCAGGGCTTCCTCAGTGTTCCCCAGTGGAGAGCAGTGCTTTCTCCAGACAGGTCAGTGTTGTTTAAACTCCCAGTGCTTGCTGAAGTGGGGCCAGGTGGCAAGGAGCTCGCCAACAGGAACAACCTGAAGGTTATGGGCTAGTCTATGGGAATGAGCACAGGCCCCGCTGCTGTATCTGGGTCCCCTTCAGGGCAGATGATCTGCTCTGAAGTCTGGATGCTGGACTTTGTGTGCCCATAAAGGAGCATGCAGGAACAGTAGAAAGGTCTGACCACCTTGTTTCAGCTGTGCCATAGAGTCTGGACATACTTCATTTCTTCCACAGTGATCACAGTTTTAGAGAGTGTAGAACAAAACTGGTGTGGTGCCCAGGAACTGTTCTTGCTTCTAGGGACCAAATGCAAGATGAGGCATGTTGAGCCACTTCACACCAGAAGCTACTGGTACTGTGGAGGAGCCTCAAGGTTACCCTAAAACATTTCCAACAAGAAATGAATTTCGGATCCAGGAAGCTTGCTGAAGTGATGAAGAGATCAGCTTGCTGATGTTGCAGCAGGCCGATTTCACCAGGGTGCCTCAGGCAGGGGCAGGTGTTGTCCCTCCACCTGCCCCTGACAAATCCAGAGCCCAATGGAAAACCCACGTATGTGAGACCAGTGACTGCTAACTCTAGTCCTCAAGGGATCAGGGACAGCTGCTCCTTCCCATCTCCTCGCCTCTATGTCACGCTCATGAACTGCCTTCCTCCTTGTGCCATTTAAGCTCAGTAATGGCCATGATCCAGAGATTTAAAAATGAATCTCAGAATCGAGATTTCTTCGGACACTAATTATTTAAAATTGTAGAATTCCAGGGCGTGCAGCCACTTTTGTGGCCATGTGATTTCTCATGCTATTCATAATAAGCTATACAAAATAAAGTATCTGTCTCTTAGGCAGGCTTGAGTGGTGGTGGTGGTAAACTTAGAAATAATTGTGTTGGGATGGTGTAATGGTGGTGGGATTGAAATATTGAATGTAATCCATTATTGTGAATAACTGGAGCGATAGCACAGCGGGTAGGGCGTTCGTCTTACAAGCGGCCAACATGGCCGACCCGAGTTCGATTCCTCTGCCCCTCTCGGAGAGCCCGGCAAGCTACCGAGAGTATTCGATATGCCAGACACAGTAACAACAAAGTCTCCAATGGAGACGTTACTGGGCCCGCTCGAGCAAATTGACGATCAACGGGAGGGCCTTTACTTACTTTACTTATGAAAATAAAATTTAAAAAATTATTTTGCGTACCAAAAAAAAACCCATTCCTGACAGGAACTACCTGTGATTTTGAACTGTCTCCAAATAGGCAGAAAGTAACAGAGCACCAAAGGCAATATAGATCCTGAACTATCAGGGATAAAGAAAACTGCAGGTTCAGGACACCATGCTCAGTTCCAGAAGTCGAGACAGGACAGACAAGGAAAGATTAAGGACCTTGCTGTTTGTCTTAGTGTAAAGAAAACACCAAGAGAGGACACATGTTCTCTGGATAACAAAAATCGTTGCATCCCTAATACAGTTATCAGAACCTTCGTGCTTAGGGTGCATTACACAGTGCATAAAATCCCTACCCCACAATCCCAAATTTGGGGTTCTCTGCCAGCAGTGAGAGGGTTTTTCCCAGGCTTGCGTTCTCAATAAAATTCTTTGAGAAGCTCACTTTAAATCTGCGCATCTGCTGTTAGCTAGTACAAGGGAGTAGAAAGAAGCTCATTGTTCATCAACCATTGAAGGAATTGCCAGATGTAGCCCTTCTGCACATGGAATATGATTTTGTAGTTAACGTTTGAACTGTGGACATGAGCTGATGTAGGTGGACCAGGAAAAGCTGTTCTCAGTGAAAGAGGCCACATAAAGCTAGATAGCCAGAGTGTGGCAATCTAGAGAAAGAAAGGAATATGGGGTTCAAGACTCAAGGATTAATGGGAAGAGAAAGTGTGATGGCTGAGTGGAGGAGGTTATGGACACCTTCTGAGGATACGAGCTCTATTTTAAAGTGTGGTGAAATTGTTTTAAAAGGTATTTTGGAACTGAAGAAGTAGTACAGCTGATGGGGCAGTTGCTTTGAACATGGCCAACCTGGATTTGATTCCTGGCACTCCATATGGTCCCCTGAGTCCAGAAAGGAGTACGTCCTGGGCAGAGCCAGAGTAAGCTCCAGGAACCATTTTGTGTGACACTAAAACCAATGGAATGCTGAGAATTGGGAAAATTGTATACACATTAAGGTGCTTGTGTTGCATGTGCACAGCCCTCGTTCTACTGATGTCTAGCACCACGTTGTCCCCTGAGCTATACCAGGAGTGAGTCCTAGAACAAGGAGCTCTGTAGAGCAGTCACTGTTGGGTGTGAGCCACGAACTCAGGGAAGAAATGGAAACAGTCTGTCTCCCACATCTGTGAAAGCTCCTTTGTGTTGCTCTCTCCCATGCTGTGATTTTTCCCAGCGTGATGCCCTCAATCTTTGATGTGCTTTTTGATGCATTCCAAGGAAAAGACAGCAAACGTGAGCCTCGCCTATGTCCACAGAATTGGGTGGGTCTGCTGAAACTGAGCACATCTCCCTAAGGGTGGGGAGGACTCATCCCTGCTCCAGGGAGTACAATGTCTCACAGGACCCAAACCCTGTAACGCCCTTACCTGTTTTCATCTCAGGATTGTCCAAGGAGCATGAGCGACAGGAGATACCAAGAGTTTTCAATGTAATGAAATTTATTAACTATTTACACAATGACACAAAGGGGCTGCTCCAGCAAAACCCCACCACTGGGCCCGCCAAACAATACAGAGAAGTCCTAGCTGGATGAAGATCAGGTGGAAGACAAGGTTGTTAGGGGCAGCCAGGCTCAGGAGGGAGGCCCCTGGTCTCCTACTGGATGCTGTACCCATTCTGTATTGTACTCCTCTGGGCTAGAGCAGGCTGGAACCTTCTCTTTGGGGGCAGGGAAGGGCCCACCAGCTCCACAGTCAAGGCTGAGCCCCCAGACACCCTGGGGTGCTCCCCAGGGAAGGGGGTCTTCTCAGTAGTGCACAGTCCTGCGCTCCCACACAGAGGCCGCTTCCTGGAAGGGGCAGTAGCAGGGGCAGCAGGATTGCAGGCCCTTCTGTGAGTGGGTTGGGGCCGAGAAGCCCCCCAGGCCCTCGGGCAGCAGGGGCCAGTGTCTGAGCCAGGTCTCATGGGGAAGCCCCAGGGCAGAAGGCTGTGTTGAGAGGCCTGGAGGAAGGCCAGGCAGGGCAGCTCCTCCTCCTCCTCCTCACTGGAGCCCTCTGCTGCCCCATGTGGCCCCTGGCCAGGAGGGGCCTCTCCCAGCATGAGGGAGACCCTGTTGTCCAGAGTAGGGGCAGCGAGTCCCGGAAAGGGGGCCTGTTCTGCCTGAAGGGATGGGGATTCCAGGCTCCCCAAAGAGAGGACAGAGGCTCGAGGTGCCATCCCAGTGGCCTCAGCCTGTACAGGCCTTGAGGCATGTCCAAAGTCAGTCTCAGGGGGGCAGGATTCAGCGCTGGCCCCTGGCTTATGGCCCCAGGTAGGGGTTGGGTTGCAGTGACCTCCTGCACTCTCAGATGGACTTGAGTCCTTTGGAGTCAGCTGGTGTTGGGGACAAGCCTTCTGGACCTCCTTGTCCAGCACAGTCCGTAGACGCTTTTCCACAATCTGAAGGGAGGAAGGAGAGTGTGGGCATGTGGGGGTGCAGGGTGGGACAGAGAGTGACCGCGACTCCTCCCAGAGTAGAAAACCAAGATCTCTGTCCCACTAAGGGCCCTCACCCCCGCCAACCCTTCCCTCACCCCATATTCACGTCCTCATCTTCCCTGAGGACTCAAAGGGAGGCCTCTGGCCATGGCCTGGGCAGGGAGGGCACCAAGTGACTAGGCCCCAGTGCTGGGCGCCCCTTCCTGACTCATGACCCACCTGCTGCTCTGAGTGCCCTGGTACCTGTCCCCTGTGTCCCCTGCAGGGACTCTTTCCCAGCAATCACATGCAAAATACCTCCTATTTGCCGTGGGCCGCTACCCATTGCCTTCCAGGAAACCCTCACATTATTCCCCTGGGTCCTGCATGGACCCCAGAGACCTATGTGCCTCACCTGTGTGGGGGTGAGTCCTTCCTCCTCCTCGAGCTCCTCAGCCAGGTCCAGGAGATCCAGCTGGGATTCTGGGGAGAGTAGGTGCGCCAGGAAGCTGGGGTGAATGACTGCCTCGACCTGGGAGGGGGAAGCGAGTGTGAGGGTTCTCCTATGGACTAGGAAGGAATTAAGATGCAAACTCACCCGTTCTCAGCACAGTGCAGGGTCTTGGACGGTTGCACAAAGTCTCTGTCATGTACACACATGACACAAAGACACACACTCTTCCACCTCTAGGCACATGTACATGTATCCACACGTTTCTGCACAGAGCCCACACAGTACACACAGATGGAGACACACAGAGATGTTCACACATTGACCAAACCCAGAAATTCTCAAAATAGGGCCAATGTTTGTACACAGGGAGACACATGTGCACACATACACACAAACACAAGTAGAAATATGTCACTACCAAGCCCTGGACAGAAGCAACCCTGTGCCCTCCCCACCCTACAGCAGCACCCAAAACCCACCTTGGTGACAAAGGCCTCCTGGGAGCACAGCTCGTACACATAGCTCAGGAGCCCCGGCTCAGGGCAGGTCCCGGCCTCCTCCTGCTGCTCCTTCCTGCCCGCTGCCCTTCGGCCAAGGGGCGCCCCACAGACTGTATCGGGGGCCTTTAGCTGCTCGTCCATGATATCCATGTTCTGCACGGTCTCAGGGGGGATCTCCTTGGGGGCCTTGGTTTTGGGGGCCCGCTGTGGTTTGTGCGTCTTGGGGCAGGCTGCCCGAGCCCGGGGTCTGGATTTCTTAGGGACACAGGCTGAGGAGGAAGAAGGGGAGAGGGACGTGAGTGGACCCCGCGTCCATTGCCCTTAGACACACAGCACTGAGCACAGAAATGGGGACGGATACCTGTGGGATGGGTCAGGTCAGGTGTGTGTCTACATCTGTGTGTACTAGAATCCCATAACTGCGTGAGGGATGAGGGGGCCTTCAAAGGGAGGAGGGGTCAACCGTGTCCCCAGGGTCTCCAACCCCACTTCACAGGTGAGTCTGACGCCCTCAGGCAGTGTGCTGTGTTCAGGGAGAGGGAGAAACCCAGGAACAGGGGGCCGCTGAGCATAGGCCTGGGTGTCCCCAGGAGAGTGAAGGCTCCCTGGCAGGGCAGGAACCCTAGCACCTTCCTGGGCCTATGAAAATTAGCTGGGGAACAGGCTCGGTACCTGGCTGCTGGCCTAGTGGTGGGCCTGGAGCCCCCTGAGGCTCAGGCCTGGGTGGAGCAGTGGTTGGCAGTCCCTGTACTCCATTCATCTACTGCAGCTTCTGCGCTTCCATCTCTTCCTCAGCCTCAAACTCCATGAACCTGGTATGGGGAGCACAGACCCCATTGAGATGGGCTGGCCTGGACCATACTGGATGAGGCAGGGACAGGGAACACACACCGCCAAGCCCTCAGGAGGGTGGAGAATGGGTGGGCATAGACCCTAGCTCCCCCAGTGATTCCCCATATCATTTTGAGGGTCACAGAAAATAAGGGACTGTGACCCTCAGACTGTGGTCAGGAGCCCCAGAGTGGGGTGGGGAGAAGTGTCCCGGCCCCAGGAGGGACAAGCTTCCACAGGGGAAGGGCCTCCCGGGGATGCCAAGGACGCCTTGGCCATCTGGGAGCAGCCCGTGAAGCCCAGTCCCGCAGCCAGCCCCAACCCCCACTCTCTGCCCAGGACTGACTTACTTGGCAGCCATGTCGTAGTAGATCATGCGGTCAAAATTGCTCGTGCCCTCCCATTCCCGCAGGGCCCGGCGCAGGCCTTCCTCCAGGCTCATGGTGGGCTTCAGGCGGGCCAGGGTGCGCAGCACCGGGCTGCAAGGACAGGCTCGGTCAGGGTCTGTATCTGCCAGGAGCCCCCGCTGCCCTACACCCATGCCTAGAGCCCCGATGGCGGCCTCGTCTCCCCGCGCAGAGTTGACTCTACCTCCCACACCCCTGCTCAGTGGCCATGCTGGTGTGATCCCTCAGCTCTGGGGATACGTCATGAGATGCCAAGGCCGAGCAGTCATGGCCGTCTGAATCATGTTGCATCTGTGATGTGTCTGGTCTTAGGAACAGAAAGTCTGTCCTACCGACCACAGGTTGGGACCAACCCTGATGAGCAGACTGAGTTGAAGCTTTAGGGCATGACTGGTTACTATGGGATTTGAGCCGAAACCCCGGGGTGACATTCCTGAGGTCACGCTGTCATGGACCCTACCCTGGGGGTCACCCCTGTCCCTTCCTGTGAAGCTCCCATTAGGTCTAGGACACCCAAGGGACTTACATGAGGAAGCAGGAAACAGCCTCAGTGTCCGGAGTCTGAGGAAGGTACCTCCGGGTCAGGGCCTTGAATTTCTGCCAGCGCCGAAAGTTCTCGTAGACGCTACTGGGGCTGCTGGAGGTTTCAGGTGATGCCTGGTTCCGGGTGGTGGCTGGACCAGTCTCCCCACAAACCCACTGGGGCAGTGATCCACCACTGGATGGGAGGATGATGGGAACCACCTGGGCCACTGGCAGTGGAGCCTGAGGAGGATGGTCTCCTGTCCCAGCCTGGGTGACAGTAGTAGCTGGGGGCGGCATAACGGTCTCTGGCACAGATGACACCAAGTAGACGGGTGCAGGATGCCCATTCACGGCAGATGGAACTTCTGGGCCCCCCCAGTTGAGTGAAGCCTGTGTCAGGATGACAGGCTGGTTCTGGGCTGATTCCACAAGCCCCACCTCAGGGCTGACCTGGATGATGACCTTGCAAGGTTCAGGAACGCGGGGACCATGGCTTGCAGCTCCTGTCATCACAGGCACCATGGGGAAAGGTGACAGTACCAGAGGGTTGCCAGGAGCAATGGCTGAGGTCACCAGAGGGGGCATCTGGATGGGCTCCCAGGGTGGTGGCTGGGGGAGCCCTGGATTGAGAAAGGGCAAGACCCGGAAAGCAGAGCCGGAGACCCCAAGGTTCATGGTCATCTCTGGGAGCAGCACAGGAGACACTGTGGAATGGAGGGAGGGGAGTGAGAGGGAGACGGTGTGGGGGGGAGCAAGGCCTCACAGGCCCAACCATCTCTAGATCAGGCCCTTTGAAAGGAATGAGGTGGTGTGCCCTGTCTCAGCCCTGAGTCCCGGGCACAGGCCATCCCTCCCCTCAAGCTGGGTTATACTTCTTGGAGATCCTAAGGCTAGGGTTCTTGTGTTCTGGGAGAGTTTCATCAGGGATGGCAGCAGGTGTGGAAATGGCCAGAGATTTCACCAGTCAGACACTTGGGGATGTTTCCAGAGTTCTGGAGCTGCTGATCATGTTAGATTGAAAATTGGTAACATCTTCTAAATAATCTAAGACTTTATCCCAGAGACGGATACAGGATAATTAACATCAGACATAAACCAGGTGCCAGGAAAGAAAATTGTCTGCCACCATCGTTACTCAGGTGGAATTCACACAGAGACTCACACTAGAGACGACCCAGAGCCTGTGCGCATCATGCTCAGGACAGAGGCCCTGATGTCTCCAACTGCTCTGACGATGCTCTTTCTGCCTCAGTACACTCCAACTCTCCTCAAGGAACAGACCTTCACAGACTTTTCTCAGGAAAACCCCACATATCACACGCACACACACACACACACACACACACACAGAAACACACCTCATTCTCACAAACTCACACATAGACTCACACATCCATTTATTCCTTGTCTGTGAGGGAAGTATCCAATTCTCAATCAATCTTCACCTCAGAGCTGAAATGCTTGCTGGGCCTGCACCATGAGATGCCAGACCATGGAAGAACAAACTTCACCAAAATGAGAACAATCCAGAATAACTCAGGAATCTGAGTCGTAACTACGCTGAAGTCACCTGTCTCCCAACCTGCTGACCCAAGACAGCTGCTGGGCTCAGCCAGCAGAGAGTTTAAGTCTGTAGAAGTGTCAGGCTCTGACTGTGGCAGTTAGTCACTTGCAGCCCAGCTCTGGGGAGGACTCATCATGGCAGAATTACACACAGACAGCCTCACTCAACAAGGTTCAGGCTGGACCATCTGTGCTGAGCTGTCCACATCAGGTTGAGCTCAGCCCAAGTCTAATTACTTCTAAACTTATTCTAGAGCACAGGAGGAGGCATGGACTCAGCATGCCTGGGTCTTTCCTGTGCCACCACAAAACAGTCCCTCCAGACACATGACAAATGGCCCTGTTCCCCCATCCACCAGCAGGACACTCACATATAAAGCAGCCATATGCCTGCTGCCTCCCTCTGTCCATACCAATGACCTTCCCCCAGGTAATTTGACACACCTCCAAGGATGCCCTCCCAGACCCCTCAGGTTCTCCTGGACTCCCTTTGCTGTACAGGTGAGATATCTATGGAGCCCAGGTCTTTCTCCTCTTTCACCCACTCAAAACATGGTGTTCCCAGTCAGGGTGACTATGAACCCAAAGGATTTCAGGGTGACAGTGACTTTCTCACATACACAGACACTCTCACAGGCTTACCTCCTCCTGAAGCCATCGCCATAGACGTGGCCAGAGGTCACTGCAGTTTATCAGCCTTCACAATGGCAAAACTCAGGACCAGGATCTGAGAGTGAACTGCTCACACAGACGCTCAGGATCCGAGTGGGTGAGGGTGAAGTTTGAATTCAAACCTCAGAATCTTGGGCCCAAGACATTCTGCAGTGGGGGAGGGGAGGGCCAGGTGGGCCTGGCTGGGGAAACATTCCATGAAGGGCTCTGATTGGACGGCCAGAACCAGAACTTTCCTTCAAACTGCTCAATGGCAGAGCAGCTCACATGGCCTCTTCCAGCCACTTAGACAAAGTTTCCCGATTCTCAGCACACATGTTGGCTTGGTCTTCGCTGTATCTCAATACTTTATCCACCAGTCTAGTTGTGTGCCCCTCAAATCTCTCTCCTTCCTCTCTTCCTGTGGACCTCCTTCAACAGAGTCTACGCTTTCTTTGCAATATTCAGTCATTTGTGACTTGTGAACCCATGGAGGTCAAAAATTAAAAGGAGTTTTCCCAAGCAAACGCAGTGGGTTTTGCTTTTTTGTTTGTTTGTTTTGCTAATCCTTCATTAGGGTCCAATCCCTAGGAATGAAAGTAATGTAGAATTGTCTAACATGTTTGACTAGCTTTTTCAAAGTTTCTTTCTACTGGAAGCTCTTATCCCTCCTGGAATAGCCATGAAGTTTCATGTTAAAACAGCTACGAAGCTCAAACTTACTTCCTTGCATTTGCAGTACATTTTATGGATGATTTGCCTCCTAAATATAATGTTGAGTCGAGGAATATCTTTAGTGGTTCAAAGATAAGTTTTGCCAGAGGCTCAATGATGTGTTTTTAATGCATGGCTGGGTGTTCCCTTCAACTTCGCCTTGTAATACAATGCTCTCTCCCACACCAAACTGGTTTTCTGTTGTTAACATATTTCTAGACATGTACTATGAACTGAAACCCCTAAGGATCTCATTTTTATGAACTCATAACTGATTTCCACTCTGGTTAAAAGTACATGTACGTTCTACCAGCTGGCATGTGTATTGATTTTTTTATATTGGTCAAACGGCTTCTCTCTTGTTCAGGAGACTCCATCCACACAGCATGAACTTCTGCAGTCTCTAACTGAATCCTTCTTATGCCTGAAAAGCCACCAATCTCGTGCATGACTGGCCGACATTTGCACCACTGCAGCCTGTAGGTGCGCGCGCATTGGGGCTGTCCTGGCTCAGTTCTAAGCAGTTAGAGGTAACGGACACGCACGCGCACCTGCATCTCTCGCGGGGTCTGCAACTGCCAACGTCCTACAAGCTATGGGTGTAATGACTCCTCTTTGGGATAGTCGCACCCATGCCTATGTCAGGCTAAACAGAGGGGTATGTGGCACTTTCCAGCTGTCTGGGGGAGCGTCTCCTCCAGGCTGTGGCAGCGCCGCACACCTGCGCCAGATCGGTTCCGGATCTGGACGCTGAGAGCTAGGGTGGTAAAGGACTCCTGGGACCATTCAGACTGCTACTTGAGGTCGGAGTGAATGTGCAGCGGGGGAGGGCCATTGCCTTGCATATGCCAACCTGGCTTCCATCCTCTTCATCCCAGATGGTACCCTGAGTACCGCCTGAGTAATTCCTGAGTGCAAAGGAATTCCTCAGCACAGCCAGTGTGGCTTCAAACCAAAACAAAAGAATCCCAAAATACAACAGCAATAAAACAGCAGGAGCAAACAAAGCCCTAATACCATGTGGACCTTTTGTGTAGGATGCAAAAGCAAACACAAAGTTTTTCCTTATTGATAACTTTAGCCCTTGAACATGAAAAAAGTCAGGTCACTCCTAAATGGGGAAAATGGGAAGCTCTGACATACATAGAAAATACATACTTAGAAAAGCTTCATCTTTGTTTCCCAAAGCGGTTTAGAAACCAACAATTAGGTTCCATCACTATTCCCTCGTCAATAAATGAAACAGTTTTCTTGACTTAAAATATTGAAACAATCATAATCTGACATCCAATTGTTGTGCAATTGGTAGCCTGGTTGGCAGGAGATGCAAGAATTAAGCAAATATCGACAGACATATGTAAGGTTCAGTTGAGCTTACAAAATTGACAATGAAACTATGTTTTTGTATATTGTAATGCCTTAAAAACCTCTTAAATGTGTGTTCATTATCTGTAGTATTTTAGGACAAGACACTTCATTTATTGAGACCAGGTAGAGGTGTCCAGCCATTGTCAGCTCACAAGTACATGGGTGTAATGCTGCAATTGCAGATCTGTTTGAGTTTAACCATGGTGATTACCAGTTCCAAGAAAGCAGTAGGATGGCCAGATGACAGAGACAGGGATTTCAAATTGTTTACTTCAGGAAGCAGCTAGTGAAATTTTGGGCCCAGCAGAGCAAGCTGAGCTTGATGACCCATTAAATATGAGGAACCTGTGGTGGTTGTGGTGGTGTTGGTGGTTCTGGTATCATGGTTACACTAATTCAGTTTCCTTCATCCCACGAAGAATTTGTTAGGATGAGAAATATCTGCTTTAGAAAGGGGAGAGCAAAGAGCAATTGGAAAGAATCTTAAGAAATTCCAGAGCGAAGGAGGATGGTGTACTGGGCAGACAAGGCAGCAGCTTATTGAGTGTGTCCAATCTCTCCTGGGAGTAGCGAGTCATGGAAGCTCTTATGGATTCTTTCCCAGGGAACAGAATGAGGGGTGTTCTTCAACCTGAGTTGTGAAGGTCCAGTGTTGATGTGTTTGCAAATTTAGGCACATGTGTAGTGGTCATGGGATGTGGTTTTCTGCATGTTATATGTGCATCGCACAAGTAAGGTCATATATGTTGTCATCAGTAACTCTCGACCTGGGTGCCTTTCCCCACCATTGTCCTCACATCACCTTCAGTCTGCTTCTTCCTTGACTGAGGTTTTGTTTTGTAATCAAAAGTCAAGACATCTTTTCATTCAGGAGTTTTTAATTACTTTCCTTTGTTTATATAGCACGCTGAGATCCTACAATATTTGTCCTTTCTCTGAATTCTTTTGCTTGTCAGGATGCCCTCCATCCATCCAATTTGCAGGAGTCTGCAAGATTTTACCTTTTCTTGTAGCTGAGTAGTGTTCTGTTGTGCATGTTTATACTACAACTTTATCTCTTTATGTGTCCACTTGGGGTTTTCCTGAGTATTGTACTTAGCATGGCAGTGAATATAGGAGTGCATATATCATTTTGATTTTTCTATTAAGGGGTTTTGGTGGGAACATGCAAATGTGAAATCACTAGGTCTTTTGGAACCTATATTCTTGCTCCACTACCCAACTGCCGCCACACTCCATGCTGCTTTCCACACACTTGGGCCGAGCCTCACATATGATTGAACATATTCCTGGCCACATCCCTACCCATTTTCCATCATTCCCACACCATATTTGATGGGTTTCAGACAGTAGGCAACAAATGATAAGTAAAGTAAGTAAAGGCCCTCCCGTTGATCATCGATTTGCTCGAGCCGGCCCAGTAACGTCTCCAATGGACACTTTGTTGTTACTGTGTTTGGCATATTGAATACATCCTGGGTAACTTGCCAGGCTCTGCCGTGCAGGCGAGATACTCTCGGTAGCTTGCCGGGCTCTCCGAGAGGGGTGGAGGAATCGAACTCAGGTCGGCCTTGTGGGCTGCCTGCAAGGCAAATACCCTACCGCTGTGCTATCGCTCCAGCCCACAAGTAAATATATAAATATTACATATATTACATTTATATATTATACAAATATGTATTATATTTATATAATTCAGAGAGTCCGGTAATCTACTGAGAATATCCTGCCCACACTCCAACTTAGGCTATTCATCTTTGGATATTTTTTTCTTGTCAATTTTGTGTATTCTTCCAGAACTAAGTGCTGAATTGGCTAATTTTTCCTTTCATTTGAGAATTTTCTTATTTCTTAGTTTTAATTTTATTTTTATATAGTAGTTCACAATATTTGATTATATTTTATATTTGATTGCCAATCCCAACACCATTACACATTCCCACTACCATATTTCGGATGTTTTCATCCCAAACCCCAACCCCTACCCCATAGCAGAATGAAAATAATTTATTTTGCATTATTTGTTACGAATAAAATGCTAAAAATGCTCCAAAATGTTTCTTTAGAGAAAAGTGTGTGAAGATTGTTGTATTTCACGCTTTAACCACTAAACCCTTCTATAAGAGATTATGAGCATGTTGTTAAAGGTTCAGTCCTTTGTGCATAGATATTGGACTGGAGCAATAGCACAGCCCTAGGGTGTTTGCCTTGCATGCGGCCAACCTGAGTTCAATTCCTTCGTCCCTCTCAAAGACCCTGCAAGCTACTGAGAGTATCTCGCCTGCAAGGCAAAGCCTGGCAAGCTACCCGTGATTTATTCGATATGTCAAAGAAAGTAACAACAAGTCACAAAATGGAGACGTTACTGGGCTGCTCAAGCAAATCCATGAACAATGGGAGGACAGTAACAGTGATATACATATATATATATATATATATATATATATATATGTAAAGATATATTTCCCTAGAGAATTGGTTGCCTTCATCAAATGTGGTGTGCCACTCTTGGAAGATGGGTTGTGTCAGGTATGAATTGCAGGCGCAGGGTCGAGGAATAGGGTCAGTCATGCGTAGGCTCTGCCTGAACATGTGAAGAGCAGCCGTGACCATGGCAACGGTTGAATTCTGGAGAGTTTTGACTGCCAGGCCTTGATGTAGACCTTCAGTGCTGTGAAATTTCTCTTAACTCTGCAGCATGTCACGTGTTTTAGAAAGATGTGTTTCCTTTTTTATTTGTCTCATTTTTCCCCCTCTAATTTCCACTTAACTTTCATTCTCCTACCATTGGCTGTTCAGAGTTTTTTTTTATTTTCCTGCATATATGTAGTTCTAATTTTTCTTTATGATTAATTTTTACTTTCTTGCAATTGTGTTCACATTCGTTACTTGGCATGTTTTAGATCTTCTTGAAATTCCTAAGAAATTTTTTGTGGTCTAACAAATGATCAGTCCTAGCAAATATCCCATGTGCACTTAGGAAGATTGTGATGCATTGATTGCTTTATATATGTATAGTAAATAAGTATGCATGTATATTTTTCCTTCATTGCTTTAAATTTGACTTCTGATTCTCTGACTCTGCTGTGTTGGTTGTGCTCTGGGTTTTTTGCACTCCGACTCTATAGGTGGAGACCCCAGATAGATTGTTGTGTTCCCTTCCACCCATTCCGGGCTTGAATGAGCCCTAAATACACCAGGAGAGCAGCACCCACTGCCATCTAGCTCCCAAGTGGGTTGAACACCAAAGGGCTTTATGGATGTCTAAGATGGTTAAAATAATAAACCTGTGTGCATAGTTTGAGTCATGTGAAAGCAAGAGAGAATTTTTCTCATTGCAAACCATCACTACTTCAGTCAGTAGCATTTCAAGTCCTCCTAAATGAGGATGATGAGCGACAGGTCTAAGGTTAATCTTTGCAGGTCATGTGTGCCTTCCCTGTTAACTTAGAATTAATAAGCAACAGTTCTAACCACTGCTTTGTTGGGGGAACAGTATTTATTATTACAGTTATTGCAGTTCATCCCACCAAAATGCACAAGACTTTCCACCACTATCCATGTGCTACTTCCAGCTTCACGTCTTGTTTTATCCCACTCCTCGCCCAAGTGTATGGTAATCTCAGGTTTGGAATTCAAGGTTAAGGGGTTGCCATATTTGACACTCTCTCTTTCCTTGTTTTCTGACTCCCAATATCACACACGAGAGAGATTGTGTGAGTTTTGTCTTAATCTCTCTTACTTATTTCAACTGACTTACTTATTGAAATTAAGGCTTTTGTCTTAATCCCTCTGACTTATTCCAGCTCCAGTCAGAGATTTCATTATTTTGTAATAGCTTAGTAAAATTCCATTGTGTACATCTGCATGTGTGCACTTGTGTCCTAACTTCTTTATTCATCCATCATTGATGTTTGGTTTGCCTCCATTTCCTGGCTATTCTAATTAGGCTTCGATGAACACAGGTATTCATATATTTTTTCAAATTAATATTTTCTGTTTTTAGTGGGGCAATGCCAACAAGTGAAATCTCTGAAACATATGGAAATTATATTTTTATTGTTTGGTGAAATCTCTGAAGTGTTTTCCCTAGAAGTTGAACAAGTTCAGTTTCCCAGTGAGGTTTCCTTTTTTACATTCTTGCCAACAGTAGTTGTTTCTACTCTTTGTGACATATGCCATTTTCACTGGTGGGTGATAATATCTCATTGTTTTGATTTGCAATGTCCTCGTAATAGTTGATACTGAACATGTTTTCATACACTTATTGATCATTTGTATGTCCTCTTTGTGGATGGGTCTCACTTCTCTCCTATTTGATGTGATGATTTGGGTTGTGTTGAGCTTTTGCATGTTTTATACATCTTGACATTGGTCCTTTATTTGTTATATGTTTGAAAATATTTTCTCCCACGCAGTAGGGCAGTTTTAACATTTTATCTCAAGTTTTATTTGTTCTGTACTCACTTGTACATTTGTTTTAATCCCCTTTGTATTTTTATTTCTTTTACCAGTGAAATCAAACCATTGCACACACCTATGAGGTTCCTTTCCTAGGCAGGTCTGTATATGCTTTCAAAAATGTATTGTATGGATTATGGTCCAATATCAAAGTCTATAATCCACTTTGAATTAACTTTGGGTGGATATGAGATACGTATTTCCTTCTCTTTTTTTACATTTTATTTTCCAGTTTTCCCCACATGTTAGTTGAAGAGGACTTGCCTGCCACACTTTATGTACCTAGCAACTTTGTCATAGATTTTTCAATAAATATGTGCGTTATATCTGTGTGTTGTCAATTCTACCCCATGGCCCTGAGAGTTTGCTTTTTTTTCAATAGATCATAATTTTGATTACTATATTGTGCAACGTTGCTTCTGACTTTATCTTTAATGTGCCCCCTTCCAATCTTGATTCTTCCAATATCTTCCTATCTTATTGTTTAACCATATAGTCTTAGCCTATCCCCACCACCACCACCACCTCCAGTTAACTAGTTTTCACCCATGGCCCTTTTGGGTATTTCTGGGGTCTCACTGACAACCATACATCCTATAACAAGAAAATTTACTATAGTACAATAGTAAGCCAGGAAATGCAATACTTCCCTCCTTTTTTCTTAAAATTGCTTTTAGTTCTCAGGGAGTTTTATGATTCTGTATTAATTTCACTAAATTTTTTCTAAATTGTTGATGAATGTCATCAGAATCTTGAACAACTGCATTAAATATGTATAATTTGGGTATTATCATTTGGGCAATGTTAATTTTTCATGCCCATAAACATGTAGTATTTTCCCATTTCTGGGGTTCCTTTCCTTTTCCTTTGTAAAATGACTGATAAAACTCATGTAGTTTTTTACATTTGTTGTGAATATTAGCTTGATTTCTACGTTATTGTTTTTTTTTTTGCATCACTCCTAGAGGAGCTCAGCTCTTACTGCTGGCTCAGTGATTGTGAGTGACACCCAGGGGGCTTGGGAAAACATGTGGGTGCTGAGAATCTAATTTGGCTTGGCTGTGTGTTAGTGAATCCATTTTGGATCTGTAGTTTTGCTTCGGGAGGTTATTTACTGATTTGTTTTTCATTTTCATTTTTGTTTGGGGTCTACACTAGCAGTGCTCAGGGCTTACTCCTGGCTCTGTACACAGAGATCACTCCTGATGGGACTTGGAGGATTCTGGGTGATATTGAATATTGGATCTAAGTCAGCGTCATGCAAGAAAGTATCTTACCCACTACACTATTGCATTTGTTTCTTTACTGCCCTTCTAGAAATTCTATAATTCAGTGATTTTTCTCTTCTGTTGTCAGTTAAATAGCTTACATTATTTATTTAAAAATTCTCTTTTCTAGACCTCTTTTTTATTTGTTTGTGGGCCACATCCACTGGTGCTTGGGCTTATCCTGGCTCTGCATGCAGAGAACAATCCTGGCTGGCTAAGCAGACCACATGGGGAACAAGGGATCTAACAGATCAGTCATGTGCAAGGAAGTGCCCTACCTGGTTTGCTATCTTTCTGGCCTCTATCTCTTGCTTATTGATGAGACCATGTGTACTGTCTTTTTTTAAAAAAATTATTGAATCACTGTGAGACAGTTACAAAGCTTCCCTGTTTCAGTTTCAGTCATTCAAGGATCAAACACCCATCCCTCCACCAATGCACATCTTCCACCACCAATGTCCCCAGTATCCCTACCGTCCCACCCCTCCCCCTGCCTCTATGGCAGACAGTCTCCCCTATGCTCCTTTTTAAATTCCTTGTTGTGATTCACATAAGATGTCTCCTGGTCACAAGAGCCTTAGCGTGCTCTTGGAATTCTAACATTCTAGATAAGTAGGGTGTGTAAAATCTCTGCAGCAAGCTGCTCGATTTGAGATTCTTTTGTGTGTCTGGATCATGGCCATTAAGAAGCTTAAGTAGCAGCCAGAGGCAGTTTGTGGGCATGACAACCAGGGTCCTATGGGGATGGGGGAAGAGAGGGACCGGCCCATCCCCTATCCCTTGACGCAAGGAGTTTGTTGTCTCTGAACCCGCTTACCTGCATTTCTCTCTGGTTCTGAAAGTTGGCAACCTCCAGGGAGGTGGGGGTTAGGGGGCAGGTGTAGGGACATTGCCTTCCGCCCCCGCCAAATCTGGGCATGTCAGTGAAGTTGGTCTGCTTGAATTCTGGAGGCATCTCTGCAGTGAGCTGCTCTGTTCGAGACTCTTTTGTGTCTCTGGATCATGGCCCTTCTTTCCATCTTTTCCAGAGAAATTGGCATATGCCATGCAGGGCAAGCCTGCTCTCCCACAGTGCACCACTGGCCTTAACTATAGCTTTAGTTCTCTTTCGAAATTTATGGGTCTCTGAAAATAAGGCCAATAAATGAGTCTGTATAGCTGAGCCAGCGGTGGTTTTTCTGTGTGGCTCCCACATAAGTAACTTTTGTCGGTTTACTTTCTGGGTAAACTTGGCCCCAAGTTGTTGGGGTCCAACCAAAGGCACAGCAGCACTGAAGACACCAGCAGGCTGCTGATGCGCTCGCCCTGAAGGTACAGGTTGAACTTCTGGCAGAATCATACTCCTCCCACCCACTGCCATGTGTGTCACTGATTCAATTTTGGCTTGTTCCATTCTAATGCTGAGTCCTACTATTGTATTCTTTACCTCTTCTGTTCAATTACTTATTGAACAATCTTTTGTAGGTTCATTGACACTTGTGATGCTTTAGTAGTTCAGTGGTTATAAAGAGCATTTTGTTGCTTTAGGTCATGTCAGTCAGTGTCAGAATTTATGAAGCACTTGAGAAGTGTTCTGGGCTTCTGTCTCTGTCCAAAGAATGGTGAAATTTCTTAATTTTTTTCATTATTACTAGTGCTTCATGTGAGTTTTTGGCTTAACTCTGGGTTCAAGGTGGTCTGAGCAGCGATGTACTGTTCCCATTGGTGTCTCAGGCTGCTTTGATATGTAAGGGTTAAATTGTACTTTTGCTCTGTCTCTGCTGTACCACTTGAATTAAGAAATACCTTCTCATGATGTATTGCTATAGTGACAGCAAAGTTAGAAATGTGAGCGGGAGCTAAGCAAAGGCAACCAGGAGACAGCCAGAGGCTGGAACTCTGAGTGGCTCATTCTAGGAACCTAGCAGAGAAGAATAGGTCATCAGTAATAAGTCTTGGTTCAGAATGGAGCAGAAGGACCCAAGCCCACCTGTTACCCGGGTGAAGAAGTAGGCAAGGGTCACAGAAACAATTAGTCAATTAATAGATGTCTCTATGGGACCTAAAACAATATGTCCATAACAAAGATTTCGAGCAACAGGAACCACAAATAAGACCCCTCCTGCTTCAGTGTAACTTAGTGTATTCTCACAACACAACCAATTGAGAAGCCCCATTTATTTGCTCCTTTTCTTTTTCCTCCCAGTGAGTGGTTTCAGGAATGTTCCTATGTCAAGTGCTCGGTGCCCCTGTCTGGCTACACTTCCAGAAGATTGCCTGGTTGCGGTCAGTCTTGACATGAAATATTCACTCTCATTGCTTAATGTCCTAAAGTTTGTTTTGCTGTGATGGATTAATCGAACTGTTACATTTGAAGGCCCTGGTATGATACTAAGACAACTTGTAATTCCTGGCTTTGTGGCTGAAATGAAACCTGGATCCTAATAGAAGGTGTCTAAGGGTACCAGCCTTCCTTAGCAGCCCACAGACTCCAGGAGAAGTTGGCCAGGCGGGTGAGGGATCAATGAGATTCACTGACAACAGGTACCTTCCTTAACACCTTCTTACCTGGACAGACTTCCAGGAAAGCCCTTAGCTCCTCTCCCAGGCAGAGTTTGGATTCTGAGTCCTTTTCAGAATGTGGGGAGTGAGTTTCCCTTCTGGATGGAGTTGATTCTCAGGTGCCAGGACTGGTCCCAAGCGGCCCACAGAGTGCTGCCTGTTCTGAACAGTGCTTTCACAATGGTTCTCACTCAGGGGCCTGGGAGAGACTGATCACCTACCTACTCAGTGTGGGGAAGGGTTAATGAGTCACCCATGTGTAGTGTTTGTCTTTTTCATTTGGGGAATTCCCAAGGATCTGGTATTCATTTTCCTGCTTACCATCTTTTTCTCTTTCCTGTTACCCCTCTTCATCTGGTGAGCTGAGACTTTCTTTTCGTATTACTCTGCATGTGGAGGAGTGAGCAACTTTTCTCTCTTAGACGGCTGGGAGGAAATATTTTGGAGTTACTCGTCTTTCTTATCTATCCTCAGAAACTCACCGTTATTTTACCAAGATTTCCATTCCCCAGGAAGCAAGGGGTTAATAGCTTCCCTGGAAGAAAGCATAAGGGGTCCCTGACAGTATGGTTTTTAGTGGCAAGAGAAACAGAACTCCTCCTCTCTCTTGGCATCATCCAAGTTGCTTTGGTCATTTCTCTGAAACTTGTTAACTGACAGGTTTCTACATGGAACACTGAGAAATTCTTTTCCTTTTTAAAAATGTTTGGGCCTGGAGCAATAGCACAGCGGGTAGGGCATTTGCGTTGTATGCAGTGAACATGGCCTACCCGGGTTCGATTCCCAGCAACCCATATGGTTCCCCCTTTTGGGTAATTCCTGAGTTCATGAGCCAGGAGTAATCCCTGAGCATCACCAGGTGTTACCCAAAAAGAAAAAAAAACAAAACATGATATGCCTTTGACTAATTTGTAGTTTTTAATTGTTATATAAGAAATAGCTATATGCTAGAATTTTGTAAAGCTGTATTTTATTGCTATTTAAAAGATTAGATGGGGGCCAGAGGGACAGTAGACATTAAGGTGCATGCCTTATATGTGCCCAACCCCCATTCGATTCCTGATACCACACGGTCCCCAAAGCAAGGCTGAATTATCTCAGGTCCTCATATTGTACTACCAGCCTACTTGATACTCAGTGATATACATGAGTATATATGCATGATATACATGCTTGCAGTGTAGAGGTACGGAGTTCTATCATTGGCAATCCCACCTTCTCTCAAAAAATAATTAATTAAAAAGTTGAGGGGCCAGACGTATTTAAAAAAAAAAGTGTTAGGGCAAAAAAGCACTTGAGAAAATGCTCTACATCATTAATCATCAGGGAGATGCAGATCAAAACCACAATGAGATACCATCTCACACCTCAGAGACTGGCCCACATTCAAAAGAACAAAAGCAACCGATGCTGCAGTGGATATGGCGAAAAAGGGACACTTCTTCACTGTTGGTGGGAATGTCCACTGGTTCAGCCCTTCTGGAAAACAGTATGGACGATTCTCAAAAAATTAGAAATTGAGCTCCCATTTGACCCAGCAATACCACTCCTGGGAATATATCCCAGAGAGGCAAAAATGTATAGTCGAAGTGACATCTGCACTTGTTTGTTCATTGCAGCCCTCTTTACAATAGCCAGAAACTGGAAGAAACCTGAATGCCCACGAACAGATGACTGGTTAAAGAAACTTTGGTACATCTACACAATGGAGTACTATGTAGCTCTTAGAAAAGATGAAGTCATGAAATTTACATACAAGTGGTACAATATGGAAAGTATCATGCTAAGCGAAATGAGTCAGAAAGAGAGGGATAGACATAGAAAGATTGCACTTATCTGGGGGATATAAAGTAACAAAGTATGAGATTAATACCCAAGAATAGCTGAGATCAGCACCAGGAGGATTACTCCATAACTTAGAGTCCAGCCGGGTATCCTAGAGGAAAGGGCAGTTCAGATAGAGAAGGAAGCACCAAATAAAGGATGTTTGGAGGATCCTCCCAGGAGGGAAGATGCTTGTCGAAAGTAGACTATGGACTGAACATGTTTGCCACTCAATGCCTCTTTTGCAGACCACAACACCCAAAAGGAGAGAGAGAACACAGGGGATTGCCCTGCCACAGAGACAGGGGGGATGGGGGGATGGGGGTGGGAGGGATATTTTCCATGGTGGTGGAAAATGGGCACTGGTGGAGGGATGGGTATCTGATCATTGTATAATTGAAACCCAAGCACAAAAAATTGTAAATCTACAACTGTAAAAAAAATAAAATAAAATAATATACAAAAAAAGTTGAGGGGCCAGACATATTTAAAAAAAAGTGTTAGGGCACTTGCCTTGAACACAACCAACCCCAGTTTGATCCCTAGCACCATATATGGAAACACAACATTGTGCACACTGCTAGGAGTGATCCCTTGAGGAAAGTACCTAGAGTTGGGATAGAGAAGGATCCACTATGACAGCAATAGTTTTAAATGATTACTCGGATAAGAACTGAGTGCTAAAAGTAGGAAAAGGAACAAATTCGATAACCTCTCAATATGTATACTGCAAGCCACAATGTGTGTGTGTGTGTGTGAGAGAGAGAGAGAGAGAGAGAGAGAGAGAGAGAGAAAGAGAGAGAGTAAAACTGTCTACAATAGAGGTAGGCTGGTAGTTGGTGGCGGTAGGAAGAAACTGGGGGACACTGGTGGTGGAAATGTGCACTGGTGGAGGGATGGGGTTCAGAACATTGTATGACTGAAATTGGATCATGAACCGCTTTATAACAGTGTATCTCATGGTGATTTAATTTAAAATTCATAGTGGAAAACCTTAATCAATACTGGATATGATCACCAAACCCAAATACCACCCCAACCACTGTCAAAAAAATGTTGACTAACAGGTTAAATACAAAAATGAGTTCTTGCGTTGGAGAAATGGATCTAGTAGTAGAGAACTTGCCTTGCACGTGGTAGGCCTAGGCTCATTCCAACACCTCCTGACACCACACACTGCAGGGTCAACAGGTGTCTCCAGCACAGGGCTTGAGTACCACTAGGTACCTGGGCAATGCCAGGGACAGTCTCCATAAAGAAACTGGTTATCACCAGCCCTACCTATATCTTTCACAAAGTTATTTTGCCTTTTGTAGATTAATTTCCTTGTGCATTTAAATTAAAGCATTTATTCTATCTAAAGGAACTAGAGAAATAAGGAAACTGGGGCAACGTTCATAACAAAAGGAAAACAAACTACAAATGAATACTAGCAAATCACCAATGGCCACAAAACCTGCATGTAAATAGAGGTCTCAATAAAGGAGAATCCAAAGAGAATAAAAGGCTGCATCTTATAGGGTCTGCCACTCCTTTCAAAAAAGAAACTTTAATGAAAAATACAACCAGCAAATTAGAGAATAGTTATTGGCACTGGAACAAGTGTACCCATCTCATGATGACATAAGAAATAGGCAGGATTAGAAAGACTCGAAAGAGTTGGTCTAGTCTAGCTCATGAAGAGTCAAAAGTGACCTATCAAAGATCCCTTCCCAGACCAGAGCCCACATGCAAAGTAAAAGTGCTAAGGATAAAAAAAAAATTGAATAGCATGGGGGAAATAAAGACAAAGAGAAGGCCCACAACAAACTATATGAAGAAAAAGAATGAGAGCATTTCAGAAAGCATCATTTCTAATACTCAAAATACCCACTGAACTGGGAAGCCTACCTAAACCTCGCCCCATTCTCAAAATTTAGTACAAGTCATCTTCCATAAATATAAAGAAGGAACATCAGGGAGATGGCTAAGAGGACTGTTGTGCATGTTTTACATATGTGAGCCCTCAGTTCTGTCCTTAGCAACACATGATTCCACAACCACTGCTGGGAGTTACCCAAACACTGAGCCAAGTAGCATCAGTTATCGTCACAATAAATAAAGAAGTCAGAGATTTACATTTGATGGGATGTAAGGTAGAAGGCAACTGATCTGTATATATATATATATATATATATATATATATATATATATACAAGGCTCAACCTGTAACAACATGTTAGTGATTTCCTACACGGGGCTTAATGGCTGCTGGTGAGATACAACAAATTTCACACACTTTCCTCTAAGGAAGTCTTTTTGGATAATTTTAAGTCTATTATATATAATAAGCAATACAAAATCAATTATTTAGCCTCTGCCTTTGGGGCAGGCTTGGGTAGGGGTAGGAAAATTCGAAATAATGATGCTGGGAAGGTATAATTGTGGTGGGATTGGTGTTGAAATAGTGAATGTATGTAATAAAGTATTGTGAACAACTTTATAAATATAAAAATTTTTAAAAATAATTGAGCAAGAACTGTGGGAACATATTTTAATCAGTGTTAAAGATGATATTGCTAATTATTTTGCAAAGTACCTGAAAGTGCAATATATGAAGATGATTTTATTATGTGTCAGCTTTGTTACCATGTCCCAAACTAGTCTTAGTTTTTTATTTTGTTTTCTTTTGTGGTTTTTTTAAATGTGCTTTTGGTTTTGTTTTTCCGAGCTTTTTGGATCACCTGGCATTGCTCAGGGTTACTCCTGACTCTGCACTCAGGAATTACTGCTGGCATTGCTCAGGGGACCACATGGGGTGCCAAAGATTCAACCTGGGGCACCCACATGCAAGGCAAATGTCCTGCTGCTGTACTATAGCTCTGGTCCCAAAGTCTTGCTTGTTTATAATCATCTAAGTGAATGATTATTAAACCCTTTAATATTTGTCTTCTTAGAAATTAAATTTTGAAGGCTGGAGAGTGTATCCCAGTTAATTTGCAGTACAGAGCAGACTTTCTGCCTCGTTTACTCTGTATCATAAGATATTTAATTGTAAGTAAAATCGTTGATCCTTTGCAAAATTTATTGTACCTGTGTTTCAGATTTAAGATTTGTCACATTGGAAACCCGGTTTTGTCTCTTTTGCTTTACCACAATGTTGTCTTGTCTGCGCAAGTGTTAGAAATTGAGAAAAGGTGGTTTTTAAATCAGGTTTCTAAATACCTTTACTATTTTACTACTAGAACTATGTTGCAAATATATGGTAAATGGCATGAGAGACCTTAAAGTGCCTGGTCATAACATGACCAGGTTTTCATGTTATTTCATAACAGCATTGCATGCGCTCATGTGGAAGGAGTTGCACTGCATGAGTAGAAGGGGACACAACATTGTCCTGTGGCAAGCATTCTGCTACCCTGTCTTCGACATTAGATGACCTACTCACCCACAAGAAATAAATTTTTTTCTACAAAGTTCTAGTTTAGAACATCTATGTAGTGTAGAGCACAAGAAACCTTAGCAACGGCAAGTATTTTTACAGAGCCAAAAGAGATTCTTACAAATATCTGCAAAGATCATTCTTATGGTACTTGTAGTTTTATACTTGCTAAAACAGTTTAAACAGATAAAAAATTAAAAAACTAAAGCAGAGCTTTTTATGTTAGAAATACAATGGTACATAATTTAGCCCTTGCTAAGTGTGTTCAGTAAGAAAGAGGAGATATTTTTTTATTTTATATGTTTGTTCACAATATTTGATTACATTTAATATTCAAACTGGCAAACTCCAGGTGGCATACCGAATATGCCAAATACCAGTAAGAATGATGGGCCTCGTTCCCCTAAACCTGAAAGGGCCTTGAATGTGGCACTTTTTCGAATCTCAGGGCTAGGACAAAGGAGAAGTTATTGGTGCCTGCTCGAGGCAATCTATGAACAACAGGATGATTGTGATCATGAATATTCAAACACCCATCCCACCACCATTACATCTTACCACCACCAAATTCAGGATATTTCCATTCCATGCCCCAATCCCTGTCCCAAACACAACAGAAATGATATATTTCATGTTGTCTGTTACGTAGTACTGCTGAAAATGCTTACAAACATTATTCATATAGGAAACTGTGAAGAAATATATATATGCATATATATTTCCCTCGATGATTTGTTGCTACTATCTGAACCCCATCAAATGTGGTGTGGTAATTATGGAGACTGGGCACGGGGTGTTTTATGCTGTTTCCAGGAATATGTTCAGTCATGTGTGAGACTCAGCTTGAGCACGTGGGGAATGACCCCACAGCGTCGTGGCAGTAGGGTGGTAGGGTTGTGGAGATTTTGGCTGTCAGAGCTGGGTCTTTTGGGGTGGGGAGGGCTCTCACCTGCCCCCCTCTGAAGTGCTCTGTGTGAAACAGCCTGGTGCGGAGTCCAGTGGCATGGTAATGGGGGTCTCAAGTTATGCTCTTTTCAGGAGAAGCAGCCTTTCGATCTGGCAGTGGCTGATGAAAGTGGAGATATTTTTCTTCCCAAGTGACTCAATTATTTTTATACCCAGATAACTAATAGTTGATTCTCCCTCTACTACTGCTTCGTTGTCTGTCATGAGAACTCTTGTCTTCTGAACACTTGTCTGCCGAAGTAATACAATTTGTCAAGAGCACAATCATGGAACAGATTCTGACCCAAAGGAAACAAGTGACAAGACTTTAAGGGACAGGAAAAGCTTAAGTTAAACTGTCCTGAAGGTCTCTTGTATTGTTGGGATCGGGAGTTCCCTAGCCCTGGGAGGCGCAGAGAGACCAGATAGACACAATTCCTGCAGGAGTAAAAACGGGGTTTATTTAGACCAGCATGCTGGGGCTCCGCAGCATACCCCAAAAATGGGCAGTGGCTGAGAGCCCCGAACTTCTTCAAAGGGAATCTTATATAGGCCTTCACTGGCCATTACAGCAAAGCCCACGCATTTCATAGCCAATAGATTTGTAACAACATATACTTTCTTAACCAATCCATTTAAAAGTACCTCACTCCTTAGCCTATAGATTCAAAGATCAGCATTTACGTACATCATACATGGATTGTCAGCACAAGCAAGGTTATAGCTGGAATCATTAAGCCTTAGGTAATCTCCCTTGACCATCCTCTTTTGAGTTACCCAAGTCTGCAGGGTGCTTTAGTGAGACAATACATTCCAGGAAAGGGCAATTTCCCCCAACCACCAGCATCCTGAGTTATCCTTTACCCAAATCTGCAGGGTGCTTTACTGAGACAATACATTTCAGGGACAGTAAATCACTTTCCAAGTCCCCTCTCCCCCAGGTGCAAAGCAGCCAAGCAGTTTTACAGAAAGCAATGTTGCAAGTTAGCTAAAGTACACAAAAATTTGATGCCCTAATATGGATTCTTTCATTCCCCACTTCTTTTCATGAGCATCTCTAATCCTAGAGATCATGGGGGGTTCGGGGCCTAATTCGAGGACCCATGGTTAAGAGTAGCTTTCCTCAGTGGGTAGAGTCCGGTATTGTTGCCCAGAATTAGGAGGATCTTCAAGACTCAAACCAATTCTCCCAGGCTTCTCCGACGTCATTCAAGGCCTTCCCGTAGCTTGGCTATAGAGTCTCTGACAACCTCAGTGTGGTCTGCGTAGAAACAGCATCCCTCCACCAGATCAGAGCAAAGCCCTCTGTTCTTGAGGAACAACAGGTCGAAGGTCGAGTCCTCTCAGGTTTTGGGAGACTCTCTCGAACAGGGATGTGAGAGATTTCTTGATGAGGTCTTAAAAAGAGTTAAAGCAACAGAAACCAAAGCAACATAATGCCATACCCATCTCTATCATTAAAACAATGAAAAGGAATAACTCTACAAACAGGTTTGGTTGATAATATAACTTCCTGTGTTCAGATTTTTCTAATGGTCACAGAAACACCAAGCCATTCTCTGGCTTTCTCAGTACAGATTGGAAAAGCTTCTGCCCATATACTGAAGCTATCAATGAGAACCAACAGATATTTATACCTTGAACATATGAACATTTGATCATTTGTATAAGTCAAGCTGCCGATTCACCTCTAAGTTCCTTGATGCTGAACAGGTGTTAGGAGAGGAGGCTCAGGATTTCCACTAGGTTCATTAATGGCACAGAAAGCACAGTTCTGAATTACTTCTATCTTACTTGCTGTTCAGTTCCTCCCCATGGAAGATGGTTCTCACTAGTGTTAAAACATAACCCTTTAATAATATTCCATTGCATTGGTCCAGGAGTTGTTAATCCCATGATGCAACAGAAATTAAGAGCTGATAATATTCTTGTTCTCTCCAAATGACTGTTCACAGAAAATGAGATGCAATAAAGTATAGAAAGAAAATTCACAGTATTTTAGAACTAGATATTAATCTACTCTAATTTAACCAGTTTAGATGCCTTTCTCGACACTTTGGCCAATTCAGACTGGGGGAAAGCAATTCTGCACTTTGAGATGAGCTTCACCCTAGTAAAGCTCTGGCTTTCAATGCTCGTATCAGACTAGTGACAGCATGTATAATATTGAGTTCCCTTTACAGATTAGGCTGTTTTACCTACAGACAGTAAACTAAGTTTTATCTAAATTTCCCCAAAGGGGGTACCTTTTAGATCAAGATTAGAATACATTTATTCAATCACCTCTGTAGAATTAGAATCTGATTCTTACAAAAAGCAAGTTACAGAAACATGGTTTTCTCTCCACCTTCTTGTTACTGTGTTTGGCACATTGAATACTCTCGGTAGCTTGCCAGGTTCTCCGAGAGGGGTAGAGGAATCAAACCCGGCTCGGCTGGGCTGGCTGCGCGGGCTGGAGCGATAGCACAGTGGGTAGGGCGTTCGCCTTACAAGCGGCCAACATGGCCGACCCGAGTTCGATTCCTCTGCCCCTCTCGGAGAGCCCGGCAAGCTACCGAGAGTATTCGATATGCCAGACACAGTAACAACAAAGTCTCCAATGGAGACGTTACTGGGCCCGCTCGAGCAAATCGACGATCAACGGGAGGGCCTTTACCTTTACCTTTTACCTCCACCTTCATTTTAAAACGTTGCAAGATAGTTTAACAAACCTGGCTTGTTCTTTTGCATAAACACAGTAAGATTAGAGAACTCTCCATTTGGGATACCCAATTATTTACTGAGAAGTCCTGGGGATCAGCTAAAGACAGGAGACACAACAATAGTGGCATTAATCTTCATTAATCTTATCTGGCACGTCAGAGCTACCCAGGCCTGGCCAGAAGATGTCTCGCGATGTCTCGAGCCTTCGGGTTGTGGCTTTGGTCCTCGTTTTCCACAGAGATGTCCTGGCAGAAAGGAATCCATCCCATCCCTTCTTCAGGGCTGGGAGAAATCCTGGTTTCTAGGTTTCTCCTTGACGCTGAGAGTAGGGCCAGACTGAGTTAGTCATTGCAGAGTCCTAGATTCCTCATTCTCCATAGCAGTGATGGTTTCCAGTCTTTTCTCGAGCCAGCCTGCCTCTAGGGTCGCCCTGAGGTTTGTAGGGTTCTTGAAACAGTACCTGTTAAATCCCTGCTCCTGTCATTTAGACAGATCCCCTGACTGTTTCCCTGGAAGAGGGCTTTGGGGTCCCATGGCTGGTTTTTCCTGTCTGCATGAGGGGTAGACCCTATTACAGAGAGGAAAGACTTATCTGGAGTTATGCAAACCAACATAGTGCCATGAAACATCAAAAAACATACTGAAGGTACAAAAGAAGAGAAAAGCAAGTATTTCACTTTACTCACAGAGATGTAATACACCTGTTTGCTGCGGGTCCTAGTCAGAGAAGCTAAAATCTGTAGAGATAAAGCATACCGTTTAACATGTTTTTAATCCCATGTCAAAACCCTTGATTTCCTGCAACTTTTGAAAAATTCAATGATCTTAAGAGCATTGTAACAGGAGTCCAGATAATCCATCAATCATCTTTTCCATAGATCTTACCACAAAGATGCTAGAAGAATTCTGCATGTGATTTAAAGCATTTCTTATAACAGTTTGACCAGTTCCTTTTCTTTAGAACAACCTCAAACCTTCTACACATTCCTTTACATACATTCTGTAACTTTCATTCATTTAAAAATCAACTTCACTTTAACAGAACTCCTTTCCTTTTTTTTTCCCTCTGATATTTCCATCCATTATCTTTCTGACTTATGACATACATCCATATTAGTGCAACATGATCTCCCAAGTTTAGACACAGCTTCCAATAATCTCACTTAACATGACAAAACTGTACTCTGCAGTACCATTCCAAAAGCATCAGTTCTATACTTAAAAGGCTTTAGAGATGCTCACAACTAAAGTTCTTACAACATATATTTAATGGGCAAAAGTTTACTTTACATTAGAAATTAACCAAGAGACATCTTAGAATTCTGATTTCTAGGAAAACACAGATATAAAGATTAAAACACTCATAGATTACCATGAAACAAAGGATTTCACACTTGAGGACAAAGCTCTCTGAAGGTCAGGACTAGGTTGATACCTGGAGACAAAGCTTGGCATAAAATAAAATTATCAAAATAATAGCATATACTTTCAAGCACTAGACAAGCAATGCTATGGCTTCTAATTGTCAGGCTGACATCTGAGACTAATTCAATACAACTTATTGCTAAGTAGCCCTAGAAATTTTAGTTACCAAGAGTCTCAGAGATCAAATAAAACCACTGGTAGGATAAGTTTTGCAACCAACTTTATAACTCTAGAAACTCATATTTTAAAATAAACATGAACCTGTTTTTATGTACCACATTATTTCAACTCACAAGATATTCTAGGTCAAATATTCTAATCCAATGCAGATACAAATATGTACATTAACATAACAGCATAAGACTTATAAACAATCAATTTTTATAAAACATGATAAAACCTTCTTTGGCTTAATTTCAATAGTTCTTGTACCTTAATTATTTAAAATATTGAGCTTTCTACACCAGATACTTTTTAACAATTCCACAAAAATACAAACATGCTTTCAGATACAGAAAAAGCCCTTTGGATTTTTTTTAACCAAACTTTGATATCAGCATAAGAAAATATTTGAATTGTTGTGTGAGCACAAAAAGGATGGCAACAATCTATCTTTCCCACCGCCCGCATTCTGTAGTTTCCCCCACTCCAGGGAGGTAGATGGAGATGGGCAGGAAAAGGAAGGAAACCTTATGGCCAGGCTGCTTGATCTTAGTTGCAGTTTATTCCAATCCTCTCTCCACTCTCGTACCAAAGACTAACCTGCCTAGAGCTGGGAATCTGCAACCCAAAGATCAGGCCTGGCTAGCACCTGAGATCTCCGTATCTGAGACCTGCTAGGTTCTGTGAGAAAAGGGAAACTGCCTCTTACAAATTTTTCATAAAAGTTAGCTGAGGCTTGTAAGACAAGTTCTTGCTTTCTCTGAACTCTTATTTCACTTTAGTTTCAGGCTCTAGTTCCATAGCTCTTCTAGACAGTATAAGATTCTTAAGTTCAAAAAGGATTTCAACTGTTAATAATATAATCATCAATGTTCTTCTAACAAGAAATTTAGATTGAGAATTCTGCTTTCTCTGTAGGCTCAACCTTCTGATAAGGATTAACCCTTGTCTAACAGGTTCCTAAAACAACTGCATTTCTTAAATCACTGGGTTACATGTCACTAACTTCTCTAAAATTTCTACTTCTGATTTCAGCCTGGTTCCAACACTCAAGTGTTCCACACAGACACACAGACAGACAGACAGTCAGACACAGACAGACGGACACAGACAGACAGACAGTGAACTGACGAAAACACCACACGTACATGTGCACATATCTGTAGTTGATTGATCAATCTGACCCTTCAAAAAAAATGGCAGGGAGAAACTGATGGACTGAGAAAGGAAGGGACAGTTCCCAGGGCGGCTGATTGGGAACTCTGCTCCTCATTTCCCAGCCTAACTAGTCAGTCTCCCACTTGTTAAAAATGGGTCAAGAAAGCGCTTTTGTTGATATAAGCCGGCAAAATAAACTATGACGAAGATGTTACCATATTTTCGCCAAGGCTAATTCTGAGGCAGGGAGCTAGTACCTTCCTATCAGACATGGGGATAGGCTTCTTTGTTTCTGATGTCAAACAGTTAATCATAAGATCTTGCATTTTCCTGCCTCCTCTGCTTTGATACTCTCCTATTTCTTTTGTTACCTGAAAGATCTGACTGCAAAATGATCTGGTAATGCAAACTGCCATTCACTGGCTATCTTTCCCCACTATACTCAGGCCACATGGTGTTACAGAGGTCAATAAGATCTCCTTATCTAAAACTACCTAGTTGGAAGCTCCTCAGATGCTTTCCTAATTGCAAGCAATAATCTATGAAAAAGATGGTTCCTTGGCAAAACTTTTCTCCAGGTCTATCACTTTTGCCTCTCCTAAGGGGACTCTAACCTCCTTAAATTGGCCTTTATTCAGAGGCTCATCTCCACCTGGGTGGGCCTGGCTTTGGGCAGACCCACAGCTGTGTGCCTGAGCCGAACTTAGTGCTGTGGTCTTAAAAACTCTGCTCCTTAAAAAAACAGTTCTGCCTTCTCTCAGCTTGCTACATCTTCCCTGCTTTTTGCTGACTTGCTGCTTTTCTTAGGCTTCTTACCTGCCTTTTACCCCCCCCCCCCCTTTTTTTTCTTTCTGCCTTACATCTGGACTGCCTTCATTCGCATTTGAATTGACCTCTAGCTGAGACTGGGTGGGGAAAAGGATTTTCTGCCTGTAAATTGATCTGCCTTAGTTTCCCAGAATCTTCTCACTAGTGGGCTTTCCTCCCATCCCCCCCATAGTGGATGGTGTCCCCCCCATAGTGGATGGTGACCCAAGACAGACAAAGGAGGGGTGCCTCTTTGCAGAGACCATTCAGATGCTTGCCTGGCGGAGAACTTAGCCTTAGTGGTTCAGCATTGTGACGCCCGATAGGAGGACCTATCACGGTGCTCATACACACAAGCATTCACACAGAGGTTATCACATCCCTCCCCCAGTCCCCCTAGAGATTTCCAAGGGAGCATACCTTCACAGCAGATCTTCCACAGATTACCTCCTTTATCTGAGCCACAAGGTTTGGAGAGAAGGAACCTCGTGGGGGCCAATCCACACCGAAGGAAGGTCATTCTGATGAACAATAAGTGTCAAATTTACCTTTCTTGATCATCAAGCCCAGATCCTGAGCTTTCCTGTGGATCTCAGAGAAGTGATCAATTCTGACCCGTATTAAACAATCTTAATAAACAGAATTAGGAGAAAGATAATAAATACACACACTATGGATACACGCACAGATCACACTTAGGCACTCGCTCGGACCGGTCCACTCTTTCACACGGGTGTGCACCACACTCACCAGTCACCCTGGGACTCCCAAATATGCCCAAAGGGCATGCACATGATTTTTCACCTCCAGAGGGCTTAGTTCTTCCAAGTGAAGAGATCAGAAGTAGGGAAAGGCCAGTGCTGGCCCGGGAGTGGCAATAGAGAGTTCGGGGTTCAGGGGCACAGGAGGAGCAGAGTAAGTGGGGGCCCCTTCTCCCCCCCGGCCTGGCACTCCTGCCTAAGGCTCCTGGTCCGGGTACCCCCGGGGAGCAGGCTGGTAGATAACTCCCTTGACCTGGAAGATAAGCAGCGAGTGGAACGATCCCTTGGGGGGCCAACCAATCTGGAATGTTGGCCATCCTGCAGAGCAAAAGGTCTGCCATTTAGGCTTTTTAACAATCAGAAAAAGATTCTGAGCACGAGAGCAGACCTCTGACCAATGGGAGAGAGTGAGTGAGAGGAGTGGACGGAGATTGTCCCATGGTTCCAAAGACGGTGTCTCGGTAGAGAAAAAGGATGAGCGTGATCCAACCTACAAAAAAGAATGACGCAAGCGCAAGGCCTTTTGGAGAGGAAAGAAGAATAGAGAAGTAATAGAGCGGCCGATGATTCCTGACACACCAGATGTAGCCTCTCCGAGGCTACCACAAAAGAGGCCTCCAGGCGTCCCTGGCCCTCATCCACCTCCGGGGCGTCCCCCAGGGCTGTGGCCCGTGTCTATTCCCGACACGTCTGTCAGACACAAGGCTCACACACACACCAGTGTGCTGCACACCACTGTCACTGTGCTGCACACCACTGTGCTTGTGTCACCGATCGGTAACTACAGTAAAACGGTACCAAAGAAACAAAGAGAGAGAAAGAGGCGCCTTAACTTACCCCGCGGCTCAATCCGGCGTCCCTGGGGCAGGGTCCTCGGTGATCTCAGTGGGACCTCCAAATGTTGGGATCGGAGTTCCCTAGCCCTGGGAGGCGCGGAGAGACCAGATAGACACAATTCCTGCAGGAGTAAAAACGGGGTTTATTTAGACCAGCATGCTGGGGCTCCGCAGCATACCCCAAAAACGGGCAGTGGCTGAGAGCCCCGAACTTCTTCAAAGGGGATCTTATATAGGCCTTCACTGGCCGTTACAGCAAAGCCCGCGCATTTCATAGCCAATAGATTTGTAACAACATATCCTTTCTTAACCAATCCATTTAAAAGTACCTCACTCCTTAGCCTATAGATTCAAAGATCAGCATTTACATACATCGATTGTCAGCACAAGTTAGGTTATAGCTGGAATCATTAAGCCTTAGGTAATCTCCCTTGACCATCCTCATTTTGAGTTACCCAAGTCTGCAGGGTGCTTTAGTGAGACAATACATTCCAGGAAAGGGCAATTTCCCCCAACCACCAGCATCCTGAGTTATCCTTTACCCAAATCTGCAGGGTGCTTTACTGAGACAATACATTTCAGGGACAGTAAATACACCTGAATCCTGTCACACTTGGTTTAGAAAAGAAGTTATGCCCTGTTCACTTTCCAAGTCCCCTCTCCCCCAGGTGCAAAGCAGCCAAGCAGTTTTACAGAAAGCAATGTTGCAAGTTAGCTAAAGTACACAAAAATTTGATGCCCTAATATGGATTCTTTCAGCAAGTTAGCTAAAGTACACAAAAATTTGATGCCCTAATATGGATTCTTTCAACAGAAGCTAGGTTGCACATCTATGACTGCCAGTGAACCTGAACAGAGAATGGCTGCATTCCCCTGCTGAAGAGCTCCTGACAGAAGTTGTGATGCTCCTGTTCCAGTGCTCCCTGCCTGATCCAGTGCTTCCTGAAGTTTGCAGGACTCTAACAGTTGTTTCTCTGGGACTCATTGCTGGAACTCATTGCTGTGACTACTACTGCTGCTGTTGTAGAAACAACTTTTCAAATTGTGATCTGGACACCTCATTTCTTCAAACAGCAGCTGAATGACTCTGATCACCCTTGAACAGTGCAGGACTATTGGACACTTTACAACAAGCACTGCTCAGGGTTCAGGGGTGGATTGAAGTTTTAGTACTACTACAAATGAGACTGTTTTGTGATTGGAATTGTTACTCTCTCTATTTCAAAATTTTGTGTTTTTGTAAACAGAAAAGGGTGAGATGTTGGAGTACACGGAGCTTAGGTTTATCAGAGTGTACCCATCACAGTGCTCCCGAGTCACTCCCATTACTTTGTCAGTCTGTAACCACTTCTATGCTCTCTTACCCAACCAATTTGTAAGGTCTCATCCTTCTTAGACACCGAAGCTGTACTGTAAGTTAATAACGCCTTTCTCCTCTCCTTATGTCTTTGGAGCAGTTTACTTGAATGCAATGTCCTTTTGTGTAGATACAGGAAGACAATTAATTAATATGCTCGGTAACTTAGGAAATGATTGGCTTTGAATATTATTCACTCCTGGGCATCTGCCTTCTCAACTTAAGCCTCAGTTGCCCTCACTTCCTAGCACCCCAAGGGCAGGGTCCCGACGTGGGACTGGATGGAACCAGGGCAAGCCGGTAAGTTATGTGCTTCCCTGGCATCGCGATGGGCCAGGCCAAGATGACACGGTTCTTAACTATAAGTTAAGAGTTTGATCATAGGCAAATGCTGTCACGATCCAAAAGTAACAACGAGACTAGGACCCTGCCGCTAGGAATAGGAAAGCTATCTGGCCTGAGCACTGCAGTCTGAGATCGAGATGGCCCTAGGAGAGCAATTCTATAAGCTCAAAGTATTTCTTACTGTGTCCATACCAAATGATTAATATTATGTATGCTTATGTTGGTTGGACAAGGAGAGAAGAAACATGTCCTAGAAGCAGTTTTCCTACGTGTCCTGGCTAGCTTGGATGAGACTGAACCTTTCCCCCTCCAAAGTGCCTTCAGTAAATGATTTCAGTATATTGAGGCAGTTTCTCTTATCTCACAGGAGCCTAGCTGGTTTTAGGTAAGCAAATCTCAGGTGCTAAGCCAGGCCTGATCTTGGGTATGTAGATACCTGGCTCAGGACAGGCTGATATTTGAGATGTAGGCTCCAAGCTCTAGCAGACTCCTCTTTGATGTGTTAATCCAAATAGTTTGTAAAGGTGAGGCCAAGATTACTGGCCTTGCAGATGTAAAGAAACAATGTGGATGTAAAGAAACAATGTATGTTTGCTGCCTCAATGTTCTTTCTATAACTCTTTTTGATGACATCACTATATTGGCCCTTTAGGGTACCATGATGTATATAAGGGAGATTTCGGGGGCTCTCTCAGGGTGCATGTCTTGAGGACTCCTGAAGCCTCCATGACATACATCTCTTCCATGTAATAAACTGCTGCTAAGACCAACCAGCCTGGCCCCCATTTCCTTTCTTCGCCTGACCATCGCCATCGATCTCCGTGGAGTGGGGAAATGGCCTGACCGCCGGCCTTTTTATTTTTGTGTGCTTACACACACTCCCACCCTCATCCCTTCACTGCACTACAAAAAACAAAACAAACAAAAACTTAGACTGGAAATGTGGCTTATTTCAGTAGTAGAATAGAGTACAAAAGACTAATTTGTTTTCATTTTTTTATAATTTTATTTATTGAATCACTGTGAAAGAAGTTACAAAGCTATCGGGTAAAAGTCTTGATCATACAATGATGAAACACTCGTCCCTTCACCAGTGCCCATTCTCCGCCACCAAAAACCCCAGTATACCCCCATTCCACACCCTCCCCCTACCTGTGGGGCAGGTGATTTCCACAGTACTCTCTCTCTACTTTGATTACATTCAATATTTTGACACCAGACCCAACATTGTTATTTGGGATTTTATCCCAACACTCAGATCTGCTGAAAAGGCAACAGTAGACAATTTGTTTTCTATTGCTGGTTATGAATAAAATATGATGTCGCGCGGCTGTAGTAGTGACCATGCCATTTTGAAGTTCTGAAATTTTAACAATTAAATGTGGAGGGATTTCTTGCCAAAACCTGCTGGGTTCCGAGATTTGTTCCTGAGTCTCTGGGATCATGGCCGTTAAGCAGCTTGATCAGGAGCTAGAGAGGCCGTTCGTGGGTGGCGACTCAGGGTCTCGTTGGGACTAGGAGAAACGGGCCGGCTCAACCCCCATCCCCTGAGACCCCGCGTGTCTCATCACTGAGGGACCAAACCTGTCTGTCCAATGGCCTCTGGAGGATGGCAGCCACTGAGCCGCCTAGGGGGAGCAAGCGGAAGGACAGCACCCTTTCCCCTCTGGGGAGGCCCAATGACAGTAACCTACTGAGCAGTCTGGACGCATTTCTGCCATAGCTGCTGGGTTTCAAGGATTGTTTCTGAGTCTCTGGGATCATGGCCATTAAGCACCTTGATCAGGAGCCAGGGAGGCCATTCGTGGGTGATGACTCGGGGTCTTGTTGGGATGGGGAGGAAAGGGCCGGCTCCACCCCCATCCGTGAGGCCCCGCGTGTCTCGTCACTGTGGGCCCAAACCTGACTGTCCAGTGGCTTCTGGAGGATGGCGGCCACCAGGCCGCCAGGGCAAACAGGCCAAGGTACGAAACCTATTCCCACCTGGGGTGGCCCAGCGCTGGTAACCTACTGGAGGGAGTGGACGCATTTCTGCCAAAAGCCGTTGGGTTCCGTTATTTGTTTCTGAGTATCGGATCATGGCCATTAAAAGTCTTGATCAGGAGCCAGAGAGGCCATTCACGGGTGGCAACTCGGGCTCTCGTTGGGGTGGCGGGGAAAGGGCCAGCTCCACACCCATCCCGTGAGGCCCCACGTGTCTCGTCACTGCAGGCGCAAACCTGACTGTCCAGTGGCCTCTGGCAAATGGCAGCAACCAAGCCACCACGGGGAACAGGTGGAAGGACAGCACCCTTTCCCCTCTGGGGTGACCCAACGACAGTAACCTACTGTGCAGTCTAGACGCATTTCTGCCATAAGCCACTGGGTTTCAAGGTTTGTTTCTGAGTCTCTGGGATCATGGCCATTAAGTAGCTTGATCAGGAGCCAGAGAGGACATTCGTGGGTGGCAACTCGGGGTCTCGTTGGGATGGGGAGGAAAGGGCCAGCTCTACCTCCATCCTATTGGCCCCACATGTCTCGTCACTAAGGGCCTAAACCTGACTGTCCAGTGGCCACTGGAGGATGGCAGCCACAGGGCCACCAGGGGGATCAGACCAAGGCACGAAACCTGTTCCCACCTGGGGTGGCCCAGTGCTGGTAACCTACTGCAGAGACTGAACGCATTTCTGCCAAAAGCCATTGGGTTTTGAGATTTGTTTCTGAGTCTCTGGGATCATGTCCATTAAGCAGTTTGATCAGAAACCAGAGAGGCCATGCTTCCAATTATGTAGCTGAGCAGGAGGTGGTTTGTGGGTGTGTCTCCCACATACCTAACTTTTGGCTGTTTACTTTCTTGGTAAATGTTGCCCCAAGTTTTTGGGGTCTGGTCAAAGGCATAGCAGCAATTTTGGGGTATCTGGAAGTCTGAAGGCGCCATCAAGTTGCTGATGCACTCGCCTCACAGGTACAGATTGACCTGCTGACACACCATACCCCCAAAAAGACTTATTTTTTTTTATCAAGACAAAAAAAAAGAGGTTGAAATTTTTACTTTATCATTAAACTGGAAGAAGGAAAAACCTTAAAAATCAATAAAAAGTCAGGCTAGGGATGTGACCCAGGGGTAGAGAGCCCAAATGCACAGTAAGCACCTTATCTCCTGTACTCTTTATTTGGCCCCATGATAATTTTAAACTGCCATGGAGTTGGTGAGTGAAGGTTTTTCTATGCAAAATAATTAAGATGAAACTATAATGAAGCTGGAACTCATTAGTCACTTGGGCCTCCACTTTGAATTTTCTTGGTTCATGCCTTGGACATAATGCTTTCACCTTTTGAGGTATTCAGCATCTGTAACACATCAATAGCTTTGGCAGAACATATAAAGATTGTATGCTGTTATGTAGGAGAGACGTGATCAATGATAAAAGGGGGTGACTGATGCTAACATATTAAGGCACAGTGCACAAGCATTGCTAGTTCTTACATAAGCACATAGTTGTCTGCGTAAGAACATAACAGAATGTTTCCGTTGTGAAACTTTGACATTTTTGCACAAGGGAAGTGTTCTGATTTTTTTCCCCATCTAGATCTGTTGTACACCACATTTACACTGGCTACTCTTTTATCTCCATTTGATGTAATCCTCTTTGTTTCTTTTTGCTTTTGTTTTTTTCGTTACAATGGAGTCAAATCCCTGAAGACACCACTGAAGCAAATATTATGGAGTGTTTTGACTATATATTTTTTATCCATTGTTTTGGTCTTTTGAAGTAAAATTGTCTTTTGGGGAAGGGCACTAATTATAACAAGAGAGGCAAGGTGGGGAAGGGCACTAATTATAAGGAGAGAGGCAAGGGAAATGGTTGAAAAGACTGGAGCACATACTTTGCATTCAGGAGGTCTAGACTTGAACCCTTTCACTGCATGGTCCCCAGAGTATCTCTAGGAATGACCCCCAAGCTCCTAACTGGGTGTAAGCCCTCCACACCTCTGGTTAGGATTCAAAAAACAAAGAACCACAACAAAAATGGAGAATGTGTGTGTGTGTGTGTGTGTGTGTGTGTGTGTGTGTGTGTGTGTGTGTATGAGAGAGAGACAGACAGACACCGGGGGGTGGTGAAAGGAAAGGTAAAAGTAAAGGGGGAAAAGGGAAAAGTAAAGGAAATTCATGTACTAAAGGATACAGACAATCCCATGTTGGAGAGCTTTTAAGGAAAGGATCAACTACTAACCCAAACTGGGGTGTAGGAAGCTCCGCAGTGGAGTGTGCCATGATCTCTCTTATGAATTTGGGTCTGCCATCAAAATCTGTAATTCATTTTTATTTATGTTTGATTGCTGGTGTAAGATAGTTTTGTTTCATGTAACTGACCACTTAACTCAAATTCATTTACTGAAGAGCTTTTCTTTCTCCATTTCTGTATTCTTGGCTCCTTTGTTATAAAATTGACTGTCCATGTCGGGGAGCTGTGAGCTCTCAATTCTATTCCATTGATCTTTGTGCTTACCTTTATTTCATTACTGTGCTATGGACCAGAGAACTATTTCAAAGGGTTAAGTACATGCACGTGCAAAGGCCCACATTCAATCTACAGAATCCCACGGTTTCTGCTGGGAGTGACCCTCAAGCAGATCTGGGAGTAGCCTGATCACCAGGTGTACCCATTCCCCTCCCAAAATGCCATACCCCAATCCCATACTATTTGGTTACTATAGAGTTAAAGCTTCATTTAAAGTTGGCCCATGTTCAAGTAGGGCATTTGCCTTGCACACGGCCGACCCAGGTTCAATTCCTAGCATCCCATATGGTCCCCCGAGCACCGCCAGGAGTAATTCCTGAGTGCAAAGCCAGGAATAATCCCTGTGCATCGCCCGGTGTCACCCCCAAAGCAATAAATAAATAAATTAATTAATAAAATTAGCCCATGTCCGATCTAGCCTGCCTGTATTCAATCCTGGGCACAATGCCTTCCATCTTCTTTTCCCTCAAGATTGCTATGACTATTTTTAGCAGATATTGTACCTTCATGTAAACTTTAGTAGTATTTTTTCTATACTCTTGAAGTATGTCAATAGTATTTTAATAGGCATTACACTAAGTCTGAGTAATGCTATGAGTAGGATGATCATTTTTGGTTTGTGTTGTTGCTTTATTACGATGGTTATTTTAACAACGTTCTTTTTTTTTTTTAAGTGTTTGAAAGACACCAGGCTAGTTGTGCTCAGGGATCACTTTTGGCAAGGCTCAGGGAACCATATGGGATACCAAGAATCTAACCTGGTGGGTATGTTCAAGGCAGTACACTACCCATTGTACTATCACACCAGCCCCTGCTAATTCTTCTAATTCATGAATGTGAAATATATTTTTATTTCCTTGTGCCTCCATTTCTTTTAACAGTGACTTGCAGTTTTTGATATATGAGTCACCCTCTTTGTCAATACCTTAGAAATTGATTCTTAATGAAATTATAAATGCAATTTAAATTTTTCTTGATTGCATATAGAAATGAAACAGATTTGTATATGTTGATTTGAAAGCCTGTCACTTGACTGTATTGGTTTATTGTTTTTAAATGTTTGGGGATTTTTTTGGGTCAGTTATTTAGGGTTTTATGTATATTATTATGTCATCTATACAGTAATAGTTAAACTTCTTTTCCAATATTGTCATTTGTATCTTTTTTATTGCCTAATTGCCATGACTAGGACTTCCAGTATTGTATTGAGTAATTGTGGCAACTGCAGACAAGATTGGGGCAACCCAGGTTTGATCCCTGGAATTGTTCCCCTGAGCACCACCAGGACTGTCCTAAGTGTAGGAATAACTCCTGAGCATCGCCAGATGTGACCCCAAAACAAACAAACAGAAAAAAATAAACCCAAAACAGCGACAACAAAAACAGTGGACAGTCTTGTCTTTTGCCTCTTAGAGAAAAGTCTGCCTTACATTGTTGAGTATTATATTAGTAGTAACTTTTTAAAAATAACACTTTATTGAATCACTATGAGTACAAAGTTACAAAGTTCTTTATGACTGTTTCAGGCTTACAATGGTCAAACACCAATCTTTTCACCAGTGTCCACTTCCCTCCAGCACCTCCACCAATATCCCCAGTTTCCCTCCCCCCCACCTGCCTTTACAACAGCACTTTTTCATATTTCCTTTTTCCTTCCTTCCTCCTCCCCCATTTTAAGGCACTATGGCTTATAATACTGTTACTTATTGGGTTCCCTCTCGGAGAGCCCGGCAAGCTACCGAGAGTATCCTGCTCTCATGTCAAAGCCTGGCAAGCTGCCAGTGGCGTGTTTGATATGCCAAAAACAGTAACAACAAGTCTCACAATGGAGATGTTACTGATGCCCACTCAAGCAAATTGATGAACAACGGGAGGACAGTGCTACAATGCTACTTATTGGGTATCACGAATATCATTTTACCTCCTTTCAGAGTCGCTTTCTGGTCTAGAGTGACCACTTCCCTCCTTCATTGTCTTAATGAGCCCTTTCCTCACCTATGCCCCCTCTTTAGAATCCCCACTCCCCACTCCCAGTGGTAAGCTTCCTACTAAGGACCATTCTCCTTTTCATTCCTATTTCCTTTAGGCATTAGTTTTCTCTCTACTACATCTCTTTATATCCCTCCTATGAGTGTGATCATTCTGTACCTGTCCCTCCCTGACTCATTTCACTCAGCCTGGTACTCTTCAAATCCATCCGTGTGCCAGCAAACTGCATGGCTTCATTTTTTATGCCAATTGGTATCCTTTGTTGATATGTGCATATCCAGATATCTGTTTGAGGGCATTGGAGGTTGTTTCCAGATTTTGGCTATTGTGAATAATGCTGCAATGAACATAGTCATGCAGATATCTTTTCTGCATTGTACGTTTCAGCCCTAGGAGTATATTCCCATGAGTGGAATTTTTGGGTTATATGGAAGCTCAATTCTTAGTTTTTTGAGGAATGTCCATATTGTCTTCCAGAAAGTCTGGACCAGTTGACATTTTCACCAGCAGTAAAGGAGAGCACCTTTTTCTCCTGCATCCATGCCAACTCTGGTGGTTGTTGTTCTTTTTTTTTTTTCCTGGTTTTTGGGCCACACCTGGCCATGCTCAGAACTTACTTCTGGCTCTGCACTCCAGAATCACTGCTGGCTGGGCTTGGGGGTCGATATGTGGTTCGGGGAATAAAACCTGGGTGCAAGATAAGTGCCTTCCCACTATACTATCACTCTGATTCATGTATCTCTTTGGGGGGAGGGGTCACACCCAACATGACTCAAGATTGGCTCCTGGATTTGCTCATGAATCGCTCCTGTTGGGGCTCAGGGGACCATATGGGATGCCTGAGATGAAATCTGGGTCAGCTGTATGCAGGTCAAGTATCACTCCTGAGTACTATCCCTTCAAAGGGCCCCTATTCTTTTTTGTGCATGCCAGTCCCTCTAGTGTGAAGTTATGTCTCATTGTTGATTTGATTTGCATCTCCCTGATGATTAGTGATATAGAGCATTTTTTCATTTGCCTTTTGGCCATTTGTATTTCTTCTTTGAAGAAGTTTCGGTTTATCTCTTCTTGCCATTTTCTATAGGGTTCAGTGTTATGTTCTTGTAAAGTTCTCTCAGTGCTTTGTACCTTTGATATTAACCCTTTATCTGATAAGTGGTGTTAAATAATTTCTCCTACTCTGTGGCCCGTCTTTGTATTCTTGTCACCATTCCCTTTGAGGTGCAGAAACTTCTTGATGTAGTTCCTTTTGTTTATCTTTGCTTCCACTTGTTTGGTCAGTGGCATGACCAAGCAAGTGAGAGCAAAGATAAACAAAAGAAAATCACATTAATTAAACTATCTTTGCATCCCTGAAATAAAGCCCACATAGTCATTTTGTACTTTTTTGGGGGATGGGCTCCCAAGAAGTGCTCAGCAATCTCAGAGATACTCAACCAATCAGGCTGCATTGGTCAGTGCTTAGGCCCAGTGATGCTGGAGACCAGTAAGGCAACCCTAGAGATGTCAAAGGCCACCGTGTCACACCTATCAGTGCTGTGGGTCTGTAGAGTTATACCCATGATGCTTGAGGAACCACATGGTGTGGGGATTTAAACTCTGGTTCTTGTGCATGCAAAGCTTATGACCCTGATCACTGTGCTGTCTCCCAAGTCCCACTGTGTACTTTTTGTTGTTGTTTCTGTTTCACATCACACCAAGCATTATTCAGAGGCTACTTCCAGCTCTGTGCTGAGGTAGTAATCCTGTTGTTGCTCCGGGGACCCTTCTTTGCATTCAAAGACTGCACTCAACTAATTGAGCTATTTCTCCACTCCCCTATGAAGTACTTTCAATATGTTGTTGATTTTAGTTCACAAAGATTGTGCTGAGGACTTTGTCATCAATGTCCATTTGGAATTCAAGTCTGTAATTTTCTCTCGTGTGTGTGTGTGTGTGTGTGTGTGTGTGTGTGTGTGTGTGTGAAAGAGAGATAGAGAAGAGAGAGAGATGTTGTATCTTTTTGGTATCAGTGTAATGTGGGTCTTATGGGTCCTATTTGGAAGAGTCTCAGCTTTTTCATTTTGGAAGAGATTGAAAAAATAATAAGCGATCTTTAAAAAGTTTTTTAGAACTCACTAATAAACTCATTTGGCGTTTGGTTCAATGAGACTACTGATGACTATATTAACTTCTTTGATTGTAATTCATATATTCAGGTTTTTTATTTCCTCCTGACTCAACCTTCGAAGGCTGAGATGAGTCTAAAATTTTTTTCTTTTTTTTAGGTTTTGAGAGTTGGTGGCATAAAGTTGTTCAGAGGAGTCTCTTGTATTTCTGTAGTCTCTGTTGTAACTTCTTCCCTTTCATTTCTAATTTGTTTATTAGAACTTACTTTTTTCATGAATCTAAAGGTTTCTGAATCTTGTATAATCTTTCAAAGAAACAATTTGGTTCCTTTGATCTTCTGTATTGTCTTCTTAAATGTTTATTTCATTTATTTATCCTCTTTATAAAAATTATTTCATTCTACTGACTTTGAATTTCATTTGTTCTTTTTCTAGTTTCTTGAGATGAGGCTAGGGTGTTTATTTTTTCCTTTCCTTGTCCTCTGATATCAGCCTGTGTTGCTATTATTTCTCTCCTAGTACTATTTTAACTATCCCATAGGTTCTAATAGTTTATTCTTAATTCTCATTCATTTTCAGGCAGTTTTGTAGTATTTGATTATCTACTTGACTAAATGATTGTTCAATAATACATTATTTAGACATCAAATATTTGACTCTTTCCAGCTTTGAATTTATGGTTAATTTCTACCTTCATAGAACTATGAAATAAAACTATTTCATTTATATTTTCATACTTTATGAACATGTGTTTTGTGAACAAGAATGTTGTCTAACCTAGAAAATGTTCCTTGTATACTGTTAGATGAATGTGTATTTCTTTTGGGGGTGGAGAACCAGGTACATGTATATTCATTCCAACTCTTCCAATTCTTCATGTTAGGCTACTGTTTCCTTATTGATTTTTTATCTGATTGATCTATCCAGTGGTTAGAGTGGGATCTTAAAATCTACTATTTAAGAAGAAGAGATGATGAAGGTAGAGGAGAAATATATAAATCAGTAATAGAAAGCCCCACATTAGAAAACTAGAGAAAAACCAGAATTAATCCAAAATAAGTCAGAAAAAAAGTTAGAAAGAGTTCAAGCAATTATCAATGAAATTGAAAATAAGGGAAAAAACAACAAGTGAAACAAAAAACTAAAAATTAATATTTTGAAACTGTTTATAAACTTTAAAAACTCCTAGACAATATCACTAAAAAGAGGGAAAGGAGGAAGAAATAAAATAAGTTACTAATATTAGAAATGAAAGAGGGGAATATCACTAGATATCTTTTTCTCTTGTGTTGCAGTTGTTGTCTTTCTTTTGGCCTGTTAAAATGTTAATACAAACTGTTAATCATTTTTTCATTCATTCATTCATCATCCTGTTATTCCTCGATTGCCTCGAGCAGGCCCCAGTAACGTCTCTTTCATCCTAGCCCTGAGATTATATTCAAGGCTCTTTAGGAGAATGAGACCCATCATTGTTACTGGTATTTGGCATATTGGGTACGCCATGGGGAGTTTGCCAGACTCTGCCCTGTGGGCAGACTACATTCCATAGCCTGCAAGTTATCATAATACCTGTTAATCAAACTGTTGCTTGATGTCACTTTATTTAGTGCAATTATGTGATTGAGTGTTGAATTCTGTTACTAATTTGATGGTTACATACTGTTCATCTCTGTCTCCTATTACCTTTTTTAGATTAAAATGTATTTTGTCTGAAAGGAGTAAGACTGCCCCTCCCTTTTTAAGGCTACCTTTCACCTGTACAGTTGCTTTTCAACCTTATATTTTTATCCTGTGTTTATTATTAAAGTCCTATTGTGTCTCCTGCAAGCAGAAGAAGGTTGAGTTAGTAAACAAAGAGATGGAGGAGGGAAAGGTAAAAGGAAACAGAGGAAACTGAGAGAGAGCAAGAGGAAGAAGAGATGATGAAGGTAGAGGAGAAATATATAAATCAGTAATAGAAAGCCCCACATTAGAAAACTAGAGAAAATCAGAATTAATCCAAAATAAGCCAGAAAAAAAGTTAGAAAGAGCTCAATCAATTATCAATGAAATTGAAAATAAGGGAAAAAACAACAAGTGAAACAATAAACTAAAAGTTGATATTATGAAATTGTTTATAAACTTTAAAAACTCCTAGACAATATCACTAAAAAGAGGGAATGGAGGAAGAAATAGAATAAGTTACTAAAATTAGAAATGAATGAGGGGAATATCACTAGATATCTTTTTCTCTCAGTTGAAATAAACTCCAAGATAACTGGAATTATAAAAAAGTTCCAGTCCTTTGAACACCATTCCAATTTTGGTTATGTCTGTTTACAACAGCAAGACAAGTGCATAAAATACAAATTGTTGAGGTTAGTCTATCATCTAAAAATCACCAGGCAAATAAAAGATATGTATCATTACTGGTGATCAAGTACTGGTGAAGGTACTGGCAGAGGGAAAAAGTCACGCGGGTTCCGGGCCGAGATCTCCAAGCCTACTTGGATTTGGGCCGAGCATCCTCCACCCAGATCCTCCAAATTCCAGTAGGCGGGGGTCACACCCACCAACTGGCCCCCTGGAGCCCTGTAATCCCATCAACGGCCAAGACTCAGAGGCTATAAAACCCAGCTCCCGGAAGAGAACAGTGCAGTCTCCTGACATCTTATTATGACATCTTATTATCTCATTCCTACTTTGGACAAACTGGCAGGGTACTGAATGTAGCCTGCCCCCACGGCAGAGTTTGGCAAACTCCTCGTGGTGTACCCAATATGCCAAATACCAGTAACAATGATGGGTCTCATTCTCCTAAAGAGCCTTGAATATAATCTCAGGGCTAGGATGAAGGAGACGTTACTGGGGCCTGCTCGCGGCAATCGACGATTAACAGGATGATTTGTGATTGTGATTGTGATCATTACTGGTACATAAGAAAAGCTGTGGGTGCTTCTTTACTGTTTTTCTATTCACACACAGACAGTAAGATGTCATAGCACTGACTCTCCTATGATGTCACAAATGTGAGCAGCAAAGATGAAGAAGCAGCAAAATAAAGTGATGATAGTAAAAGTAAAATTCTTCTTTTCGAAAATTCCATTCCACCCTATCCCTTTTCCTTATTGAAATGACTTAGGGGATGACAGGGATAGCACAAATGCTTAGCTAAGTTACTGCACTGGCCGTTGCAGCAAAGCCCGCGCATTTCATGGCCAATAGATTTGTGGCAACATATGCTTTCCTAACCAATCCAGTTAAGGGTACATCACTTCTTAGCCTATAGTTTAAAGATCAGCATTTTGCGTCGGTGCTTAGGAACTGACAGGTTTTTAAGGCAGTCCTGGGTCTTGCAACATGGGTCTTGTGAGAGACATCCGGTTATCTGGTCTGACCCCCACCCTTCGAGTACCTGTATCTGAATTCCTTGCTCAGGGGCAGAAAAACCAGTTATTTTGCAGGGTATGCTCCTTAAGATGCGCGACATCTTATTATCTCATTCCTACTTTGGACAAACTTGCAGGCTATCGAATGTAGCCTGCCCACAGGGCAGAGTCTGGCAAACTCCCCGTGGCCTACTAAATATGCCAAATACCAGTAACAATGATGGGTCTCATTCTCCTAAAGAGCCGTGAATATAATCTCAGGGCTAGGATGAAAGAGACGTTACTGGGGCCTGCTCGAGGCAATCGACGATTAACAGGATGATGAAATGAAAAAAATGAAAGTTACTGCACTATTCTTCTGGCCCTTGGAGTGAAATTCTCATAGAACTTAAATGGGGTTTAGGAAAAATGATGACCATTGTAATGCTGAGTATGCAGATCTTAGAAAGACTATTTATGTATACAACAGAACTTAGTAAAGACAAAATCAACATAAAGGGAACTAATCGGGACAAAGAAGGGGCTGTCCCAAAGTAAGTGACATCAACAAGGTAACTTCGTAGTAAGTGAATTTTAGGTGTATTTTATAACATTTGTAACAAATACTTTTAGAAATACTGTTGTACCTTGAGGGATGTCTTAGGTGGGCATGAGAATGCATTCTGGGGGGGAGGGGAATCACACAAGATCTACTCAATTTCTTTAAAAACCACTGAGCTAGAAAAGAAGCATTGAACTTCTATGCTGATTTTACAAAACCTCTATGTAGTACCTTGATTTAGGAGCAAAAGTTAAGACTCTGCTCTTTGTTTTTGGTAAACAACTATATGGTAAACTTAGATGACTTGTCCCCCCTGAACATGACTTGGAAACGCCCTTTTTTAGTTGTTTTTTTTTTTTAATTTAAAAGAAGGCAGGTTTGACACTCTTCTACAGCTGTCACCAATGTTAATATTTTTGGGGACCTCAAAAAGATTCATATTCTTTACATCTGATACAGCACTGACTGGAGCTCCAGCCTCAGGTTTCTCCAGTTTACTTTCTGCACTAATTAGTGTAACAGTCTCATTCGTGTTAGTTTCCAAGATCCTCACCATTTCTGCAACTTTACTGTGAATCTTTGAAAATGCAATGGAAATTACGTGGAAAATTAAATCCAGTTCACAAAAATTTTGCAAATCAAGTGTCTAGTGTTTCCAAATACTTGAGTTAAGTCTAGAATGCCAAGTTCACTTTCTGAAGAATCCACGCAGAAGGCAAAATATAATATTGCATAATGTCCACAAATCAGTTTGTGGTCAGATCCTCCAATTAATAATCCTCTTTCTAGGAAATTACAAACATTTTGATCTCTTGGACACGAAGTAGAGAATTGCTAGTGGAGAATTGCTGCCTCCTGTGCTGATCGAAGATGAGAATTTCCTTAACCAAGACTGAACCTGGGTCCACTCAGCCGGGGGAGGGGGAGGGGGGAGCTGAGAGGGGCGGGAGGGCGGGGCGGGGGCGGGGAGCAGGCAGCAAGCCCTCTCCAGTGATCCTTCCACACCCACCCGCTCCAGCACGCGAGTGCACCCCACAGAACTGGAGTTACTTAACCGAACGGTTGTAACTGAAATTCACGCAGAGCTGAAAGATAAAGTGCGGACTTTCTGTAATCCATTTGGTAAGATACGCTGAAAGAAAAATATTCTTTAGAAAAATACAAAAGAGAATAAGAAAGCATAGTCTTGGTGTGATTAAGTATGATTAAGTCAGTGAAACGTTAAAAAGACAGTGGATGGGCTTCACAAAAATCCAAGAATTCTGAGGCAGGAGCCAAAGTACACAGTGCAGGTAAGGCGCTTACCTTGTGTGAACAGCCTCCTATGGGGCTGACCTGGGTACAATCCCATCACTACTTGTGGTATTCCCTGCTGCCTGGGGCAATCCCTGAGCGCAGAGCCAGGAGTAAGTCCTGAGCACTACTGGGTTTGACCCCCAAACCAAAAAATAAATAATTAAATGTAGGGGGAAAATCAAATATTAAAAAATTAATTTCACATAGGCAAGTGCAATCCAAAGTGTAAAGAATAAATGGTGAACTAGAAAATATGTCATTTGACCAATGACTTTGTCAGACATTTCCTGTACAGCAATATGCAGAGGAGAAATCTGAGAGATAGCAGATAAAAAACTAAACGAAGTTCCTCACATGGAGTGAATCTTATTTTATGAAATGCAAAGTACCTCCCATCAGAAAACATTAAATGCTGCAAATCTGATCCAGTTCATTTGCAAATATATATAGCAAAACCTGGGTGTCAGAGAAATAGTATAGAGATTGTTAAAAATCTTGCCTTGCATGTGACTGATCATTTCAATCTCCAGCACCATTATGGTTCCTGGAGCTCTCGCTAGGAGTGATCCCAAAGAATAGCAAAGCCTTGAACACCTTGGGTATGGCCAAAACAAAACAAACAAAAAACTTACGTTAGATGAATCTACTTTGTGTTCAATAACACAAGGAGAACAATGAAGAGTATTTTTCCTAAGACTGTGTCTGCCTTGAGTTTTGCAAAACACCAAAACACGTCATCGTTAGCAAATCACTCATAAACCAACAGGAGTACTTAATGAATGTACCAACTATCTTTTTTTGTAGCCCTGAAAATATAATAATGAGTACTAGCGATTAAAAACACATTAGAGTCTTTTTTTTTCTTCTTGGGTCATACCCGGCAGTGCACAGGGGTTACTTCTGGCTTATGCACTAAGGAATTACTCCTGGTGGTGCATGGGGGACCATATTGGATGCTGGGAATCGAATTGGGTCGGCTGCATGCAAGGCAAACGCTCTACCCACTGTGTTAGTGCTCCAGCCCCACATTAGAGCCCCAAAGGGCATAAAGGACATCATAATTCAAAAGATGTGGAACAGGGGAAAAAAGAATGCCTCTGATAACCCACCAAGTTGAATTTTTATAGTCTCATCTGAAAAATGTTAAGAGATGAGATGATATATTGAAAAGCAGCTGGTGTGGGGCTGGAGTGATAGCACAGCGGGTAGGGCGTTTGCCTTGCACACGACCAACCAGGTACGATTCCCAGCATCCCATATGGTCCTCTGAGCACCGCCAGGAGTAATTCCTGAGTGCGGAGCCAGGAGTAACCCCTGTGCATTGCTGTGTGTGACACCAAAAAAAAAGGCAGCTAGGGAAACTATACCTGTCTCAAATATTTGTACAAACACTTGCCCGCAGATGTAAGGGAAGGGAAGAAAGAGATCATGCCCTGTGAGCAGGCTTATGAAAAGCGCGGCTGATCTTTTCAGCAAATCATTACTGATCCTCAGAAAAATGTAGTGATTGGGTCAAAAACTTGATGAATTTTCCATACACATAGTGGGTGGGTTTGCAGATGAACTTGCCAGTTACCTTTCCAACATATTATAGGCCATAGCCAGAGGACTAAAGCTGCTCGTTCTTTCTAAAGTGTGAAAGGATTTTAAAAGTTCTGAGCAAATTCTTTCTCATACAAAATGAGAATAGCAGATTAGTACAAGAATCTGTGATCCTGAATTTGGGGTATCAGGTCTCAGTTGATGTGACTCAGACTCACTCTTCCTCTAAATATGTGATTGATTAACCAGGACTGGATATGATTAATCCAGAGCGGGGCATCGGGTATTTGATCCTAGTCTTCCAGAATGGCTCTTGATAGGATCCTGACACCTTTTCATCTACTGTTTTTGGTGGTGGTTGTTTGTTTAAATATATGAAGTGGTGCTAATACTACTTGGTGTTGTACCCTTTAAGGAAGTCCTATATTATGAAGCATAAACTAAATAGTAAAAACTCAACAAGCCTTTTAAACATTTTTCTGAACTCTTTAGGTTGGGTGAGTTTCATAAATACAACAGTTGAACAGAGCGATGAAAGAGTATGCAGTAATTTATCCAATGTGGCCTTGGTACCTGAGGGTCTCTTAACCAAGAGCATGTAGTGGTTAAGAATGCAGGTGTGGGGGGAGGGAGTGAAGGAGGAAGGAATGGAGAGAGAGAAAAAGAGTGTGTGTGCGCGCGTGCACGCGTGTGTGTGTGTGTGTGTGAGAGAGAGAGAGAGAGAGAGAGAGAGAGAGAGAGAGAGAGAGAGAGCGCATTCAATAGTCAGGAGCACATGCTATGTGTGCAGAAGGCCTGGTTTTATTCCCAGCCCTATAAGATCTGCTCAGCCCTACCAGGAGTTAAAGAACCTCTGAGCACAGAGCCAGGCATGTAGCTCCTGGGCATTGCCAAGTGTGGCTCAGGGAAAAAGGAGGAAGCAAGGAAGGGAGGGAGGGAGGGAGGGAGGGAGGGAAGGAGGGAGGGAGGGAGGGAGGGAGGGAGGACTAAGGATGGTTCAGAGTATCCTAAAGTTGAATTTCATGAACATTAAACATTCTGAATTTGTTTAAGACCTAGGATGGGTCAGAGGAATAGTACAGTGAGGAGAGAGCACTTGCCTTGCATGTGGCTGAGCTGGGTTCGATCCTCAGAATCCCATATGCCCCCCTGTGTATACTGCCAGGTACAATTCCTGAGTGCATAGCCAGGAGTAATTCCTGAGCATAGTCAGGTGTATGCAATCAATCAATCAATCAATCAATAAAAAGGCCTAGAACAAATTGTTTCCCTATAACTTATCACCTGCATCTGAAAAAAATAATCTGCTTTATGGCAGACTGAATGCCTTGCCCCAAAATATCCACATCCTACTTCCTGTATCCTTTCCATTTAAGTAGAAAATATGATTTTAGAAACAGATTAGTAACCTTGAGATGGGGAAGTTTATCCTGAATTGTATGGGCATACCTTTAAGTTGTATGGGCTGAAGCGAGAGCCCAGCAGGTAGGGTGTTTGCCTTGCACGCGGCCAAACCAGGTTTGATTCCTCCGTCCCTCTAGAAGAGCCTGGAATGCTACGGAGAGTATTCTGCCCGCATGGCAGAGCCTGGCAAGCTCCGCGTGGCATGTTTGATATGCCAAAAACATTAACAACCAGTCTCAAAATGGAGCCATTACTGGTGCCAGCTTAAGCAAATTGATGAACAACGGGAGAACAGTGCTACAGTGCTACTTGCATTTTTTTTTTCTTTTTGGGTCACAAACAGCAGTGCTCCTGGCTCTGCACTCAGGAAGGCGGTGTTTGGGGGACCATATGGGACGCTGAGAATCGAACCCAGGCCAGCCACATGCAAGGCAAATGCCCTACCCGCTGTGCTATCACTCCAGCTCCAACTACCTTTAATTACAAATATTCTTCTGAGAAAGACAGAGGAATAGTGTACTACAAAGAGATGAAAAAAGAGATCGGACTAACATGACTCAAAGCCAGTGAAATGGATTATCTCTTAGACTATCCATAGGGAACACAGCCTGACCACATCTTATTTGAGTCCAGTGAAACCGATCTCTGACTTCTGATATCCAAAACTGTACAAGAATGGGTGTTCTGTTTTAACTTTGTGGTGATGTTCTAGGTCACTTATCACTTACTCACTTAACTTCCCGTTAGTCATCGATTTGCTCGAGCATCTCTTTATGAGATGTTCTAGGTAACAAATATAAACCATGATTTTTTTTGCTTTGTTTAGCTTAATTTTATTATAATGTTGATGAGGAAAAATGATCTTGGCCAAACATTGACAACTTTGAACCAAGCATTACTCAAAAAAAAAATGCTGTACTTCACTTCATTTAAAATTTCAGCTTTCCGGACCCTATGCATGACATTCAATGGGGATTTATTCTGTTTCTCTTTTTTTTAAATTTTTATTAGTGAAACACCATGAGGTACAGTTGTATATTTACAATTTTTTTTGCTTGGGTTTCGATTATACAATGATCAAATACCCATCCCTCTACCAGTGCCCATTTTCCACCACCATAGATAATATGCCCCCTACCCCCATCCCCCCCATCCCACCCTGCCTCTGTGGCAGGGCAACCCCTTGTGTTCTCTCTCTTCTTTTGGGTGCTGTGGCCTGCAAAAGAGGCATTGAGTGGCAAACATGTTCAGTCCATAGTCTACTTTCAACATCATCTCCCCTCCTGGGAGGATCCTCCAAACACCCTTAATTTGGTGCTCCCTTCTCTATCTGAGCTGCCTTTCCCCCTAGAATGCCTGGCTGCATCTAAGCTATGGAGTAAGATTTTTAAAATTCGTTCCAGTGGCAAAAGTGCCTCAGCCTCTCACAGAAAGCATTCTAGCTTATTCCTGGGCAAGTTTTGCTGTTACATAGAGAAAAGACTACTACTTTTCAACTGTTATTTTTTTCTCCTTGTGAAAGAAATTCTTGGTCTTGTAATTGGCGAAGGACAAGTGAGTGTTGCGAATGCTTTTCCTGGCTTTTGCAGCATCAACCAGAACTGCTGCTTATATATATATATATATATATATATATATATATATATATATATATATATATGTGTGTGTTTTATTAGTGAATCACCATGAGGTACAGTTGTAGACTTACAAATTTTTGTGCTTGGGTTTCAATTATACAATGATCAAATACCAATCCCTCCACCAGTGCCCATTTTCCACCAACACGTGTTCCAGCACCCTCCCACCCCCCGTCCCCCCATCCCACCCTGCCTCTGTGGCAGGGAATTCCCTTTTGTTCTCTCTCTCCTTTTGGGTGTTGTGGTTTGCAAGAGAGTCTTTGAGTGGCAATCATGTTTGGTCTATAGTCTACTTTCAGCATGCTTCTCCCATCCTGGGAGGATCCTCCCAACACCCTTTATTGGTGCTCCCTTCTCTATCTGAGCTGTCTTTTCCCCTAGCATGTGTGGCTGGCCTGCAAGCCATGGAGTAAACCTCCTGGTACTACTCTCCACTATTCTTGGGTATTAGTCTCCTATTTTGTTACTTTCTGTTCATCCAATGCAATAGTTATGTGTACCTAGGTTGAGAAGTCAACCTGACGAATGACCTGTGCTTGGAGCTGGAGGTTCTTCGTCCTCTTAGTTATTTCTTCGACACTCTGGAAGGCATTCCAAGCCGCTCTCTTCTCTCTTTAAGGTCTTCCTTTATTGCTTCTCTGCACTGCTTTGCGAGCTCAGTCACGTTGGTGAATGAGCTTGAGAGTTTTTGAATACAGGCGTCTTTTGGTGGCTTTATCTCCCTCCACGTTCCTCGCACACATATTCTTCATCAATGTCATCAACGAGGGCATCGTTCCCATGTTGCTGAAATAGTGCCAAAGAGCTCCCAGTTGGTGGTCATTCTGGGAGTTCTCTTCTTAAACATTGCAGGCCTTTCTCTCTGCTCCGTGAAGTAGAATTTTGCACGAAGGAGAAGGTGGCCTGATCCCATTTGGAATTTACAGTGACATCGGTCAGGCAAAACCGTTGATCGAATATTATGTGGTCAGTTTCATTGTTGAACTGTCCACCGGGTGACTCCCATGTCCAATGTTTAGATTTGGCCTTTTGGAACTTCGAGTTACCGTGGATGATCTTGGTCGACATGATCAACCATATCCACGCAGTAACCAAGCTCGTTGAGGTTTCTCGGGTGTTCAAGATGCTGCACTGTCTAATGTTCATTGATTTAAAGAAGGCCTTTGATTCTGTTGAGACTGACGCGGTCATTGAAACCTTAGCCAAACAGGGGGTTCTAACTCAATACATCGGGATCCTCCATGAGCTGTATTATGGATTCACTACCAGGATCTCCCCATTCTACAAAGAAGTGATCATCGATGTCAAGAGAGGGGTTCAGCAGGATGACATCATTTCACCGAAACTCTTCAGTGCCACCCTCGAGAATATCATGCGATGATTGGAATGGGAAGGAATGGGAGTGAAGATAAATGGTCGGCAACTACACCACCTCTGCTTTGCAGATGACATCGTTCTAATAAGACCAAACATTAGCCACTGTCACTGTCACTGTCCTCCTGTTGTTTATCGATTTGCTCGAGCAGGCCCAGTAACGTCTTCATTGTGACAATTGTTACTGTGTTTGGCATATTGAATATGCCACGAGTAGCTTTCCAGGCTCTGCCATGCGGGTGAGATACTCTTGGTAGCTTGCCAAGTGGCACAAATGCTGGCTGAGGTTGACTGTGACTGTGGAAAGGTTGGACTGCAGCTGAATCTCATGAAGACAATGTTCATGAGAAACGGTCTCCTTCCTGACCTTCCATTCGCTCTCAATGGAATGAACATCTCCAAATGCAGCAGTTATGTGTACCTGGGCCGAGAACTCAACGTGACAAACGATCTGGCACCTGAGTTGTGCAGAAGGAAGAGAGCGGCTTGGAATGCCTTCAAGAGCGTCAAAGAAACAGCTAAGAAGACGAAGAACCTCTGGCTCCGGACACATCTCTTCAACTACACCATTCTTCCTGCATTAACATGCCTCAGAGAGCTGGGCCCTAGGAAAACAGGATGAGAACGCTATTCGGGTCTCCCAAAGAGGAACTAAAGAGCTATGCTTAGAGTATCACACTTCACTCAAGTGAGAAAAGGAATATGGAGTTCTATCCTCCATCAAAGATCGAGAATCAGGGATGCTGTCTCATTTGCCAAGGCGTCAAAAATCAGATGGGCTGGACACGGAATGCGATTAGAAGAGGACCGCTGGACTAGAGCCATTACTGACTGGATTCCATGGAACATCAAAAGATTGCATGGCTGCCCACCTATGAGATGGTCAGACTTCTTTGTCAAGACCCTAAACGATCAGTTTGAGGCTCTTCATGTTTCTGGAGAGAGCAGACACCATTGGGCTACACTAGCATGCAACAGGGACAAATGGAGACATTACTGGCGCCCACTTGAGCAAATGAATGAGTAACCAGATGTCAAGTGATCAAGTGAAAAGAAACTACTCATTCAACAGGTATGAGCCGGTCGTGATGGGCACCCGAAATCTCATGGGAAGGGGGGCGCTCATGTCTGAGCTTGTAGGAATACAGCTATTTTGTAATGAATTCTTGTGTGATACCAACTTAATTAAAGTATGTTCTTACCCTTCTTTCTAGGAATCTTCACTAGAAATTTCAGAACTCCCAGTTTCCAACATGACTCCTTGTACTTCTCTCTGCCTTTAGTTCAGATTTTTTATGAATTAATTCCTATAAATATGACTCATTATGTTATTGTTATAGCTTATTAAAAGTGATAACACAACATGTTTTTGAATACTGAGTCTTTGACACCTTCACATTGTATAAAATTGACCAATCTGTTTTTTAATTAAATGAATTCATTAATTTATTTTTATTTATTGAATCACTGTGGGAAAAGTTACAAAGCTTTCAGGTTTAGATCTCAGTCGTGCAATCATCAAATACATTTTCTTTCACCAGTACTTATTTTTTACCACCAAGAACGGCAATATACCTGCCCTCCCAACCCTTCCAATGCCTGTGAGGCAGATAAATTCTAGTTAACACTCTATTTACTTTGATTAGATTCATTGTTTCGACAAAAGATGCACCATTATTATTTAGAGTTTACACCCCCAAATCAGACCTGCTGAAAAGGCATTGTGAAATAATGTGTTTTCTACAGCTGGTAAGAAGAACCAAAAGATTTTGGATTTCTGATATTTTACTTAGTAAGCCTGGAAGTACTTCTGCCGAAAGTCAGATAATTATGAGATTGGTTTCTGTGGCTCTGGAGCCAGGGCCGTGTCGGAGAGCCGCTCATGGGGGGCAAACCTGTGACCTCGGTAGGGTGTGAAGGACAAGCCGGAAAGGTCCCCCTTTCCATGAGGTTTCAGTTGCCCGTCACGACCGGCTCATACCTGGATTTCCAAAAATCTCCAAGGCGGCCGCCATCTTGCTGTCCAGAGGGAAAATGGCAGAAGAGGGCAACACCCTTTCCCTCCCGGGCAGGCATGGTGGCGTGGATTAAAGCAGAGTCCATTCACTTTTCTGCTGCAAGCTGCCGAGCTCTGCATTAAGTCCTTGTGCTTCTGGAGCCATGGCCGTGCTGGAGAGCCGCTCGTGTGGGGCAACTCGTGACTTCAGTAGGGCGTGAAGGACGAGCCTGACCAATTTATTTAAATTTTGGGCCTCCAATTCCAAAGTATACACACATGTACAATGTGTGTGTATGTGTTTAGGAAATACCATATGTGTTTAGGAAATATCATATGTATTTAGGAAATATCTACCTACATGCTGCTATTAGGATTACTGAGCTAATATTGACTAAATATTTGGAGTTTATCAAAGTGTATACCCTAAAAATGTGCCTATTGATAATAATTTGTAAATTCTAAGCATGACACTGATTCTACTGTCTTTGAGATAGAGTGATGAAGTAAAACATTCAAGGAAGAAAAATAATATTTCTATCCAGAAATGATTTTTTTTGGAGAAGCTGTTGTATGGGCTTATTCCTGGCTCTCTGCTCCACGATCACTCCTGGTAGTGTTCAGGGAACCATATGTAGTGCCCAGGACTGAACCTAGTTTTGCCACATGCAAGGTTAGAGCCATGCCCACTGAATGATCTTTCTGGCACCCAGAAAACTAATTTTAATTAAGTTTTTAAATAAGTTTGGCAAACTCCCCATGGTGTACCCAATATGCCAAATACCAGTAACAATGATGGGTCTCATTCTCCTAAAGAGCCTTGAATATAATCTCAGGGCTAGGATGAAGGAGACGTTACTGGGGCCTGCTCAAGGCAATCGAAGACTAACAGGATGATTTGTGATTTTGTGAAGTTTTTTAATTCTTTACACCAATCCCACCACCAGTGTAACCTTCCCTCCACCATTGTCCCTAGTTTCCCAGATGCCCAAGACGGCCACTGTCCAGGCACATAATTATTTCATCTTGCTTGTTACAACTAAAGGGCTGGCTGATGATGTTACTGAAAAAGACTCCAGGAGAAGAAAATTTGTGAAAATTGTTTAATCTAACCATGAAGTCATTAAGTCTTTGTCTCAGGGTAGACTAAGTTGTTTGTTGCTAGCTGAGCCTGCTATGTTATTCTGTTTGTTGAGCTTAGTTGACTGACATGTTACTTTCTCATGTAATTTGGTGTGTTTCTATGGGCGTGTCAGTGTTGTGGAATTTGGAGGTGTCCTTCTCCAGGAGCTCCATGAACTGTGGAACTGGTCCAAATCAGTTTACATGGTGGTGACTGTGGGATGAGTTGTGGCTGCTGGGGCTTCTGGAAGTATGGGGAACGTGGGAGGTGGCTGCCTGCCCTTACCCTGAGAAGACTCCTGATTTTCAGCCTGAAAACTGAAGTACCTAGAAGTTTTGACATTTTTGTGTTTCTACAGAAATTAGTTGTCAAACAGTGAAGTTTGGCCATTGGCATGACAGCAGCTATGGGGTGATTAGATGTGGCTGTTGGAGCTTTGGCAGAGTGGGGTCTGGGCCTAGCCACCTCCTAAGACTGCCCAAAAGTTTTCAGCTGGATGACCAATGTACCTGCAAATGTTAGCAGCATAGTTTACATGTCTTCTTAGATTAATTGTGAATCTGGGAAGCTGGGCTGATGAGTTTACATGGCAGCAGCTATGTAATGTGGATGTGTCTCCAGAAAAGTACTTTTCACTTATTCATGTGAGTAATTTAAGTATGTCACCACAATTGAAGTTCCCAAATTCTTATATAATAGTTTCGACTAATCCACTGACTAATTAGAACAGGACTAAGGAACTGGAGCAATAGTGCAATGGGTAGGGTGTTGACCTTGCACGCTGCTGACCGGCGTATGGTCCCTGACATGGCACATGGTCCCCTCATGGCCTCCAGGAGTGAACCTGAGCAAAAAGCCTGGAGTGATCCCTGAGCACTACCAAGAGTGGTCCAAAAGCAAAAATGAAAAGGCAAATAAAAAAGAACAGAAGGAAAGAAGGAAGGAAGGAAGGAAAGAAGGAAGGAAGGAAGGAAGGAAGGAAGTAAGGAAGGAAGGGAGAGAGAGAGAAGGAGGGAGGAAGGAGAAAGAAAGAAAGACAGAGAGAGAGAAAGAAAGAAAGAAAGAAAGAAAGAAAGAAAGAAAGAGAAGGAGAGAGAGAAGGAGGGAGAGAAGGAGGGATTAAGTAGAAGAAAGTAAGAAAGAAAGAAAGAAAGAAAGAAAGGAGATAGAAGGAGAGAGGAAGGAGAAAGAAAGAAAGAAAGAAAGAAAGAGAAAGAGAGAAAGAAAGAAAGAAAGAAAGAAAGAAAGAAAGAAAGAAAGAAAGAGGAGAAAGGAGGGAGAGAAGGAGGGACAGGAGGAGGGATTAAGGAGAAGAAAGAAAGAAAGACAGAAAGAAAGAAAGAAAGAAAGAGGAAGGAAGAAAGGAAGGAAGGAAAGAACAAAAGAAGGAAAGAAAGAGAGAAAGATTTGCATCTCCCTGATGATAGCAATGTTCACCATTTGTTTTGCGTACCCTTTTGCCATATCATATACAATGATTGAGTACCCATCCCTCTATCAGTGCCCAGAGGAATCACACGAAGACAAGTTGTGATGCAATAAGCAAAGAATCTTTATTGACTAGCTCGGCTAGCCTGAGCTAGGGCCCTCGTCTGGCTCACCCACACAGTGGCAGCCTTCTGGAAATGAGCGGCCCCAAGTCTCAAAAGTGAGTGACTTTGATAGCATATCATAATATAACAAACTTTCTATGGACCACCATTTTGGATGCAGTCTAACAGGCTTTCCACTACTTGTATTTAGCTGATTGGTTATAAGTTGCTGTTACATAAGTGTTGCATTACAGTTACGGAAGGGTTATATAGGGGGCATCCCTACCTGCATCTGATTGGTGAACCTTAGTTGACCTCCCTTGTGACTTGTAAAGTCAAATTCCTCAGAAATCTCTGATTTTGTATTTCTGATAGCACAGCGGTAGGGTGTTTGCCTTACACGCGGCCAACATGGCAGACCCGAGTTCGATTCCTCCGCCCCTCTCGGAGAGCCTGGCAAGCTCCTGAGAGTATCTCGCCCGCATGGCAGAGCCTGCCAAGCTCCCCGTGACGTATTCGATATGCCAAACACAGTAACAACGAAGTCTCCAATGGAGACGTTACTGGGCCCGCTCGAGCAAATCGAAGATCAACGGGAGGGCCTTTACCCTACCTTTACCTAAGTGAAATATTGCTTCTCTCTTTCCCTATGTCCTCTTGCATAGTTTACTTCAGACCAATGCCCCTTTTTGTATAGACACAGGAAAACAGTTAATGCTATTCTTTTGTAACTTGGGAATAAATTGACTCTGAATCCTATTTACTCCTGAGCATCTGTTTTCTCGACTTGATCCTCAGATGCCTTTCGTTATTAGTAGGTTCCAAAAAAAATCTCTTTGGACAAATAATGAGCAGTTATAAAAAGAATGATTACTCAACTATCAGGATAAGCAATAAAATTAATATGAAGAAATAATAGTTGAATCAAAACCAAACTAAAATATAGGATCGTTTTAAACAGTTGAAGTTAAAGACAGTAGGGGTGATACTGCTTCAAAAATGAAAATACAATCCTCTTCAGACTAAGACTTAGTTAAAACAATCTATTGGTTGAAAATCTTGAGGAAAACTCTGGATAAAACACAGGATACTTTGCTATCGTTGCTTATTATGATGTAAAAATAAGCAGCATAGGGGCTGGAGCGATAGCATAGCAGGGAGGGTATTTGCCTTGCACGCGGTCAACCCTGGTTCAAATCCCAGGATCCCATATGGTCCCCTGAGCACCGCCAGGAGTAATTCCTGAGTGAAGAGCCAGGAGTAACCCCTGAGCATCGCTGGGTGTGACCAAAAAAAGCAAAATAAATAAATAAGTTAATTAAATAAAATAAAAATAAGCCGCATAGACAAAAGCAGACATGTACTGAGGAAGGCTATCAAAGGAATGCACGATGGCTAGGGATGTGACTTCAGTGCTCTATGCCTGACATGCAAGATCCAAGACCTAAATTTAATCCCCAGCACTGAATCACCACACCACGACCACAACTCTAAAGTGCCAAGTACAAGTCCAGTAGGTCCCCAAATATTGCACTCTCTCTGGAGTGGACAGGCACTCACCATAGGCCCCTCCACCCCATGCCAGATCTGACCATGCATTTGAGCCAGATGCTGGGTCTGGGCAGACACTTTTTATATCTGTCTCAAGGTATGTGCTTTCCAGACTCTGCTCCAAGGCTAGAGCTTTGATGTAGGTATTGTATTACTGGCACTGCATGTATTTCCGGGAAAAGTCTGTATGAAACTTTGCATTTGAAGGAAAACATCTTGAGATTGCCCAAAACAAAAACCGAAGTAACTACCATTGTGTACTTGTTATCCACTAATTTGATTACCTGCCTCTTTCTTCTGCTCTCTTAGTCTGCTTCACATGCAGGTTGTTTTCCAAGTAATCCAAGAAGAGCTTAGGTTGGACTCCAGCTACATACCAATGGCCAATTGGACAAGGGAAAGAAAAAATGAAAACTATGGAAGCACCCACATGTGGAGGAAAAACCCTGACGTTAGATGTCAAGTTGATCAAATAAGAAATAACAGTCAATGTTCCTTGTTTTATGTGTTGAACACCAGAGGCTACACATGCTTAATTAATTGGATCATCATGAATGTGATCATAATGCGTTGCACGTGGAAAGCCAGGTTTTAGCCCCTGACATCACATGGTCCACAGAGCAACCCCAGGTGTTCCACCCCCACTCCAGACGCTGGGTTTGGAGGGGCCTTGAGTACCTTGAATGTGGTCTAGAAAGAAAACAAGGAGGGAAGGAGGCAGGGAGGGAGAGAGGAGGATGGAAGAGGAGAGAGGGAAGAGGAGAGAGGGAAAGGAGGGAAGGAGTGAAGAGAGGGGAAGAGAGAAAAGTGGGAAGGAAGGTGGAAGGGGGGTAAAGAGAAGAAAAGGGAAGGGAGAGGAAAGGGGAGGAGATGGGCACAAGGGGAGGGAAAGGGAGGAGAAGGAAAGGAATAGAGGAAAGGTGGAAATAGAAAGGTTTCCTCCTGGCTGTACATAGGGATCATGCTTGACAGGCTCCGAAAAACATAAGTGGTGCCAATGATCAATCCTGGTCAGCCAATCTGAAAGGCAAGTACCCTACCTGTTGTACTATCTCTCTGGCACAATTGTGGCAACATAACTTTTAAGCATAGTTAAATTTTGAAAACTTACAGAGAAGATATAAAAATGTTCTTGTTACTCCAGATGTAAAACCCAGTGTCAAATCCATTTTCTCTGAATGAAGCAAGAAAGTGACAATGCGGACGTATGAATAAGTTAAAAGCCACAAGAACCAGGGATATGGCTCAGTGGTATATCACATGCTTCATATTTGTGACATCCTGGGTTTGATTCCTGGTACCACAACACAAGAGCATGCATAAAAACCCAAAACAACATTAAAAATGTTTTTCAAAACTTGATTTCCTGTGCATATCAGGGACCAAACTAGTTTCAAGTGAGGTTAGAGTGGTAGGAGAGATGAGAGAAACATAGAGGGGAGAGTCACCCAAACTCTTCCTCCTTATCATCTTCCTCCTCAGCTGACAAACTCCTTAGATCCTCTACAGGAATCAGGAGTCAGCCATGCAGTCAGAATGCATGATTACTTTCATGGCCTAAGCACTGGAACAACAATTTTGCAGTTTACTTTGGTCCAACATATTACCATGTGAATGTCAGTATCTCCAAGACAGCTAAGTTGACGAGTAAAGACACATGAGCAGAGAGAGGTTAATAAGAATGAGTTTTTATTCAAGTGCATCTAAGACATAAATGCACAGAAATCAATTAGGGACAAAAATTGAGAAAATGGGTAGGGAAGAATAAAAGCCAAGCAATATAAGTAGTAGAAGTTGTCATCCTGCCAATTTAATTCTGCGCCCACTGCAGAGCCTGAGCCCGTCAAATTAGAGACATCAGTCAATGAAAATACATCACTCTGGTGAATCTATAAGTCAGTTTACTGATACTTGAAGTCCAGTGCTCTATGACATCGAATGCACTCACTTGGTGGCGAGAATGTCGAACTCTTGAGGTCTTGAGATGTTGGGAATGACCTTCAAAAATACCACCCATGGTCTGAGAGGAGCCCACTGCAGAGCTTGAGCCCGTCAAATTGCAGACATCAGTCCATGAAAATACATCACTCTGGTGAATCTACAAGTCAGGGTACTGATATTTGAAGTCCAGTGCTGCTAGACATACAATGCACTCACTTGCTGGTTAGAATGTTGGACTCTTGAGGTGTTGAGATGTTGGGAATGACCTTCTTCAAAAATACAACCCATGGTCTGAGAGGAGCCCACTGCAGAGCTTGAGCCCGTCAAATTGCAGACATCAGTCAATGAAAATACATCACTCTGGTGAATCTACAAGTCAGGGTACTGATACTTGAAGTCCAGTGCGTCATGACATCCAATGCACTCACTTGCTGGCTAAAATGTTGGAATGTTGTGGTCCTCAAATGTTGGGAACGGAGCCAGGCTCTGTAGCACTGTCCACATCTGTTTGTGTCCATCGTTGATCAGGGGATAGGCAACTCAAATGTCAAAAACATTACAAAACTATTTGCAAGATCGAAGATCCCAGAATGCCCAGTTTCATTGGTGCCACTGACGACCACCAGGATCAAGAAAACCACCTAACCACCTACACTTGTAAGAGTCACCACAACAAATAAGAAACGTGTCCTTGACTGCATCAGAGAACCTGGGGCTCACCTAACCATGGAATATCCATTGTATGTCCCACTGTCAGCTCTGTCTAATTTTCATACTTGTCTGCCCCCCTCTGCATGGTTAGCTGAGTCCCAAGTTCTCTGATCTAGTGAAGGGCACGTTTCTCATTTGTTGCAGTGAGTCATACAAGCATAGATGGTTAGGTGGTTTTCTTGGTCCTGGTGGTCCTCAGTGGCACCAGTGAAACTGGGCATTCCTGGATCTTCAATCTTTCAAATAGTTTGGACTGCTTTTGACTTTTGAGTTGCCTGTCCCATAATCAAAGATGAACACAAACAGATATGTTGAAAGATGGTTCTTAAAGTAGTGCTTGTCATTCATCTTCGTCTAATCACTTCCCTTTTGCCTGTTGGTTCCTGGGACCTTTGATTGATCACACAATTTTAGGTCGTGCACAGCAGCTGGAAAATGTGAGGCAATGGGACAGAGGATGGGAAAAGGGTGACATGTGGGAACAGTGGGACAGGAAGAATAGGGTTCCACGGTACAGGGGACAGATGGAAAGGTAAAGGCAGTTGGGGGAAGAAGGGAGACAGGGGAAACACGGTGGAAAGTGTGCACAGAACAGACAAGTGATGTTCCAACTGGTACTGTTCCAAATGAAGGTGTTTCTTGAAGTTCTTCCATTGTCAGAAGGACTTCTGTTTCTTTAAACAGCATCTGTTAAACTAAAGGATAGACTGGCTCCCTGATCAGTAAGAGTTGCCTTGTTCTTTCTTTACCGTAGTGAACTGTGTGACCATGGATGAGTATGGTCTGAAGAGGGTAGGTTGTTCCTGATGTTTCTACCACTCATTGGGATTGAGGGCTCTATGAATACAGATGTTTTCTTACTAGCAGCAGCAGACGATGCACTTCGGTCTCCAGTGCTAGGTATTCTCTGGGTCTTCCCCCGAATTAGTGATGACAGTACTCTGCATAGATGATCTTGGACTGATGCAAGTTTTGTACACTCTGTTGGAGCTGAATTTCGGTTGCTATCAAAAAGCTGCTGTGTGTCTACTAACGCTCATCCCAGATGAGTACCGGACAGTTTGATGGGACTGATTGGGAATTGTAGTTTGTATGTACACTGATGCTTCCGGCAGATAGTTCAAAATACCGGCGAAGACCATGGATAAGTTTTACTCAGAACGGGTTGCATCAGATGGTAATTCTGCATGTTGTTTCTGGGCTACACTTCTTGCTTGGCAAAGAGGCATGTGGCTTCTAAACTCTCCACCCAGGTGAATACAGGACATTTCCAGGGGACTGAGTGGGAATTGTTGGATCTATGTCCATTGCCATATCAGACAGAGAGGTTGAGCTCCGGTCCCCGCATGTCGCTGACCTGAAGGCACTCAGGGCTAGCTTCTTCCGACCGGCCCTGAAAGATGGGATGGCCCTTTTGTGCCGCAGTCTCTTGGAACACTCACTGTGGTTGGCTGCCTGGAACTTTTTGTTGAGTACACAGGGAAGTTTGGGAGGAGGGGGAAACTCACCGCGGCCCCACTGCCGGGGCAGTTGGGGAGGAGGCAGCTGTGGTACCTCTGGCATAGGGTGTTTCCTTTTGCAGGCCCTCTTGCCTTCACATTGCGGAGCAGCACTCCCCGGTGCAGGCTCTGGAGGCTTCTTCTCGGCCACGTTGGTTATTGTTGGTGGACCGGGAGGGCTGCGCCGGGCGTCTGCAGGCTGCTCTCCTGCTGCTGACATCCGTGGCAGTGAGCAGCAGGGCACGGACCCCACTGAAGCGCAGGCCGGAGGCTCTCCAGGAGGCTGGACATGTGCACCCCGGGGCGGGGCAGAGGGCTCGGGAGATGCGGCCGAGGCTGGCTCTGCTTCTGCTGGCAAGGCCTGGAGGTGGAGAGGCCAGGGGTGGGAGCACGTGGGGCCGGTGCCACTGGACTGCAGGCCGCTGGTACAAAGGGCCTTGGCGCTGCGGGTGCCCTCGTCGTCCTCCTGTCGCGTCTCTGCACCCACATCCCCGTGTCCTGCCCTTTTGGGGGGGTGGTCTTGGATGATCTCAGCTTTTGCCCATGGTGCGGGTTTTATCAGTTCCATGATCTGAAGGGATGGGACGCTCAGGGTGTCGAAGTTGCGCCCCGCAGCCGCGATCTTGACATTGCTCAGGTCCCCGCATGTCGCTGACCTGAAGGCACTCAGGGCTAGCTTCTTCCGACCGGCCCTGAAAGATGGGATGGCCCTTTTGTGCCGCAGCCTCTTGGAACGCTCACTGTGGTTGGCTGCCTGGAACTTTTTGTTGAGTACACAGGGAAGTTTGGGAGGAGGGGGAAACTCACCGCGGCCCCACTGCCGGGGCAGTTGGGGAGGAGGCAGCTGTGGTGCCTCTGGCATAGGGTGTTTCCTTTTGCAGGCCCTCTTGCCTTCACATTGCGGAGCAGCACTCCCCGGTGCAGGCTCTGGAGGCTTCTTCTCGGCCCCGTTGGTTCTTGTTGGTGGACCGGCAGGGCTGCGCCGGGCGTCTGCAGGCTGCTCTCCTGCTGCTGACGTCCCTGGCTGTGAGCAGCGGGGCACGGACCCCACCGACGCGCAGGCCGGAGGCTCTCCAGGAGGCTGGACATGTGCACCCCGGGGCGGGGCAGAGGGCTCGGGAGATGCAGCCGAGGCTGGCTCTGCTTCTGCTGGTAAGGCCTGGAGGTGGAGAGGCCGGGGGCGGGAGCACGTGGGGCCGGTGCCACTGGACTGCAGGCCGCTGGTACAAAGGGCCTTGGCGCTGTGGGTGCCCTCGTCGTCGTCCTGGCGCGTCTCTGCACCCTCTTCCCGGTTTCCTGCCCTCTTGGGGGGGTGGTCTTGGATCGTCTCTGCTTTGGCAGATTGTGGGAGTTTTGTCGGTTTCATGATCTGAACGGATGGGACGCACAGGATGTCGAAGTTGGGCCCCGCAGCCGCGATCTTGACATTGCTCCCATACCCGCATGTCGCTGGCCTGAAGGCACTGAGGACCATCTTCTTCCGACTGGCCCCGTATGATGAGAGAATCCCCACCCGGGAGTTGTTGGTCTGCGGCAGGGGACAGGGCCTCCTGGGCGTGATGGTGAAGGATGCGGGCGGGGGCCTCCGTGGCTGGTGCGGTTGGTCGGCAGGTGCAGGAGCCCCGGGGTGGCCCCGGCCAGGGCGAGCAGCGGGGTTTCTGGAGACAGGAATTGGCCCCGGACGACCCACTGGGGGACGTCGGCGATGGCTCAGCAGGAGCCGAAGTCGACTCAGAACGTTGCCCATGTTTCCAGGCCACGGTCCCAGAAAGTGCAGAGGACCGCGCTGGAATCTCGGCTGAAACCAGGCTTCTGACTCCTGGCCTCTGCGAGGTCAGGATATACTGGGAGGTGATTGTGACGTTGCCTGGCCCACGTCACAGTGGAAACAATGTAGCAGCTTTTCCACCACCCACACACGGCTCAGGGACCACGTGCAAGGGCAGAGCGCTGAGGCCCCATTGCCCAGCCCCTTCAGGGCTCTCCTGAGCCTGGGACTTGTGCTGTGGAGGGTGGGTTGGCACCTGATCGAATCCGTGAGGGGTCTGCTGGGGACTGCGCGGGGCACACGTTGCTGAGAGTGTGGTTTCAGCGCCCGGAGTCTGTGCATGCAAGGCCCTGGGCGCCTGGTGCTGTCCCCTCCCTCGGTCCGGAGAGGAGACCCCAGATCCTGTCCTCCCTCAGTTTGTCTGCCTGGCTTGGAGTCACATGGACATTCTCCCAGGCTCACTCAGGCCTCTGAGTTTCCAATTTCCAAGGATGGATGAGTTGCCCAGACCTAACCTCTCACTCCATCTCCACTTCATTCTACACATTGTTGCTTTTTTTTTCGGGGGGGGGGGGGGGCGGGTGAGTAACTTTTTTTAGAGCATTTCAAAGCCATTCATGATTGAATATCAGTCGGACAGTATTCCAACACTGATCCCTCGACCAGTGTACATTTCCCAACACCAATATCCCCAGGTTCTCTCCCATCACCCCACCCCTGAACCCCCGTCCCTTGCCTGCCTCTTTGGCAGGCGCTTTTACAGATTTTAAATCAACTGAAAACATGTAATTACATCTTCAGCTGTGCCCCTAGGTCAACCCAGGTGGTCGTTGGTCTACCCAGGATATGAACTTAGTCCGAGTTATCTGACTGGTCAGGGCTGTGGGGTGGCTATCACAAGCACATCCTATGTGTCTATTTAGTTACTGTAGTGGAACAAGACTGGAGAGAGAGTACATGGGTACAGCACTTGCCATGTGTGAGGACAGTGCAGGTTTAGCCCCTGCCATCCCTACAGTCCACTGAGTCCAGCCAGGAGTGATCCCTGAGCACAGAGCCAGGAGTAGCCCTGAGTACAGAGGCATCTGGCCCCAAATCAACCAAACAAAATTCTCCCACTGGAGATTGTCATTATGATCACAAAGCAGCTTGGGGCAATCTTCACAGGACCTTATTGGCAACTAAATCTGTCTCTAGATACTCTTCTGCAGCTTGTTTCTCTGGCTTATTTCACTGGGATCTTTCATCTGGCTGCTGCTGAGTATTATGGCATATGGCAAGCAGAAGTTACGGACCCAAAAATCATACTGAGCAGTAAAAATACGTTTCAGTGGATGGAGACAAAATCCAGCAGGTAAGGGCATTTGCAATTATGGGAAATCCGGGTTCAATAGCTCTGTTCACCAGATGTGAGCCAAAAACAGGAAAAAAAACTTTTTAGTTGACAATCTATGTAATGTTGGATATTGGTCATATATGAAACGAACTTGTGACCTTTGTTCATGAGATTTCTTGAAAAGAGCATTGGTGAGTAAATGTGGACTTCCACACAAACTTTGAGGCATGGTAAATCATATTAGGTTTTGCTCACATTCAGAATGATTTTGAAATGTAGGGTATAGCATAGGACACAGAAACCTCACCATGATAACAAAATATTTACAACTATAAATTTAAATTACAATTTTTGTTATCATTAGAGATTGTTCAATAAGAACCAATTTCTTAATTTTTTAATTTAATTATAATTTTATTTTATAATTTATAAAATTATAAATATAAATTATAATTTTAATTTAATTAATTTCTTAATTAAACTTGCATGAACACACATGGCATGCTCTCATACTAATTTTGAATGAAGATTTTTTATTGTAACTTGCGTTTTGCTTTATTTTATTGAGGTATCATGGTTGACATTCATCTTCATGTTATACTTCGGTGGACTCTGATTGCACTCCACCATCACAAAAGTACCAGAGACCCTCTACCACTGTCCTGATGTTATTATTATGAGCAAGGTTTATCACAGGAATTCTGCAAAGTGTTGAATACAAGAGTGTTGCATATGCTAAACTGCCATGAAAACAATCAATTATGCTGCTTTTAAAATCTTTGAGAGGGATGAGGGGGATGAGGGGTGGGAGGGATACGGGGATCCATGGTGGTGGGAAATGGGCACTGGTGGAGGGATGGGTATTTGATCACTGTATAATTGAAACACAAGCACAAAAATTTGTAAGTCTACAACTGTACCTCATGGTGTCTCACTAATAAAAAAATAGTTATGTAATGATAACATTGTACCCCTTAACTTAAAATCATGTGCACTTTTTTGAGATGATGTTACCTAACGAAAAAGAGAAAAAATTAGAACGTCTTTATAATGATGTCAACTATTATAATATCCACATGCAGAAAAGTGTACCTGAGATAGAAAAACTAGAGTAACCGTAACAATGAAAAATTATACAGTACTAAAGAATGCAAAGTGTTTGTTTTATTATTCTATGAAACTTGTAAAATACCATGATGTGCAGAAAATTAATAAGTTTATTGCTACAATTAAAAAAATCTTTTTTCCTGAGATTGGGAAAAACTATGTATGATGAGTGTCGAGGATTTGGTATGGTAAAAGAGAATTGAAAAAATGGTATCCCAGAAAAATCCATCACCTGATTTTTCCTGTCAAACGGTTTGCTTGGGCAGGCAGGCAGGAGTTAGAGAGGGAGAATCCAGATTTTCTTCACTAAAACAAAAAACAAAAGAACAGCAAAATTTTAGTAATAACAGATATCATGGCATTGGCCAATGTGGGGGTACGAACCCACGACCCTGAGATTAAGAGTCTCATGCTCTACCGACTGAGCTACTGACATCTTATCATCTCATACCTACTTTGGACAAACTGGCAGGCTACCGAATGTAACCTGCCCACACGGCAGAGTCTGGCAAACTCCCCGTGGTATACCCAATATGCCAAGTACCAGTAACAATGATGGGTCTCATTCTCCTAACCCTGAAAGAGCCTTGAATATGGCACTTTAAAAAAAAAAAATCTCAGGACTAGGACGAAGGAGACGTTACTGGAGCCTGCTCGAGGCAATCGACGAACAACAGGATGGTCGTGATCATGATGCTGTTGCCAGGTAAGATTCATTTTTAAACACCAATCTCCAGACATATCAAATGTATGTGACAGCATGACTTAGAATTTGTAGTAATGACGGTATACTAGCTGACAAAATTTAGTTCACTCATTCCTCATTTTCTTGTATACAGTAATTCATTGTAATTCATGGATAATAAGGATGCAGATAGAGTGATCTGTGGGATTCATTTAATAATAGACTTGTCACTGTGTTTTCACTGGCTGTTCTGCCTCATAACCTTTACTATAGGATTTAGGAGCGATATTTTCTTGAGAGGGAATAATACATGTCACATAGAGTTGATGATAATTAAATGTTAATGAACATAAAATGCTTTGTAAGGTTTATGTCTAAAAATATCATTTCATTTATTACAAATGACTTTACCTGATGGATGTTTATGACTTTATGTGAGAAAATGACTTCTGGTTTACTATTTTGACATTTTAAAATATTTTATTCTAAAAATCTCATTGGAAATGGTATTGTTGATTGTGGATGAAATCATGGATGTTCTTGACTCCTTCACCCATGCATGGTTCAATATTTGCAGCAACTAATTTTTCATATACCCTTTCTTCAAAATGATTGCGCAATGCTCTATACCAAGGATTGAAAAATATTTTACAAATTTTCAATTATTGTCTATGTATAATTTCTGTAGCTTCATCCCCTCCTCCTCCTCCACCTTCTCCCACCTTCTCCTCCAAAAACCTTTCATAATTTGAAACTGTTATTAGTACATAGTTCAAAGACATACAAGCTAACAATCTTATTGTGTCTGTGGGTCCTTAATTTGCCACTTCCTGCTCAAGATCATCATTGAGTAGATGCCACATTTTTTAGTAGGTTACTTTTTTTTAATTCTTTTCTAATAGCTGAGTAGTGTCTACCTATCTTTTTATCTATTACAATTACCTTTTATTTATTTTTTTATTATTGAGCCACATATCCTGTAGTGCTGACGACGTACTTCTGACTCTGTGCTCAGATCGCTCCTGGTGATGGTCCGGAAACCATATGGGGTGCTGAGGATCAACCCTGGGTCAGTCACATGCAAGGCAATTACCATGCCCATTGCATTGTCACTCTTGCCCAATATAATTCAGTTTATTTATTGACTCATCTTTAGGCAGGAGTTCCTACCAGATCTTGGCTAATGTTGATAAACCATGAGGAACATAGGTGTGCATTATCTCCTGTCAGATTAACGTTTTTGTGTTCTAGGCATAGAGAAATGGAAACTCAGGGTCATAAGGAAGCCTTATTCCTCAACTTGTCGTTTGTTTCTTTTAAGAAAGCATAATGCACAACAAGTTTTTTCAGGCATACAATGTTCCAACATCAATCCTACCACTAGTATCCTCCTCTGCCCACCAGTGGTCCCACGTTCCCTCTCACCAGCCCCAGCATGCCCCCTTGGCACTCACATCATAAATTTATTTCATACTACCTGCTCCATCAAAACTCAAAGAAATGGCAAATAGAATTATCAGAAAATAAATCAGTAAGAGTCCATTTGTGATGATTGCTGATTTTTTTGGATTGCTGATTTTAACCAATACAAATAGAACATTCATCATGGAAAATGTACAAATCCCTTAGCAAGCAAAAATAACCTTTCTTAATCTAGTGGCAGGCAACCATATGCATCATTCGTGAGTGTCATACTCAATGCCACAAGTTTATCCTGTCCTTGAGAGAAGCTCTTTTAGCACTTCTTGCAAAACTTGTTTCAAGGCTATGAATTCCCTAAGTTGTTGCCTGTCTATGAAGCTCAGTATCATTCTTTTAAATCTGAATGTTAATCTAGCTGGATAAGATATGATTGGTGAGGTGTTCGTTTTGTTGAGTTTTTGTACTATATTCCTCCATACTCTATACTATATCCACCTATACTCTGCTGTAAATCTTTTGGGGTGTGTGTGTGTGTATGTGTGTGTGTGTGAGTGTGTGTGGTTACTTTCCATTTGTGACACTGTAGATTCTCTACCTTTGTATTTTGAGTATAATATGTCTTTGAATTTTCCTAGTAAAATCCTTTGTTGCTGGGATCCTTGAACCTTAACTCTGAGTAATTGTTATTGATAATTTTGTAACTATTGTTTTTTCATCACCTTTGCCTTCCTGTTTTTCAGGAACCCCTATGATTCTCCTATTGTTCCTCTTCAACTCAGTTCTCCGGTATGCTATTTATTTCTCTTCAGGCTATTGTCCATTTTCTGTTGTTTCCTAGACTTTCCTCATCTTGGAGTTATTGTGGGTGGTGACTCAAGGTCTCGTTGGGGTGGGGGGAGGAAGCGCCAGCTCAACCCCTATCCTGTGAGACCCTGCGTGTCCTGTCACTGGGGCCCAAACCTGACTGTCCATTGGCCTCTCGGGATGGTGGCCACTGAGCCACCAAGGGGGAGCAGGCGGAGGGACAACACCCACCCCCCCACCCCCCGGGTTGTCCAGTGCCAGTAATCCATTGTGGTGACTGGGCACATCTCTGCCCAAAGCTGCTGGGTTCCGAGATTTGTCTCTGAGTCTCTGGGATCCTGGACGTTAAGCAGTTCGAACAGGAACCAGAGAGGACTTGCCTCCAATTATATAGCTGAGCCGGAGGTAGTTTGTGGGTGTGTCTCTCACATACCTAACTTTTGGCCATTTACTTTCTTGGTAAACTTTGTCCCAAGTTTTTGGGGTCTGGCCACAGGCACAGCAGCAATTTGGAGGTATCTGGAAGTCTGAAGGTGACATCAGGCTGCTGATACACTTGCCTCACAGGTACAGATTGACCTGCTATTGGCAACATACCCCCTAATATCATGCAGTTTTAATTATTGGAGTATTGCAGTCAAGACTAAAGTCTAGAAATGCAATGCTTCCCTTCTTTTCTTTTGCTTTCTTATGGATTTTCTGGGAGTTTTATAATTACATTTGAATTTTAGGAGTACTAGTTCTGTTTCTTTAAAATTACCATGGAAATTTTGGTGGGTTTTGCATTACATCTATAAATTGCTTTGGATAAAACGGTCATTTTAATTGTATTATTTCATCAAATCCATGAACAAGGAATGTGATTTTATTTTCTTGTTCCTTCTATGACGTAATTCAGAATTGACTAATATTTTTCACTAAATAGATATTTCACATTTTTTGCTAAATTGATTTCTAGGTATTTGGAGTTTCTGACACCAAATAAAAGGCAGGGATTTTTTCCTTCTTCTATATTGTTGTTTATGTATAAGAATGCAACAGATTTCTTTCTTTCTGTATTAGTCACCAATGAAATGACCAATTATGTATGATTTGGTTTTAGGCACATATTGTTTCAACACCAGTTTCTTCACCAGTACCCACTGCCCTCCGCCAATTTTCACTACTTGCCCACTTTGCCTCCTATCTACTCGTCTGTCTATACTGGAGACACTTTTTAAAAAGTATGTGGTTTTGCTGTACCGGCGTGATTGTACAGTGGGTAGGGCATTGCCTTGCATGCAGTTGACCTCGGTATAATTTCAGACCTCCCATGTGGTCCCTCAAACAGCACCAGGAGTAATTTCTAAGTTCAGAACCAGAAGTGGCTTTAGCACTGCCAGGTATGTCTCCCAAACCACCTATGTGCATGTATATGTGCAAGTGTATATGTATATGTATATGTATATGTAACTGTATATGTGAGTACATATATATTGGTCATGTATATAATCATATATATTGGGTTATATATAAAAGTATATATAAGCATATATATTGGGTTATATGAATTATATGTTTTTGTATTGTGGTTTACTGTTCTGTGGCTGATAGGATTTCATACAACACACTTTATCACCTTTGAGCACTACATCCGACTTCAATAATTTGATTTTCCCTTCACAATACTAATTGCCCTCTCCCTGTCGTATCTCCCAGCCTCCTCAAGTGGTATGTTTCCTATTGAATACTAGCTCTCATTTTCTTTGTTTCCTTGGTCTTTAGAAAGTATCACCCTGAGTGAAGTTTTTCAGCGGGAGAAAGAGGTACACAGAAAGATCTCTCAATGTGGAGTCTAAGGAAAACATAACAGGGAAATAATGAATGTCCAAAGACAATGCAACAGTTTTATGTGCATTTATTTTATAACTTGCTACTTTACTTTTTATGTTTTTTTCAAGGATTTTTTTAGTGGAGTCTTTAGGGGTTTCTATGTACAATATTATGTCATTCGTAGACAGTATTTGTTCAACTTCTTTACTAATTATCATTGCTTTGATTTCTCTTTTTTGCCTCCTTGTGGTAAGGACTTCCCACACTACATTGCATAGTCATGGTAAAAGTGGGCATCGTGTCTTGTGCCTGACTTTAGAGGAAAGACTCAGTTTCCCCCACTGGGGATGATATTGACTGTGGATTTGTTGTATATGACCTTTATAGTATTAAGACAAAATTCTATGGTCTCCGTTTTGTTTCAGGTCTTCATCATGAAAGGGAAGAAGAGCTTGGAGGCAGGAGTGCCTCCCAAGCAGTGCTTAGGCCTGAGGTCTTTATCAGTGATGCTTGCCCAGCTGGGCTGGTGTTTCATGCAAGGACACAACAAGGTACTATGTCTTGGAGCTGTGGTCCTGGGAATTACCTGAATCATTCCAGTGGTACAGTGGCAGGGAGAGGGGAACAGGGAGAAATGTGCTTCTAGGCCCCATCTAGTGGTGCTTGGGGTCTCCCCAGGGCTCCACCTGGCAACACCTGGGGCCAAGACTTGAAATGGAATAAGTTTCCTAAGGCATGAGATTTAGTCCATTAACCCCTTACTATCTTTATGTCCCCAAGAATACATTTTAAGTGTTTCTGGGAGAACTCAGTGGTAGATCACTATCAGAAAGCTACAAATTTGAACCTGGGAATTCTCTCACAGGTCGAGTGTGATCAGCTGCCATTTGGGCTGGAATCCCTGGCTCCACAACAAAGTGTGTGCAGTCTGCAGTGTAGCACAATCCTCTGATATTGCACTGTCCTCCCGTTGTTCATCGATTTGCTTGAGCGGGCCCAGTAGCATCTCCATTGTGAAACTTCTTGTTACTGTGTTTGGCACATTGAATACTCTCAGTAGCTTGCCAGGCTCTCCGAGAGGGGCGGAGGAATCGAACCTGGCTCAGCCAGGCTGGCTGTGCACAAGGCAAACGCCCTAACACTGTGCTATCACTCCACAAAGTAAAATTAATTGTACTATTAAATTATAAACATCTAATACTTAGAGTTCCCTGGTAGTCTGCCTCAATATATAGGCAGATTATTTATTATATTTTGAGAAGTTTTAGTGAAAGAGTAGTGGACACACGACATGAAATATTTTGTAGCCCATTCTGTAGAGTTCTTTTAAGTCAGTACAAATACCAGTGCAAATATATTAAAAATAGATTGAAACAAAGACACCTGTATTACTTTAATATTTTACAAGAGCTATCTTGTGGTTAAGATAGAAAGTATCAAAATCTTCTTCATAATAAGTCTAATTTGCTTAAGATGATACCAGAATGCAATTGTGATATCCTTATTTCAGCTTCTAATCAAAAACCTGTAACTTATTACCATGACCCAGTAAAAACGCATTCAGTTTCGACCAGTCATAGTGTGAGAAAACAGTATTGCCATCACCCATCCTGTTTGGAACTGAAGCCACAAATACCTTTAGTTGCTAGTCCTGCTCATTTACAAGGAACTATCTTCAGGTGCCAATGTTTTTTCTCTATCTGGTCTGTATCTCAGTTTTCAGAATTTGCCGGAAATATTATTTTAATGCACAGAGTTCCAGCTTCTTATTTTTTTGTTTGTTTGTTTTGGGGTCACACTTAATAGTAGTCAGGATTCATCTCACCCTGCACTCAGGGATCACTGCTGGTGTTGCATAGGAGGATCACTATGGGGTGCCTTGATTCATACTTCAATTGTGAGCAAGGCAAATGACCTACCAACTGTATTATCTCTCGAACCCCACCTTGGATAATTTTCAGCAGCAGGATAACTTCTAAGAAAACTTAAATTCTCAATACTTACAGAGAAGATACATAGTTTTTCTTCCTGTAATTCTAATGGAAGAATCTCAATGCCAAATCCATTCTCTTCCGATGATACTGTGATACTGAAATGTGAGAGAATGACTGGCTTCTGACTATGTTTCAATAAAAGTCAAAAGAACCAGGACTGTGAATCAGTAGTTTGCCACATAATTCATGTGTGTGACGTTCTGGGTTTGATTTCTAGCACCGCAATACATACATAAAACCCCCAAAAATATAGAAGTGTGTTTAAAAGGGGCCAAACTATCTTTGGGTGAGTTAAGAGAGGTAGGAGAGAAGAGGGAAGCATAGAGAGAGGAGTCACCGTCACCCCAACACTCCCTCCTTAGGATTTTCTCCTCAGTGCACACATTCCTTAGATCCTCTACAGGACTCAGGAGTCAGCCATGCAGGCTAACTGCATGATTACTTTCAAGCCCAGGCACTGGAACACAAGAAATTTTGCAGTTTGCTTTGGTCCGTTTGAATGTTAGATTCTACACCACAAATAAGTTGAAGAGTAGAGACGTAGGAACAGAGGCAGACTAATAAGAATGAAGTTTTATACAAATATATCTGATACATTAATGCATAGGAATACATAAATTAGGAACAAAACTTGGAGAATGGGTAGGTTGAACAACAGCCAATACAATCAGAAGTAGTTGGCATACAGCCAATTCCAAGTTCTGAGATCCATGTAAGAGGTAGGGTCAGTCAATTCAGTGATATTACAGTTAATGAGCATGCATCTCCACACTGAATCTTTTTAAGCTCTTTTGTACAGATGATTTGGACTTAGGTGCTTCTTAGAGTCCATTGCACCACATGTGTACAATAGCACATAGGAAAAGGGCATGTCGTTTCACATAAAAGATTGAGTTTTGCACTGAAAAGAAGTCTGTTCTTGGTTATAATTTGCAGAGGAAGATTTATCCCTCATTTGCTGAGATTGCTGCTCAAAGATATTTGCCGACACCTATGAAGTACTTCACAGGTAATAAAGATGGCATGAAGGCAAGGCAGGACTTTCCTTTTCCAAGGATGAGCATAGTTGATCTGACTCAGGAACTTCTACACACAGGGCTGGTCCCTCCAAATTTGGACGAGGCTCTGAGCATTCTCATCCAGAGTTTTACCTGAAAATTTATGAGCTTTTCACAAATCATTCCATTTACTCTTGGACGCGGAAGGGGAGAGGTGACCAGCAGCTCATTATGAATGGGGGAGATTCTAAGTTTTGTGACAAATGAAAACCTGTGCTGCCTTGTGACTAGAAAATTGGAATACTGAGGTCATCAAAGGATGGATTTGGCCATATCCCCTTACAAAATACCATGAGTATTTTGATAGGTGGGCCCTAAGTATGGAAGTTAGACAGATCTGGCAGTGGGGCATATGATGGATATTGCATGGTTAGGAGAGTCCCAGTTTTTCTAATCCAGTCAAGGACAGGTTCTTAATTGTTGGGTGACTCTTGCAGAAATAGATAGTTTTTTTTTTCATCCTGATGGTCCTTAGTGATGAAAGTAGGGACTGATGAAAGTGGGCACTCTAGGGCCTTCAGGCTTCCAAATTTTAATGAAATGTTTGTGACTTCTTATTTGTATGTCTTCTGATCAATGTTGGAAACACACTTGTGTCTTGAAAGACTTTTCTTAGATCCATGGTTGCTGTTTTCCTAATTATTTTATATCTAATTATATATAAAAATATCTAATTATTTTTCTTTGGCCTGACAGTCATTCCCAAAAGAAAAATCCCTAAATACACATCTTTTTCAGGATTGAGAATGCCTTTACAAGGTTGGTATTATAGTAGTGTTTCTTCCAAACTGTCTTCGTCTGTACTTGCCTTCATATAAGAATGTGTTATATGGAAAAAGCCTTGAATGCTTGATGGCCCTTCCATTCCACATTCTTATAGCGACTTTTAGACTATCTTGAAGTTTCTCCTTTTCTGAGTGTATCAGCCTTCTTTTGGTGGAACCTATGTTTCTGGGTGGTGGCCCATTTTCTCTATCTCCAAAATGTTCTATATCTAAATTTCTAAGGGATGTGGTCTTTGTGCCATTGGGATACGTCAGGTATGGGTAGATTCTTCTCAGTTCCATTATTCCCCCAAAACTCATCACCATGTTCTCCCTCTTTGACTGTAACATTACCTCTAGTATTCTTATCCCTTAAATTGTATGGGCCATATGGCTGAAGGTCCATCTTCTATATCTGCTTCCTACGGGCAAAGGGTGTGGACCTGTCTGTGTAAGGGAATGAATCTCATGCTAACTTAACATAACCCAGTGATAGTTTGTTGGTTTTCAAAGTTTTCAGTCTGAAATAAAAATCAGAGTAATTAGACAATACATTTTGTTTTCATTATTAAGTCATATACCTTCTGTATGTATATGAAGGTATAGCATATATAGAAGGTATAGCACAGCGGTAGGGCATTTGCCTTGCCTGCAGCCAGTCTGGCTGAGCTGGGTTCCATTCCTCCACCACTCTTGGAGATCCCGGCAAGCTACCAAGAGTTTCTTGCCCACACAGCAGAGCCTGGCAAGCTATCCGTGACGTATTCAATATGCCAAACACAGTAACAACAAGTCTCAAAATGGAGACATTACAGGACATTAGGGGAGGACAGTCTTTGTTTGGGCTGGAGTGATAGCACAGCGGTAGGGTGCTTGCCTTGCGCGCAGCCAGCCCGGCCAAGATGGGTTCGATTCCTCTGCCCCTCTAGGAGAGCCTGGAAATCTACCGAGAGAATTCAATATGCCAAACACAGTAACAAGAAGTCTCACAATGGAGACGTTACTGGGCCCGCTCGAGCAAATCGATGAACAACAGGAGGACAGTGTTGTTTGTTTTTTGTTTATTAAGTCATAAAAGCTAGACAAATAGTACAGTGGGTAGGTTGCTTTCCTTGCATGCAGCTCATCTAGGTTCAATCCCTGGAAACCCATGTTATCTCTCAAGTCCTGCCAAGAATGATCCCTGAGTGCAGAGTCAGGAGTAATCCCTGAACACCACTGTGGATGTGCGTGGGTGGGGGGGAGGGGGGCGGGGAGGAGAAAAGGGGTTAAACAAACGAACAAACAAATAAAATATTAGGCCATGGAGAAGAAACAAAGACTTTCTCTGACTCAAGGAGAACAGAACATTTAGAAAACAATAAAATAATGACTATATCACAATTTATTGTCCTCTTGCTTGGTTCTGATTAGTTTCTCCAAAGGAAAGTGCTATCTCTTACTTTAAAAAATATATTGTAATTGTGTTTTCATTTTTGTCACAGTAAAAGAACTTTGATTCAGAAAATTTTTGATAGTTGAGTTTCAGGGCAGTAATATTTCAATACCAGTGTCAATTTCCATTTACCAGTGTCCCATAGTCCCTCGCCATCCCAATCCCCTCTCCATTCCCACCCAATCCCATCCCCCTTATAAACTTGACAGGCACATTTTGATTTCAGTGGTTGCAACTTAGAACTCACATTGCAGTATTCTAAAGTCTGTGTTTTGTATATATGGCTATACCACTCACCCATATTACTAGTGCTACTGAAGCCCTGATGTCCATTCACCCACTACCTCCCATTCTCTTCTCCCCCACTCCACCCGCTGCCAGATTTCCCTTGTTCTCTGTCTTTCTACTCTCCAAACACTGGAGTAATGGGTGATCTAGGCCTCCCCCTTTTCCTACAGTGCATTTCCTCATACAGTTTTCTATATACCACAGTTAAGTGAGATCACCCTGTACTTATTATTCTTCAGGCTTACTTCACTCAACAAGATACACACAGTTTCAACCATGTTGCAGTAAATTGTGTATTTTCATCATTCCTTGCAGCTATCTCCTGCATCTGCTGGCCTACTAGGAGAATTACGTGTAACTTGGCTTTTAGAGCTGAAGAGTGAGATATGGGTTTTCTGAAAAATGACTTTTATAAGTCCCAGATTGATTTACAGGAGTAGATTAACTGTTACCTATCAGAGTCTGGTCCTCAGTTTAGGCATATGTAACATTTTATTCTGGAAGTATTGAGAGGTTCTCAGAATATCTTGATAGTTCATTTCCACTTAGCTGTTGATCCAAAGGGGACCAACAATGCTAAACAGCATTTTCATATTCTTGAATTGCTTTCTGCACCTGTCCTAGGTTAATGACATGAGTAGTTAATTCTAGACTTTCTAAGTAAAATAAGAAATGTGTGGTTAAAAAGTGTCTACCATACAATAGCTTTAAGTTTCAGTTGATAGTTTAAGTTTGACCCCAAGAGCTATTCTGCACCCAAGTAGGACTGTAGTTAAGAGTGAGAACCACAACTCAGATGTTTTTTGACATAACTCCCCCAGTATTACTTTTAGGGTGTGATTTAATTTGTCTACAATTCCTGATAATTGGAGATACCTGGGTGTTAAAAATTGATAATTTTTAAAGCGGAAGTTAAATCCTGGAAAACTTAAAAGTGAAAGAATTCCCATTGTCACTCTGCAGAGATTTGAGTAAGTCAAATCTAGGGATTATTTTCTTAACATTTTAAATATTCTCTGCTTTTTTTCAACCTGCAGAGAACACTTCTATCCACTCAGTGAAGGTTTCAGTAAGAACCAATGTATCCTGGAAATCAAGCTACAAGTGCCCTTGGGTAAATTCCTCATTGCTGGGCAGATTGAGTAAGAAGAAAAGGATTTCCACTAGTTTCATGAATAATGAAAACCACAGCCTTGCCATGGGAACTTCAACTCAAAAGAAAGAAATAATTGTTCTTACCCAAGCCTGCCAATTGGCAGAAAGACTTACAATAAACACCTATATTGATTCTAAATATGTTGTTAGTTCTCAAGCACATGCATATATTTGGAAAGAGGGAGGATTTTTAGCAAATAAAAATTGTCCAATAAAGCATAGGGAGGAAATTTTAAAATGCTTGGAAACAGTCCAGACCACAAAAGAAACAGTACTTATGCACTGCAGGGACCATCAAAAAGCAAATAACGAGATAATTAAGGAAAATGACCAAGTGGATCCATAGCTAGAAAGACCGCCCTTTAATATTGTTCAGTTATGGAACTTATACCACATTCAAAGAATATTTTTTATTAATAAGAAAACTTCCAAAGAGAAATAATGGGCAATGCTAGAAGGGAAGTTATTCCTGGTCCAATATGATGGGAAATTGTTAAGGATTAGATGAAACATTGCCATTAGAAAGAAATGCTCTAACAACATTAGTAAAAGCTGTGATCCAAAGAAAAGGACTAAACTGGACAGTTAAAGAGGAAGCTGAGGGCTGTGCTTTCTGTGATGTTAAGGGACCCAGGCCCTTTTGGCAACTTCATTTATCTGCTCAGATTTAGCTACATTTCCAGAGTGATTGTCATTATTCTGGTTGGTCAAATTAAATGTTCGAAACACATTTCTAGATGCTTGTGCCTCAACAATTTAAAAGGTTGTGCTCACAGTCTCTCACTACACACACTTTTGAATGCATTGGCTGTTCCTCCAGTTTTTATTCAGTACAGTGGACCATGAGAGTGTAAAGGTCGGACTACAGCTGAATCTTACGAAGACAATGTTTATGAGAAACAGCCTCGTTCCTGACGCTCCATTCGCTCTCAACGGAACCACCATCTCCAAATGCAACAGTTATATATACCTAGGCCGAGAAATCAACATGATGAATGACCTGGCACCTGAGTTATGCAGGAGGAAGAGAGCGGCTTGGAATGCCTTCAAGAGCGTTGAAGAAATAACTAAGAGGACAAAGAACCTCTAGCTCAGAGCACATCTCCTCGATTTCACTGTTCTTCCTGCATTAACATATGCCTCAGATACCTGGGCCCTACGAAAACAGGATGAGAACGCTATTTGGGTCTCTCAAAGAGGAATCGAAAGAGCTGTGCTTGGAGTATCATGCTTCACTCAAACGAGAGATAGAATCCGGAGTTCCGATCTCCGTCAATGCTCAAGAACCAGGGACGCTGTCTCATTTGCCAAGGCATCAAAAATCAGATGGGCTGGACAAGTAATAAGGTTTAGAGATGACCATTGGACTAGAGCCACTACTGACTGAATTCCACGGGACATCAAAAGATCACATGGACACCCACCTAAATATGCTCCCACTTCTTTGTCAAGACCCTGAATGATCAGTTTGAGGCTCTGCATCTGCATGTTCCTAGAACAAGCAGTTGCCACTGGACTATGCTAGCATGCAACAGGGATAAATGGAGACGTTACTGGCACCCACTCGAGTAAATCGATGAGTAACGGGGTATCAAGTGATCAAGTGATATATAAGTTATATATATATATATATATGGATATATAATCACCACTCAGAAAAAAACTCATAAATGTAGTACATATGAAGAATCTAAAACATTTTTTTGGATGGTGAACTGCCTATGTTTGAATTACTCTCTACAACCGATTCCTTTGGACAGAGCCAAAGGAACTGTTTTGATGCAGTTTTTTAGTGGTTATTTTGAACAAAAAATTATAAAATGGGAGAGGAGACTGAGAGACAGTACCCCAGGTAAGGACAGGCTTTTTGTTTGGGTCAACACAGGAACCATCTTTGGCACCACATCTCATTCCCCAAACTCCACCCTTGAGAACAGAGCCAGAGTGTAACCCAACATCCCTCCAAAAAATTAATAATATTAGATGAACAAATGTATTTGTTTGAATAGTGATTTCTAAATCTTAGAATCTCATAATTAAAGAACACTTTATTCTTTAGGGCAATGAAAGTAGGATTTATTCTTTTGTTTGGATACTGGGAATGGATCCATGGAAACACAGTCACCTTTGAATTATCTGTCCTATTAGGTGAACAGTATGAATCCAGCACCAACAAGGCTTTTAATTATTTTAAGATATTAATTAAAAAGGCCCATTTATTATAGGAATTCACCTATAAGTTGTAAAACAGTCTTTGTTGAAAGTCAAAACTAGGGGGCTGGAGCAATAGTACAGCAGGTAGGGTGTTTGCCTTGCACGCAGCCGACTGGGGTCAATTCCAAACACCCTATATGGTCCTCCGAGCACCTCCAGGAGCAATTTCTGAGTACAGAGCCAGATGTAACCCCTGAGCATCACAAGGTGTGACCCCAAAAATAAAAAAAATCAGAACTAATAGAGAACAAAGAAGAACTATTGATTGTAGTTTTGAGTATATTAACAAATGTATACTGAAATGTCAAAGGAAATAGTACAGGGGATAAAGTGCTTGCCTTGCATGTAGCTAGCCCTGGTTCCATCCCAGCTTCTTTCAATAAAACCTACTCTATTGTTGAATTCTCTCCCTTTGACAAAATTCCTTCCTTCTTTGTATTAATCTATGTTCTCCCACTTCTGCTCACATTATACTCACCATCTCTTTTAATATCACTTCATCCTGACTTAATCATACAATAGTTTAAATACCTTTCCATATTCCCAGTTTGCATGCCTACCATTTATTTCACAAAGTTAAACAAAATGCACTACTTTAAAATTGCTAATACACTTAATTTTTAATACACTTAATTTCTTTCAAAGGTAGGCCAAGAAAATCATTATAAGTAATTCAAGGTAAAGTGTGTTTTATTTTGTATAAATATGAATAAAAGGAGCTTTTGAACAGTAAGCTAACTAGAAACAATTAATTGACAATTTATTTTCTTACTTCCAAAATAAAATGACAAGAAAACTGGTATGTTATCTTTTGAAATTTTTTTCATGTACTTTAATATATTTAGTCCACATACTCATACACATCGGTATGTATGATTATCACGTCTTTTATTTTATACACTTCGATCAAAATTTCAAACAATAAGAAAATTCTGAAAGTCCTTTGTCAGGCAAGGTTAAACAATAACAACCCAAGTGGATTTTTGGATAAAGGTACTAGCTGAAAGAAGAGAAAACGAGTTGGTTTTCTCTGTTTCAACAAGCATGTATGGGATAATATTGGTAGCGACTTGAAAAAGAATTACGCTCCATGTAGGGCCAAGGTTAAGACTAAGATATTAGAGGCTAGGAGAGCAAAGTAACTACAACAGTTCATATGCTTTTGAGAGTATTTCTTTGTATGGGAGAGATTGATTTTCCCACAACTTTTCCCAGTACCCCGACGTTTAGTCTTTATTAAATGACCCAAGAAAATATGAGCGGCCGAGAAGGCTTAGATTTCCTTAGCCCACAGTTATATATACTCAATAGAGTTTTCACTAAAATTACTGAGAGTTTTATAAGAGTAAATGAAATCAACCAAGTGTACTATTATTTCAACAGTGTACATGAAGCTTTTGTTGTTCTTTCTTAACTCAATTCTGTAATTTTTTCAGAATTCTATAATCAGCTTCTCACGGATGTAGCTACAGTGTTAATAAATATGAAAAAGATTTTATGTTAAAAATTTGGCTCACTGCATGCATTTTTAATTTAAGAGAATAAAATTATGCATCTTTTTTTCTCTATTTCCTCCACAAAAATACTTTGAAGTAAATTACACTGGGCATTTCTTCTTTCCAAGAAATGACTTCAACTAGAGATCAGAACAAAGATACTTTAGCTGCTCTTGGTTCCTTATCTAAAAATAATGAGAACCACCTTTTTCTCTGACAATTTAAAAACTCATACTCAAAAAAATAAATAAAAAAAGTATGGAAGCGCTCCAGATATAATAGAAACCAAAGGGTCAAATTGATACTACAATGGACAGGGTACTTGCCTTGCACAAAGCTAATCCAGGTTTGATCCCTGTCACTGGATCTGGTCCCCTGAGCCATGCCAGGAGTGATCCCTTAGTGCAGAATGAGGAGTAAGCCCTGAGCACTACTGGAGTGTGGCCCAAACAAAATACAAAAAAATATGAAGGGAGAGCAAATATTCCCTGCTTTCAAACCACTCAAATTCTGGAATATATTATATCTCAATGTATTATATTGAGATTATGGATCTCAATGTATTATATCTCAATGTACTGGATTATATCTCAATGTATTATATCCCAATGTATTATATCTCAAATTCAAGAATTTGAGATATTTGAGATTTGATAGGCATTTTCTTTCCATGCTGACAATGCAAGTTCAATTTCAGACACCTAATATTCCCCCCGAGTCCCTCCTGGGGTGATACATTAGGATAAAGCAAGGAGTAAGACTTGAGCACCTCCGGGTGTGGCCCCCAAGGTCACTCAAATATGCATCTTGGTTTTCTGTTCTCCACATTACTAAATTTTTACATTTATTTTTCACATTGCTTTCAGTTTTTAGTTTTGCTTTTATTTTTCACTTGCTTTGGAATTTTTTGTCTTCTTAGTTTTATTTTCCTTCTAGTAACCTGATTTTCTCCTATTCTTATTCCAACTCAATGAAGTACATTACCATGTTAATTTTTCTTATTGTTTTTATTTCCTATTCTAAGAAATATGCATAAAATGATTACTGAGCCAGGAGTAACCCCTGTGCATCGCTGGGTATGACCCAAAAAGCAAAAAAAATTAAAAAAAAAGAAAAGGTGGTTTAATGTTGAGTCTTAATCTAGTCACAGGTCATCTAACATCACTTTTATTTCATTCTAATAACAGAATAGGTCAGACAAAATTCGGTGTAATAGGAAACTACAGAAGGACTCAAGAACTGAAGGCATAATACAGTGAAGTTAATTGGGGCACTTTCTGGAGAGTATCCAGCAATATGCACAGTTCATTAAAAATATATACTGTACATATCATATTGTATTCTATGCTCTAAAATTCATTATTTATTAATATCTTATTATCTATAACATTGTATAAGACTTCCCTCTTCTTGGAATTTTTCTCTACTCTAAACACAAGAAGAGACCTGGACACTCTATCCTTTTTTCCCTTTCTCTAATTCAGTCTTAAACTTCTACAGACAGAATTCTCCATAGTATTTCCCAATAAATTATTTTTAACCACTTGCAATATAAACACTCAGAGCCATTGATACAGTCACATCAGCAAAATGGTAAATAACTCCCCACAGAAGCATTGAAAAACAAGCAGAAACTGTCAAAATCAACTTTAGAAAACATCCAAAATTTACAGGAAACCAAGCAAACACTGAAGCAGAGAAAAACACCACTTTAAAATGGCAGGAAAATTTCGTAGCTGTTTTTTGAGTCCTGCTTACATTAGCATCCTAACATTCTGGTGATCTTAAGCCTTTGAAATATTAATGCACCTGATGAAAGCAGGTGATTTTTAGTGATATTATAAAGTCCTGCTCTGGCCAACGGTTCACATCTGCTGGTATCTGGTAGGTTATGGGGCGTAATAGCTCAAACTAGTTGGTTAGTGACTAAAATTGTGGGTACATGTACCCACAATAGTAGCTTTTCTACTCCCTTTGTTGTTCCTAGGGAATTTTTGTAGTGGCCAGTATCAGTTTCAGCAAGGTTCACCTTCAGAAAAATTATCTTAAAGTTAGTTGTACCAGGAGTAGCTGTCTGAATGCTGGGCTTCAGAGGACGCTAGATTGTTCTTGATTCAGTGTAAAGTTGAAGTTATTTCTGTGAAAACACAGCATTCAGCACACTCCTGCCTTTGGTTGGCATGTTACATCTGACTTCGTCTTGCCTGCCCTCTTTCTCTCTCCATCTACTTCTCTTCTCTCACTCTACTCCAAGTTATCTATGGTCCTGTGGTCCACAGAACTGAAAATTCCTGTGATGATGTCTATGTTCTCTGGTGAACTTTATTCCCTCAATGCGAACCCGCCCATCACACACTGTAGGAAATTTCTTTCAACTCTGATTTGACGTGTTCTTTGTGTTGATGCCCCAGAAATGCTCTCAGAACTGTTCATATCCTGCCATTCTGAACTATATTGGTGTATTAAATTGTTAGCTCTGTCATAACAAAGTATCATCGGCAAGTGGGTTAAATCATATTTTCTCACTCTGGAGGTTAGACATCTAAGATTAGTTGCTGTTAGGCTACTTTCTTCTGTTGCCTTTTCCCTTGACTTGTAAGTGAAAATTATTATATTTTCATATGGTCTTCCTTCTGTATATTCATGTCCGATATTTTTCTTCCAATAAGATTATGTTGGCGTTCACCCTGGGGATCTTCTTTAAACTTAATCACTTCTTTGATTTTGTGTTATTTTTGTTTTGGAGGCCACACCCAGCTGTGCACAGGGCTTAATTCTGTTTCTGTGCTCAGGAGTCACCATTGCTGGTGCTCAGGTGACCATATGGGATTCTGGGGATCACACCTGTGTTCACTACATGCAAAGCAAACACCCTACCCATGTACTATCTCTCTGGACCCCTTAGTTGCTTTTTTAAAGACTACTTCTACAATAGGAGAAATAGCACAGCTGTTATTGCCTTTGCATTGTATCTGATTGACCTGAGTTTGATCCCTGGCACCACAAAGGTCCCCAGAGCCCAGCCAGAAGTAAGCCTTGAGAGCAGATCCAGGAGTAAGCCCTGAGCACAGACAAGTGTGATCCCAAAACTAAAACCAACAACCAAACAAAAAAGATTACTTCCAAGGGCCAGAGAAATAGGATAGTAGGTAGGGGGCTTTTTGCACTTGGCCAGTCCAAGTTTGATCCTCGGCACCCCATACAGTTCCCTGAGACCCACCAGGAGTGATTCCTGAGTGTAGAGTCAGGACTAAGGCCTGAGCATCTCAGCCTGCCACCCCCAACCCAACCCACCCCCCAAAAAAGTCTACCTCCAAATATAACACGTTCTGAAATATTCAAGATAAATTTGAGGCAATGGACAAATTTCATCCAAGACAGATAAGTTATTTTAAACATTCACTTCCTTATCCTCCCTTCCTAAAATCATTGAAGTGGCTAACCATGAGTATTCAATTTGATTAGGTTGCTGGTTGCTTGGCTGAGGTGCTCACTGAGGATCACAGACTTGGTGCAGTGCTGTGAGTGAGTCACCCAGGCTCACATGGGTTAGCTGTGGGGGTCATCGGAGTCAAAGTTTATCATCGCAGTGTTCACACAGACTAGATTGTGGAAGAGGAGAGACCTTTTGTGGCATTACCAGAGATCTCAAGTGGCCGTGCAGCGTGAAGCAAGCTTAGAGCTGTACGAAGATGCAAGGACATAACTTGCAGCCTCACATCTACAATATAGATACTATTGATCCCTCTGGACTCTCTCAGCACGAAAGTAACTCTCTTCATGGTGAATTACTTAAGGACATAAACTTATTCAATAATAACAATGGCAACAGCACACAACAGAGACGAAACACAGAACATTCATCTGCATAACATCTTGTAAGATAAGCATTAAGTGAGATTGAGTAATATTACACAACTAATCTTGAATTATATAGCTCATACTACCCAAATCTACAGTTCAAATCAGGTATTTTCTCCATTTCACATTCACATTTTGTCTTAGCACAAGAATCATTCATTTCTACAATGAGAGAAGAAAAATTATCCTCCAACACAAGATTGTCTTTCTTTAAAAATCTACAGAAATTTCCACATTTGCTTACCAGTTTTTCTCTGAGGAAAACTACCAGATTCTGTTTTGTAATAAAAATAACTTTACTTAACTTGTGTTATTGAAAGTATTTTGACTGTTGATCCACTATGAAATCAAGAAAAAAATATGATTAGCTTGAAAAAAATCAGTTCTGTTTTAGCATTTAGCAAATATTTATCTCATCAATACTTATCTCTACAATCTCTACAATCTCGAGTATTTTGCCCACACGCCAAAGCCTGGCAAGCTACCTGCGATGTATTCGATATGCCAAACACAGTTACAAGTCTCACAATGGAGACGTTACTGGGCCCGCTCGAGCTAATCGATGAACAACGGGAGGACAGTGCTACAATGCTACAATCTCTAAACAGAAAACTTACCTACCTTTTATCTTCAATCTCATCTAGGAATATAAAGCAAGAGATTGATGAGAAGCAGCAGGACATAGGGACCAAGCGCATTAAGGGTAGATGCATAATGTTCTGAGATTTAGTTTTATTTCCAAAGATATAATTGCAAGGGAAAGTTATAGATTTTAAAATAGTTTTATAATAAAAGAATCAACTTCATTAGTATGTCATATGTTATTTTTTGTTTGCTTTTGTTTTGGGGTCAGACCAGCAGGGCTAATGAGACCATGCAGTGCCTAGGATCAAATTTGTGCTTCGACAAGCATGCATACTTTGCTCCCCAGCCCTTTGTGTCATCTTCTTGGTCCTTCATATATTTTCTTCATCTCCTCTGTAACTTTGTCCTATTTGTTTTGTTGTCCTTGTATATTTTCATTTTTTTCTTAAGCAAAGTGCTTATTCATTATTAAATGTTTTCAAAGAATACAAGTTTGAACTGCTTGTCACCTTAATTTTATACTTTTTCTCCGATCTATTCAGTTCTCTGAATATTATAGTTATCTACATTTGTAAAATGTTCTCTTGCTTATTGTCTTGATTTAGTGACATTTTCATTTAAATTTTGATAGCACTTTAAATTTTAAATAAAATTTATGAGGCTGGAGAATAGCACAAGCGGTAGGGCGTTTGCCTTGGTGCAGCTGACCGGCCGAGCCGGGTTAGATTCCTCCACCCCTCTCGGAGAGCCAGGCAAGCTACCGAGAGTATCTTGCCCGCACAGCAAAGCCTGGCAAGCTACCCATGATGTAGTCGATGTGCCAAACAGAGTAACGAGAAGTCTCACAATGGAGACGTTACTGGGCCCACTCGAGCAAATCGATGAAAAACGGGAGGACAGTGCTATAGTGGTACAGTGCTTTGAGGAAGTTTCTGTTCATCTCTTCTCTTCTTCTCTCATTTAGTTTATACATATATAAGTATCTTTAAAGTTTTCACCTTAATTGAAGTATTAGATCACACACATATTTGTGTGCATATATATACACACACATATATATTTGTGTATGTGTATATATATATATATATATATATACATATACACACACAAATACACACACATACACGGAGAGAGTATAGCAGTAAGATGTTTGACTTGTACAAATGCGTTTGTTCCTCAGCACTTCACATGGTCCCTGAGACCTGCCATATCCCTTAATTCCAAGCCAGGAATAATTCCTGAGCAATAATAAACGTAGACCCCAAGCCAACCAAACAAACAAAAAGCCAAAAACAAACCAAGGTTTGTTTATGGTCCAAAGCTTAATTCACTCTATATCAGTTATTGACACTTATCACTGACAAGTCATCTTTTGTTATTTTCTACTATCTTTGGGTAAACGTTCTTTGAAATATCCTGTACTTGCTACAGGGCAAGTAATGCATTACAAATTTGCTTCCCCCAATCTCACCCATCTCACCCCAGAATCAATCTATTTATATATAGCAAAAAAAAAAAAGATCTACTACATTGCTAAGAGCACCATCATTTCATTATTTTTCTATTTTTAATCTGCCATTTTACCCAACCACTGAGTTTAAATTATGTGTCTTTAAATTTTAAAAGATTCTACCCAGTTATTTATAAAATCATTCCTTTCTCAAATTCCAAATACATATATGTACATATATTTATACACAGATGTACTTTTTTGCTATGGCTCATTTGATAATTATAACATCTGATGCCTTTTCTGATATATATATAATTATGATATTTATTATAGATTGGTATTGCTTTTTACTCGAGCAGGCCCAGTAACGTCTCCATTGGAGAGTTTGTTGCTACTGTGTCTGGCATATCGAATACTCTCGGTAGCTTGCTGGGCTCTCCGAGAGGGGCGGAGGAATCGAACTCGGGTCGGCCATGTTGGCCGCTTGTAAGGCGAACGCCCTACTGCTGTGCTATCGCTCCAGTCCCGGTATTGCTTTATTTAATAATTTATTTTATAATTGTTTTTACAATGTTTATATAAACATTATCTGTGGAAATCCTCTAAGTCAGGTTTAAAATATACTTCTTAAGAAAGAATTTTAGTTTTAAGACCTAAATTTCTGGGAACTTTCCTTCTTTTCCTCTTCCTTCCTTCCTTCCTTCCTTCCTTCCTTCCTTCCTTCCTTCCTCCCTTCCTCCCTTGTTTTCCTTCTGTCTTTCCTTCCTTTCTTCCTCCTCACACTCCCCCTCCCCCTGCTTTATCAGGTTTTGTAATCTTTGGTCATTCACCAGCTTGATTTGAATCAGATACTTCAAATTAGCACCCAACTGCATGACTTCATCTTTTTCTTATAGACAAGTAGCAGCATATATTCCACTCTATATATAACCAGGTTTTTTATACACAATCATCCATTCTTGGACACTTGGTTGTTTCCAGATTCTAGCAGTTGTAAACAGTGCTGCAATGAACATAAGAGCATACATGATCTTTTCAGAATAGAGTTATTGTGCCATTGGTGAAGGTACCCCAAAGTTAAATTTCTAGGTCATATGAAAGTTGAATTATTAGTTTCTGTTTTCAACAAATGTTGAATCAGTTGACATGTCCACCAGAAGTTTCTTTCCTCCCACATTCCTGCTAACACTAATTGTTTTTATTCTTTTGGATATGTGCTAGTCTTGCTGGTGTGAGGTTCTATTTCATTAATGTTGTGATTGAATTTCCCTGATAATAAGTTAGGTACATTTTTTTTATCAGGGAAATTCAAATTTCAGCATCAATAAATTAGTCCCTCATACCAGTGTGGATCTAAAGTAAGGACTAATGGAATAGTCCTGAGAACCAAAAGACAGATCATCAGATATATGTAGAGCTACCTATGACAAAGGAGCAGATCACATGAAGTGGAGCAAGAAAAATTTCTTCATCCAATGTCATTAGGAACTCAGACCCCCTATCTCACACATGCATAAAAGTTAATTCAAAATAAATGAAAGATGTCAATATCATAACTGAATCCATAAGTTATATTAAGGGAAACATAGGCAAAACTTTTTGTGATTTTGAATCCAGATACAACTTTGATGATTCACTTTATTTTCTCTATTTCCATCTTCAGAAAGACGGATACATTTTCAACCAATCACTGTGAATGGAGATTCAGAGTCCCAAATTCTCATTTCTTTAGCTTTTTCATACCCCAACTAGAAGCAAGAGAATTTTCTCTTGTTCTTTTTTACCAGTAGTTATTTTCCTTATCCACTCTTTCATTAAATATGAAGGTTTTAGGTGTAACTCCCATCCTGTACAGATAAGTTTGATCTCTGCTTCTTATCTTATCATGGTTATTAAAATCAAATCTTTGTCAGGTGTATGCAAAACATGACCTGGGGTCAAGTCTATTCTATTTTTCATTTCATTTCATCATCCTGTTATTCGTTGATTGCCTCGAGCAGGCCCCAGTAACGTCTCTTTCATCCTAGCCCTGAGATTATATTCAAGGCTATTTAGGAGAATGAGACCCATCATTGTTACTGGTATTTGGCATATTTGGTACGCCACGGGGAGTTTGCCAGACTCTGCCCTGTGGGCAGGCAACATTCGATAGCCTGCAAGTTTGTCCAAAGTAGGAATAAGACAATAAGATGTCATAAAAAAAAAGTTCTGTTAAGATGTCGCGGCCGCGCGGTTCCGGGATCTGGATTTTATAGTCTCTGAGTCTTGGCCGCTGATGGGATTACACGGCGTCAGGGGGCCAGGTGGTGGGTGTGACCCCCGCCTACTGGAATTTGGAGGATCTGGGTGGAAGATGCTCGACTCCAATTTGAGTAGGCTTGGAGGTCTCAGCCCCGGAACCCGCGTGGCTTTGTCCCTCTGCCAGTACCTTCATGTGTGCGGATAGCACACCCACCACCTGGCCCCCTGGCGCCGTGTAATCCCATCAGCGGCCAAGACTCAGAGACTATAAAATCCAGATCCCGGACGAGAACAGTGCAGTCTCTGCCCCCGCGCCTGGGTCTTCCTTCCCGGAGCCCCTCGGAGGGGAGCGGGTTGAGCTTTCCTCCCCGCCCCGACCAGGGCTCCGGCAGCCAAAGACCTCCAGGACCAGCCACCACCATGCTGAGACCACTCTCCGCACACATGAAGGTACTGGCAGAGGGGCAAAGCTACGCGGGTTCCGGGGCCGAGACCTCCAAGCCTACTCGAATTGGAGTCGAGCATCTTCCACCCAGATCCTCCAAATTCCAGTAGGCGGGGGTCACACCCACCACCTGGCCCCCTGACGCCGTGTAATCCCATCAGCGGCCAAGACTCAGAGACTATAAAATCCAGATCCCGGATGAGAACAGTGCAGTCTATTCTATAGCCTTTTCTTTATGTCCTGTGAGACTTCCATGTTTTTAAGAGTGGGATTGAAAGTTATCATATAAGTATCCAAAATGCTAAATTTTGCTACTTGCTTATATAAACTAAAATATACACTTTGGCTAACTCTATAAGATTTAGTCAATTGCTATATGGCGGGTAGGGCGCTTGCCTTACAAGCGGCCAACATGGCCGACCCGAGTTCGATTCTTCCGCCCCTCTCGGAGAGCCCGGCAAGCTACCGAGAGTATTCGATGTGCCAGACACAGTAACAACAAAGTTTCCAATGGAGACATTACTGGGCCCGCTCGAGCAAATCGACGATCAACGGGAGGGCCTTTACCTTTACCTTTACCTTTACCTTACCTATAATATTTAGTCAATTGCTGTTTTAACTATCAGAATTTACAATCAGTGGGAGCGCACTCTCACGTCAGACTACCATGTTTCTCATGTTGATTCATTTATGGATCCCAAAATTTCTATGACACACTTCAGAAATAATTCATGGATTTAAAAATAAATTTTGTATATTTAATGTACATATTTAAATGTTTTTCTCCCTAGAATCTTATTTGACATATACTTTTGGATCCGAATAATGGCAAAAATGTTTAAAATTTAAACAACCTACCATTAAAAGAAGTAGATGTTTTAAACATACTTGCACCTAGTAAAACAGTGAGACACAAATATTTTTATTATATAGAGCTCTGTTCATTTGCTTAAATAAGTACTTTTCTTTGTATATATGCAGGTATGTTTATTTACACATACATGACTAGGATATATTTTTTATACATTTGAAATTCATTAATGTATATAAACATTAAATCATGGTGTTGTTCATACACAGATATATACTGTGTATTAAACTGTGTATTTTTTATATTTATATACACTGAAATGGAAGACAAATTAGATTTTATATACTTATGGAGATATATAATGTGTATATATTTGAAATTAAGATATAGATAAGTTATTTATTGAAGGTTCAAATATAAAATAAAATATTCAGAGTTAAAATGATACAAATAATATTATTAATTACATAGTTAACACATTATGTAATGTGTTGCCTAATTATTCACTGCACCATTATTCATTAAAGCACTGAACAAGCACAATAGCTGGGGTATGGAATCAACCTAGGTATTCACTAACAGATGAGTGAATAATGAAAGTGTAGTGTATACTCATGATAGAATACTACACAGCTGCAAGGAAGCATGAAAGATTGCAATTCACTGCATCTTGGATGGAACTGGAGGATATCATGTTAAGATGAAGTGAGTCAGAAGAAGAACAAATACTGAATAATCTCATGTATTAGTGGTATATAGAATAACAGGCTCATGGAATACAAGATATTAAAGGGGGGATACCTAGATTAACCTTGACCCAGTATAATATGAGAAAACCCAGGGAAGGAAAAAAAAATTCGAGAAGATTAAGAAGAGGTAAATGGGAGATAACAAGGGGATTTGGGCACATGAGTGGTGTAGAGCTGTATTACATGCATACATCTAAACCACAGAGCCAACAACACTGAAAACATGAGAACCAGCTGAAACAACCAAACTTAAAATTGTGTCTTCCAGTGGGCAGACTAGGGTGTTGGAGGGAGCGGACCAGGGAAAGAAAGTCAACAGCAGTGGAAGGATTAGTGCTGAGCTTAAAATTCAACCAGGAATAACGTTGTTAATCATGGCACCTTAACAGATTCTTTTTAGACTATACATGCATAAATATTATGTGTGAAAACACCCCAAAATAGTAAATATATGTGCAATGTATAATTGCAATATATAGATATATTGGTGCCAGAGAGAGAGTGCAGTGGGTAGGGCACATCTTGCACACACAGATCTGGGTTTAATCCCCAGAAAACCGTATGCTCCCACCAACTCACCAGAAGTGATCCCTGAGTGAAGAATCAGGGGTAACCACTGAGCACTGTCTGGTATAGATCCCAAATAAAATATATAAGAATATTAATTATGCAATTAATGTATTATATATGTTATCTAATAGTGCATACTTATGTATACTATAAGTACATTTATGTATACTATAAGTAATGTATCATTCAAGTACATTATTTAAATAGATATGTAAATATGAATATGTTATGTGAATATGTATTAATATTTACATATCTGTATACATCTCACATTTTATATAACTTTATGGCTATATGTGACAAATAAATGTTATTTTATATAAATTTATTACAGATATATTTTAGATTTCATATAAATATCTAAAGTTAATGACTGTCCTCCCGTTCATCGATTTGCTCGAACAGGCCCAGTAACGTCACCATTGTGACAATTGTTACTGTGTTTGGCATATTGAATACGTCATGGGTAGCTTGCCAGGCTTTGCCGTGCAGGCGAGATACTCTCAGTAGCTTGCCTGGCTCTCTGAGAAGGGCGGAGGAATTGAACTCGGGTCGGCCATGTTGGCTGCATGCGAGGCAAATGCCCTACCCCTGTGCTATCGCTTCAGCCCAAAGTTAATGACAAGAACATATAAATATTATACTATCATCATGTATATAATTAATTTCCTCTAAAGCCATCCACTATAAGTAGAATGTGATCAAGCCTGAGACCAAAGTAAATTATAAGTCTATCAAAATGTTTATATTCATTAGATTATCATCTCTCTGAAATTTACATCCTACGATAAGAGAACAGCAGAATCACCTAAAAGCTATCAAGAGGGACTGGGATCCTTTGTTTTATTTTATTAAGAATTCCAGGGAAATTTAGTACATTGTATCATCACTATCTACTTCCACAATATTTTCATCATTCTACAGGGAAACACCACAAACATTAAATCCTTTTTTTCTGCACCACACCTCCTAACTTCAGGTATTTCTCTCTGAATTTTTCTATTATGGACATTTCATGTATATGGAACCAAACAATATGAGACCATACGCTTTTGCTTTTATTCAATGGACAGCTTTTCAAATTTCATCCTTGTTGTATCATGCAAAAGTATTCCACTATCCTTTATAACTAAATTTATTAAATGTTCTATTATATTGACTTCAAATTTTCAGATAATTAGTGTCTGAAGGAATTTCAACAGCAAGCTGCTTTTTTGGAGACCTTTTGTGTGTCTCTGGATCATGGCCCTTAAGGAGCTTATGTATTAGCCTGGAGACAGGGTCCCATGGGGATGGGGGCTAAGGGGAACCGGCTCATTCCCTGTCCCTTGAGGCCTGGAGTTTGCCATCACTGAACTCTCGTATCTGCACTTCTCATTGGGTTCTGAAAGTTGGGAGCTACCGGGGTTTTTAGGGACAGGTGGAGGGACAACCCCTACACCTGTCTAAGGCACCTGGGTAGAGTTAGGCTGGCTAAAAATCCAGAGACAACTCTGCAATGAGCTGCTCGGTTTGGAGATTTTTTTTGTGTCTCTGGATCATGGACCCTGGAGGTTCTAGGTTCTTTGGGCTGGAGCGATAGCACAGTGGGTATGATGTTTGCCTTGCATGCCGCTGACCCAGGTTCGATTCCCCACCCCAGGTAGGGAGTATTTGACATCAAATTTCAACATTATAAGTTCAACGTACACTGTAGCTGTGAAATGATGAGAAAATAACATTTAATTTTAAGTATGGACTTTAAATTTTGTATGCATTGTCACATTATAATCATCATTTTGTTTGTTTGTTTTTAATATAGTGACACTCCAGCTCTCACTAATTGAGAATCTTCATTTATAGTGTTTGAATATCTGAATGAGTTTTACTTACTTGTGTGATATTATATACAATCATTGTTAAGATGAACAGAAAGAAAGCAAAGAGGCTACTTAAGCTGTTAATGTAAAAAGGATTATTTTATAAGTATCCATTATTCTGATTTATATACAATTACATCTACATATATGGAGTTCTAAATACCTACTCTTCTATTTAAATTCACAAATTGTGACTTATTTTAATAAAGTTATAACTTTCTTTAATTTTGTTTCCTTCATTTCAGATCAATTCAAACTACACTAAGCATATATATATATATATATAAAATGATATATCTATGATGATTTACCATCACTAAATTTCAACTGTTTTAAACTTTCTTTTAAGAAGTGACCATAACTATATAAACACATTCAGCTTTTCAAACAAAATTTTCTTAGCAAATACCATAACTAGTATTGATGCAAGTAAACAAAACTCTTCAAAATATACATCTAAAATTAGTTATTTACAATAATTCTAAATATTTTATATCGTCATTGAAAGAAACAGTTTCATTTCGGTTCAATAACTTGCTAAAATAAATGCTATAAAGTATATACTATAACTTAAATAAACAAGATTCAAAAATTAATGGAAAAACAAAATTAGTTGCTGGAGGTTTTCTCCTCTGGGGCCTCTGTTTGGGTAGAGAGGGGAACTTACTTGCCCCTCTGGTTTGCCTCAAAGAGACAGACAGGCAAGGGGTCTAGAGACATTTCTGAGGTGTGTTGATCCATGTTGCTATCTCTTCTGAGGGCTTTATTTCTTAGTCTCTGGATCATGGACATTAACTGGGACTCTTGGATCTTGGTGCACATATTCTTCAATTCTCTGGGAAATTATTATCTATAATTTATTTTGCTAATTGTACGACATCAAGTTCATCTTCCTATTTCTCTGAGATTCCAATAATTCTTGTATTGTTCCTCTAGAATTCATCCCATATTTTGCTGGCATCCATTCATTTTTCTTCAGAATTGTCTCCATTTACGTTTGTTGACTATAATTTTTCTGCATCTCATTTTGGTGCTCACTGATCTTTTTCTCGATTGCTATAATTTTGCTGCTCTGGCTTTCTGACCCTTTTTCTGTCACTTCTGATTGCAGTTTTTCATTTCCACTTTCATAACTTCTTGTGCTTTTCTGACTACCTGTACCATCAATTCTTTGAGTTCATTAAACAACTTTAACATGATGTCTCTAAAGTCAGTATCTAAGAATTTTAACTGCTGGTTGGTACTGGTACAGCCTTCCAGGATGTTCACTCATTGAGACTGGTGAGCTTCTATGCAGCTTCCCACTGAATTTTCTGAGGGTGAACCTTTGCCTCAGGCCTTCTGTGAGTTTGGGAGGGTTTAGCTGAGTGTTGTTGTTTTCTTTCCTTGCTGTTCCTCACTCAGAGACAATAGATACAAATGTGTGCACTGTGAGATGCAATAAGTACAGCTGCAGTACACATGCGAGCCTGTGCTTCAGGGAACAAGCAATATGGGATGCAATTATGGGTCCAGGGTACAGCTGTAAGCCTGTGAGTTTGGACGAGAAAGTAGAGGGTCTGGAATGTGAAATTTGGTCTACTTAGATGGCAGAGGTCAGGCACACTGTCAGTTACACGGGAGGAAAATCTGCTTCTGGTTCCAAAAAAGGCTTCAGGAATGTCGATTGGAAACCTAGACTCACCTGGAAAGTTTAATGAGTGACAAAAAGCTCTGGGACTGCTGAGGTTCCTGCTTTTATGAACTTCATTTACCATATATTACAGATCATCATCACAGTAGATAATCACGAGAGCTTGATATTCTCACAACGTAGCTTACCCATATCAGTGTTAAGAATAAACACTAATAGTAGGTTTAATATTGTTTTTCCATGAATTTCTGAATCTTCTTTATTTAATTTATAGTATTTATCTTATCACATTTATTTTAGCAAGTTACTGAACCAAAATGAAACTGTTTCTTTCAACGCCGATATTAAATATTTAGAATTATTGTAAATTACTAATTTTAGATGTATATTTTGAAGAGTTTTTGCTGCCATGCTCACGGCTGTTCTGACCCATGAGTGAATTTGCTGTATAACCGTATTTTTTATTTTAAAATTCCTGGAGTGCACAACCATATTCGAAGCTGAGAGACATCTCATACTTTACACCACTGATGTACCAATAGTAGCACAAGATATTTAATGGGGTTTAAAGTAGATGGCAACCAATCTCAGGGGGGAGGAAAAGAAATATATATATATATGCATATATATATATATATACACACAGACATATATGTACACACACACAAAAGGCTTAACCTTTAACAACATGTTAGTAATCTCTTGTAGAAGGCCTTAATGGCACCAGGTGAAATACAACAATATTCACACTGTGTTTTGGATTGTTTTTAGTGGATTATTCATAATAAGCAATACAAAATAAATTATTTCATTTCTGCTTTGGGGGCAGGGTTTGGAAATAGTCAAAATAAGTTGAGGAAAGGTGTAATGGTGATGGGATTGTTTTCCACTCACCATTATTAAATATGATAAATTGTTGTGAACAACTTTATAAAAATTGAATTAAAATTTACAAAAAGACCCAAGAGTCCTGAAGGACACCAGACAAAATAAACCGAATAAAAAAATTGCCAAAAGGGACTGAGATATGGTGATACAGTTGAAGGAGAAAGGTGGAGGGCCTAGTGAATTTAGTTGGTCACTTTAAAACTCACCCATGGAACAGGTCGTCCATCAGAATACATCAGGGAATGGCTGGGGTGGAATATGGTAGCAGATCAAAGGAAGTCCCCAGTCCCATCTCTCTTTCTCTTCACTCCCTCCCTGACCCTCCCTCTTTTCACAGAATGTGGGATCATGTAGTATGATAGAACACCCAGACAGATGGCTGAGTTCAGGTAGACCCAGAGAGGGACAGACTTACACACATGGACACCCAGAAATGCTCAGGATCAGGAAGGGCTCAGACACCCAGGTAGTGACAAGGTGCTGCGCGCAGGAGACTCACCCACATGCACATGGCCATGGTCCGTGACTACGGAAGCCAGAACGGGATGGCAGAGACTGCAGGGGTACAGCAAAAGGTTGAGAGCAGGGACCTCCATCAGCCACTTGTGGCCCGTGGCTGGAGACTGAGGAAAGCTTTGAAAACAGGAGAGAGAGTGACTCAAGGATGGGACCTGGTCAGCGTTCATGGGAGACTAATAGGGGAGAGACAGACTTCATTCCCAGGATGGGAAACTTCAGAGACAGGATGTCATTCCGGGTAAAAGAGAGGTCGGGACATCGGGGGAGGGACTTGTAACCATCTACTTTAAACATACAATAAACCCTAATTATTAATCTTCTGAGTTTTGTATGAAAATCTGCACATGTATGTTCATTGTTACACTGTTTACAATAGCCAAAATCTGGAAAAATCTCTAGTGCCCAAGAACAGATGACTGGTTAAAGAAACTTTGGTACATCTACACAATGGAATACTATGCAGCTGTTAGAAAAGATGAAGTCATGAAATTTTCATATAAGTGGATCAAGATGGAAAGTATCATGTTAATTTACATGAGTTAGAAATAGATGGACAGGCATAGAAATATTGCACTTATCTGTGAACTATATAGTAACAGAATGGGATATTAACTCCCGGGGTAGTAGAGATAAGGACCAGGATGTATGCTCCAGGGCTTGGAAGCTGGCCTCACATGCTGGGGGAAAAGGCAGCTCAGATAGAGAAAGGAACACCAAGAAAAAAGATGTTTGGAGGACTTGTTCATTTTGGGAGATGCACACCAAATGTAGATTATGGATCGAACACAATGATCACTCAATACCTCTATTGCAAACTACAACACCCAAAATGAGAGAGAACAAAAGGGAATGCCCTGCCAAGAGGCGACACGGGGTGGGATAGGTGGGATCGGGTGGGGGTGGAGAATATTGGAAACATTGGTGGAGGACAATGGGCACTGGTGGAGGAATGGGTAAATAATTATTGTATGACTAAAATAAGAATCTTCATAAGTTTGATAGCACAGCAGTAGGGCCTTTGCCTTGCATGCAGCCGACATGGCTGACCAGAGTTTGATTTCTCCACCCCTCTCGAAGAGCCTGGCAAGCTACCGAGAGTATCTCGTCCGCACAGCAAAGCCTGTCAAGCTACCCGTGATGTATTCGATATGCCAAACACAGTAACAAGTATCACCATGGATATGTTACTGGGCCTGCTCGAGCAAGTCAATGAACAACAGGAGGACAGTGACAAGTTTGTAACAGTACCTCACGGTGATTCACTAATTAAAAATTTAAAAAAAAAGAAAGATGCAAATAAACAACCTAATCACATATCTAAAGAAATTAGAAAACAAGCAATAAATCAAACCAAAAGTAGATAGAAGAAAGAAGATAACAAAATAATTGATGGCACAAATAAAATAGAACTCAGAAATAAAACAAGGGAATAATGAAACCAAGAGTTGTTTCTTCAAAAAATTTAAATAAATAAACAAGGAGCTGGAGAGAAAGAGAAGACATGTCTTTCACTGGACATGGTCAACTTTCTGATACCAGTAACCCATATGGTTCCCAATAAATCATCAAAAGGTATTCCTTAGCACAGAGCCATAAGTCAACCCTGAGCAAAACCAGCTTCTTACCCCACAAGACTACTACTCTTCACAAGAGATAAAGAAAACTGACAAACCCTTAACTTCATTCTCTCAGAAAAAAAGGTGAAAACCCTAGTAAACAGAATAAAAATAAAAGGAGAGAAAATAAAATGAGTATGCCGGAGATATAAAGGATCATACGAGGAACTTAGTTAGAAAACATTGAAGAAATGGACAAATGTTCGGAATCTTACAACCTCTTCTGACTCAATCAAGAATAAATAGAAAACCTGGACAAATCAATCACCGACAAAGAAATTGAAACCAAAATAAGTTTCCTCCAAAACAAAATCACAGGACCAGATTATTTCAGTAATAAATTCTACCAAGCTTTTAAGTATGACTTATTACCCATCCTTCTCAAACTTTTCTAAAAAAAGTGAAGAGAAGTGAATTATTTCAAACAAATTTTTGAGAACTTTTATCAAAAAGTAAGCAAGACTATCACAGAAAATTAAACTGCAGAACAATACCCCAGATCAAAATATTTTGCAAAAAATTTCAACAATATATTAAGGTTAATAAATCAAAAGTGTCATTTGATCCCACTTGGGATCATATATATCAAATAGAATTTATTCTAGAGATGTAAGACTGCTTCAACACATGTATGTCATGTAAACATTGAACTAAATGATAAGGAATATTTTTAGAATACCACTTACGATTATATCTAAAAGAAGTAAATACTAGGATTTAACTTAACTAAAGAGGTGAAAAAGTGAAAGGCTTGTACTTCAAGAACTATGTCACTGTTTAAAAAAATAGTAGGAAAAGCAGAGATATCCCATGCTTATGAGTTTAAAAGATTAAAATTGAAAAATGACCAAGCTACAGCAAAATCACATTTATTAAATGCAATTCTTATCGAAACCCCAATGAAAATTGTCAAGGGGATAGAGTAATTCAACATTCTCTTTCTATGTCAAAAGAAGTAGATTATTTGTTGTAAATACCTTGAGACATAAATTTTTACTTATAGTGGTTCTAATGGCATTTAATTTTAGGTATTTGAGAATTTTCTATGATTTTCTCTTAAATAATAAATACACAAAACTTGAAATTTTATTTTTAATAATAAGATGTTATTAAAGAGTCTTCTGCCTGCGTGCCAGGCTGTCTTCACCAGGGCCCCTCGAGGGGAGAAGGACAGGTTTAGTTTCCCTCCCCATCCCGAGCAGAGCCCTGCTACTGAAGACCTCCGGTACCCAGCCACAGCCATGCTCAAGGCCACTCTCCACACGCTGAGACAAACCTCACACATGAAGGAATTGGCAGAGGAACCCAGGTGCATTGGTCCCGGGACTGAGATCTCCAAGCCTGCTCGGATAGGGACTGGGTCTCCTCCACCCAGATCCCCCATTTTTCCGTGGTTTGGCAGTCACACCCACAAACTGCCCCAGCTCCATGAAATCCCATCAAAGGCGAAGATCCAGAGACTATAAAATAAAGCTCCCAAATGCGGCAGTGTGACCTCTTACAATCTAGCTCTCCTGTTCAGAGAACCAGACAAGCTACTGAGAGTATCCTACCTGCACAGCCAAGCTGGGCAAGCTTCTGTGGAATATTCGATATGCCAAAAGCAGTAACAATGATGTGTCTCATTACCCTGACCCTGAAAGAGCCTCTAATGTGGCACCGTTGGGAAGGATGAGTAAGGAGAGACTGCTAAAATCTCAGGGCTAGGACGAATGCAGATGTTACTGGTGCTCACTCGAGCAAATTGATGAATAATGGGATGACAGTGATAAAGTGAATAATAAGATGCTAAATTAATTTATACTTTTGTCGAAGCTGGGCTGTAGCCTTGTTGTTCAGGGAATAATCCTTATACTGTGCTCAGGTATCACTCTTGGTACTGCTCTGCTTATCAAATGAGGTGCCAAAATAAAACTGGTATCTGCCATATATAGCACTGCACTGTAGCACTGTCCTCCCATTGTTCATTGATTTTGCTTGAGCGGGCACCAGTAACGTCTCCATTGTGAGACTTGCTGTTACTGTGTTAGGCATATCAAATATGCCACAGAGAGCTTGCCAGGCTCTGCCGTGCGGGCTGGATAGTATTGGTAGCTTGCCAGACTCTTTGAGAGGGATGGAGGAATCTAATCTGGGTCAGCCGCGTGCAAGGCAAAAGCCGTACACGCTGTGCTATTGCTCTAGCCCAAAATTAAGGAAAGTAAATTCACTTCAGTGTTATCTTTTTGGTTCTGTAAATAAATTTACATATTTTTAGTTATTGATTTTCAAGGTATGATGTCCTAATTATATCTTTAAAATAATGTATTCTTTCTAATAATATTTTGTGAAAGTGTTATATAACTTTAAAAAAATCACTTTTTGTTGTTGTGGCTAATGTGAGCTTGCAAAATTACGTAGTCTGAGCTTAACAGAATTTTATTCAGGTTTCTGCTAATATATTTTTGGTTAATCTTAAGAAACTTGCACTGAAATGCTAGTTTTAATTTTTTTCTATATTTTGTTTACCAAATGCTTCCAATGATTGCTTTATTATATATTTTACACCTTTCACATACAGGTGATATCTTTTATATATTTTGACCTATTGTGTGTTTTGTGTATATAATTTATCTCATGCTTTTACTAGTTATTTTATCTATTTTTAAAAAACTTTAGTGAAGATCTTTTGCTCCAGTTAATAGCTATATTCAGAAAATATCACAAATTTTATCTCTGTTTTATTAAGAAAGAGTTGCAGGACACATTGTTTGATTATGCAATTTTAATACAGTAGTTGAATGCAACATATGTTTATTTTAACTGCAATTAATCTTAATTTGGGATACTTTGGTCACTCACTTTGTTTTCCTTAATATTTTCATTTTCTTACACTTTCAGCATTATTTTTCTCTATTTCTCTTGCTTATTTTGTACATTGTTTGAGAATTTACAGACATTCTACTTTTTCCTTCTGGTGTATAAATGTAGCTCAGTAGGGTCTACATATATAGTCATTTATGACTAAGATTATTTCCAATACCAGTCTAAAGTATTTTTCAAGAGAAAAATAATATAACATTATTTAACATTTTTCTACTACTCATTAATTGCTCACACAAACAAGCACACTGAACTTAACTAAGAAGTTTCAGATCTAAATTAGTATGACAATTCTTATTGTCCTGATTTTTGAGTTTTATAAGAAAAATTACAATTGCTCTATTTTCTATTTGTTTTCTAGCAAATTGATTTTATTACAATTTTTATTATTAAATTATTGTGGTGTCTGTGTCCTTGTCAATACGAACTTTGCTATGAGCATTGATTCATTCAAATGCCTAACAACCTGAATTGGACAATTATGCTCGAATAGGTGTGGCTCATTGCTGGCAGTTTCTATCTTCGTTGTCTACACACCAATATCCAACTATGATGAAGAAGAAATTGAGAAGTTCTACATGGAGCTGGAGAAGTTCTATAACGAAGACCACACCTTCTACTAGATCTTTGTTGGTGATTTTAATGCCAAGATAGGACTGAAAAGGTCGCCTGAAGAACTCCACATCGGGACCCATGGCCTAGAATGGAATGAATAGTGTGAGATACTGTCTAAGTTAATCATGTCGACCAAGACCATCCATGGTAACTCACAGTTCCAGAAGGCCGAATCTGAATGTTGGACATGGGAGTCTCCTGGTGGACAGTTCCACAACAAAATTTACCACATCATATTTAATCGGTGGTTTTGCCTGACCAATGTTGCTGTTGTCCCAAAATTCCAAATGAGATTGGATCACCATCTTCTTTGTGAAAAATTCTACTTCATGGAGCAGGGAGAAAGAGCTGCAAAATTTAAGAAGAGAAGTCCCTAAATAACCACCAACTGGAAGCTCTTTGGCACTATTGCAGCAATGTGGGAAGATGTTGTCATTGACATTGACTAGGAATACGATCAATTGGTTCAGCACCTTCATGACTGCTCAAGGAATGCCAAGAGTGGAAAAGCCATAAACAGATGCCTGTCTTTGGAAACTCTTTTTTTTTTTCTGTGTGAGTTTTTTTTTTTTAATTTTTATTAGTGAAACACCATGAAGTAGTGAAATGAGTCAGAAAGAGAGGGACAGACATACAAAGATTGTGTTCATCTGGGGAATAATTTAATAATAAGACACCATAGTAATTTAATAATAAAAATTATAATAAAATCAATTTGCTAGAAAACAAATAGAAAATAGAGCAATTGTAATTTTCCACAATGCTCGCCTGTCCTTCACCAACTGCAAGACAAAGATGACTGCTATCCGATGTCCTGATGGATCTATCACATCTTCCAGAAGAGCAATGGAGAAGATTATCCATGATGATTATCCATTATTTCTACTTTGATCTCCTTGATAGCCACGTCTACCTGCCCACAATCCAAATTCCACAGGATGGATATGTTGTTCCCAACATTCTCCCTTCTGGAAAAAAAAAACAGCATTTTGTTGGTAAAGAAGTGAACAGCACCCAGCCCAGACAAGGTCAGACCTGAACACCTGAAGAATTTCCCACCAGTAGTCATCAATACACTGCCTCAGCTCTTCATACTCTGTCTGAATGCAAGTTTCTGTCCCAGTGGAAAATCAACAGGACTTTTCTGTAGTCTAAGAAGAGAGACATCCACAATATTGGCAATTATCACCCAATCTGCCTGCTGTCTGTTGTCTACAAGTTGCTCGCTCGAGTCATCCTGAATAGAATAGACAGAACACTAGATGAAGGACAACCATGTGAGAAAGCCATGTTCCTTAAAAGATTCAGCACATCAACCATATCCAAATGGTGACCAATCTCTTTGAGGTTTCTCGAGAGTTCAAGATGCCACTCTGCCTGAAGTTCAACTATTTAAAGAAGGCCTTTGATTCTGTTAAGATTGACGCAGTTATCGAAGCCCTAGCCAAACAGGGCATTCAAACTCAGTACATCAGGATCCTCCAGGAGCTTTATTACATATTCACCCTCACCGTTCTACAAGGAAGGATTATCGACATAAAGAGAGGGGTTCAGCAGAGTGATACCATTTCACCAAAACTCTTCAGTGCCACCCTTGAGAAAGTCATGCAACGACTGAAATGGGAAGGAATGGGAGTGAAGATAGACGTTTGGCAGCTACATGACCTCTGCTTCGCTGATGACATCATTCTAATAACACCAAATATTAGCCAAGCAGCACAAATGCTGGCCAACTTCGACTATGAGTGTGAAAAGGTCGGACTGCAGCCGAATCTCACAAAAATGTTCATGAAAAACGAACTAGTCCCTGACATTCCATTTGCTCTCAATGGAACAAACATCTTCGAATGTAGCAACTTTGTGTACCTGGGTGGAGAACTCAACATGAGGAAAGACTTGGCGCCAGAACTGCGCTGGAGGAAGAGGGTGGTGTGGTATGCCTTCAAAAGCATCAGAGAAGTGGTTAAGAGGATGAAGGGTCCCCGGCTCCGGGCACATCTTTTCGACTCCACCATTCTTCCTGCACTAACAAATGCCTCAGAGACCTAGGCCCTACAAAAATAGAACGAGAAGTTTGTTCAGATATCCCAAAGAGGAATCAAAAGAGCTGTGCTTGGAATGTCACATTTCACTCAAGTGAGAGAAGGAATCTGGAGATATGACCTCCATTGATCAAGAATCAGGAACACGGTCTTGTTTGCCAAGGCGTCGAAAATCAGATGGTCCAGATATGTAATGTGATTTAAGACAACTGCTGAACTAGAGCTGTTACTGACTGGATTCCACGGGACGTCAAAAGGATGCATGGCCACCCACTTGGGAGATGGTCAGACTTCTTCGTCAAAACCCTGAACAAACCATTTGAGGCTTTTTGTGTTCCTGGAGTGAACAGATGCCATTGGGCTACACTAGCATGTAACAGGGATGAATGGAGATGTTACTGGCCCCTGCTCGAGCAAATCGAAGATCAGTGGGATGACAAGTGATACAAGTGATTAATAATAATTATTTTGGCTTGGGTGCCACACTGACAGTACTCAGGGCTTACTCCTTGCTCTTCATTCAGTGATCACTCCTGGTAAGGATCACTCTTACGGTGCCAGGGATTGAAGCTGGTCTACCATGTACTAGGCGAGAACCCTGCCTGCTGTACTATCTCTTCAAGGGTCCCTGCTTTTTGTTTTTTGGAAGGGGGTGTGCATTTCTCCATCTAATTCTTGAGCAACAAGGTCCTGTAGTTCAACTCAAGATCCTGAGGATGCAGGGCTCTTCAGGCTGACAGGGCTAAAGATTCTTTGGATGATCTAATCATCAAGACCTTCCAAAACCATATCTGGAGGTGCTGGTGACTTCTGGGGACACAGCAGGCCTAGGACAACATTATGCTAGGCATTGTCAGGGCCAGCGGCAGAACAAGTAGACTCCTTTTCTCTAAAATTTCTCTGCGCCCTTCATTTCCTGACTTATTTTTTTAAGAAATATTTTCTAAGGAGTTTTTTTCAAATTATTTTTAAATTTTATTAAAGCACTATGACTTACAAAGTTTCATAGTTGAGTTTTGGACATACAATACCGCAGCACCATTGCTACCAGTGTTGTGGAGCATGGTGACAGGCACTGAGCATATAAGACCTGACCTAGTGAAGCAACCCAGTAGCAAAGCCTCAAAAGAGGGAGTGTCTGGACAAAGTTGGCAAAAACAGTGCATCAGCCAGCACTGTTTTCGGCCTTCAGCCTCACTCCAGCTCCTAGTCACATGTGCCTTAGACACAAAAATGTCACATATGTTTAGCAAGTCATCCTAACTGCAGCATCCAGACTTGATTGGGATTGGACCAGGGCAAAGAAGAGTTGGAAAGGTGATAGGCCGATACTGATAAATTTTGTGTGATTGGGCCATCCTCTTAAACCGAGACCCCCTGTAAAATATGTGTGTGTGTTTGGCAATAAAGGGAACAGCCATCAGCTGCTCCCAGAGGGTGTTTCTCCATTATCCTTCAGAGAAAGGATAACATGTCCATTATCCTTCGCTCCACATCTGCCCAGACCCAGTGCTCAAAGTGTCCAGCCACCATTGGGAGGAAAAGTGTTCCCCAGCACACCAGTGTCAACCTCACTCCACCAATGCTCTCTGGTTCACCCTCATACGCCCTCCATTCCAGCACTCACTCTTGACAGGCACCTTTATAACTTCAGCAAAACTCCTAGTAAATGTTTTTGTTCAAGGACTTGACCCATTCCATGATTTTACATTCAGCGTGTAGAATAGAAGGTAGTTTCTGAAAGTTTAGATGACTTATTTTACTTCAACCAGATTTGATGACTACCCACATGTTATCTGCAGACCAAGCTATTCATTTAGGTGCTGTGCTACTCCTGAGTTCTCATATAATATCTAAAAATGTAGATTTCTGGTTCTACACCTATACTTTCTTTGACCCCAGAGCAAGTCATCACCATTCTCTCAGCCCTAGAATTTCTCTAGGGGCTGAAATTCATTGTTCTCCACATTCATGTAAGTTTGTCTACTTTCTCTGACTTTGACAGAGAAGATTTGTTGAAAACAATCATCAGTCTGTATAAGTTCTCCCTTTACTCAAAAATTGAATGATTTGATTTTTAGTTTTCACACAGCAGTTGATTACAAATATGAATGAACATTAATATGTCCAGGTCTTGAGCAAATGAAAATATTGAGGCATTCACATTTATTTATATATATGATTTAATTATACATATAATATACATAATAAAATAAACTGTAAATATTTGGAATAAAAAGATACCTAAGTCTGGCAATTCTATACCTAATAGCCAATTCATCTATACCTTGTACCTAACTTTATCATCTCTCATTTCTATCAGAATATGGATGTGTTTTCTTTCCTATCTGAGCAAAGAAATATTTAAAAATTAAATTGTTACATGACTCATATTCTTGGACTAGGCACACCAATTTTAAGTGCAAATAGCAATATATTAAAAATATTTATAAACATTTATAATATTTTATATTTAAAGAATTTAATGCATATACATAATACCCAAATTGTTACTGTTACTGTCCCTGTCTTCCCTTTGTTCACTGATGTGCTCAAACGGGCCCAGAAATGTCTCCATTGTCATACTTGTTGTTACTCTGTCTGGCATATCAAATACTTCAAGGGTAGCTTGCCAGGCTTTGCTGTGTGGGCAAGATACTCTCAGTAGCTTGCCGTGTTCTCCGAGAGGGGTGGAGGAATCACATCCTGGCTGGCTGACTGGCCGCATGCATGGCAAACGCCCTAATGCTGTGCTATTGCTCCAGCCCACCCAAATAACTATTGATATTTTTCAATATCTTCATCCATGTGTTTCAACAACAATGGTGACACTGAAAAATTAATGTAGGTGTTTTATTCACTTTTTCATATGTACAGATCTTTCACATATCTTCCTGGTGTGTAAGGAAATGGACAAGAGAGAAACTGTAGATTATCTTTTCAGTTGTATCATCACTTTTAGGATAAGTCGTATCAGCACTTTTAGGATAAGTCATTGAATAATAAAAAGGCACAATTTTTAATTATTTGTTCTTGATGTCACAGTTCACAATATAATTGAATTCATAATTTTGTTGATTATATCACAGGGTTTATTTTTCACTGAGAATTATTTAATCCCTTTGTTTCTTTATAATCTGCCTATGAACAAAATAATCTGGAATTTATTTTTTAATTTGGCCCACTTCACTTTACCTGACACCCTCCAATTCCATTTATGTTTCAGTGAATGGCAAGATTTTATCTTTTCTCATGGCTAAATAGTATTGCACTGTATATCTATACTACATTTCCATTATCTACTCATCTCTTTATGGACACGAGAATTGTTTCCAGATCTTAACTATTATAAAAGAAAATAGATAAATAGATAAAGTGACAAATAAGAAATAATATATAGGACTCCATGGTTGCTGGTGTTTCTTAGACCCCCAATGTCTTTCTTTCCATTCTTCATGAAAATTCTAGTTCAGATGTAAATCGATGCCTTCCAAGGTTGCGAGACCCTCACTTATTCATAGATCTAAGAAGTTTCCCTCTATTTGCATGAAACCTATAAATCAAATCCCAATGGAATCCTGGGCTGATGGTGCCCATGAATATTGGTACACAAATTAAGGTGCTGATGAGTAGTGAAAAGAATGCATATTTAGCTTGAATGTATATTGTCTGCTTACTTGTTTAATTCTAAAGAATAACAGAAAAGTAGCAGAAGCATATATATATTGTACAGAGTAGTTTTCTGTGCTGGTCCTTATAAACACAAGGATTTGAGTTGTCCATGGGCCCACTTCACTTATTTTCCTGTGAGTCCTGGCTACAATCTGTGTTCCTTAATGCACACTTTAACCACATATCTAAACTATGTCCTATCCCCTGAAAATTGCTGTATATTGGCCATCTGGCCTTGGAAGCATGGACCCCGAGAAGCCTAAAGGGAATTAACAGCAGGTTAGAGGTCTTTGGGCAGGAAATTTCAATACAAAGGGTTTAACTTACGTAGGCATATCCCGGAAGTCCTATGATCTCTTTATTTAAAGAAGCAGATGAGACAGGGCCCCTCCAAAAACACAGGGTCAGTGCCTGGTAGTACACTAGCTATGTGTTAGGTGCTCCAAACAACCTGAAAATCTTACCTTTGTTCTCACTCTTGTAACCCATTTTCTTTCATCTTTTCCATTTCCCCTAAGATACAACTCATTCCGTGTTTCTGAGTTGTGCCTTTATTTGCATTTTCTGCTTTGCTGCATGGCTCTTCTTTAGTCTTTTTACACATGTCCTTTCTTAAGTAAATCCTCCTGGAGAGACACTTGAACAGTCACAAAATCTCTGTAGACATTTCTCAGCTTCTTCCACACTTACACTACTAAATGAGAAAGTTGTAAAAGCACTAGAATCAGAACATTGTAGAAGTTTATAGTGTTACTGGATCTGTGGTTTATATAGTATAAGAAACTCTTTTTTAAAATAGAAAAGGGGCATAACAAATGAAAGACCCCAGCCTGGCCAAGAAAAAACAGTCATAGGACTAAAAGCAACTCCCAAAAGATCTCTAAGGCATGGAACTTTACCCTATTAGAGAGGAAGGGGTTGTACCAAACAACTATATCACCAAGACCCCAAAGCTACACTTATTTCACTGGAACAGAAGACAAAAATATAGAATATAAGGGGCTAGAGCAATAGTACATGGGTAGGGTGATTCGCTTGCATGCCACCAACCCAAGTTCAGTCCCTGACATCCCTTATTGACCTCTTGAATACACAAGGAATAATACCTGAGCAGAAAGCCAGCAGTGAGTCCTGAGGATCGCTGGGTGAGGCTTAATTCCTGCCCATCCCTCTCCCCCTGCAATATATATAAGTCCTTCTAAGTTTTCTATATCATTAAAATGTTAATTGTTACTGGAGCAATAGCACAGCGGATAGGGCGTCTGCCTTGCACGCAGCCAACATGGCTGACCCGAGTTCGATTCCTCCGCCCCTCTGGGAGAGCCCGGCAAGCTACCGAGAGTATTCAATATGCCAGACACAGTAACAACAAAGTCTCCAATGGAGACGTTACTGGGCCCGCTCGAGCAAATCGATGATCAACGGGAGGGCCTTTACTTTACATATATATATATATATATATATATATATATATATATATATATGCCACTAGTACCTGCACTGCACCATACTGTCCTCCCGTTGTACATCGATTTGCTTGAACGGGGCTCAGTAACATTGTGAGACTTGTTGTTACTGTGTTTGGCATATCAAATATGTCACGGGTAGCTTTCCAGACTTTGCCGTGCAGGTAAGATACTCTTGGTAGCTTGCCAGGCTCTCCGAGAGGGATGAAGGAATAGAACTCGGGTCAGCCAACTGGCCATAAGCAAGGCAAATGCTCTACCCACTGTGTTATCGCTAGGGTTAACAAATCAATATATTACAATAAGAAATTTGTAAAAGGATATAGAGGTATGGTGCCTCCAACAGGTCAACCTATACCTGCAGGGGAATGAATCAGCAGGCTGATGTTGCCTTCAGGCTTCCTGATACCCCAAAATTGCTGCTGTGTCTTTGGCCAGACCCCAACAACTTGGGAACAAGTTTACCAAGAAATTAAATTGCCAAAAATTAGCTATGTGGGTGTCACACCCACAAACCACCTCCGGCTCAGCTATACAAGCTCACTCAGATTTGGGATAGGCTACCTCCCCCACTTCCCAATACACATGGAAGAACTGTCAGGCACCCCCATGAACCAACTCCAGTGCCACCTTGACTTTGCCTCAGAGACCCCTAAATAAATCTTGAAAGAGATCGAAAGCTGCAGTTAAGCTGAGCCCCATACATGGCTAAAGAGTCCAGAGTAAATTGGAGGAGATGGGTTAGGCTGTGCCCACTCAAGCAGAGTCCCCGGCAGCCACTTGCTCCCACAATCTAAAGTTTCCACCATATCCCAGCCTGACTCCACTGTCTCAGGATGGACCTCACCAATGTATAATCTGAAAATTTTGTAATGTGGATCTTGGCACCAACAGCCCTGGCCCAGTGACACAGCAGCAAGTCCCAGAAGACATCACAGAACCATAGATCTCTCTGGGCCCCATACTGAGCCAATATCACCAGGACACCCCAGATGGAGCAGGTACAGTCTCCCCGCCTACTCCAGATGGAATCCTGGTGACCAAGAGCTTCGACAAGCAAGGCCTAGATATGCGGGTTCCAGGACTACACTTCCAGGACGCATGTTGGCAGATGATCCAGGCTGTCCCTCCCCAGGTCCCCGCCTACCCAGAAGACTGGCTGTCATCTCCACAATTATCCTCCAGGCACCATCTTAGCACACCAACAGACCTGGACCAGAGACACAGCAGCAAGTCCCAGATAACACCACAGCACCAGAGATCTCTCCAGGCCCCACACTGAGTCAATATTACTGGGGCACCCCAGAAGGAGTAGGTGCAGTCTCCCCACCTAATCCAGATAGAATCCTGGTGACCAAGAGCTTTCAAAGCAAGGCCTAGGTATGTGGGTTCAGGACTAAATCTCCAGGCCACATGGTGGCAGAGAACCTCGGCTCTCCCTCCCTGGGTCACCACCTTCCTAGAAGACTGGCTGTCATGCCCACAATTTACCTCCAGATGCCATCTTAGCGCACCAACAGCCCTGGCCCAGAGGCTCCTAATTGAATCCCCAATGGATTAGTGCCATACAGAGATGTCTCTGGAACCCAACCATTTACAATCTAGAAATTTACATTTACAATCGTGCCTGCGTGAGCTCTCATGATATTCAAAATTTGCTATGGAAAATATATTATTTAGTGTCTTCCCCGGCAGGTAGGCTTGAATGGTGGTGGGAAAATTCGAGCAAAATTAATGCCCCAAATTTAGAGAGAGAGTATTGGGGAAATTGTCTGCCATAGAGGCAGGGTGAGAACTGCGATGTGTATATATGTGAGTGGGGGGTGATACTTGGTGGTGGAAAAAGTGCACTGGTGGAGGGATGGGTGTTTCATCATTGTATGGCTAAATCTCAAACATGAAATCTTTGTAACTCTATCTCATGGTGATACAATAAAATAAAAAGGTAATGTGGAGTTCATGCCCAATTCAATCAGTTTAATCAATGACTGAACAAATAGCAGTACTCCTACATTATTTAAAAAAAAAGAAATTTGTAAAAGCATAAACCACAAAAGATAAATAAAGAAACAAAAGAAGATTTTTGGAAGTGGATGTTTTACCAGTGTATCCATATCTGCAAATTCATCAAACTGAATGCATTATAAAGTCACTTTTATGTAATTTATAAAGTATAAATAACTCATAAATAAATCTATTGCTGTCTATTAGATTAGGTAATAATAATCTACCTATTGCTTTCATTAGACAGATAGGTGGTGCTAGCTAGAGAAGCTTGACATTTCATTATCATTCATTTTGCTACTTAATCTTAAGTATTGCTCATGCTAATTGATAAAAGAAAAAAGTCACTAGTCTTTTATGCAATAAGGTTTTCAGTCCAGATCTCGTCTAGTAAATTAACTTTGTGACACCTATCACTGGCATTTCCGTCGGATTAAAAATAGCTGCTATTGATGGATTTTCAAAGCTAGATTGTCTTCCCACTATGCCATGATCTCACTAGAAAAGTGTTTCAGAAGGAATTAGATTAATTTTTAAAGACTCCTTTAGTTTACTGTAAGAATTCATCACCTCAAAACCTCATGCTTATTAAATAAGCTTATGTTTTATATATGCTGTTTACAGAAGTCATTGTGTGAGTGGTTTGTTTAACTCACTAAAACAATGACTTCCTAAAACAATGAGGTTAAGAGATAACAGAGTCAGAATCTTAAGAATAAGAGACATTTAATTCTATTATATATAATTTTGTCTAAATATTCAAGCAAATAAAAGCAACGCATTTAATTCTAAAATTTTCAATAAGGGCCAGGGAGATAGTACAGCATCTAAAGTTCTTGTCTTGCACATGCCCAATCTGGGTTTGATTCCCAGATGCATATGGTATCCAAGGAACAGTTATGTGCAATGAGCAGAGAGTCAGAAGTAGGTCCAGAGCATAGTCAGGTATGGTTCAAAAATGAACAAAAAGTAAAAAAAAATAGGCTCAGAACTCTGCCTAACACCATGTACAAAAGTAAGATCAAAATGGATTAAAGACCTCAACGTCAGACCAGAAACCATAAGGTACATTGAAGATAAAGTTGGCAAAACCCTCCATGACATTGAAGCTAATGGTATCTTCAAAGATGCCACGCCACTGGCCGAGCAAGTGAAAACAGAGATAGATAAATGGGACTATCTTAAACTAAGAAGCTTCTGCACCTCCAAAGAAACAGTGTCCAAAATACAAAGACAGTCTACAGAATGGGAAAGGATATTCACCGAATACACATCTGACAAGGGGTTGATATCCAGGATATACAAAATACTGGTTAAACTCCACAAGAAGAAAACATCCAACCCCATCCAAAAATGGGGCAATGAAATGAACAGAAACTTTCTCAAAGAAGAAATCCGAATGGCAAAAAAGCACATGAGAAAATGCTCTACATCATTAATCATCAGGGAGATGCAGATCAAAACCACAATGAGATACCATCTCACACCTCAGAGACTGGCCCACATTCAAAAGAACAAAAGCAACCGATGCTGGCGTGGATGTGGCGAGAAAGGGACACTCCTTCACTGTTGGTGGGAATGTCCACTGGTTCAGCCCTTCTGGAAAACAGTATGGACGATTCTCAAAAAATTAGAAATTGAGCTCCCATTTGACCCAGCAATACCACTCCTGGGAATATATCCCAGAGAGGCAAAAATGTATAGTCGAAGTGACATCTGCACTTGTTTGTTCATTGCAGCCCTCTTTACAATAGCCAGAAACTGGAAGAAAGCTGAATGCCCAAGAACAGATGACTGGTTAAAGAAACTTTGGTACATCTACACAATGGAGTACTATGTAGCTCTTAGAAAAGATGAAGTCATGAAATTTACATACAAGTGGTACAATATGGAAAGTATCATGCTAAGCGAAATGAGTCAGAAAGAGAGGGATAGACATAGAAAGATTGCATTCATCTGGGGGATATAAAGTAACAAAGTATGAGATTAATACCCAAGAATAGCTGAGATCAGCACCAGGAGGATTACTCCATAACTTAGAGGCCAGCCGGTTATCCTAGAGGAAAGGGCTATTCAGATAGAGAAGGGAGCACCAAATAAAGGATGTTTGGAGGATCCTCCCAGGAGGGGAGATGCATGTCGAAAGTAGACTATGGACTGAACATGTTTGCCACTCAATGCCTCTTTTGCAGACCACAACACCCAAAAGGAGAGAGAGAACACAGGGGATTGCCCTGCCACAGAGACGGGGGGATGGGGGGATGGGGGTGGGAGGGATACTATCCATGGTGGTGGAAAATGGGCACTGGTGGAGGGATGGGTATCTGATCATTGTATAATTGAAACCAAAGCACAAAAAATTGTAAATCTACAACTTTAAAAAAAATAAAATAAAATAAAGGGAAAAAAAAAAAAAAAAAGAAAAAGTACATTTTTTTAAATTTCTTTTTGATGCCTGGATAGTTTAATTGCCAACGATGTCATGAACAGTGCTAACCCACAAAGAGGACTAGGTTTTGTGTTTCAATAGCTGTGCCAATCATATCAGGGGCCCCTGAAAGTTCAAGAGACTCTTGACTTTTGGAAATATATTATTCAGAGATTTGATTTTGTCAGAAACACTTGGAGGTCTGTTACATGTAGTCATTTGTCCCTTAAAGTGTAATTTTATTCACATGCGGGATGAATCTGGAGTGCAGGAACAAGTCACAAAGTTTCTGATACATCCCCCCCCCCAAAACCGACCATTATTGTTCACAAATAAGACATCTAAATTTCTGAGACATCAAGCCACTTCCTTTCCTTTTGATTTCCATCCTGTAAATATTGAAATTTAAGACTACTAATTTCTCATTCTTTATACTCACCCTAGGGCCTCTCATTCATGATCAGAGGACAGAGAATATTGAGTTCTGTACATATGTTGAAAACTCAGACACAAAAATCCCACACTCAGGTCTCACTTGACGTTCAGAAACTTCCTAATACACTGGATATCTCTCTGGCATTTATGTTCAGCATATCGCAGATAACATCAATAAAGATGCCAGAGATATTAAATATTGATTACTTGTTTATGATTATAATCGTTGTAAAAACACAATCAGGTAAGTAACTATCACTTTATCAGGTGAGGAAATAGGGGCTTGAGGAAGCTAATTGTCAGGATCATAGATTTTGGAACCTGGAGCTGGAGCTCCAGGTTTGGGCTGGAGCGATAGCACAGCTGTAGGGCGTTTGCCTTGCACACAGCCAACATGGCCGACCCGAGTTCGATTCCTCTGCCCCTCTCGGAGAGCCCGGCAAGCTACCGAGAGTATCTCGCCCGCACGGCAGAGCCTGGCAAGCTCCCCGTGACGTATTCGATATGCCAGACACAGTAACAACAAAGTCTCCAGTGGAGACGTTACTGGGCCCGCTCGAGCAAATCGATGATCAATGGGAGGGCCTTTACTTTTACTTTACTGCATCCATCTGACCAGCCTTTATATTGTTAATTGCTATCCCAGCATGGGTTTCCTTTTTCAATCATAAACTTGTGGTTCTTGCTTTCTTCACGTGTTCAATTACTTCCTGAGAGATGTTTTATGTGCTCTTACAGAGAAACAAAAGTTTCCCAAACTAAAGTTAGTTCTGAGCCTGCAATTAAGTATTTCATTTTAATCTTTGCAATCATCTGGGAATGACAGAGAGCTGGCATATTTAGAAGGTAAAGGTAAAGGCCCTCCCGTTGATCGTCGATTTCCTCGAGTGGGCCCAGTAACGTCTCCATTGGAGACTTTGTTGTTACTGTGTCTGGCATATCGAATACTCTCGGTATCTTGCCGGGCTCTCCGAGAGGGGCGGAGGAATCGAACTCAGGTCAGCCATGTTGGCCGCTTGTAAGGCGAACGCCCTACCCGCTGTGCTATCGCTCCAGCCCTGTTTAGAAAACAAAAGAAAATAAATGGAAAAGGAAGTATAATCTAGAGAGAACAGTGAGTATGGAGGTCCTGGTAAGGGAAAAATATATAACACAAAAGTGACATAACATCCAGTGTGGAATGATTTTCTTTAAAGTTAAACAGAGAATGAAACTAATTATGAATGAGAGGGGAGATGTAAATTGTTAAGAGGTTCTATATATGGGCTTAACAAATCATTTAAAGGATTTGGAAATAAATTATAGTGCAGTGGGTAGGGTTCTTGCCTTGCACATGGCTGACCCAGGTTTGATTCTCAGCATCCCATATGGTCCCCTGATGATTACATGGAGTGGTTCATGAATTTAGAGCCAGGAGTAAGCCCTGAGCATAACCAGAGGTGACCCTCCAACCAAAATAATAAAGCAAAAAAAATAAAAGGATAGGGGGGATAATACAGAATGTAAAAATACTGCCTTGAACACAGCTGACATTAATTTGAATCACTCATATGCTCCCAAGGCAGCTCAGATGATCTCTGAGCACAGAACCTTAGTAATGCTTGAGCACAACTTGTCATAGCACCTGCCCCTCCCCCCGCGCCTAAAAAAGAAAATAAAGTTTTAAGCAAGTGGATATGGGAACTCGAAGTTCATTTACTTAATCCTAAATCATTGATGCATCAAATCAACCCTGGAGACTTATAGTCCAAAAATTTTGCTCAATGGTTCATCCTCTGCTGCCCATATCCCGAACTGCAATTCTTACACATTTTTCTAAATAACACTATTTTACTTCAAGAATATTTTAAGCACGCGCAGCTAGAAACAGCCCCTAGACAGCCGGTTTTCAACCCCTGATCTGCGTGGGACGGGCACAGAGGCCCAGCTCTGGGCAACAAAGCTGAACGGCTCCAATTCCAACAGGTACAGCCCCCCCCCCAAGGGCCTGGGTTCCTCTCTGGGCACGCGCAGCTAGAAACAGCCCCCTAGACAGCCGGTTTTCAACCCCTGATCTGCGTGGGACGGGAACAGAGGCCCAGCTCTGGGCAACAAAGCTGAACGGCTCCAATTCCAACAGGTACAGCCCGCCCCCAAGGGCCTGGGTTCCTCTCTGGGCACGCGCAGCTAGAAACAGCCCCCTAGACAGCCGGTTTTCAACCCCTGATCTGCATGGGACGGGCACAGAGGCCCAGCTCTGGCCAACAAAGCTGAACGGCTCCAATTCCAACAGGTACAGCCCGCCCCCAAGGGCCTGGGTTCCTCTCTGGGCACGCGCAGCTAGAAACAGCCCCTAGACAGCCGGTTTTCAACCCCTGATCTGCATGGGACGGGCACAGAGGCCCAGCTCTGGGCAACAAAGCTGAACGGCTCCAATTCCAACAGGTACAGCCCGCCCCCAAGGGCCTGGGTTCCTCTCTGGGCACGCGCAGCTAGAAACAGCCCCTAGACAGCCGGTTTTCAACCCCTGATCTGCGTGGGACGGGCACAGAGGCCCAGCTCTGGGCAATAAAGCTGAACGGCTCCAATTCCAACAGGTACAGCCCGCCCCCAAGGGCCTGGGTTCCTCTCTGGGCACGCGCAGCTAGAAACAGCCCCTAGACAGCCGGTTTTCAACCCCTGATCTGCATGGGACGGGCACAGAGGCCCAGCTCTGGGCAACAAAGCTGAACGGCTCCAATTCCAACAGGTACAGCCCGCCCCCAAGGGCCTGGGTTCCTCTCTGGGCACGCGCAGCTAGAAACAGCCCCTAGACAGCCGGTTTTCAACCCCTGATCTGCGTGGGACGGGCACAGAGGCCCAGCTCTGGGCAACAAAGCTGAACGGCTCCTATTCCAAACAGGAGACATTCCCAACTCCTCGCCCAGTGCCAGGGACTCTTTCCAGAGCCGCGGCCGCTAACGCGGCCGCGAAATATTTTCCCACTACATATGCCATAGGAACCATAAGCTAACTTCTTAGATGGAAACTTCTCTATTTTAGCTCAGCCACTAGAAACACAGTTGCCAATAACTCATAAGCCTATCTTAACTCACACTGCATATCAAGCAGAATAGTAACACTGAACGTGAAGGACTAAACCACACCTCTCACAATGGTAAAGCAACGCAAAAGCCCACCAAACATTCACATTGAAGAGTCTAGCCCAGATGACACCAACAGTACTGTAGTGTTAGACAACCTCTCTGACAAGGAATTCAGAAGGGAGCTACTTAGGATGCTTAGGGAATTAAAAGAAACAATGGAAAGCAATGCCAATAGAAGACAAGAGGATCTGAAGGCAGAAATGAGGAAAATGCAATCAGAAATGTCAGACCTGAAAAATCTCGTAGGCGAATTGAAAAGCTCAGTGGAAGGCCTCAGCAGCAGAGTAACAGCGGCTGACAACAGAATCAGTGATCTCGAAGATGAAGTTCAGAGACTCTCCAGAAAAGAGCAGAAAATGGAAAAGAGACTCACAATTCGGGAACAGATGGCAAGAGAAGATCGTGATGAAGACAAGAGGGGTAACATAAGAATTATTGGAGTCCCAGAGGGACAGGAAGAAAACCTCGATGAAGAAGAAACTGTCAAAGACATCATTGCTACAACATTTCCAGAGCTGAAGAAAACTTGTGACCACATTCAGGAGGCCCGAAGGGTACCAGCTAGAAGAAATCCGAATAAAAATACCCCAAGACACATTCTGATCAGAATGACCAAAACCTTAGACAGAGACAAAATTCTGAAAGCAGCAAGATCGAAGAAAGAAATCTCTTACAAAGGAGCATCCTTAAAATTCACAGCTGATTTTTCTGATGAAACCCTCATGGCCCGAAAACAGTGGTGGGACATAGTAAAAAAACTCAATGAAATAAATGCCTCCCCCAAAATACTTTTCCCAGCAAGACTCTCATTCATAATAGAAGGAACAACACACAGTTTCACAGACAAACAACAGCTCAGGAACTTCATAGACTCAAAACCATGGTTACAAGAACAACTAAATGGGCTACTTTAAGGCAAGAAATGCCCCTCAAATACACCAAATTTTAACAGAACAATGGGACAAAATCCCATAACAATAATCTCTCTCAATGTCAATGGGCTAAACGCACCAATTAAAAGACATAGAGTGGCAGGATGGATTAGAAAATTGAACCCAACATTCTGCTGCCTGCAAGAAACGCATCTCAATAGTCAAAGCAAACACAGACTCAGAGTCAAAGGCTGGAAAACAATCCTACAGGCAAACAGCTCCCATAAAAAAGCTGGGGTAGCCATCCTTATATCAGACCACATCGATTTCAGAGTGAGGAAGGTCATAAGAGACAGTGAAGGCCATTTCTTATTGATCAGAGGATCTGTACAACAGGAAGAACTTACAATAATAAATGTATATGCACCTAATGAGAGACCAGCAAAGTACTTAAAACAACTACTCATAGATTTGGAAAAAGACATCAATAGCAACACAATACTAGTGGGAGACTTCAACACTGCTTTGTCACCTCTTGATAGATCAACCAGACTTAAGCTTAGCAAGGACATACTTCATTTGAGGGAAACAATGGAAGAAAGGGACTTAGTAGATATATACAGGACACTTCATCCACAAAAAGCTGAATACACATTCTTCTCAAGCGTACATGGAACATTCTCCAAGATAGACCACATGCTGAGCCACAAAACATGCCTCCATAAAATTAAGAAGGTAGAGATTGTATCAACAATCTTCTCAGACCATAATGCGCTGAAATTAGAAGTAAATCAGACACAAAATCAGAAAACTAAATCAAACACCTGGAAATTAAACAGTGCACTATTGAACAACGAGTGGATTAGACAGGAAATCAAAGAGGAAATCAAAAGATTCCTAGAAATGAATGAAAATGAGAACACGAGTTACCAGAACTTATGGGACACAGCAAAGGCTGTGTTAAGAGGAAAGTTTATAGCTCTACAAGCATTCCTCAGGAAGGAGGAGCGAGCACACATAAGTAACCTAACCTCACAGCTTAAGAGCTTGGAGAAGGACCAAAAAAAGGAGCACAACCCGAACAGGAGAAAGGAAATAATAAAACTCAGAGCAGAGATTAACGAGATGGAAACCCAAAAAACAATCCGAAAGATCAATGAAACCAAGAGCTGGTTCTTCGAGAAAATTAACAAGATCGATAAGCCTCTAGCAAAACTCACAAAGAAAGGGAGAGAGAAAACCCTAATAAACCGAATCAGAAATGAAAAGGGGGTCATTACAACAGAAACCACAGAAATTCAGAGGATCCTCAGGGAGTACTTTGAGAAGCTTTATGCCACGGAACATCAAAACCTCGAGGAAATGGATAAATTCCTAGACTCCTACAGACTCCCAAGGCTGAACCAAGAAGACCTGGAATACCTGAACAGACCTATCACCATCAAGGAAATTGAAATGGTAATAAAAAGTCTCCCCAAGCACAAAAGTCCTGGCCCGGATGGATTCACTAGTGAATTCTTCCAAATCTTTAAAGAGGACTTACTCCCAATGCTCTTTAAGCTTTTCCACGAAATTGAAATATCAAAAACACTTCCAAACAGTTTCTACGAAGCAAATATCACACTGATACCAAAAGCAGACAGAGATACCACAAAGAAAGAGAATTACAGGCCGATATCCCTGATGAACACAGATGCAAAGATCCTCAACAAACTACTAGCAAATAGAATCCAACTACTCATCAAAAAGATCATACACCATGACCAAGTAGGATTCATCCCAGGGATGCAAGGATGGTTTAACATTCGGAAATCAATCAACATAATCCACCATATCAACAAAAGAAAAGATTAAAAAGCATATGATCATATCAATAGATGCAGAGAAAGCATTTGATAAGATCCAGCACCCCTTTATGATGAAAACCCTAGCCAAAATGGGTATAGAGGGGACCTTCCTCAACATAATTAAAGCCTTCTACCACAAGCCTACAGCAAGCATCATCCTCAATGGGGAAAAACTGAGAGCCTTCCCTCTAAGATCAGGGACGAGACAGGGATGCCCACTCTCTCCACTGCTGTTCAATATAATACTGGAAGTACTTGCAATAGCGATTAGGCAGGAAAAAGATATTAAGGGCATTCAGGTAGGAAAGGAAGAAATCAAGCTCTCACTATTCGCAGATGATATGATACTCTACTTAGAGAACCCAATAACTTCCACCAAAAAACTCCTAGAAACAATAGACTCGTATAGTTAAGTTGCAGGTTATAAAATCAATACCCAAAAGTCCATGGCTTTCCTATACGCAAACAGTGAGAGAAAAGAAAGCAACATGAAAAAAACAATCCCATTCACAATTGTGCCCCAGAAAATCAAGTACCTAGGAATCAGCTTAACTAAGGAAGTAAAGGACCTGTACAAAGAAAACTACAAAACGCTACTTCAGGAAATAAAAGAGGACATGAGGAAATGGAAAGATATCCCCTGCTCATGGGTAGGGAGACTTAACATTGTCAAAATGGCAATACTACCGAAAGCATTGTATAAATTCAATGCAATCCCTATAAGGATACCCATGACATTCTTCAAAGAAATGGAGCAAACACTCTTGAAATTTATATGAAACAATAAGCCCCCACGAATAGCTAAAGCAATTCTTGGGAAAAAGAAAATGGGAGGAATCAACCTCCCGAACTTCAAACTGTACTACAAAGCAGTAATAATTAAAACAGCATGGTACTGGAACAAAGGCAGAACTGCAGACCAATGGAACAGGGTTGAATACACTGACATCTCTCCTCAATCATATGCTCATCTAATCTTTGATAAAGGTGCAAGTAATGTGAAGTGGAGTAAGGAAAGCCTCTTTAATAAATTGTGTTGGCATCACTGGACGGCTACATGCAAAAAAATAGGCTCAGAACTCTGCCTAACATCATGTACAAAAGTAAGATCAAAATGGATTAAAGACCTCAACATCAGACCAGAAACCATAAGGTACATTGAAGATAAAGTTGGCAAAACCCTCCATGACATTGAAGCTAATGGTATCTTCAAAGATGCCACGCCACTGGCCGAGCAAGTGAAAACAGAGATAGATAAATGGGACTATCTTAAACTAAGGAGCTTCTGCACCTCCAAAGAAACAGTGACCAAAATACAAAGACAGTCTACAGAATGGGAAAGGATATTCACCGAATACACATCTGACAAGGGGTTGATATCCAGGATATACAAAATACTGGTTAAACTCCACAAGAAGAAAACATCCAACCCCATCCAAAAATGGGGCAATGAAATGAACAGAAACTTTCTCAAAGAAGAAATCCGAATGGCAAAAAAGCACATGAGAAAATGCTCTACATCATTAATCATCAGGGAGATGCAGATCAAAACCACAATGAGATACCATCTCACACCTCAGAGACTGGCCCACATTCAAAAGAACAAAAGCAACCGATGCTGGCGTGGATGTGGCGAGAAAGGGACACTCCTTCACTGTTGGTGGGAATGTCCACTGGTCCAGCCCTTCTGGAAAACAGTATGGACGAATCTCAAAAAATTAGAAATTGAGCTCCCATTTGACCCAGCAATACCACTCCTGGGAATATATCCCAGAGAGGCAAAAATGTATAGTCGAAGTGACATCTGCACTTGTTTGTTCATTGCAGCACTCTTTACAATAGCCAGAAACTGGAAGAAAGCTGAATGCCCAAGAACAGATGACTGGTTAAAGAAACTTTGGTACATCTACACAATGGAGTACTATGTAGCTCTTAGAAAAGATGAAGTCATGAAATTTACATACAAGTGGTACAATATGGAAAGTATCATGCTAAGCGAAATGAGTCAGAAAGAGAGGGATAGACATAGAAAGATTGCATTCATCTGGGGGATATAAAGTAACGAAATATGAGATTAATACCCAAGAATAGCTGAGATCAGCACCAGGAGGATTACTCCATAACTTAGAGGCCAGCCGGGTATCCTAGAGGAAAGGGCAGTTCAGATAGAGAAGGGAGCACCAAATAAAGGATGTTTGGAGGATCCTCCCAGGAGGGGAGATGCATGTCGAAAGTAGACTATGGACTGAACATGTTTGCCACTCAATGCCTCTTTTGCAGACCACAACACCCAAAAGGAGAGAGAGAACACAGGGGATTGCCCTGCCACAGAGACAGGGGGGATGGGGGGATGGGGGTGGGAGGGATATTATCCATGGTGGTGGAAAATGGGCACTGGTGGAGGGATGGGTATCTGATCATTGTATAATTGAAACCAAAGCACAAAAAATTGTAAATCTACAACTTTAAAAAACATAAAATAAAATAAAGGGAAAAAAATAAAAAAAAAAAGAAGAGGCATGACTAAACCCAGTTACTGTACAAAGTAGATTATTATAAATGCTAGAAGAGTTCAAATAATAGGATTTGGGGAGTTCCCCCCCCCCGAGTGACTCTCCGGCATGTCCATGGCACCAGGGGCACATGGACCTAATCCAGAGCCCAGCAGCTTGCAGCAGAAATGTGAATGGACTATGCTTTAAACTCCAGCGTCATGCCCCCGGAACGGAAAGGGTGTCTCTCTCTTCTGCCTTACTAACCCGGCCACCCTCCCCCCCCCCCCCAGCAGCATGGTGGCCGCTGCCTCAGATCTTACTGGAAAGCCAGGTATGAGCCGGAGGTGATGGGGCAACTGCAGCCTCATGGGAAAGGGGACAGAACCGGCTCATCCTTCACGCCCAACCGAGGCCCTGAGTTGCCCCCCACTAGCGGATCTCCAGCACGGCCATAGCACCAGATGCACAGAAACCAATCTCGTAATTATCTGGCTCTTGGCAGAAATTCCTCCAGACTTAATTAATAAAATATCAGAAATCCAAAATCATGCAGCCGCTATTGTGGCTGCATGACATCATATGGTTTTCATAACCAGCAATAAAAAAGAAATTATTTCACAATGCCTTTTCAGCAGTTCTGATTGTTGGGGTAAATTAAAACAATAATGGTGCATCTTTTGTCGAGATAATGAATGTATTCAAAATAGAGAGAGAGTTAAGTGGAAATCACCTGCTCACAGCCATTAGGAGGGGTGAGGGGGTATATTGGGGTTATTGGTGGTGAAAAATAATTACTGGTGAGAGGAGGGGTGTTTAATCATTATCTGACCAAGACTTAAACCTGAAAGCTTTGTAACTTTTCTCACGGTGATTCAATAAATAATTAAAAAAAAAAAAAGAATATTTTAAGCATTTTATCCAGTGCATGTGACAAACCATTAAAGAAGAACATAAGGAAAAATGTTTGAATTACAATTGTTTTTCTAACACATTAAATATATATTCATATTATATTTATATATTCACATCATTTGTTCATATACATAAATTATGATAGTGATAGCACAGTGGTAGGGCGTTTGCCTTGAACGTGGCCAACTTGGACGACCTGAGTTCGATTCCTCCACCCCTCTCAGAGAGCCTGGCAAGCTACCGAGAGTGTCTTGTCCACACGGAAAAGCCTGGCAAGCCACCTGTGATGTATTTGATATGCCAAACATGGTAACTCACAATGGAGATGTTACTGGGTCCACTTGAGTAAATCAATGAACAACGGGAGGACAGTGTGACAGACAGGGCATGATATATATTCAATAGATTTCATTTTTCATTTAGCAGCATAATTGTGCACAAAATACGAAGTTCCCCACATTCATTCTCCCTCCTATTACCCAAACAGACCAAAAGGTGGGTTTTGAAAAAGGGTGAATAAATATTGATACATTTTATTCAGTCAAAGTTCAAAGCTTATATTATGGTATGTTACAAGTTTCTGTTTCCCAAAAGATTTTGGAGAGCTACATTTTGATCACAGATCTCATAACCCCTGATAACTGATTATTTTATATTTTTATTGCATTGTATCCCCCGCACCATATTTGGTACCCTGAACTCTGCCTGGAGTGTCCTTGAACACAGACCCAAGAGTAAGATTTGATGACTGCCTGGTGACCAGGTTCCCAAAAACAAACACAAAACACCCTCTTAAATTTCCTTCACATACTTCCATGCCTTAATAATTCTTCTTAGGGAGAGGTCACATTCCATTTCTGAATATATTAGTTTATGTACCCCAGTGTTTCCCAGACTGGGCAGTGAGGCTCTCTGGGAGGTACTGGAGTGACTCACTGGAGAGCAGATATGTTTGTTCAACTCTAGGAGGCGGATTACCAGCAGAAGACTGAGTGCGGGGAAACTCTGAGGCATACATTCCTCTACCTGAAGGGCATTCTGGTCACTTCTAAGCTTTGGCAATTATGAAGAAAGCTGATAAGTTATAATCGTACAGGTACAGGATTTTGTGTGATCATAAATTATCAACTAAATAAGTTAAAGGTAAGAAGCATAATGCCAGATTGTTCGTAAGATAGTGTTTAGTTTAGTCAAAACTAAGAAACTGCAATTTATTCAACAAAGTAAATACATTGCTTTGTGTTCCCAGCGGCAAAGAACAGAACATACCAACTGCTTCACAGAATCATTAGCAATTGTGTTATAAGTGCTCTTAAATCTGATCAATCTCATAGGTGTGTGTTGGTTTGGAATTTTCTGATGATGTATGATATGGTTCATCTTTTATATATACTTTGTAGCTATACAACAGTGTCAATGCTCTCTGGTGAGACTTGCTTATGGTTATGTGTTTCTTTCACATCAGACTTTATCTTATTTTTACTCAGTTTGAAGAGTTCTTTATATATTGTGCTTAATAGTCCTTTATCAGATGTGTCTTTTTAAAATATCTCCTCCCTGTTGTTTTGTCTTATTCTGTTTTATTTTGGATATCTATGAAAGGATGTCTCTAAATTTCTACCTTATACTTAGCCTCCTGAATCATTGGCTTATAGAGAGCATATAGAATCCAATGAGTGACATCAGACCTATTTTCTTTGAGATTTGACTGGCGAGATGCACTGTTTGATGACAGATGCAATGAGACACATATACTATTTAATTTCTGTCCTCAAGAAAATTATCAAAGGTATCCAGAATATACAAAATACTGGTTAAACTCCACAAGAAGAAAACATCCAACCCCATCCAAAAATGGGGCAATGAAATGAACAGAAACTTTCTCAAAGAAGAAATCCGAATGGCAAAAAAGCACATGAGAAAATGCTCTACATCATTAATCATCAGGGAGATGCAGATCAAAACCACAATGAGATACCATCTCACACCTCAGAGACTGGCCCACATTCAAAAGAACAAAAGCAACCGATGCTGGCGTGGATGTGGCGAGAAAGGGACACTCCTTCACTGTTGGTGGGAATGTCCACTGGTCCAGCCCTTCTGGAAAACAGTATGGACGAATCTCAAAAAATTAGAAATTGAGCTCCCATTTGACCCAGCAATACCACTCCTGGGAATATATCCCAGAGAGGCAAAAATGTATAGTCGAAGTGACATCTGCACTTGTTTGTTCATTGCAGCACTCTTTACAATAGCCAGAAACTGGAAGAAAGCTGAATGCCCAAGAACAGATGACTGGTTAAAGAAACTTTGGTACATCTACACAATGGAGTACTATGTAGCTCTTAGAAAAGATGAAGTCATGAAATTTACATACAAGTGGTACAATATGGAAAGTATCATGCTAAGCGAAATGAGTCAGAAAGAGAGGGATAGACATAGAAAGATTGCATTCATCTGGGGGATATAAAGTAACGAAATATGAGATTAATACCCAAGAATAGCTGAGATCAGCACCAGGAGGATTACTCCATAACTTAGAGGCCAGCCGGGTATCCTAGAGGAAAGGGCAGTTCAGATAGAGAAGGGAGCACCAAATAAAGGATGTTTGGAGGATCCTCCCAGGAGGGGAGATGCATGTCGAAAGTAGACTATGGACTGAACATGTTTGCCACTCAATGCCTCTTTTGCAGACCACAACACCCAAAAGGAGAGAGAGAACACAGGGGATTGCCCTGCCACAGAGACAGGGGGGATGGGGGGATGGGGGTGGGAGGGATATTATCCATGGTGGTGGAAAATGGGCACTGGTGGAGGGATGGGTATCTATCTGATCATTGTATAATTGAAACCAAAGCACAAAAAATTGTAAATCTACAACTTTAAAAAAAATAAAATAAAATAAAGGGAAAAAAAATTATCAAAGTTATGATAGTGGGGCATACAGACTGAAAAACCCCATTCCATGGATTTACATTAAAAGATTTTTTACAAGACGTTCCCATTTTCTTTGTTTAAATCTCTCTGGGACTAGTCAATGCTTATTAGTCTTTCCTATAAAGGTTTATCACTTTGGGGCCAGAGAGACAAAGATTCTTACTCTGCATGTGGTCCAATCCTGATTAGAATCCCAAAACCTCATTACATTTTCATAGTATAGCCAAGAGTTATCCCTGAGTGCAGAGTCAGAAGTGAGTACTGAGCACTGAGCTCTAAGTACTGAGCTGAGTGAGGCTCCCAAAACAAAACAGAAAACACTTTATCACCTAGAAGACGCCCTTTCTGATTTTAGGGCATGTTCTTGATATTCCTCTGGAGATTTTAGCCAGTATCTCATATTTCAGAGACTTTGGTTTTTATTTACTAAGTTCATTTTTTATTTATTCCAGGAAAATCTTCCATATTCTAATGCTAATTTTGGAAGCATGAGTTCCAGTTCTCTAATTATGTGTTCTTCTTTCCAGAAGGGTTAGAAAAAAACACAATTATAGATTGCAGTTTTCTGGATATATTTCACATAAAATAAATTAAAATTCAACTGAGATTTGAATTTTAAAGAGATTAGTAGGAGATTGTAAAAAAAATAGACAAATGAAAGGTTCCTCCTTGAGAAAACAGTAGACTCAGATATGTATATCAATCCCCCAAATTAGACAAAGGAAAAAATGCATATGGAGGAGCAATGCAGGAAAGAGTTGCAAATTTGACAAAGATCTGTAATCACATTTTTCTTTTAGATACTCTAGAATTCTTGCACTTCTATTGGAGATATACCAACTGAGATTTTGTGAGGTACCAGGCACTTTTCCGTGTGTTTTTATGTACAGAGTTGTAGAGCCTATTATATGATAGTGTTTCTGAGTCCAGATCTCTGTCTCACAACCACAGAACTCTGTTCATTTCCCACAACAGAGCTTCAAATTCACATTTTTTCTGTGTCTTTTTAGTCAATATTAGTGTCTGTTATGGATCTGTCAAATTTTACTTCGATGTTTTGAAATCTTACCCTTAAATCTAATATAGCTTCACCACTTCAGAACTCAGCAACTTCAATTATAATACAATTTAATACAATTTTAAACTAAGATACTTAAATAAAAACAAATTTAAATAAAGAAAATTAAATGGTGCTTACTGTAGGTCCGAGTTCAGAATCATATAAAAATGTGATTGAAATGTTATTCTGTGATTAGCAGCTAAAGTTTAAAGGATTAAATTAATTTCCCTGAATTTCAATTTTCTCATTTATAATACTGACATTATTTGATTTTGTAAGAAATAAGATGCATAGAAAGGGAACTTTACCCCCCCCCAAATCAATAAATTAAGAGAAAAATTGAAAAGGATCATATAATTAAAGTGTCACATACAAAGGCTTAAAAAATCATGTATTGACTGCAGTGAATTACCACTGGACTAATGCAGAGTGTCAGCTGAGCCATATTCCCTTCTGGAAATTCCAGGGGTGAAATTCTTCCTCTGTTGTTCTCATCTTCAACTGTGGCCCTCCTCTTCCTCTAAGATGAAACTTTCTTACATGACAGCATACTTTTATTTCATGACTCTATGACACCATATTCTCCTATCTCCTACTTTTAAGGATTGTCTGATTATAATCAAAGATAATATGCCTATTTCATGAAAACCTGTTTTCAATTTTACTTAACCTTTGTCATGTAATCTGACATATTTACAGGTTTCAGACATTCTGAAATGAACAACTGTGGGGGTTCATTATTCTGCCTAGTATAGACCTCCGTCAAAATTAGTATCTATTAGTTTTTTTTTTAATTTTTATTAGTGAGACACCATGAGGTACAGTTGTAGACTTACAAATTTTTGTGCTTGGGGTATTTGATCTACTAGTTTTTTAAATGAAGAAATTAAAGAACATGAGGCCAATAGTTATTAAATAATTTATTCTGAGTTAGTAGAGTATTTCTGATATTCTCCAACTGTTTTATTTGTTTAATTTGACATAAACAATTTTCTCTACACACAAACACTCTTTATTTAAAAACCGTTTTTTATTTGTACATGATTATTTATTTGTACGTGATGATTTATTACAGGCATTCAGTATTACAACATCAATCCCACCACCACTGTCACCTTCCCTCCACCAATGTTTCCATTTTTCCAACTATCCCTCAAGCCTGTGCACAATAATTGATTTTATATTGCTTGTTTCCACTAAATGACTAGTGGAATGATTTAAAAAGATATCAGTAAATGAAAATTTGTGGAAGGTATTGTATCTTACCATGGAGACATTAAGTCCTTGTCTGAGGATTTCCTAAGCTGTTGTTGCTATTGATGCATCCTGTGGTAATGCTTTTGCTAGTGGAGATTAGTTGACTTCTACTTATATACCATCTGTTCTTATACCAGGAACCTAGTATTACAAAGTTTGGAGATGTCACAGGTTGCAAATTTGGCAGTTCAGAAAATCTAGAATACTTAACTGAGCAGTCCCTCTCTTGAGGTTGTTCCAGAGTTCTCAGCCAGGGCCCGGTATCTGAGAAATTTTTATGGCTAGTTTATCTTTTTGGAGATTTAATTATGAATCTCTAAAACGGGGCCAGCAGATGTAATAGTGACTGTGATAGTGACTGTAGGACGTGGGTGTGACTATGGGGGCTTCTGAAAGTAAGAGGAGAGGAGCTGTGCGGAAGGTCATCCATCCTGACTCCGAGAAGGCCCAGAGTATTCAGCCTAAAGAATTTAGTGTACCTGAGATTTACAGCAGGTTAGCATCTCAGTGGAACTCATTTTTGAGTTGGTGGAGTCTAGCCAAAGGCATAGTGGCAGCTGTTGGAATGTGAGTGAGATGGTCAGGGCTTTGGTAAAACTTGGCTTGCCCCTCCCAATGCACTTGCCTCAGAACAAAAATGTTTTCTCTAGCATCCCCCAAACAGGAATTTAATTGAAAGGGTTTAGCTTAACTTTCATAGTATATAACTTTGTTTCATAGAAACCAAACTCCACATGTCTTCTCACTTATATGGAGTCTACAGTTTATACAATCTTTAATTGAATTATAGAATGGCAACCTAATTATACCTGGATAAACACATGGGAGAAACATGATTGTTGGTAAACACTGAGCTCAGTGGGAGAAGCAGAGGTGTTTGGGCTCGGTGGAGGAGTGAGTGCCAGTGACAGATACGCAGCAGGTAGTGAATACCCATCTGTGTGTTCTCCAGAGAGAATAAAGATTGACTATTAATCTGCTGTACACTAGTTGAGTGAAAGTTTTTAAAGATTCTGTTTTCTAACCTACAGTAGAATATATGCTCTGAGCCTGAACTTGTATTCAGATTTCTTCTCTCTTAAGTTTATAAACTGGGTAATTTTTTTTGTGGGGGGGCTGGATTTTACCCAGTGCCATATGACTTAATTCTAACTTTGTCCTCAGAAATCATCGCTGGTGGATTGGGGGTGGGGTCAGGGGAGTGTATAGGATGCCGGGAATTAAATCCAGATCAGCTGCATGCCAGACAAGAACCCTGATCACTTTAATATCATTCAGGTTCAAAATTTGGATACTCTGAATAAATTAATAATATCAATATATAATAAATTATATATCATAAATTATATATCAAAAGATCAGTTCTGCTTGTTTTGTTGTCAAATGAGTATCATAATTCTACCTGTATTGAAACAAACAAAGCACTAAAGTAAATATAAAAGGAGATTGTGCAGGTAGATGTCTTCATTGGATAAAGAGTGTCCATGATAAATATTTACATAATACTACCATGACTCCTTCAAATAAATCCTAGAAACAAAGTTCTGAAGAACTGCATTCACAAATTTCTCAATTTTTATATAAAATTACACCAAAATACATTCCAGAAATATACATCATTCTATACTAATTACAGTGTGTAATTAGTAGAGGATACTCACTCCCTTAACAAATTGCCAAGATTACTTAGTATTTAAATATCACCAGTAAGGTTGCACAAATAAAAACATAAAGAGGTCCTGAGATATTGTACAGTCTGAAAAACATTTTCCTAGAACACACATAACATGGATTCAATTCCGGTCACCCCATATGATGTCTTGAGCACTGCCAAGAGTGATCTATGAGTGCAGAGCCGGGACTAAGCCTCAAACACTGCTAGTCATGGCCCCAAAACAAACAAAAGATGTGATATTAAATAGAGCCGCATTTGTGGCCTCACGACATTTAATTATCTCACTCTTACTTTGGACAAACTGGCAGGGTACCAAATGTAACCTGTCCACATGACAGAGTCTGGCAAACTCCCCATGGCGTACCCAATATGCCATATATCAGTAACAATGATGGGTCTCATTCTCCTAACCCTGAAAGAGCCTTGAATATGGCACTTTTTAAAAAATTCTGAGGGCTAGGATGAAGGAGACGTTACTGGGGCCTGCTCGAGGCAATTGATGAACAACAGGATGGTCATGATCATGATCGTGATTAAATAGAGTGTCTAACATTGTTCTTTTCTTTTGAATTCTGTTTAGTTTGGGTTTTGGGGGGCCACAATGGCCAGTGCTCAAAGGATATTCCTGGCTCTGTATTCAGGAATCACTCCTGTCATTGCTCAGGAGACCATAGGGCATGCTGAGGATTGAAACCAGGTTGGTTCACATGCAAGGCACGTGCCTTACCCACTATACTATCTCTCCAGCGCCCTTTTTGAATTTCTAAGGTGACACTTGGAGAATATATTTGGATAGGATAGTGAATATTTAAATTGTGAATCATATAAATTTCTTGCTGATATATTTACCCCATTTTTAATAGAAATTTTACTTGCAGTTACAGCAGAAGTGTACAGAATGGACTAAATCTGTGAATAGTAGAGCTATAGTTATCTAAGGGAAAAGATCTGGATTGGTTTTATCCCAAAGTTTTCATTTCCTTACATTTACCCAGATTCTGCTATTAAGATGACTGTGCCACAAGTTACTTATACATTTCTTATTCTACTTGAGTATTAGAGCATTGGCATATGCTTATTAAAATGGATGCTGTGTAGCTTCAATGAGTAATTGACTGAATGTATTTTCCTACTGAGATTAGCCTGACTGGCATAGGGGAAAGTTGGGGCATCGAGCAGTTAACCAGAGTTCTCTCTTGGTGTCAATTCTGCTTCCCTGAGGCAGCCCTTGTCTCTGAAAAATGAAGTTCTTCCCTTCCTCAATACAAGAGTAATTATTGTTGTTTTGCAGAGAGGAGTGGGGACTCCCGAGAGTTGCATGGGGTCCATGTGTTCCTCCCAGTGACCTGTCACCATAAATGATGATACAGGCCTGATGGTTTCAGGGCTCAGGGCCATGATGTGGTGCTTAGATGACACCAGGGCCAACATGACCATCCATGGGAGTTCAAACACAGGGACTCCTGTATGCTAGACAAACCCCTTGACCCTGTAATTATTATTGGCACCATGAATTATGTTACTATTAACGATAGAAGTAAATGCATGCAATGTTCCACACCCACAGCCTCCACCAGAGTGCCTGCTTCCCTCCTTCCCTCCACCATTGTCTCAGGCTCCCTTCCAATCCACGGTGTCCCCCGACCTTTATAATCTAAGTGCTGTAGACTAGTTCTCAAGTTCTGTTGTCTCTGACTATTTGCTATTCTTTTTTTTTTCCCCTTTATTTTATTTTATTTTTTTTAAAGTTGTAGATTTACAATTTTTTGTGCTTTGGTTTCAATTATACAATGATCAGATACCCATCCCTCCACCAGTGCCCATTTTCTACCACCATGGATAATATCTCTCCCACCCCCATCCCCCCATCCCCCCGTCTCTGTGGCAGGGCAATCCCCTGTGTTCTCTCTCTCCTTTTAGGTGTTGTGGTCCGCAAAAGAGGCATTGAGTGGCAAACATGTTCAGTCCATAGTCCACTTTCGACATGCATCTCCCCTCCCGGGAGGATCCTCCAAACATCCTTTATTTGGTGCTCCCTTCTCTATCTGAATAGCCCTTTCCTCTAGGATAACCGGCTGGCCTCTAAGTTATGGAGTAATCCTCCTGGTGCTGATCTCAGCTATTCTTGGGTATTAATCTCATACTTTGTTACTTTATATCCCCCAGATGAATGCAATCTTTCTATGTCTATCCCTCTCTTTCTGACTCATTTCGCTTAGCATGATACTTTCCATATTGTACCACTTGTATGTAAATTTCATGACTTCATCTTTTCTAAGAGCTACATAGTACTCCATTGTGTAGATGTACCAAAGTTTCTTTAACCAGTCATCTGTTCTTGGGCATTCAGCTTTCTTCCAGTTTCTGGCTATTGTAAAGAGGGCTGCAATGAACAAACAAGTGCAGATGTCACTTCGACTATACATTTTTGCCTCTCTGGGATATATTCCCAGGAGTGGTATTGCTGGGTCAAATGGGAGCTCAATTTCTAATTTTTTGAGAATCGTCCATACTGTTTTCCAGAAGGGCTGAACCAGTGGACATTCCCACCAACAGTGAAGGAGTGTCCCTTTCTCGCCACATCCACGCCAGCATCGGTTGCTTTTGTTCTTTTGAATGTGGGCCAGTCTCTGAGGTGTGAGATGGTATCTCATTGTGGTTTTGATCTGCATCTCCCTGATGATTAATGATGTAGAGCATTTTCTCATGTGCTTTTTTGCCATTCGGATTTCTTCTTTGAGAAAGTTTCTGTTCATTTCATTGCCCCATTTTTGGATGGGGTTGGATGTTTTCTTCTTGTGGAGTTTAACCAGTATTTTGTATATCCTGGATATCAACCCCTTGTCAGATGTGTAATTCGGTGAATATCCTTTCCCATTCTGTAGACTGTCTTTGTATTTTGGTCACTGTTTCTTTGGAGGTGCAGAAGCTTCTTAGTTTAAGATAGTCCCATTTATCTATCTCTGTTTTCACTTGCTCGGCCAGTGGCGTGGCATCTTTGAAGATACCATTAGCTTCAATGTCATGGAGGGTTTTGCCAACTTTATCTTCAATGTACCTTATGGTTTCTGGTCTGATGTTGAGGTCTTTAATCCATTTTGATCTTACTTTTGTACATGGTGTTAGGCAGAGTTCTGAGCCTATTTTTTTGCATGTAGCCGTCCAGTGATGCCAACACAATTTATTAAGGAGGCTCTCCTTACTCCACTTCACATTACTTGCACCTTTATCAAAGATTAGATGAGCATATGATTGAGGAGAGATGTCAGTGTATTCAACCCTGTTCCATTGGTCTGCAGTTCTGCCTTTGTTCCAGTACCATGCTGTTTTAATTATTACTGCTTTGTAGTACAGTTTGAAGTTCGGGAGGTTGATTCCTCCCATTTTCTTTTTCCCAAGAATCGCTTTAGCTATTCGTGGGGGCTTATTGTTCCATATAAATTTCAAGAGTGTTTGCTCCATTTCTTTGAAGAATGTCATGGGTATCCTTATAGGGATTGCATTGAATTTATACAATGCTTTCGGTAGTATTGCCATTTTGACAATGTTAAGTCTCCCGACCCATGAGCAGGGGATATCTTTCCATTTCCTCATGTCCTCTTTTATTTCCTGAAGTAGCGTTTTGTAGTTTTCTTTGTACAGGTCCTTTACTTCCTTAGTTAAGCTGGTTCCTAGGTACTTGATTTTCTGGGGCACAATTGTGAATGGGATTGTTTTTTTCATGTTGCTTTCTTCTCTCTCACTGTTTGCGTATAGGAAAGCCATGGACTTTTGGGTATTGATTTTATAACCTGCAACTTTACTATACGAGTCTATTGTTTCTAAGAGTTTTTTGGTGGAAGTTATTGGGTTCTCTAAGTAGAGTATCATATCATCTGCGAATAGTGAGAGCTTGATTTCTTCCTTTCCTACCTGAATGCCCTTAATATCTTTTTCCTGCCTAATCGCTATTGCAAGTACTTCCAGTACTATATTGAACAGCAGTGGAGAGAGTGGGCATCCCTGTCTCGTCCCTGATCTTAGAGGGAAGGCTCTCAGTTTTTCCCCATTGAGGATGATGCTTGCTGTAGGCTTGTGGTAGATGGCTTTAATTATGTTGAGGAAGGTCCCCTCTATACCCATTTTGGCTAGGGTTTTCATCATAAAGGGGTGCTGGATCTTATCAAATGCTTTCTCTGCATCTATTGATATGATCATATGCTTTTTAATCTTTTCTTTTGTTGATATGGTGGATTATGTTGATTGATTTCCGAATGTTGAACCATCCTTGCATCCCTGGGATGAATCCTACTTGGTCATGGTGTATGATCTTTTTGATGAGTAGTTGGATTCTATTTGCTAGTAGTTTGTTGAGGATCTTTGCATCTGTGTTCATCAGGGATATCGGCCTGTAATTCTCTTTCTTCGTGGTATCTCTGTTTGCTTTTGGTATCAGTGTGATATTTGCTTCGTAGAAACTGTTTGGAAGTGTTTTTGATATTTCAATTTCGTGGAAAAGCTTAAAGAGTATTGGGAGTAAGTCCTCTTTAAAGATTTGGAAGAATTCACTAGTGAATCCATCCGGGCCAGGACTTTTGTGCTTGGGGAGACTTTTTATTACCATTTCAATTTCCTTGATGGTGATAGGTCTGTTCAGGTATTCCAGGTCTTCTTGGTTCAGCCTTGGGAGTCTGTAGGAGTCTAGGAATTTATCCATTTCCTCGAGGTTTTGATGTTCCGTGGCATAAAGCTTCTCAAAGTACTCCCTGAGGATCCTCTGAATTTCTGTGGTTTCTGTTGTAATGACCCCCTTTTCATTTCTGATTCGGTTGATTAGGGTTTTCTCTCTCCCTTTCTTTGTGAGTTTTGCTAGAGGCTTATCGATCTTGTTAATTTTCTCAAAGAACCAGCTCTTGGTTTCATTGATCTTTCGGATTGTTTTTTGGGTTTCCATCTCGTTAATCTCTGCTCTGAGTTTTATTATTTCCTTTCTCCTGTTCGGGTTGTGCTCCTTTTTTTGGTCCTTCTCCAAGCTCTTAAGCTGTGAGGTTAGGTTACTTATGTGTGCTCGCTCCTCCTTCCTGAGGAATGCTTGTAGAGCTATAAACTTTCCTCTTAACACAGCCTTTGCTGTGTCCCATAAGTTTTGGTAACTCGTGTTCTCATTTTCATTTGTTTCTAGGAATCTTTTGATTTCCTCTTTGATTTCCTGTCTAATCCACTCGTTGTTCAATAGTGCGCTGTTTAATTTCCAGGTGTTTGATTTAGTTTTCTGTTTTTGTGTGTGATTTACTTCTAATTTCAGCGCATTATGGTCTGAGAAGATTGTTGATACAATCTCTACCTTCTTAATTTTATGGAGGCATGTTTTGTGGCTCAGCATGTGGTCTATCTTGGAGAATGTTCCATGTACGCTTGAGAAGAATGTGTATTCAGCTTTTTGTGGATGAAGTGTCCTGTATATATCTACTAAGTCCCTTTCTTCCATTGTTTCCCTCAAATGAAGTATGTCCTTGCTAAGCTTAAGTCTGGTTGATCTATCAAGAGGTGACAAAGCAGTGTTGAAGTCTCCCACTAGTATTGTGTTGCTATTGATGTCTTTTTCCAAATCTATGAGTAGTTGTTTTAAGTACTTTGCTGGTCTCTCATTAGGTGCATATACATTTATTATTGTAAGTTCTTCCTGTTGTACAGATCCTCTGATCAATAAGTAATGGTCTTCACTGTCTCTTATGACCTTCCTCACTCTGAAATCGATGTGGTCTGATATAAGGATGGCTACCCCAGCTTTTTTATGGGAGCTGTTTGCCTGTAGGATTGTTTTCCAGCCTTTGACTCTGAGTCTGGGTTTGCTTTGACTATTGAGATGCGTTTCTTGCAGGCAGCAGAAAGTTGGGTTCAATTTTCTAATCCATCCTGCCACTCTATGTCTTTTAATTGGTGCGTTTAGCCCATTGACATTGAGAGAGATTATTGTTATGGGATTTTGTCCCATTGTTATGTTAAAATTGGGTGTATTTGAGGGGCCTTTCTTGCCTTAAAGTAGCCCATTTAGTTGTTCTTGTAACCATGGTTTTGAGTCTATGAAGTTCCTGAGCTGTTGTTTGTCTGTGAAACTGTGTGTTGTTCCTTCTATTATGAATGAGAGTCTTGCTGGGAAAAGTATTTTGGGGGAGGCATTTATTTCATTGAGTTTTTTTACTATGTCCCACCACTGTTTTCGGGCCATGAGGGTTTCATCAGAAAAATCAGCTGTGAATTTTAAGGATGCTCCTTTGTAAGAGATTTCTTTCTTCGATCTTGCTGCTTTCAGAATTTTGTCTCTGTCTAAGGTTTTGGTCATTTTGATCAGAATGTGTCTTGGGGTATTTTTATTCGGATTTCTTCTAGCTGGTACCCTTCGGGCCTCCTGAATGTGGTCACAAGTTTTCTTCAGCTCTGGAAATGTTGTAGCAATGATGTCTTTGACAGTTTCTTCTTCATCGAGGTTTTCTTCCTGTCCCTCTGGGACTCCAATAATTCTTATGTTACCCCTCTTGGCTTCATCACGATCTTCTCTTGCCATCTGTTCCCGAATTGTGAGTCTCTTTTCCATTTTCTGCTCTTTTCGGGAGAGTCTCTGAACTTCATCTTCGAGCTCACTGATTCTGTTCTCAGCCGCTGTTACTCTGCTGCTGAGGCCTTCCACTGAGCTTTTCAATTCGCCTACGAGATTTTTCAGGTCTGACATTTCTGATTGCATTTTCCTCATTTCTTCCTTTAGATCCTCTTGTCTTCTATTGGCATTGCTTTCCATTGTTTCTTTTAATTCCCTAAGCATCCTAAGTAGCTCCCTTCTGAATTCCTTGTCAGAGAGGTTGTCTAACACTACAGTACTGTTGGTGTCAACTGGGCTAGACTCTTCAATATGAATGTTTGGTGGGCTTTTGCGTTGCTTTACCATTGCGAGAGGTGTGGTTTAGTCCTTCACGTTCAGTGTTACTATTCTGCTTGATATGCAGTGTGAGTTAAGATAGGCTTATGAGTTATTGGCAACTGTATTTCTAGTGGCTGAGCTAAAATAGAGAAGTTTCCATCTAAGAAGTTAGCTTATGGTTCCTATGGCACATGTAGTGGGAAAATATTTCGCGGCCGCGTTAGCGGCCGCGGCTCCGGAAAGAGTCCCTGGCACTGGGCGAGGAGTTGGGAATGTCTCCTGTTTGGAATTGGAGCCGTTCAGCTTTGTTGCCCAGAGCTGGGCCTCTGTGCCCGTCCCACGCGGCTCAGGGGTTGAAAACCGGCTGTCTCGGGGCTGTTTCTAGCTGCGCGTGCCCAGAGAGGAACCCAGGCCCTTGGGGGCGGGCTGTACCTGTTGGAATTGGAGCCGTTCAGCTTTGTTGGCCAGAGCTGGGCCTCTGTGCCCGTCCCACGCGGCTCAGGGGTTGAAAACCGGCTGTCTAGGGGGCCGTTTCTAGCTGCGCGTGCCCAGAGAGGAACCCAGGCCCTTGGGGGCGGGCTGTACCTGTTGGAATTGGAGCCGTTCAGCTTTGTTGCCCAGAGCTGGGCCTCTGTGCCCGTCCCACGCGGCTCAGAGGTTGAAAACCGGCTGTCTCGGGGCTGTTTCTAGCTGCGCGTGCCCAGAGAGGAACCCAGGCCCTTGGGGGCGGGCTGTACCTGTTGGAATTGGAGCCGTTCAGCTTTGTTGGCCAGAGCTGGGCCTCTGTGCCCGTCCCACGCGGCTCAGGGGTTGAAAACCGGCTGTCTCGGGGCTGTTTCTAGCTGCGCGTGCCCAGAGAGGAACCCAGGCCCTTGGGGGCGGGCTGTACCTGTTGGAATTGGATCCGTTCAGCTTTGTTGCCCAGAGCTGGGCCTCTGTGCCCGTCCCACGCGGCTCAGGGGTTGAAAACCGGCTGTCTCGGGGCTGTTTCTAGCTGCGCGTGCCCAGAGAGGAACCCAGGCCCTTGGGGGCGGGCTGTACCTGTTGGAATTGGAGCCGTTCAGCTTTGTTGGCCAGAGCTGGGCCTCTGTGCCCGTCCCACGTGGCTCAGGGGTTGAAAACCGGCTGTCTAGGGGCTGTTTCTAGCTGCGCGTGCCCAGAGAGGAACCCAGGCCCTTGGGGGCGGGCTGTACCTGTTGGAATTGGATCCGTTCAGCTTTGTTGCCCAGAGCTGGGCCTCTGTGCCCGTCCCACGCGGCTCAGGGGTTGAAAACCAGCTGTCTCGGGGCTGTTTCTAGCTGCGCGTGCCCAGAGAGGAACCCAGGCCCTTGGGGGCGGGCTGTACCTGTTGGAATTGGAGCCGTTCAGCTTTGTTGGCCAGAGCTGGGCCTCTGTGCCCGTCCCAGGCGGCTCCCATTTGCTATTCTTTTACTATGCTTCTTTATCCCACATATGAGTCAGATTATTCTTGATTTGTTGCTCTTCTTCTGCCTGACATCACTTGGCATGATATCCTCTGTTTCCATGGATGTTAGCAAATTGCCTGACTTCATTTTTTTCTTATGCATTATTTTTTTCTTATTTCCTGTTTGTATCTATATACACCTCCCCCTTTTTTTTGGTGAAGTAAGATTGCTTTCATTGAAATTTATTTAGGAAGAAGTGAGGGGGAAGGAAGAGCAAAGTATGCATTTAAGAAAGAGCATAGGCTGCTCCTGAGTAGAGATATGAAAGGAAAAAAAATACAGAGGCATGCAAAGGAGATATGTGTTCCAGGGAGAACGCGGGCCCCAAGAGCAAGCTATACCATTTTATAATGTGATGTTTGTGTTTCTTATCTTTGTGAGTATTCCAAACACCTTTGACTCTAATGCCCTTTTTTTTTCTAATTCATGTTTTTCTTTCCTTTTTACATGTGTGCTAAGGATATGCCTGGACAGTTGTGCTGAAATTCCCCTGTTCTCCAGAGGAATGTAAATTGAAAATGAGTCAAGATGACAAAACTAGAGAGCTGATCCCACAGAAATGAACTGGAGGAAAGAGCAGTGGGCCGCTGGAGGTACTGTTGGAACTCTGGTGAAGGGAAGCTGGGTCTCTGGTGATGAGTCTGATAGAAAGTATTCATTTATGAGACTATAGATAATAGCATTGTAAACTACAACACCTCAAGAACATAATACAATTTTAATCAATAATCTAAAGTTCATTAAAAATAAAATAGAACATTATCTGTGGCAAGTATTTTTCCTATAATAATATTAGTGTGTCTGTTTCAGTAGTTATTAAGTTAAATGGAGTCTCTAACAATAACTTGACTTTAAAATCCTATATAAAAAACACATATTTTATATAATGCTCAGAACTTAGGTACCAAAATAACTTTTAATTATGATTTTTGTTAACACCAATTTCTGTTTTTTAATTGCATATTTCATGAGGCTTGCCTTTATTTAGCCACTGTTGCCCTAAAGCTTATTATCATAACACCTCTGTCTGTTAAATAGGGTCAACGTTCTTTCTGTCACCTCGGTACTTCTAATTCCCGTCCATATAACCCCCCTTCAATGAATGAAAAGCGGTGCATTATTTTTTTTTGTTAAAAGCTCTGAATGAATAATTCATTTATAAAAATTGTCCGTGTTCTGCACGTTCAGGGGACTGAGCGCTTCTCTTGTCAGTCACAATAGCTCAGGCAGAAGCAAGTGCTATTCCGGGTGTGCTCGGAGTGTACTGCTGATGGCAGGTTGCTGAGATTGCCAGCTGTGTTAATCCTGACCATCCTTAGCTGTCTTTTGTGACAGGAAGATTAAGATTCAAGTTCTTATTCTATGGCTGCCGTTAGACTCTATTTCACCTGGTTGTTTCAATCCTTCTATTCAGTTACTGACAGTTTCTCATCATCATCTTTTCAAATCCTGTGAAATCCGGTCCTGAAGTAGTGTTCTCCTGAGGCAAGAAGTTAGAAAGAAAGGAGAGCAAGGCCTTTCACCTCAGATATCCTGGAGTTTGAGTTCTCCACCAGTTATTTGTGAACTTGGTAATAGAGGCAAGTTTTAAATAACCCTGATAAGACTCAGTTCTCCATCTGGAATGTAAAAGTAATTATTGCTACAACCCGGATTGTGTGTGAGGTTTCTACAAAGTAAATGCTAGATGATGCCAGCCCAAAAGTGGCCTAGAAACTGTTTGTGTTTTATGATTTTTTTTTAATTTCTCCCTCACTACTGCCTCCAACATCTCCCTTACCTTTATCCACTTCATTGAACTACACTGCACTGCACTGTCCTCCCACTGTTTATCGATCTGTTTGAACAGGCCCAGTAACGTCTCCATCATGAGACTTGTTGTTACTGTGTTTGGCATATCGAATACGTCACGGGGAGCTTGCCAGGCTTTGCTGTGTGGGCGAGATACTCTCGGTAGCTCGCGGGCTCTCCGAGAGGGGTGGAGGAATCAAACTCGGGTCAGCTGTGTGGGCTGCGTGCAAGGCAAACGCCCTACCCTCTGTGCTATCGGTCCACTTCATTAAATAGATTTCATAATACTAAATAAGCATAGTGTTTTGTCTGGTAGCATGGAGTTCACTCTCTCCACCATGATCCCAATTATCTAGCCCCTCCCCCTCCTGGATATACACCCAGTATATCCAGTTGACTATCAACATGGAAATATGTTTCACTTTCCCCAAGTAACTCTAACTCTTCAACTTCTAAAACAAACAACTCTAGCTCCCTCCTGGGGTTGTTCATTCTTTGCTGCAAAAAGCAGAGTCTTTCCTTAAGATATGACAGCACAGAGCACACCTCCTGAGTTCCCCACTGACCTACAGTAGAGCCGTGGGCCCTGTGTCCATGTTGCTCAATACAACGTACACAACTTTGAATTCATAATGATTTCATCAAAGAATAATTGTGTGTCCATGTCAACATACGCCTAATAGAATGAAGCCCTAAAGAGTGTTAATATACTTCTGTCTTTTTAGAGGGTTTGTAGAAAATGCCTCCAGACATTTTGAGTATATGAATAAAGGAAATGCTGAATATTTTGGAAGAATGATACCACATGCATTAAAAACGACTAAAATCATTATGTGTCACTGGCAGTGAACGAAAGCCAGACATGTTGAAAAACATAGGTTTTTAAATTTTTATTGCTTATATAAGAACCCTGTTTCCTAGATTGCTTTATTCAATTTCTTCAGTTTTCCTTCCTGGTTTTGAAGAAAGCAGAATTAAGAGGGATAATTTGAAAATCCCTCAAAGGCTGGAACCCACATCTGTGACATCTGGAATCCTGCCTAATTTACTTAGTGAGACAATAAAATCCCTTCACCAATGGTAACTAGTCACTCACCTCCCTCTATTACCCAATCTTTCTGAGCTTGGCAGTTGCTCTAGCCTGCATCTTGTAGCTGGCTTTCCTTTTATGCTCTAGGAGTATAGTGTAGGGCATAACCTATCTTAACCAAGTGTGGGCTAAGTATTCTGTGTAGCAAGACACATACAATGAAGTCCTTTAACACAGCGGTAGGGCATTTGCCTTGCTCGCAGCCATCCCAGCAGAGCCGGGTTCGATTCCTTCGCCCCGCTTGGAGAGCCCAACAAGCTGCTGAGAGTATCTCGTCCTCACGGCAAAGCCTGGCAAGCTACCCGTGACATATTCAATATGCTAAACACAGTAACAACAAGTCTCAAAAAAATGGAGACGTTACTTGGCCCGCTCGAGCAAATCGATGAACAATGGGAGGACAGTGTTTGTTTGTTTGTTTGTTTACTAGGTAACATTCGCTGATTTTTTAGGGTGTCCCAGCACTTTCTGTCTTTCCATAAAAAAAAAACACTCTAATGTCCTAGAACAGAAAGTATCATCTTATCATCACTTAATATCAACACTGAATATATATTTTTAATAGGGCTGGAGTGAGAGCACAGCGGGTAATACGTTTGCCTTGCATGCAGCTGACCTGGTCGACCCAGGTTCAATTCCTCTGCCCCTCTCAGAGAGCCTGGCAAGCTACCAAGAGTATCTCACTCACACGGCAGAACCTGGCAAGCTCCCTGTGGCATATTTGATATGCCAAACATAGTAACAAGTGTCATAATAGAGACATTACTGGGCCTGCTTGAGCAAATCAATGAACAACAGGAGGACAGTGACAGTGACAGTGATGGTGCCAACACAAGAAAAACCATTAATCAATCATCAGAACTTAAATTCCTGACACCAATATTTGCTAGGAACTCCATGAGCAATATTTGCTAGGAACTTCATGAGAACAAAAATTTTCTTTCAATTTACTCCTTAAAACATAAAGTGCAATTAATTCAAGGTGGTTTGCTACTTAAGATGAGCTACTGGTCATACCATGTTTATCACTACAAATATAATCAATGTACTTATGTATGTTCAAAAATATATCTGTGCATATATATACACACATACATATATACATACAAATATATATATATAATATATATAACACATTCATAGATTTATCAATTGTTGGTATCACGATCACAATCACGACCATCCTGTTATTCGTTGATTGCCTCGAGCAGGCCCCAGTAACGTCTCCTTCATCCTAGCCCTGAGATTTTTAAGAAAGTGCCATATTCAAGGCTCTTTAGGAGAATGAGACCCATCATTGTTACTGGTATTTGGCAAATGTGGCCGCGCGCTTCCAGGAGCTGGGTTTTATAGTTTTATAGTTATACCAACATTGTTGGTATAGTAACAACAAAACAATCGCCAAAGAAGCAGTACAGTGGGTAGAGCCTTGCCTTGCATGTGGCCAACCTGGATTTGATTCCCCATCACCACACATGATCCCCTGAGTAGATATCCTTGAATGCAGAAGCAGTAGTAAGGCCTGAACACAGCTGGAAGTGATCTCAAAAGAAAAAAAAATGAACTCAGAAAAATGTCATACATGGTCTATTCGTTAAGGGAACACTTGTTACTTAACAGCATTTCACTTTTCTGCTTTTCTTACTGCTCTAAAAATACAACTCAGTTTGGCACATAACAACTCAGGGATACTGATACTCATCACTTCTCCTCAAGAAGCATCAGTCATCTCAATCTCCATCAGATTTTCATAGTCATTGGCTATTTGAATTAGGCCATTCCCTCAGAGTTAGTGGTTCTGGGGGTACATGGCACTCAGAACCCAAGAAGATCATTGGGTCTCATATTGAACTGGCTTGCTTGGTCAAGAATTGCCAGGAAGTGCCCCTGGGCCCTGATTTATTCTTGGGATGCTTTTGCCCCCACTTCACCCCTCACCCCTGCCAAGAATTGATTTGGATTATTAATGCTATTTTTTCTTGGTATATTATTAGAAAAAACTTAGTTCAAAAGTTGGGGCTAGATAAATAGTATAGAAGTAAGGTGCTTTACTTGTACACGACTAACCTGGGTTTGATCTCCGGTATCTCATAAGGCCCTCTGAGCACTGCCAGTAGTGATTCCTGAATGCAGAGTCAGGAATAGTCCTTGAATATTTCCATATGTGGCCCAAAACCAAACAAACAAACCTAAAAAAAAGTTTGTCTTTTAAATAGACAAGGAAAGAGTCTAGGCATTATTGACCAAGCTAAAGTTCAGTCACCTTAAGGAAACTTTGGTAGACTATCTATAGAAATGGGTACAGTGCTCCCCCTCCTTATATCATAATCTCTACAGTGTGACTTCACAGAGTCTCTGAATTTGAATTCAAGACTAGTTCCATGCCCCTTATACTGGGCTTGACTTGTGATTATTCTTTTGATGAAATACTTGTGACAAAGTATAGGTGTGCAAGTACTTTGTATCTCAGTATTACCTTGAACATTTCTGCTTGCTCTCTTGGAAACTACCCAATTGTTTTTAACAATAAGCCTGAGCATTCACTAAGGAATAGACAACTTGCAAACACAGATACAAGTCACCTTTTTCTAACCCAGCAGCTGAACATAAATGGAATAAGGAAGTCAAGACCGAGAAAAGAATCATCCAGTGCAGTCCATTTCAAATTGCAGATAATGACTCAGATATTTATATATTGTTTCACTATGCATTTTAGTTTGTACCTGTTCTGCGAGTCATCAAAAGGTACTTGATATAATGTCCCAGATTTTACTAGCTGACATTCTGTGAGTTTTCTTTATGAACCACATCTTCAACATGCACAGCTCTTTAAAAACAGAGATTCTCAAAATCTAGAGCTGATTCATCAATGTTACTCCCTACCTAGGCATTGCCATTTGCTTTCAACAATTTGTCCATTATTTCATAAAGCAATCATACACATTTCTATGTTTTCCAAGACATTCACAATAATGGCATAGATTACTATAAAACTGGAAATGAAAGTTTTTCGCACATAGAAGGGTTTCTCCATTAATCGAAATTATGTACATAAAGGAGCATTTTTAAGTTTATTTAAGTTCATCAATATTTCCAGTCATGTTAATAATCAACACATTCATTTAGATAGATTCATAATATAGGATGTATCTGGATTTCTCAAACCAGCATTTTTTAACATTCTCTTACCTTTATGGAATTGGGTAGTTACAGTTGAGCCAATAGGGAAGTTAGAAAAAATAATATATAGAGAGTTTGTAACTGAGTCTGATGCTCAGCATATGATATTTGAATGTTTATCTTACTTTTTCTTGGTAAGTCTGTCTTAGGATTTCTCAGTTCAATAATCACGGAAAGAAGGAATTTCTGTGTCAGTTGTTTTTATTTTTTCTAATTTTATTTCCTTCTATGTTTGGTTTACTAGTTCATGTTTTCATGGTATGCTAATTTGAGTGCTGTGCACTCCAAAAATATTCGTGGGCCACTTCAGTACTCAGGGCCACTGGGGTAGTGCTGGGCAGCATATGGTGTCAGGGATTGAGCCTGGGAAGCCCATACAAGGCATGCCTCCACACTGTGGAGCTCGTGTCCAGACTGTTTTCTAGGTTTTTAAAGGTAAAACTTTGGTAATTGGATTGGTAACCTTTACTTTATTTATTTATTTGTTTGTTTGTTTGTTTATTTATTGGCAAGGGGTGTGGGAGGAGAAGTCCACAGGTCCCTTGCGGTGCTTAGGGTCTCCTCCTGGCTCTGGATGTGGTGATACTCCTGGCATTTCAGAGAGGATATATGTGGTCCTGGGGCATAAATCTAGGTTGGACACATTGGAGGCAAACCTCTCAACCCCTGTGCTATCTCTGTGCCCCTGTTTTCTAACAGAAGCATTTGATTTCTGAGTTTTTCCTGTTGACACTGCTTTAATCAATGATTTTTTTTGTGTGTGTGTGTGCGCAAATGATTTAAAACATTTTCTAATTTTACTTGTGACTTCCTCTGACCATACTTATCTAGAAGTTTACTCATTTTGGTGATCAATGCATTATGATTATATAGTGATTTTCTCTATCTATGATGTTGTTCTTATTCTGAAATTCATTCTGTAGCAATCTAGCCAGTTCAGATTTCACTGATTAGTGTTTGCATGGTATGCCTTTTTCAGTGATATTTTTATTCCTTACTTTTTCTTTCTTTTCCTTCCTTCCTTCCTTCCTTCCTTCCTTCCTTCCTTCCTTCCTTTGCATTTATAGTGGGTTTCTGGTTGGCATCATTTATTTTGCTACTGATATTTTAAAATCAACTGTCTAATAAACTCTGACTGTGAATATTTGTAGACAATTTTAAAATATAGTTACTCATGGCAAAAGTAAAATTTGCTGATTATTTTTTATTTTATAATTTTTTTCTTTGATCTCTCCCACCTCTTAATGACAGAGGAATAGTGTTATTCTCCATCCTTCTTAGGTTGAATAGGGGGTACTGCATTAGAATATTGAGGGGGTACTGCATTACTCCAAATTTTTCTTTATTTGAAAAAAATTAAGATTTCTTTGATTCATATAGATATTTTTGTCTTTTTGTTAAGAGTTGGAGTGACTCTCTGTCTCCGTGTTTTTCACCACAGGCATAAGCAGAGCTTCTATAGACGTTTTTGAATCTATCTCATACCTCAAACTACAATGTCTTTGTTTCCTGAATTTTCTGAGTTCTGTAATTGGAATTAACCTTCTTACTTGATGATTCATTAGCCCTCTGTCTTGCATTCTACATCTTTAAAGTTCAATAAAAATGTAATTTAAGTTTGTGCATGGCATATTCTGTTTATCTGAAATATCTTTAAGGTTTCATCTTTGCTACTGTTTCTGTCTTTTAAGATAGAAGTTTATTTTTGGCTTGGGAGCTACTCTTGAGAGCTACTCAGGGATTAATCCTGGTGCTGACACTGTACTCAGGAATCATGCCTGGTAATGCTGGGGGCTTGTAGTGGGTATGGGAGATGGAAGCTGGTTTGCCATGTGCAAGGTGAGCACCTGAACCGTTATACTTTCTTTCTGTCTCCTACCAAATTTAACTTGTATTGCATATATTTGTCTAATATGCAGATGATGTGGAACAAACATGTACCCTAATAGGAGACTCCTTTGAAGGATCTGTAAATAACTAAATGAAATAGGATGGTTTTATGATTTATGTGGAACATAGTTTAAAAGCCTTATAGGTTTTAGTAAAGGTGTTAAAATTGGTGCGTAACTTTTGAAGGACTTAATACAGGGAAGATTATTTGAATGTGGATATTTAGCTGGGAGTGGTTTCTTTATTTCACTCAAGATTTCATGATGGTATACATGAATTTTGACAAGTGAATTTTCATTTCCCAGGCTCTTTTTTATCACCAAAAATGAGTTTTCAGCTTCAAAACATGTTATTATGTGGACGTAACAATTGCTGCTGCATATAAAGACAAGAATGTGATCAACCTTTGACTTAATTTAACTGCTGACTGCATTAAATTCATTTTTGTCACAAAATTTATATTATATATTGGTAAGCAAACTTTTGTTTTTCGATGCTGGTTGGAAAATTGCTATGTGTCTAGCATAGTTAGAAAATACTAATACCACAATTTTATTTTTTCTAATTTTTAAAAATAACTTTTTGCTATTTATCATGACTGAAATGGTTAGTACTATATGAAACATCGTATTCACATGTAAGTATTTTAGTTATTTGGAATATATATTTTATATATTAATATATACTAGACTTAATAGATGCACATTATTTAATCATTATTTTATGTATTGTGGGTCAACTGACACCTGACTTCCATTTATATACTAAAAATCTAAATATGTTATTGAAGTTTGTTTTGGTCTCATACCCCCATGCACATAATTATACTTTTATTGTATTAAATTTTAGAAATGTTATGGGTTTAGTTGTCACTTTACATACTATCATCTTAAATTATCTGTTCTATTCTTGTTGCTTTTTCTGTTTTTAAAAATTTTGATGTGAAGCTATATTTTTCCTGTGTCATACCTCCTCTGGGATGTCAGTATTCTCTTTTAATGCTGCTAATGTGTTTTGTTGCAAAAGCCAGAGTTGGTTCTAAGTAGAAGTTGCTGTTTCTGTGGTTATTTAAGCCTGTTTCTTAGGAAAAGGAGACATTACTGGCCCCAGCTCAAGCAAATCGAAGATCAAGGGGATGACAAGTGATACACTTGATAAAATAGCACAGAAGGCTCTTGATCTCAAGATGAAGGGGGACAGGGGAAGTGGTCTTCTCTTGGTGGCGGCCACGTGGTGGAAAAGAAGATTTTTTTTTAAAGTAATGTGTGTGCCTGGCCCATTCCAAATCCAGGTCAGAAAAGAAGTGGGCATGGTTTTGGAGAGAAAGGCCTCTAACGCCAGTTAAAGGCCTTTTATTTTTTAGCAGAACTTGTAAGGACTGCTTATATGGCACTAAGGATTTTTTTTCTTTCATATAAAGCAATACACAGAAAAGCATAGTTCTATCATACATTTGATCTGTCTTATCAACAATTAGATTTTCACCTTCTATATCCCATAAGACCAACCCCTTCATCTAGGATTTTTATAATGAACTTTCATCAGAGCAGCCTGGCTTCCCCTAACATTAAGTCAGTAGCCCTTTAGCCGCTACTCCAATCAATGCTAATCCCAAATTTACAAAAATAATGGTAAGCATGAGAAAAAATATAACCCCAATCAAAATATAACTGGTCAGGCCAGAGAAACCATTCACTGAATAGGCACAAGAGGACAAGAGGCCAAACATAATATACACAGGATCAGCAAAGAGAACAGTCTTTGCAACTGTGTTCGTTGGGAATGTGGTTTCTTTTCCTTTTTTTACAATTGCTTTCTGCTTTTGAATCAGGGTATTATTGGCCTCATTATGAACAGTATTTTGATGAACGTGCTACACATTTTGGGAATGTTTGAGAGGTTTAGGAAATTGGTCATCTTTGAAGGTTTGGAAGAACTCACTGTTAATTCCATGTGGGCTTGGGATCTTTTTTTGTGTGAAGGGAGACTTGATTATTATTTAACTTTTCTTGTATGTAATTGGTTTGTTCTTATTTTCCTCTTTCTTATTCATTGGTCTTGGTATGTCCGTGTGATACAGGGAATTCATTAGTTTCTTTTAGTCTAGCTTAGTGGAATAAAGTTTTACAGAGTAATCTTTTGTGGCATGTGTTGTAACTTTTCTCTGGTATGCGGCTTTTTTTTTTTTTGGTTTTGACTTTTGTTTTGGTTCAAATTAAATTACTCCAACATAAAGAATAAGCAAAGTATATGCTCAATCGCTGAGTTATATCCCCAGATCAAGTGTTATTAAGCATTTTAATCCGTAAGAATTTGTGGGATACGTTCCTTGCTTTTCTCATGAGCATTATGTAGTTCCTTCTTCCAGTATCTATTAAAACTAGTCTCTAGCTGTCACTGTCACTGTCCTGTTGTTCACCGATTTGCTGGAGCTGCCCCAGTAACATTGTGAGACTTGTTACTGTGTTTGGCATATCAAATACATCACGGGTAGCTTGCCAGGCTTTGCTGTGCGGGTGAGATACTCACAGTAGCTGCCGGGCTCTCTGAGAGGGGAGAAGGAATCAAACTCGGGTCGGCTGTGTCGGAGGCATGCAAGGCAAACGCCCTGCTCGCTGTGCTTTCCCTCCAGCCCCTAACAAATTTTGTGTATTTGAAAAAAACTACTGTGAAATACACTTCTAAAACTGTTTTCCATTTTATTTTTTAGCAGAACTTGTAAGGACTGCTTATATGGCACTAAGATTTTTTCTTTCATATAAAGCAATACACAGAAAAGCATAGTTTCTATCATACATTTGATCTGTCTTCTCAACAATTAGATTTTCAGGAAGCGTAAAACTTTCCTTCTAAGATATTTTAGTGGCACAGAACGCAAAGACTTCCTTTATGTATCCTTCTGTTATTTCTGTGTTTATTTTAGCATTGTCTTCTTAGAACTGTAATGAGGAATGACGTTTATACAGTTTTAAAGGAGGAGTTGCCTGATTTTGGATATGATCGAGTATGAGACTTATACCTAATACAAGAGACACTTGCTTCTCCCCACTCTTACAAACATTAATATAGCCTTTATTGGAGATTTACTTTCAAATAAGAGAACAATTTTTAAAATTCTTTTTAGACAAAAAAATCTGAGAAATCAGCTTATTTGATTTCATCATTGGACAATACCGTGGAAGATCTGTTAACTAAGGAATATGTGAAGGCAAGTGTTTTTTTTTTTTTTATTTCTGCTAGTTTACGGTAGTTGTACTGCTGAAATATTAGTCACGTTTTATGAGATAAGCTATATACTGTCCAGTTTTAATTATAATGTGTTATCTATAATCCTGAAACTCTTGTTTTGGCCATACTAATAAGTAGTTGTGATCTATAGACACTTTATGTAGCAAAATAGGAAATGACCAAGCTTTAGCAGAAGTGACCTGAAGTTTGACATTTTTTTTCTAGTCAAGATAAAAAAAACCCACCTATTTTTGGGGTTTTTTTTTTTTTTTGCTTTTTTGGGTCACACCTGGAGATGCACAGGGGTTACTCCTGGCTCTGCACTCAGGAGTTACTTCTGGCGGTGCTGGGAATTGAACCCGGGTCGCCGTGTGCAAGGCAAATGCCCTACCTGCTGTACTATCTCTTCAGCCCCCCCACCTATGTTTTAATCTTGTTGGAATTTATTGTGGTGTGTGATGCAAGATGAGGTTTTCTCTTGGTCCTCCACTGTTGACCAAAGTCACTTGGTTTCCCTGGTGTTAGTTGTTTCATTTCTTTCCTGTTGACTTAGATATCAATTTTACATTCATTATTTTTTATACATACTATGAATTCATTCCATGTTTTCATTAACTAATTTTATGCTAATGTCATGACATTAAAAAGTTAAGAAAGCATTTTATCAAAGACTATTTTTACTGTTATTGATATAGTAATTTTAAATATTTTTAAATTTTTAAATTTATTTATTACTTATTTGTGGTGTTGAATCATTATCTGGACCCCAGCCATGTAAGACATGGGCTTGAGCACTGAGCCAACTGCTTGTTCTGATATTTTAGTTTTATATTGTCTATGCATAAAATAAATTTAAGGTTATAATTTTTTCTAGACCTAAAGATAATACAGAATGCATTTGGGTAATTGATGCATGTAATAAATGTGTGAACATTTTGTTTTCATAGGCAGCAAGTATTCAGCGTATCTTTCTGAATCTCTAGATGTTGATTGAATATTATCCACACTCGATAACAGCTAAATTTTTATAAGAGCAACAGTATGTATCATTTATTGAAAACTTCAATGGAAAAACAGTTCTATACTTTCTTTTTGTGAAATATTTGTGTAGGTCATTGTGTCTATATGAATAGCTTGAGAAACTATCCATGTATAGCAAGTAGAATAAAGCTCTGTATACACATTTCTTCATAAATAGTCTAATTGATTTTTTCCTTTTCAGATAGACTGTACAAATTATACCCTAGCTGAAAAGTACCTCTAAAAAAATGTCATTCAACTGATTAAGGTATGAATAAATATCTTTAAAATGAAGTGTAAATATAAATTCTAATTATAAATGTAATATCCTTCAAAATAAAATAATATAAATTATAGATTTATACCACAATGTACAGTAATTTATAGGGAGCAGAAAAACACATACTTGTTGACCCATTACTAAAATTAGGTGAATTTTTATTCTTTGGAATTCATTTGCATGCCAAAGCATTCACGAGCACAAGAATTAGCTTTAATAATTTTTTTTATACAGTTGGAGGAAAGAACAGCTTCACTGTATTTTGTGGATACTAAGACAAAGACATCATTAAAAATTTTGTATGTTTCCTTAAATCACAGTATCAGGATATTTACCAGTAAATTAATACATTTTGTCTCTGGTCTTGTATACAATTGAATTCAGAATTTTGTAACTTAGATTAATATTTAGAAATGCATCATATTACCAGGTTAAACTTGAAACTAATAGTAAAAGATGGTCAATACTCATAAAGAAAATATAACTTTTATCATATAATTTATTTATTTAATTATTCAATTTAATTTGACTTTGGGACCCATCCCTGGCATTGCCTAAGGCCTGCATCTGGCTCATGACTCAGACACGTTCCCAGGCACTTGGGGATTGTGGAGCTGGGAATGGATTGAACCTGAATGGAGTAAACTGCTCTGTTGGTTACCATTAGCAAATGAACTTGTCTTGGGTTTTGTTTTAAAAATTAGGCTGAAATATCTGGGGAACATAAAGTAACAAAATAGGAGACTAACACCCAAGAATGGCCGAGATTAGTACCAGGAAGTTTACTCCGTGGCTTGGAGCCAACCACACATGCTAGGGGAAAAGGGAGCTCAGATAGAGAAGGGAACACCAAATAAAGGTGTTGGGAGGATCCTCCCAGGATGGGAGAAGCATGCTGAAAGTAGACTATAGACTAAACATGATTGTCACCCATTGCCTCTTTTGCAAACTACAACACCCAATAAGAGAGAGAGAACAAAAGGGAATGCCCTGCCACAGAGGCAGGGTGGGATGGGGGGATGGGGGGTGGGAGGGATACTGGGATCCGTGGTGGTGGGAAATGGGCACTGGTGGAGGGATGGGTATTTGATCACTGTATAATTGAAACGCAAGCACAAAAATATGTAAGTCTGCAACTGTACCTCATGATATCTCACTATAAAAAATAAATAAATAAAATTAACACACACAAAAAAGATAATGCAAAAAAATTAGGATGAAGGGTAGTTTAGGTGTCATGCTTACAATAGTGTTACTATTATTTATAGTTTTGCTGTACAGTTTGAACAGCTCCACTGATACCAGGTGCCCAGTACTCTCCTCCAGGGTCCTTGGGATACTTTAGTCCATCCTTACATCCCTCTTCACTTTGCTTGATAATTGCTTGGTAATTATATATAATATTTGTGTGTACTATAGCACTGTAGCACTGTCCTCCCATTGTTCATCGATTTGCTCAAGGGGGTCCAGTAACGTCTCCGTTGTGAGACTTGGGCTGGAGCGATAGCACATCAGATAGGGCGTTTGCCTTGCAAGCGGCTGACCAGGCCAAGCCGAGTTCGATTCCTCCGCCCCTCTGGGAGAGCCCGGCAAGCTATCGAGAGTATCTCACCCACACAGCAAAGCCTGGCAAGCTCCTCGTGATGTATTTGATATGCCAAACACAGTAACAACAAGTCTCACATATGAACTATAATTGTTATACAATTGCTTATATAAATATATTTTATTATATTATGATTATATATAATAATTACCTTGTTTGGTAATTATACATGACTTTGACTTGATATTTTGAGATACTGTGAACCTTGCACTGCATTTTTTCATTTTGGCTGGCAAGATCTGAAATCAGATTGCATAGATGAGATATTTTAAGGAATGTGTTCATGTGGCATACTTGTATAACTATTATAAGTTTTTAATTAAGTGACTAGTAACAGAAGAATCCTTTGTTCCTGGATATTTTGTTACTCAGTGTATGCTTGCAACATTCACTGACTTCCATAGAACTGGACTGTTACAGCTAATTTGACCTAGTATTTGGATAAGATTTCACTTTGTAGCCGAGTCTGATGCTCTGCATAGGATATGTAAATGTTTCACTTACTTTTTCTTGGGAAGCTTTGCTTGAGATTTCTCCAGTTAATTAAAATCTTTCAGAAAATAAATTTCTGTCAGTTGAATTTTATGTTCATGTGTTCTTATATTTATTTTCTTCTTTCATCTCACTTTAGATTTAGTAGTTCTTACTGACTTACTTTCTTACTTTTGGTGAGTTTCTCCCCAGCAATGCTCAAGGACAATTTCTGGCAGAGCTTAGGGCTATTGGGCTTGTGCTGGGTTTTAGGGCTTGAACTGGGACCCTGCCCATATGGGGAGTGCCCCCCACAGCATGGAACTTGCTCCTAGCTCTTTTCCTAGTATTAGAAGTTAAAAATTTGGGTAATTTATTAGAAAACTTGTTCTTTGGGTGAAGACAGTCCTCCAGTCCCTCATGGTACATAGGGACTACTCCAGGCTTTGTATAGGGGTGCTGTTTCTTGCATTTCTGGGGGGCATATGTGGTGCTGGGGATGGAACTAGGGTGGTGCTCATGGAGTCCAACTTCTTAACCTCTGTGCTATCTCTGTGCCCCTATGTTTTCAAATTGAAGCATTTGCTTTTCTGGCACGTGTGTTATAGTCAAATCTCATTTTGTTGATTGATTTTTGTTCCTATTTTCTTGGGTATGATAATTATTGCTTGAATGTCAGATATTTGTACAAGAAAGAGACATTGATGTGACTGACTTTGTATCTAAAATGGTTCTTTTTTTCTGACAGGTTATTAATATGAGAATTTTGAGTCATTTCAAGTTATCTGCTGAATATTTTCTTCTTAACGATGCACTTCAGAGAGAGGACATATACAAAACTGATGATGTACCAGAAACTAAATTGATATTATCTAACCATGCTGAGAAGCAATTAAGAAATAGCTAATGAAGATTTTGGTGCCTTTCTTTCATTTATAAAAGATGACTGATTTTTATAAATAAATTGCATTTATTTATTGATGTATGGGACTCAGCTACTCTTTCAGTAATGGGTAAACTTATTCACAAAGAGCTTTGAACATTGTTGATGATTACCAAGTGTGTCCAAGAATTGGACAAGCTGAAAAGTTCCTTCATGATAGACATGGAGCACAGCTCACAGATGCGCTGATGGTGGCAGTTGTGGGTCCTACCTCTCTGTCCTGCAGCATGGCCAGCTTGCACCAGAGCAGCGGGATCTCTGGAGCGGTCAGAGATAGAGGCACTGCCCACTCTCTCATCTTCTGGGATGTGCTCACACACCGCGTTGGGTTATGGTGAGCCGCAGGGCAGTGGGGGCCTGTGCTTCTCTGTCCTTCCAGGATGGCTTCCTGGTCAGGGTATTGGCTTTTCAGGATGTTGGCCAGGAAGTTCATAAAGTTGTAGGTGACTAAGGCTTCATAACAGTCTAGGAAGTTGTCAACTGTACGGTTATAGTAGGATATTCCAGTTATCTAATTTGTAAACAGCACTTCCCAGAGGTCCCTGTTGATGGGCTTCTGGAGCTCAGTCACCACGCAATGCATCCAGAGGAACCCAGGATAGTGAATAGTACATCCCTCTTTGGTGTGTATTTCCAGCTTCAGTAGCTGCTACACAAAACTGGCCTTGATGTCAGCTGGGAGATTATACCTGAAGGGTGTGTCAGTGTGCAGAGTTTAGGAACTGTGAAGCTGGGCCCCTTGAAAATGAGAAGGTCAGATGTTGCAAATATCCTTAGCTATTCTTGCAAGCAAGAGTTGAGGTCCCCTCTACCTACTTTCCCATGGAAATCCAGACCCAAACTGCAGTAAAAAATCTTGGGTCACTGGGTTCTATCAACAACAACAACAACAACAACAACAACAAAAAAAAATAAAAGGCAGGGTCTGGTGTATGTTGCCTCTTGTTTTATTTTTATCTCACTTATTCTTAGTCAAAATTATGAGAAGCAGTTAAGAAGTAACTCGGAGCTTCGGGTAGTGTCTTTTATAAAAAGAATTTGATTCATTATTTGTAAATCATAACTGTCATCAATGTCATCCCATTGATCGTCGAATTACTCGAGGAGGCACCAGTAACGTCTCTATTCCTCCCAGGACTGAGATTTTAGCAGCCTCTTCTTACACATCTTTTCCCAACGATTGGAGGCTCTTTTAGGGTCAGAGGAATGAAACCTTTTGTCGTTACTGTATTTGGCACATTGAATATGCCACAGGGAGCTTGCCAGGCTCTGCCCATGTGGGCAGGATACTCTTGGTAAATTGCTGGGCTCTCCAAGAGACATATATTTATATATTTCTTTCTATGATTATATTTTTCTTTCTGTGATTAATACATTTCTTTCATAGAAAGAAATATTTGTAAATAAATTATATTTATTACTTGAAGGATGAGACTTAGCTCACCCTTAAATAATTCACAAAAATACTTTGACGAGTGTGTCCACTAATTGGACAAGCCAAATGTCCTTTCGTGGTAAACATGGAGCAAGGTTCACAGAAGCAAAGGTGATGGCAGTGACGTGCCTGACCATTGTGTCACAGGAAATCTGACAGGTTTGGTCACAGGGATGGTAAGCAGGACAAGCTTTCCCTAGATGAGCCATGCCTTGCCGTGCATGTGGAGTCCCAGCTTCTCCAGCTGCCACACACAGAGGGATACGGCCAACAATAAGGCTACGATGATGGTCAGTGCTAGAGTCATAATTAACACCCTCCACTTACTGCACAAAGAAAAGGTTTCTTGGCATCACTGGTTTTGCCTCAGCACACCCATACCCTCTCTCAGGGCTGAAACACTTGCCAACTCCTGCCAACTCTACTTTCTTTTCTAAGTCATGCCTCAGGCAGCAACCAAGCAGCCTCTTCCCCACCCCACCCCCCCAGCTCTGCAGCAGGTGCTCCTGCCCCCTGGGCCTGCATCACTGTGCAATGTGTCTGCACCTCCCTCCCCACTCAGTTCCTATGGGCAGACATGGGCACAGGATACAGCTCATGAACCTCTGGGTACTTAGGCAAGTGCAGTACTGGAACACGTACTGGATGCTGAAGGGGACACGTTCTTCCATGTATTCAGTGGTGTCACGTCCTTCGGTATCTCAGTAACTGTACTTGGTATAGATTGCAGTGTCAGAGTGTGTCCAAGCCTTTGGAGTTACCACGGGGACAGTGATGAGAAATCATGGAAAGTGTGACTGGTGATGAAGACGAGTATATGTGATCATGATCATCCTCACCCGTTGGGACGCTTTTATTCTTTGATTGTCCTCTCGAGTTTTTCTAGTGGATTTTGACTGTGTGTGTGGACAAGCAGCTTGTCACAAACAAGGGCATGACAAGGACTGGACAACAGGGGGCATGCTAGGAACAGGATACACTATCTCCAGCTCTTGTAGGGGCCCAGACATGTACCAAGCAGCTTTCCACAAAAAATAATTGCAGCTCTGTGGAGCACCAGAGCACGAAGGGAATCTGAGGGTTGCACAGCTGTGCTGGGGTCTGCTGGGATGGACACACATCCCACCTGAAAGAGGAAATTGAGGATATCCTTGTACCAGGATGTACCTAATCCCTCCATGTGTTTTGAATGTACATAATACCTCCATGTGCTTTGAATGTACCTAATCCCTCCATGTGCTTTGAAGCTGTGAATTAAGCCCTGTATGCATGAGGCTTTAGACCTGGCTCTATAATATAAGCCATGTTGAGTCCACACATGTAAATGGAAACATGCTTCTCTCTCATCTTTTAAATGTAGACTGTATTTTTGGTCAGATTTCTATAACCGTTTTCCTCACATTCCCTAGTCTGCTCTTGAGCACATAACACATTTACCTCGTGTTGCTTTCTTCATAAAAATGAAGGAATGGCAAATGGAATTATCAAAATATAAAGCAAGAAAAGTCAGTTTGTGGTGACTACTAAATTAACTTATGTAAGGAAATTAAAGTCATTTAATATGGTGCCTATTCTCATTTACATAGACATGTTTTCAATTCTGTCCCCAAAATGCATTGCGTTAAATGTTATTTTGTACTTGGGTCATTGTGGTGATAATTATGTCTTCCCAGGCTTTAGTAAAAATTAAAAGAAATTCCTTGCTAATGTATTTTAGGTTTTACATGTACTTGTTAAAGTCTAACATATGTAAAATTTAATGAGTGAAGAGAACTAAGAAATATAAAGGTGAAAATATGAACAGATCTTTAAATCTTTAATATTTAAATTTAAGAAATAAAATATTGATTTTCCATTTAAAAACTACATTACAAATACTGATTGTCTACATTAGCAATTGTAATAAAAATCTCTGGATGTGAAAACAAAACCCAGTAAGACAAAGAACATTCAATATAAATGAGTTTATTCTGGAAGCTGCATAAAATCCCTTAGCAAGCTTAGTGTAAACAGACGTTTCTGAATCTAATAGAGGGTAAATCTAAGCACCATGAGATCATATCCAATGTCATGTGCTGGGAAGTTTGTCCTGTCCTTAAAAGAAGCTTCTTTCATGCTTCTTATAAAACTGATTTCAAGGCTATGAATTCTTCAAGTTGTTTACTGTCCCTGAAGCTTTGCATTATTCCTTCAAATATGACTGATAATCTAGAATATGAAGTATTCTTGGTGAGTTGTACATCTTTTCCAGATATTAATCAGCTCTTTTAGTGAATTTTAACTTGAATGCTGATGTGGGTGTGTTAGGGTGTGTTCAACAAAGTACTAGCAAAGTCTCTCTAGAGAGGCGTACTTTAAGCGGAATCTGATTTTTTTTTGGTTCAAAATCTTTCCTGATTAAAAAAAAGTTTTTTTGTTTATTGAATCACACAATTACAAAGTTGTTCATGATTTGGTTTCAAAATATATTCATCCATATAATGTTTCAGTCATACAATGTCCCTACACTAGTGTACATTTCCCACCACCAATGTCCCCAGTTTCCCTCCCACCAGCCCCTTGCCCCTCCACACCCCAACCTCCTCTAAAGCATGTCCCCCACTCTCTCTCTCCTTTTGCCATATGTATTTCCTATAATCAGTTTAACTGCTTTGTTGCATTTCATTACGTGCTCTTATTCTATGTGGACCTTTGTATATAATTTTATTTCAAAACTTGTTTTGACTACAAGCAACATAAATCCAAACAAAAAGTTATTAATGTTGAGTGCGATAAACTGTCAAATGCTGTTAGTTTGGAAAATAAGGGTTCTCCAAAACATAAAAACATCAATTCAAAACAATATGCACTACACCAATGTTCATCAGTTTACTTAATACAAGAGTCAAGATATGAAATCAACCAAACTCCCCAATTATACACAAAGGGATCAAGAATTTGTAGGGATATATACACAATGGAATTCTATGCAACTCTTAGAAAAATCAAAATCATGTAATTTGCTGCAACATGGATGGGAACTAGTGGATATCATGCTGAAAGAAGTCAAATGAAAGGGAGAGATACAGAATGATCACTCTTATGTGTGGAACTTAAAGATAAATGTGAGGTAGCAATAAATTGGAAGGGCAACATAACTTGAGAACTCATCCACATAATTGAGTGGCAGGGGATAAGAGAGAAAGCTTTGAGTATCCTTAGGAGAGGAAGCAGTTATGGCCTTGGCCTTGGAATTATGTATATTATAAACCACTATTATTAGCTTTGCACACCATATCATCTCAATTTAAAAATCCCCCGCAAAAAAAGCCCTGCTACAAAGGCAGGGTGGGATGGGGGGCGGGGGTGGGTGGGAGGGATACTGGGATCAGTGGTGGTGGAGAATGGGCACTGGTGGAGGGATGAGTATTCGATCATTGTATATCTGAAACCCAAGCACAAAAACTTGTAAATCTACAACTGTACCTTATGGTGTTTCACTAATAAAAATCTAAAAAAAATCCCCCCAAAAGAAAATTAAGAGAAATAAGCACGACAAATTACTGGATTTGGCATTACAATGATCATTTATAACTAAAACAGCTGTGCTTTGACAACTTTGAAGGTGTACATTGTAAACTTGTCTCCTATACCAGACCTGACCAATTAGAGACTCATGTTGGAGCTTAGCATATGCTTTATTTATTTTTAGTTATATTTTTAAATTTAATCACCATAAGATACACAGTTATAAAGTTATTTATGACTGGATTTTAGTCACACAATGTTCCAACACTGTCACTTTACGAGTTGTGCATTTTCCATCACCAGTGTCCCCAGTTTCCCTTCCCATCACCACACCTGCCTGCCTCTATGGCAGGAACTTTTCTGTTTTTTATATTATTTTTTCACTGAATCACCGTGGAAGTCTATGAAGTTACTTCGCTGCTGTTTATCTGTGAAATGATGTATCATTCCTTTGAGTTTGAGGTTAGCTGGATAGAGTTTTCGGGTGAGGCATTCATATCATTGACTAAAAAACCAACCTTAAAAGAAGGGACTACTGTAAGACAAGACAAACCCCACAACACAACAAACCTCTACAGGAAGATAGCACAAAACCCCATGACAATAATCTCTCTCAGTGTCAGTAGTCTAAAATGCACCAATTAAAAGACACAGAGTGGCAAAATAGATTAAAAACTAAACCCAACATCCTGCTGCCTACAAAAAACAGTCAGAGCAAACAGAGACTCAAAGTTAGAGGATGGAAAACAATCCTTCAAGCAAACAACTCCCTCAAAAAGGCTGGGGTGGCTATACTAATATCCGACAACATAATTTCAGGCTGAAAAAGATTAGAAGCAAAGGTCATTTTTTAATAATCAAGAGATATGTACAGCAGGAAGAAGTCACACTCCTTAACATATATATGAATCAAATGAGGGACCAGCAAAATATCTTTAAAAAACTGCTAGTAGACTTCAATGATGACATTGGCTGCAACACAATAGTAGTTGTTGACTTCAACACCACCCTATCACCTCTTGACAGATCAACGAAACTAAAACTCAGCAAGGAAGTACTGACATTGAAGGAAGAAATGGAAGAGAGAGGTCTAATAGATGTATACAGGACTTTTTATCCTCCCCCCAAAGAAACTGAATGAACATTATTTTCCAGTGCAACATTTTCCAAGATAGACCATATACTGAGTCACAAAACATACCTCAGTAGAATTGGGAAGATAGAAATTCTATTAACTATCTTTTCAGACCACAATGCACAGGAGATAGAAGTTAATTACACACAGAAGGGGAGAATCAAATCAAACATCTTGAAATCAAACAGCTCAATGTTGATTGGGTGGGTTTGAGAGGAACTCAAGGAATAAATCAAAAGATTTCTGGAAACAAATGAAAATGAAGACATGAACTACCAGAACTTGCAGGACACAGCTAAAGCAGAGTTAAGGGGAAAATTTATAGCTCTGCAAGAATTTCTCAGGAAGGAAGAAAGGGCCCACATAAAAAAGTTGACTTCACAGCTCCAGATCTTACAAAAAGACCAACAAAAGGAGCCCAAACAGGTAGGAGGAAAGAAATAATAAACCGTAGAGCGGAAATTAAGACTTTGAAGTCCAAAAAGCAATCTGAAAGATCAATGAAACAAAGAGCTTGTTCTTTAAGAAAATAAATAAGATTGATAAAGTACTAGCAAGACTCACAACGAAAGAGAGAGAGAGAACCCTAATAAAACGAATCAGAAATGAAAAGGACATCACAACAGAAATCAAAGAAATTCAGAAGATCCTCAGAGATTACTTTGTTAGTCTGTATGCCACGAAACAAGAGAAACTAGAAGAAATGTATAAATTCCTGAATTCCTATATCCTCCCAAGGCTGAGTCAAGAAGATTTGGAATAACTTAATAGACCTATTACTATCAAGGAAATTGAAACTGTAATCATAAGTTTTCCCTCAAACAAAAGCCCAGGTCTAGATGGATTCAGTAGCAAATTCATCCAAACATTTAAAGAGAACCTATTGCCAGATAATTTCAAACTTTTACAGTAAATTGAAGAAACAGAAACACTCCCAGTTTCTATGAAGCACATATCACCCTAATACCAAAAGCAAACAGAGACACCACAAAAAAAGAAAATTACAGGCCAATATCCTTGATGAACATGGATGTGAATATCCTCAACAAAATATTAGCAAATATAATCCAACAACTGATCAAAAAGATCAAAAAGACCATAACCAAGTGGGATTCATTCTGTGGATGCAAGGAGGGTTTAACATTTGCAAGTAAATCAACATAATCCATAATATCAATAAAAAATAAAAACCATATGATCATTCAATAGATGCAGAGAAAGCATTTGACAAGATCCAGCACTCATTTATGATGAAAACTCTCAGCAAAATGGGCACTGAAGGAAAGTTCCTCAATATAGTCAAAGCCATCTTTCACAGGCCCACGGCCCATGGGGATAAACTAAAAGCATCCCCCCTACGATATTCCAGCTCAATGTAGAACTTCTCAATTTCTTCTTCATCGTAGTTGGATGTTGGTGCATAGATGATGAAGATAGAAACTGCTGGCAGTAAGCCACATCTATTAAAGTGTAATCGTCCGATTTGGGTTGTTAGGCATTCGAATGAATCAATGCTCATGGCCAAGTTCGTGTTGACAAGGGCACCAACACCTCTGACACCTCTTTTGTCGCATGTTCTGAGGAACAGTTCTTCTCCAGTGTCAAAAATGGCATGATGTGATTGATGCCTTCTCGTCTTGGTCAGACCAATGATGTTGTACTTGATCTTTCACGCTTTTACCATCAGGTCCTCAATGGGTGCATCTGATGCCAGCGTATGTGCATTGAAAATACAGACAATCCATTTTGTCTTTCTTCGTTTGGGCAGCCTAGTTCGGCCTTAAGATTTTATCAGCCTCTCCTTCCACATACTTCTTATCGCTACCATAATGCTGAGTTCTTCAGGGTCAGGGGAATGAGACCCATTGTATTTACTGTTTTTGGCATATCGAATACACCACAGACAACTTTCCAGGCTCTGCTGTGTGGGCGGGATACTCTTGGTAGCTTGCCAGGCTCTCCGAGAGGGATAGAAGCTTTTACAGCGGCCTCTAATCACCCTTCTAGGTGTTCCCAAGGTTCAAACCATATTTGAATCCTATCAATTATGGTGCGGTAATGATATATATATATATGATAACCTTTCAATAGGTGTATTGCAAACAACAATGCCCAGAAGGAGAGGAAGAGAGGAAGAGGGAGAGAGAGAGGGAGAGAGAGAGAGAGAGAGAGAGAGAGAGAGAGAGAGAGAGAGAGAGAGAGGTGCCTGCCATAGAGACAGAGGAGGTGGGAATGGGTGGTGGTAGAGAAAAACTGGGGACATTGGTGGTGGGAAATATACACTAGAGAAGGGATGGGTATGAAGCATCTTGTGCCTGATACCCAATCAACTATTATACCTCTCTCTTCCATTTCTTCCTTCAAAGTCAGTACTTTGCTTGCTGAGTTTTAGTTTTGTTGATCTGTCAAGAGGTGATAGGGTGGTGTTGAAGTCTCCAACTACTATCGTGTTGCAGCCAATGTCGTCATTGAAGTCTACTAGCAGCTTTTTAAAGATATTTTGCTGGTACCTCATTTGGTTCATATATATGTTAAGGAGTGTGACTTCTTCCTGCTGTACATATCTCTTGATTATTAAAAAATGGCCTTTGCTTCTAATCTTTTTCAGCCTGAAATCTATGTTGTTGGATATTAATATAGCCACCCCAGCCTTTTTGAGAGAGTTGTTTGCTTGAAGGATTGTTTTCCATCCTCTAACTTTGAGTCTCTGTTTGCTCTGACTGTTTTTTGTAGGCAGCAGAATGTTGGGTTCAGTTTTTAATCTATTTTGCACACTCCGTGTCTCTTAATTGGTGTATTTTAGACTATTGACATTGAGAGAGATTATTGTCATGGGGTTTTATGCTATCTTCCTATAGAGGTTTGTTGTGCTTGTGGGGTTTGTCTTGTCTTACAGTAGCCCCTTTAGCCCTTCTTTTAAGGTTGGTTTTTTAGTCTATGAAGTTCCTTTGCTGCTGTTTATCTGTGACATGATGTATCATTCCTTTGAGTTTGAGGTTAGCTGGATAGAGTATTCTTGTTGAGGCATTCATTTTATTGAGTTTTTTCACTATATACGACCATTGTCTTCCGGCTCAGATGGTTTCCTCTTATAATTCTGCTATAAATCTAAGGGGTGCTCCTTTGTATGTGATTTCCTTATTTGACCTTGCTGCTTGCAGTATTGTATCTCTATCTGTGGTATTCATTATTCTTATTATAATATGTCTTGGAGTCTTTTTATTAGGGTCTGTTTTAGCTGGTGCCCTTTGGGCTCCTTGTATCTTGAGGCATGCATTCTCCAGCTTTGAGCACTTCTCAGCAATGATATCTTTAACTGTTTCTACTTCACTGGGCTTGCCTCCCTGTCCTTCTGGTACTCTGATGATTCTTATGTTGTTCCTCTTGAGTTCATCCCCCAGATCTGTGATTCCCTCTAGTGCTGTTTTGAGGTCTTTCCCATTGTATGTTGTTACCTGTATGCTTTCTGAAGCTCATCTTCAAGCTCACTGATTCTGTATTTGGCTCTTATTATTCTACTGTTTAGGGCACCCACTGAGTTTTTAATTTCACCTACTGAGTCCTTTATTAGTGACACTTCTGTTTGTAGCTTTCTTATTTCTGCTCTCATTTCTTCCTGTATTTTATTGGCTGTCCGTCCCACTGTTTCTTTCATGTTCTCCTTTAATTTGCTGGGTGCCTGTTCCACTGTTTCTTTGAGTTAATTAAAAATCCTCAACATTTAATTCATCTCTGAATTCTTTATCGGAGAGATTGTATTTGTTGTTATTCCCTATTAAGGCTTCTGGGCTCCTTTCTTCATCCATTTCTCGTGGTGTGGATTTGCGCCATTTCTTCATGTTGCTGTAGTAGTCTGGAGGTGGGAACTTCCAGTTCATTATCAGTGAATGAAATGAAATGAAATCCTTTCTCACAGCGAGAAAGGATTCTGGATGAGTTCAGCCAATAGTGGTCATCTTTATCCCCTTCTAGAATACTAACTTCCTTGGTAATTTCCTGGAAATTTCATCCCTCCCCGGAACCACTCCATCACCCCCTGTCCTGGTCCTGGGAGCATTTTCACAGTGCAAGCAGTCCAGTATGTTTTGGAGCTTTGCCAGTGGGAACTCCAACAGGAAAGTAATAAATACATGGTCTGGTGAGATAATACAGTAGCTAAGGTATTGGCTTTGCATGTTCCCAATCTGAGTTTGATGCCAGGTACCCTATATGGTCCTTCTAGCTTGCCAGGGGCTATCCCTGAGTGCAGAGGCAGTAACTCTACCAGTCACTGAAAGGTTGAAATAGCTGAGCATTGGCAAATAGCTTCTACCTGGACTCTGGCCCATGGGCCCTGTTGTCTAGGGATCACAAGAGTAAGCGGGAGTTTTTGGTGAACTCAAGTCGAAGGGAATCTGAAAGGGTGACTGGGAGCTAACAGCATGTCTTAGTGGATTTGGAAACGAAATTTTTCTTCAAAAAATAATGATAAAGGGCTGGAGTGATAGCACAGCAGGTAGGGCGTTTGCCTTGCACACAGCTGACCTGGGTTCAATCTCCGGCATCCCATATGGTCCCCCAAGCACCGTCAGGGATAATTCCTGAACACAGAACCAGGAGTAACCCTGACCATTGCTGGGTGTGACCCAAAAATTAAAAAAAAAATAAAAATACACATTCATTTGCATAAATTGTAATAGAAATATAAGAAGAACTTTAGAGAAATTGGAATAAAGAAGAAGCACTGCTGGCACTTGAAAATTGATAGTAGTGTAGGGGAGAGAGTGTAAGTGTTAGAGTGAAAAGTCCTGTATTCTATCACTGGCAACACTTGGTCCACTGAGCAGCCCTAATGTAGTTTTCCTAACCCTAGGGATAAGACATCAGACCGTCATATAAACATATATATGAACCCCAGCACTGGCCCTAGGGATAAGACATCAGACCGTCAGGCTCAATCACCGGGCAAGTATCGCCAGAAGTGGACTTGGGTCCCCTGAACTACACTGGTGTCGGATCCTATGCAAATAAAATAAAATCGCAGATACAATAATGCGTGAATGTATGGTTCCCTCTGGTGGCAAAAATAGGACATAACTACTGTGTTTAGCGGAAGGAAACAGGTGAGAGCTGGGATAAGGTTATTATTAACACAGTTCTCCAAAATAGAGTTTTACCAGGATGTTCTTTTGTAGAGAAGAATCTGAGAAAACTAAAACATTACAAGGACAGGTTTATTTACAGAAAGGGAAGTAAAAATAGTAAGGACTTCTTTCTTTAAAATGAAATCTCACACAGAGATAGAGGAGATGTTTTGGTACTTGGGGATAAATCCCAGGGCCTCATACATGTCAAGTATGTATCATACGATGAGCAATAAAGAATATTTGAAATTCATAGGATTTGGGGAGATGGAAAGTAATTACCCTTGACTCTAAATTGGTCCAGTGAAAAGAATTTAGTGTTTAGTAGTTTAACTTCAGTTTTTAGAGCAGATTCCTTTATTACTAGAAAGATGTTTCATGTTAAAAACTTTTGGTAGCAAAGAAATCACATCTTATCTTCCTGTACTGTAATCTTTTATTTTTTTATTTTTTATTTTATTTTTTGTGAAACACCATAAGGTACAGTTATAGACTTACAAATTTTTGTGCTTGGGTTTCAGTTATACAATGATCAAGTACCCATCCCTCCACCAGTGCCCATCCTCCACCACCACGGGTCCCAGCATCCCTCCCACCCTCTATTCCCCCCCATTCCACTCTGCCTCTGTGGCAGGGCATTCCCTTTTGTTCTCTCTCTTTCCTTTTCGGTTCTGTGGTTTGCAAGAGAGGCATTGAGTGGCAATCATGTTTGGTCTATAGTCTACTTTCAGCATGCATCTCTCAACCTGGTAGGATCCTCCCAACACCCTTTGTTTGGTGCTCCCTTCTCTATCTGAGCTTCCTTTTCCCCTAGCACTTGTGGCTGGCCTCCAAGTCATGGAGCAAAATTCCTGGTACTAATCTCTTAAATGTGAGAATGGTTCCTGGATCTGAGACATTTCCTCAGCAGTTTCACTAATCATACCTAATCTCAATTATAGGGCACAAAAAACGAACTGAGAACTGATTCATTGACTCTGAAGTCTTTGTTCTCAGCCTATTGCCACTACCACGTGGGGGGGGGGGGGACTGAAGCCCCAGGCACCTTGCTAAAGAGAGAGGAGAATGACAGAACAAGGCTGTCATCGGTCAGGAACATGCTATTAGAAGCTGGTGAACTCAAGAAAAGCGTGTGTCTGGATGGATGCTATAGGAATGCTTTCTAATTGCATTACTTACCCCATCTCAGAGTAAGACTAAAGTTCTGGCTAGGAAGGTGAAGAAATTGTTGATTAGTAGAGAACTTTAAAGACCTAGGTCCCCCCTCAGTATCCTTTAGGTCTTCTGTCTTGGAAGTTCCATCTTTCAGAGCTTACAATACCAGGATAGACTCTGAGATGCAAGTACAATAATACAATGGTTTTTTTATTTCCTTGTTTACTGGTGTTTGTGCTCAGGCATCCCAACTCATTGTGCTGGTGGTTGCAAGGATGGGATAGGGAACCATGTGTGCTGGGGCTACCGCACACAAAACTCCAGCCTTTTGGGCCATCTCCCTGGCTTTCTTTAATTTTTTAAAATTAATTAATTAATTAATTAATTTTCCTTTTAGGTCACCTCTGGCAATGCACAGGGATTTCTCCTGGCTCTTTAATTTTTAGAGGAAGGACACCTTTCCTTTAAAGGGCCTTCGTTATCTCTCATTCCAATTCTTCATGTATGGCTCAATATTAAATACTAAAATGGACTCACAATCAATGGGTACATTCTTCAACGTTTCAGTGAACCAGCATGAGAATATTCTCATAGAACCAACTAGCAGACAGAGGACTTTAAAGGCACTTAGAAGAGTTGTGCCATGGGATACAGAAAATAGAATATTGGGACTGGAGTAATGGTAAAGTGCATAGGACTTTTGCCTTGCACATGGCTGGCTTGGGTTCAATCCTCAGCACCCCATATGGTGCCCTGCCCCTGCCAGCAGTGACCCCTGAGCAGAGCCAGGAGTGTGCCCTGAGCACTGCCAGGTGTGCCCTAAACACCCCCAAAGTAAATAAATCCTACCCACACCAAAGTAATTTATTAATGCTCTGTGAAGTAACCTGGAGATTTTAGAGACCTTATTGTGTCTAATAAAACTAGAGGACAAATATTTTGGTTCTATGAACAACCACAAATTTGGGGGCAGTTATATTGATTTTTCTCTACTATTATATATAAGGCAGAGTTTGTTACATTTATCACTTTTCTGTGAGTCAAAAATTTAGAAAGAGCTCACTCGATGATACTGAGATTAAAATATAAAGTAAAATGTCCCTGCAGTCTCTGCAGGCCCACATCTGCACCCCAGAAACTGCTTGCTCCTTAATTTTCCCGGTGAGGCTGACCTCCTGGTCTTTTTCAGAGCTGGAAGTGGTTTCCCTTCCCTTCCACCTCACATCCTAGTAGCCCCTATGCCTGCCCTCTGCAACCCCACATCCACGTTCCATACACGTAACTCAACTCTCTGCTTCTGAGCCTCATGACTGTGCATAGCAGATTCACTCATCACACCTTACATTGTGCACACTTATCCCCCTATTGCCAGGAGAGGATGAGCAGGAAAGGAAAAGACGACACCCAGCCTAACCCTCACAGATTACCATGAGGGTGGACTACAGAGATTCACTCTCATAGCACGGCAGACACAGTGAAAAAGCTGTGTAGAAACCCACCAGGCCCACTAAGTGAATGGAATAGCATAGGAATCTCTGCCAGTACCAACCAGCTCTATAGCCTTTCAGAGCCAACACGATGAGGATGTTTATGGACTGTATTTTGGTTTTTGGTTTGTTTTGGGGACAGATCTGGCTGTGCTCAGGGCTTACTTCTGAATCTGCTCAGGGATCCATCCTGGAAGAGTTTACAGGATCATAGATGGTGCTGAAAATCAAATCAGAGTAAGACACATGCAAGCAAGTGTCTCAATTCCTGGACTATCTCTCTGGCCCCAATCAGGATGTTCAATGAGCTCAAAGAAATTATGGTACAGGGAAGTAGCACTGTCCTCCTGTTGTTCATCGATTTGCTCGAGTGGGCACCAGTAACATCTCCATTGTGAGACTTGTTACTGTTCTTGGCATATTGAATATGTCACGGTTAGCTTGCCAGGCTTTGCCAAGGGGGCGCGAACTCGGTAGCTTGCCGGGCTCTCCAAGAGGGGTGGAAAAATCGAACCAAGGTCAGCCTGGGTCAGCTGTGTGCAAGCTCCAGCCCACAGGAAAGTATGAGAGCAAAAATTGAGATAACTGCAATTAGATGAGAGAAATGGAGTATAGTAGGTAAAATTTAAGACTTAAGGGCATCAGCAACAAAAAGTAGCTAAGGAAAAGCTCAGTGAGCTACAACATTAGATTCAGGAAACCACTACAAAACAAAAAATATGGAAGAATGTTTGAAAAGAAGTGAACTATGGAATTAGTTCAGATGACCAATATAAGATTCATTGGAGTCCCTGAATCGTTAAATTAATCTCAGATGAGAATATCCTCAAGTAGTTAAGGAGTGCAAGCACTTCTATTCAAGGGACTCAAAGGGCACCAGAGAAAATAAGTCCAAATAGAAAAATTCTAAGATATATTGTAATCAGAATGACCAAAACCAGACAGAAACAGAACCCTGATAGCAGCAAGATCACACTGTCATACACTGTCCCACTGTCCTCCCGTTGTTCAGCGATTTGCTTGAGCGGGTCCAGTAACGTCTCCATTTTGAGACTTGTTACTGTGCTTGGCATATTGAATAAGTCACGGGTAGCTTGCCAGGCTTTGCCGTGTGGGCGCGATACTCTCAGTCGCTTGCTGGGCTCTCAGAGGGGTGGAGGAATCGAACCCGGCTTGGCCAGGCTGGCTGCGTGCAAGGCAAACACCCTATCACTGTGCTATCGCTCCAGTCCCAGCATCAAGATCAAACAAGGAAATATATACAAAGGAACTCCCATAGGATTTATAGCAAATCTATCAAATGAGACTCAAGGGGCCAGAAAAGAATGATGGGATAACTCCTCGGAATATATTCTGGAGAAGCAAAAATGTACAGTTGAAATGACATCTGCACTTCTGTGTTTATTGCTGCACTATTCACAATAGCCAAAATCTGTAAAAAACCCGAGTGCCCAAGAACAGATGACTGGTTAAAGAAACTTTGGTACATCTACACAATGGAGTACTATGTAGCTGTTAGAAAAGATGAAGTCATGAAATTTACATATAAGTGGTACTACAAGGAAAGTATCATGCTAAGCAAAATGAGTCAGAAAGAGAGGCACAGACATAGAAAGATTGCATTCATCTGGGGAACATAAAGTAACAAAATAGGAGACTAACACCCAAGAATAGCCGAGATAAGTACCAGGAGGTTCGCTCCATGGCTTGCAGGCAGCCGCACATGCTAGGCGGAAAGGCAGCTCAGATAGAGAAGGGAGCACCAAATAAAGGGTGTTGGGAGGATCCTCCCAGGATGGGAGAAGCATGCTGAAAGTAGACTATAGACCAAACATGATTGCCATTCAATGCCTCTTTTGAAAACCACAACACCCAAATGGAGAGAGAGAACAGAGAGAAATGCCCTGCCACAGAGGCAGGGTGGGATGGGGGGATGGGGGTGGGAGAGATACTGGGATCCGTGGTGGTGGGAAATGGGCACTGGTGGAAGGATGGGTATTTGATCGTTGTATAATTGAAACCCAAGCACAAAAATTTATAAGTCTACAACTGTACCTCATGATGTTTCACTAATAAAAATTAAAATAAAAAAGAATGATGGGATAAAACTCAATGAAATGAACATTCCACTGAGAACACCCTATCCAGTTAGATCATTCATATTTTAAGAAATAATTAAAATCTTTATGGACAAGCAATAGCTTAGGGTATTCATAACATTGAAGGCAGGTTTGCAAGAGCATTAGAGTTTCTTTAAAAGATGAGACAAACTTCAAAAAACACTCATAACTTTTTAACAAATGGTGGCAAATACATTTGCTCATCTCAATTATTTCACTCAATGCAAATGCCCTGAACTCATCAACAAAAAGTCACAGAGTGGCAGGATGGATCAGAAAACTCAACCTAACTTTCTGCTGCCTACAATAGATACCTCTAAATAGTCAAGGTAAACACAGATTCAAAGTAAAAGGCTGAAAAATAGTCCTACAGGCAAATATTGACTTTGAAAATCTGGTTGAAGAGTATAATAATAATAACAGTGGGTAGGGTATTTGCTTTGCATGTACCCAACCTGGTCCAATCACCATTACACCATATGTTCTCCTGAAAATCGCTAGGAGTGATCCCTGAACACAGAGTCATGAGAGTAACCACTGAGCATTGCTAAGGGTGACCCTCAAACAAACAAACTAACAAATAAACAAAGACTGGAGTGGCCATATCTATGCCAGACAACAAAAATTTCAAATAAAAAAGGCTATAAGGGACAGGGTTCATTGTGTTCATCAATACATCAAAAACTCACAAACCTAAAGACAGCCTCCTCATCAAATGGTGCTGGCAAAATTGGACAACTACACGTAAGAAAATAAAGCTGGATCCATATCTACATCTCACATAAAAGTCAATTCAAAGTGGATCAAAGACCTTGAGATCCACCTAGAAACTATTAAGTACATTGAGGAAAATATAGGCAGAATATTTCAATATTTGGGCCTCAAAGGTGCCTTCAATAATCTGATAACTGAGCAAATGCAAAAAAATTTAAAAAATAAATGGAACTAAATGAATTTCAAAATAAATGAAACTATATGAAGTTTTGTTTTGTGTTTCATGGCAAAACAAAACAAAACAAAACAAAGAAAATCATGGACTAAAACTTAAAGACAGCTAACTCAATGGGAAAATATTTGCATTCACCTCAAACAGATAAAGATTTCATATCTGTAATCACTTGTCACTTGTCACTTGTCAACCCGTTGATCCATCGATTTGCTCGAGTGGGTACCAGTAATGACTCCATTCATCCCTGTTGCGTGCTAGCAAAGCCCAATGGCATACTGGGGGCTCTTTCAGGGTCAGGGGAATGAGACCCATTATTGCTACTGTTTTTGGCATATCTAATACACCATGGGTAGCTTGCCAGACTCTGCCGTGTGGGCAAGATACTCTCAGTAGATTGCCAGACTCTCTGAGAGGGATGGAAGATTTTGGGGTGGCCTCTAATCGCTTGTACAGGTGTTGTTCTCTTCTGGGAGATCCTCCATATTTGTAATATATTAAATATTCACAAAGACCAACAGCAACAAAAAAATGCGAAAATTCTATCAGCAAATGGGGAGAAGAAATGAATAGGCCATTCTCAGAGGAAGACAGTAGGATGGCTAGTAGGCACATGAAAAAAAATGCTCAGCATCATTTATCATTGGAAAAATCCAAATAAAGACCACAATGATATACCATTTGACACCAGAGAGAATGGCATGTATCAAAAATAGTAGTTATACTTAATTAAATTTATGGCAATTAAACTGTAACTCTCACTTCACAGGGTGTATTTAAATGTCTCCTATATTTTGTGAGTTGTGAAAATAGCGCTCAATGAGGTATTTTGTGTTAATTTGGTCAACATTACATTCTCATTTTGTGAGAATGGTTTGCTTACCTGCTTACATATATTTAGATTATTTCCATTCTAGTAATGACCTATTATAGTTGGGTCTTTTAACTTCGATTTTATAACTGTCACCAAGAGTTTTACTTATTATCTCTCTAGTATTTTATCAAGATACACTCTATAACCAAGCATAATGATCCAAGACAACTATCTCCAGGATTTAAGGTTAAAATCTGTTGATCTTAGAAGACCTCTCCTAACTAATAGAGCTGGTGTTTTCACTATTTATTATTCTACTAAATGATAAATTGATTCTCGTGAAAATAAATGTGTTTATATAGTGTTTTTGTGTGTCTCCATATGCTGTAGTCTGCTTTGTGAATTGGCAATCTTTTCATTTCAGAGGTAGCTAGTCAGCTCATAAATGATTCACATGGTGCCCAGAGGTACAGTTAAAGAGGACAAACTGATGTCATGAGTACATGTCTGCATAAAACTCTATTAATAATAAATTAGTTCTCTCTTGTAGTGTTACAATACAGTGCCTGTGTCTAATAAATACAGAGCATAAAATTAAGCAATTCTTTACAAAAAATGTGTCTTATAGAAAGACAATGTGTATCTTTTTGCTCTTTGTAATAGTTACCTAGAAAATTAATAGTAAAAGTACAATGTAACATTTTAAATAAATTTTACTCTATATAGTTGAAAAAATAGTAGTTATGTGTTGATACATTCTATTTCCAGGGCTTAAGAAGAGTCTCTCAAAAGGACATATGTACATGCATAAGAAAAAAGGACATATTCATTCTTGCACTTAGTACTATAGCTAAAATATGGAATCAGCCTAGGTGTTCAAAGACAGATGAATGGATTATTAAGATGTGACTAATACACAATGGAATACTATGCAGTTTCAAGGAATTATGAATTCATGCAATTTCTTGCAACTTAGTTGGAACTGGAAACTATCAGGCTGAGTGAAGTAAGCCAAAAGAAGAAAGAAAAACACAGGATGATCTTACTTCTGTATGCAATTATAGAATATTGGATGAGGAAATGTACTTTATTAAAGGGAAGATGCTTATATCACCCTTGAGCCCAGAATTTAGAGAGGAGACACACAGAGAAGGAAAGAAATCAAGGAGGAAGAAGAGGACAAGAAGTAAGGAGTTAACAGGCACTGGGCTTCATTTACACCAGTGATATGAGTGAGAGGTATATCCATATACCCAAAACACAGATTCAACAGAACTGAAAGTATGAGATCTAAGCAGCAAATTTGTAATGGCCTGTCAGGTTGACAGGTGGGGGTATTATGGGGGGTAGGTGAAGGGAATCTAGGAGCACTGGCAGAGGGAAATTGACACTGGTAGAGACATTGGTGTTTAGTTATTGTATGGCTAAAACGCAACTATCAGTAACTTTGTAAATCATGGCTTTTTAATAAACAGGCTGGAATGATAGCACAGAGGGTAGGGCGTTTGCCTTGCACGTGGCCCACAAGGTTGACCAAAGTTCGATTCCTCTGCCCCTCTCAGAGAGCCCAGCAAGTTACTGGGAGTATCTTGCCCACACGGCAAGGTTTGGCAAGCTGCCCATGACGTATTCAATATGCCAACACAATAACAAGTCTCACAATGTTACTGGGCCCACTCGAGCAAATCGATGAACAACGGAAGAACAGTGACAGTGACAGTGATTTAAAAAAAAAAACCCTGACACTCCTAATTACATATGCATCTAAAGATAAACTATCAAAATATTTAAGACAATTGCTAATGGAACTGAAGGAAGATATTGACAGTAACATAATGGTAGTAGGAGATTAAAACACCCCCAATCATCACTCAATTAATACTTAATGACATGAATACATCAATACAAAGAAAAGAAATTCTACCATTAAAGTCACTGTCACTGTCCTCCTGTTGTTCATTGATTTGCTCTAGAGGGCCCAGTAACGTCTCCATTGTGAGACTTTGATGGTACTGTGTTTGGCATATAAAATACATTACGGGTAGCTTGCCAGGCTTTGCCGTGTGGGCGAGATACTCTTGGTAGCTTGCCAGACTCTCCGAGTAATCAAACCATTTTCACTTCTCTTGGGATACAGACTTGTCCACATATTTTCAAAAACTTTTATTTTAGTGTAATCTGAAGACATGACACCTTCTTGTCCAGTTTTTCTAATAATAAATCATAAATACACATACATAATATGCACCGCTTTTAAAATCATTATTAGTACTATTTCAGTACGTGGAATGATAAAATTATGAGATACTTATACTGAATATTTCTTTATCCTCCACGCAAATGAAATCTACGTTCATCACAATCAACAGGCAAACATGCTCCACCCTTGTTGCACTGTCTTTCCCCATGACACCACGTCCTGCTCAGACCCAGTCCTTCTCCTATAGCACACCTGCCCTCACAATCTGAATGCAGCTGGAGTAAAAGCCCACAACCATCCTGACCTGCCTCACTTCGAATCCCCAAGAGCGCTCTAGAGGCTGCAACATTCACTTTATATTTCCTAAATCTGGCCGTGCTCCCATTCTTCTAAGGGGTTGTTATCCCATTCTTTTACCTCAAATCTCTAACATGAACTCCATCAGGTCCATCTCAGCAGAGGACCTTGCACTTTCTTTCCCTGAGAAAGCAAACAACCAAAAGAGAATTCCAAGCGCCCCCATTACTTCTTATTTTCCTTTATTTGTCTCTATACATTCTTCTTTTTCTCCTATGACTGAACTAATTGAGCTCGCTCTTCCTTGAGGCTGGCTCTTTGCTCACAGTGATTCTACCATTTTACGAACTTAGTGACTTCTCTCCTGCAACTTCCTATTACCCCCACAACCCCCATTTTATTTTTGTCTGTTTTACTGACTCTTTGTATGGCATAGCCTGGCATAGCAAGCTCCCCAGGAGTATTCCAAAAACAAATGTATGCCAAAAACAGTAACAAGTCTCACAATGGAGACCTTACTGGTGCCCGCTCGAGCAAATCGATGAACAATGGGAGGACAGTGCATTGCTATTGACTCTTTTAATTATAATACAATGTGGCATTACTTTCCCCCATTACAACATTACACAATTATATTAAACTTCTTCATTACCTTTGACTTTTTACCTAAAGCTCCACTTTTTTAAAAAAGTTTTTTATTAGCGAAACACCATTTGTAAATCTACACCATGTAGTTGTAGATTTACAAATTTTTGTGCTTGGGTTTCCATCATACAATGATTGAGTACCCATCCCTCCACCAGTGCCCATTTTCCACCACCATGGATAATATCCCTCCCACCCCCATCATCCCATCCCACCCTGCCTCTGTGGCAGGGCATTCCCTTTTGTTCTCTCTCTCCTTTTGGATGTTGTGGTCTGCAAAAGAAGCATTGAGTGGCAAACATATTCAGTCCATAGTCTACTTTCAACATGCATCTCCCCTCCTGGGAGGACCCTCCCAACACCCTTTATTTGGTGCTCCCTTCTCTATCTGTGCTGCCCTTTCCCCTAGAATGCCCAGCTGGCCTCTAAGCTGTGGAGTAATCCTCCTGGTGCTAATCTCAGCTATTCTTGGGTATTAATCTCATATTTTGTTACTTTATATCCCCCAGATGAATGCAATCTTTCTATGTCTATCCCTCTCTTACTGACTCATTTCACTTAACATGATACTTTCCATGTAGTACCACTTGTATGTAAATTTCATGACTTCATCTTTTCTAACAGCTGCATAGTACTCCATTGTGTAGATGTACCAAAGTTTCTTTAACCAGTCATCTATTCTCGGGAACTCAGCTTTTTTCCAGATTCTAGCTATTGTAAACAGTGTTGCAATGAACAAACAAGTGCAGATGTCACTTCAACTATACTTTTTTTACCTCTCTGGGATATATTCCCAGGAGTGGTATTGCTGGATCAAATGGGAGCTCAATTTCTAATTTTTGGAGAATCGTCCACATTGTTTTCCAAAAGGGCTGAACCAGTGGACATTCCTACCAGCAGTGAAAGAGAGACCCTTTCTCGCCACATCCGCGCCAACACCTGTTGCTTTTGTTCTTTTGGATGAGGGCCTCTCTCTGTGGTGTGAAATGATATCTCATTGTTGTTTTGATCTGCAAATCCCTGATGATTAGTGATGTAGAGCATTTTCTCATGTGCCTTTTAGCCATTTAGATTTCTTCTTTGGGAAAGTTTCTGTTCATTTCATCACCCCATTTTTTTTAGTAAAAGTAAAGGCCCTCCCGTTGATCATCGATTTGCTTGAGCGGGCCCAGTAACATCTCCATTGGAGACTTTGTTGTTACTGTGTTTGGCATATCGAATACGTCACGGGGAGCTTGCCAGGCTCTCCGAGAGGGGTGGAGGAATCGAACTCGGGTCAGCCATGTTGGCTGCGTGCAAGGCAAACGCCCTACCCCTGTGCTATCGCTCCAGCACCATTTAAAAAAATTTTTTAATAGTGAGACATCATGAGGTACAGTTACGGACTTACACATTTTTGTGCTTGGGTTTCAATTATACAATGATCAAATACCCATCCCTCCATGAGTGCCCATTTCCCACCACCACAGATCCCAGTATCCCTCCAACTCCCCCATCCCCCCCATCCCACCCTGTCTCTGTGGCAGGGCATTCCCTTTTGTTCTCTCTTTCTTACGGGTGCTGTGGTTTGCAAAAGAGGCAATGGGCATCACCCCATTTTTTGATGGGGTTAGATGTTTTCTTCTTGTGGAATTCAACCAGTGCTTTGTATATACTTGATATCAACCCTTTATCAGATGGGTATTGAGTAAATATCCTTTCCCATTCTGTAGATTGTCTTTGTATTCTTGTTATTGTAGCTTTTGAGGTGCAGAAGCTTCTTAATTTAAGATAATCCCATTTGTTTATCTCTGTTTCCACTTGGTTGGTCAGTGGAGTGTCATCTTTGAAGATACCATTCGCCCTCAATATCATGGAGAGTTTTGCTGACCTTGTCTTCAATGTACCTTATGGATTTTGGCCTGATGTTGAGATCTTTTTTTTTTTTCTTTTTTTATTAGTGAAAAACCATGAGGTACAATTATAGGCTTACAAATTTTGTGCTTGGGTTTCAGTTATACAATGATCAAGTGCCCATCCCTCCACCAGTGCCCGTCATCCATCCCCATGGGTCCCAGCATCCCCCCCACCCTCATACCCCCCCCCATCCCATCCTGCATCTGTGGCAGGGTATTCCCCCTTGTTCTCTCTCTCTTCTTTTGGGTACTGTGTTTTGCAAGAGAGGCTTTGAGTGGCAATCATGTTTGGTCTATCGACTACTTTTAGCATGCTTCTCCCACCCTGGGAGGACCCTCACAACACCCTTCATTTGGTACTCTCTTCTCTATCTGAGCTTCCTTTTCACCTAGAGCCTGTGGCTGGCCTTCCATTCATGGAGCAAAATTCCTGGAACTAATCTCAGCCATTCCTGGGTGTTACTCTCCCTTTTTGTTGCTTTATGTTCCCCAGATGAATGCAATCTTTCTGTGTCTATCCCGCTCTTTCTGACTCATTTCGCTTAACATGATACTTTCCATGTAGTACCACTTGTATGTAAATTTCATAACTTCATCTTTTCTAACAGCTACATAGTACTCCATTGTGTAAATGTACCAAAGTTTCTTTAACCAGTCATCTGTTCTTGGGCACTTTGATGTTGAGATCTTTAATCCATTTTGATCTGACTTTTGTGCATGGTGTTAGGTCAAGGTCTGAGCCCATTTTTTTTGCATGTGGTTGTCCAGTTATTCCAGCACCATTTGTTGAAGAGGCTTTCCTTGTTCCACTTCACATTTCTTGCTCCCTTATCAAAGATTAGATGTTCATACTTTTGGGATTGTGTGTACCGGTATTCCACCCTGTTTCATTGGTCTGCGGCCCTGGCTTTGTTTTGGTACCATGCTGTTTTAATTATTAACGCTTTGTAGTTGAGTTTGAGGTTGGGAAGGGTAATGCCTCCCCAGGTATTTTTCCCAAGAATTGCTTTAGCTATTCGTCGGCGTTTGTTGTTCCATATGAATTTCAGGAGTGCATGATCTATTTCTTTGAAGAATTTCATGGGTATCCTTATAGGGATCGCATTGAATCTGTATAATGCTTTTGAGAGTATTGCCATTTTGACGATGTTGATTTAAGGAAGCTATTTTAATTATGCTAGGAACATCCTTTAACAAATCTGCAGGCTGAGAATCATTTGCAGAATAAAAGTCATTTTAATTCAACCATTCTTTTACTTTGAATGCCAACAAACTTTGATATAAAAATAGTGTGGTACTTGTTCTTATGCTTCCTGGAAGGCTGGAACCATTCAGTCGTTTAGTAGTGTGATTGTATTATTATGTACTGAGGGGTTTGTATCTTGCTAGATTCTTTATGTATTCCTTATTCACAATTCAATTCAGAGCTGTAAACATTTACAAATGAGATGAGAATTTCTCTCTGCATGAAACCAAGATTTCAGATAAAATTTGTGCTGTGTAGAGCCTCATGAGTGCACGAATACTTGCAATGTTTTTGTCATGTTTCATCACAAAATCTTAATTTATTACCTCAATGATTCATCACCAGTCATCTTGATATAGCAGGAGCAGAAGGGTGGAATGCCACATGAATTTAGCCCTTACTTTAAATCTCACCCTTGGAACAGGTAACCAATCAGAATAGATAATGGGATGACTGCACATGGCAGCAATAAAAGGAAGACCTCAGTTCCATCGCTGTCTCCTTGCTCCCTCTCAGATTCTCCCTCTCTTCAGTGTGCGATATCAGGTAGACTGAGTGCCCAGACAGATGCCCCAAAATGCTCAGATTCAGGCAGGGCTCAGACACCCAAGTAGTGACAAGGTGCTGAGCACAGAAGTCTTATCCAAGTGAACCTGACTGTGGCTGGAGACTAGGAAAGTTGGGACAAGATGACAAAAGACAGCTGGGGTACTGTTGGGAAGCCCGGCCTGAGGACACGTACAGAGCATAAGAATCTCACCAACGTATACATGGCCATGGCTGGAGACTCGGAGAAGCATACCTGGGTTAGAGAGTGATGCAGGGATGAGACCCAGCCTTCATTCATGGGAGGTGAGTAGACTGCATGGGACCAGACAGGTATGGGAGAGTGTCAGGGACAAGATAGGTGAGATCATTCATGCATTCATAGTGTGGGAGAGTGTTAGAAATAGGACAGGTGAGATCATTCATGGGAAAGGAGGGATAAAGGATATGTATGAACATCTGGGGAGGGACCTGGACCTGTATGCTTTAATGTACAATTTTAATTTTCTGAGTTTGTGTAAAAATCATTCATACAGTTCCCAAGAGCCCAACAGCAGAGGAAAAGCCACCTTTTTTTGCTTTTTGGGTCACACCTGGCGATGCACAGGGGTTACTCCTGGCTCTACACTCAGGAGGTACTCCTGGCAGTGCTCAGGGGATCATATGGGATGCTGGGAATCGAACCAGGGTCAGCCACGTGCAAGGCAAATGCCCTACCCGCTGTGCTATCTCTTCAGCCCCAGGAAAAGCCTCTTTGATGCTAGCAGTCTGATATGGTGCTTTGCAGAACAAATAGATTTCCCCAAGTATTTTATTCAAGCCTTCTAATACAGCTAAGTGGAACAGTTACTGGTAGTTGCAGTAATATCAGTCAATTGATAAATTGAATCAGTATTTTTTTCATGATATGGAATGGCATCTGTATTTATAATTATAGAATTATGATGATATTCTAAAGAGTAGCATATAATAACATACCATTTTTCCTTTCAGTGGTCCACTTAGACTGTTTCTATGCAAGAAGATAAAAGAACAGTTCTGAATTTATGTGATGTGAGGCATTTAAATTTTTCTAACTTTGTAACCAATATTCTGCTCTTGTTACCAATCTTATGCAGGAGCCCTTTTTAAATTCTTTTTGCAATAATCTTAGAAAGAATTGAAACATGTGACATATTCTATTTTACTAGTAGATGTTGGGCTGAGTGGTATTGCAAACAAGCAAGCCAGCGAGCAATAGAGACTCTGTCTAATTCTCAATATGCTTATTTCTTAGATACTCTCATTCTCACTGGTCTTTGCTCTGCGTCTAAGACCTCAAGGGTGCTTTCATTTCACTTGTGTGTTTAATGTTTAAACTTGTCTAGCTATGGATGGAAGGAAAAGAGCAAACACCAAACCCTCCTGAGAGACTCCTGAACTTTGTCATACAGTCCCCTAGAGGTGGATGTTTGATGATATTATCTTGAAGTTTTACAGGAATGGGCTGCCATTTCTTAGGGATGTGTTAAACCACAGAGTAAAAGATAATGAAACCAAAGCCTCTGGAAACTGAACGCACTTTCACCTCATCCATACCAGATTTTTATTTTCAACTTATTTTTTCCTACCATCCCTATAAACCTCTAATTACAAACTGGGAGTAAACTGGTTTGGGTGAAGAAGAATTCCTCCATGTTCTAATATTGCTAATACATAAGCAAACCAAGGATATTTTTGGCACAAACTTTTGTCTTTCAAGTTTTGACTTTCAAGCTAATAGCAGCCACATTTGGGTTTATAGTAATAATGATATTGTTATTTGCATGGAGATATTGGTTCAGTTGCTGATTCTAAACATGAGATTTAAGTTAAACAGAAGAAGAAAAAGCAAAGCAAACAAAACCAGTTTGAGGAATTCATAATGAATTTCTAATTAGTGACCCTGATTTTTTACTGCTGTATTTTATGAATTTTTTTAAAAAATTATTAGTGAAACACCATGAGGTGCAGTTGTAGACTTACAAATTTTTTTGCTTGGATTTCAATTATACAATGATCAAATACCCATCCCTCCACCAGTACCCATTTTCCACCACCACAGGTCAGTATCCCTCCCGCCCCCCATCCCCCCATCCCACCCTGCCTCTGTGGCAGGACATTCCCTCTTGTTCTCTCTCTCCTTTTGGGTGCTGTGGTTTGCAAAAGAGGCATTGAGTGGCAATCATGTTTGGCTATAGTCTACTTTCAGCATGCTTCTCCCATCCTGGGAGGATCCTCCCAGCAGCCTTTATTTGGTGCTCCCTTCTCTATCTGAGCTGCCTTTTCCCCTAGCATATGTGGCTGGCCTCCAAGGAGCTTTTTAAAATTTAACTCAAGGCAAAAGTATGTTCTAGAAATAAACATGTCTAAAATTTTTACATACAAAAATGGAATTAGATACAAGTATGATTTAATTATATCTTTTGATCAATATTGTTATAGGTTACATTTCCTCTTTAGAATGTTTTAAAACAAATTGTGGGGAAGAATCCAGGGACATGGCAGAGGTGAAAGTACCAGAAATCTCTCTGCATAGATAGTAATTGCATTGACAGATTCTGTTTGGTGTAGCTATTTTGGAACTCTAAATTCTGTAGAGGTTTTTTTCAACTTCCAGAGGAAGTTTCTCTCCGGGTAGGGCGTCTGCCTTGTACGCAGCTAACATGGCCGACCCGAGTTCGATTCCTCCGCCCCTCTCGGAGAGCCCGGCAAGCTACCGAGAGTATTCGATATGCCAGACACAGTAACAACAAAGTCTCCAATGGAGACGTTACTGGGCCCGCTCGAGCAAATCGACGATCAACGGGAGGGCCTTTACCTTTACCTTTACCTTTTAGTATTATCTTTGTGATTTTAAACTTATTAGTACTATATTTTATATTGGTACAAAAATGAGTTAAAAATATAAAAAATAAAATTAAAAATAGTTACTGTTTTGTATTGAGCTACACCTAACTCATTGAAATGTACTTTGTGAACCAAATATTTGAAAGAGATAGGGCTAGAGCTAAAAAGAAACAGACTTTTTGTATATTATCAGAGTTAAGTTTTACTTCATGACGTTTTCCACAGTTCTCATTGATAAAAACAAAACACTGTCCTCCCGTTGTTCATCGATTTGCTTGAACGGGCCCAGTAACGTCTCCATTGTGAGACTTCTAGTTACTGTGTTTGGCATATTGAATACTCTTGGTAGCTTGCCAGGTCTCTGAGAGGGGTGGAGGAATCGAACCCGGCTCAGCCGGGCTGGCTGTGCGCAAGGCAAACTCCCTACTGCTGTGCTATCAATCCAGCTCCCTCATTGATAAAAAGAAAGAAAATGACTATAGAATATACAAAAAAAAAGGAAATTAGAAAGGAATTCAAGAAATTCACAAAATTGTGGGAATGAATCACACATTTTTAAACAACTAGTGAATCAAGGAAGAAATTACTAGAGAAATTAGAAAACACAGAGGAATGGAAATGCGAGCATGCCTACAATCTGGAACACAGTAAAAAGCAGTTTTAGCAGATATTCATGGCAATATAGGCTCAAAATGAAAATAAAGTTCTTGGGAGGCATGGGAGATAGCTCAAAGTTCTGAAGTCCAGATTTTGATGGAGTCCCAGATTCAATCTCTGGTACTGCAGGGTTTTTTTGAATATTGGCCATAGCTTCCCAATCTTCCAAAAGAAAGATCTTCAATTTACAAACATATTTTACAAAATAAAGATCTTTTTTTTTTATTAGTGAAACACCATGAGGTACAGTTGTAGATTTACAATTTTTTGTGCTTGGGTTTCGATTATACAATGATCAGATACCCATCCCTCCACCAGTCCCCATTTTCCACCACCATGGATAATATCCCTCCCACCCCCATCCCCCCATCCCCCCCCGCCTCTGTGGCAGGGCAATCTCCTGTGTTCTCTCTCTCCTTGTGGGTGTTGTGGTCTGCAAAAGAGACATTGAGTGGCAAACATGTTCAGTCCATAGTCTACTTTCGACATGCATCTCCCCTCCTGGGAGGATCCTCCAAACACCCTTTATTTGGTGCTCCCTTCTCTATCTGAACTGCCCTTTCCTCTAGGATACCCGGCTGGCCTCTAAGTTATGGAGTAATGCTCCTGGTGCTGATCTCAGCTATTCTTGGGTATTAATCTCATATTTTGTTACTTTATATCCCCCAGATGAATGCAATCTTTCTATGTCTATCCCTCTCTTTCTGACTCATTTCGCTTAGCATGATACTTTCCATATTGTACCACTTGTATGTAAATTTCATAACTTCATCTCTTCTAACAGCTACATAGTACTCCATTGTGTAGATGTACCAAAGTTTCTTTAACCAGTCATCTGTTCTTGGGCATTCAGGTTTCTTCCAGTTTCTGGCTATTGTAAAGAGTGCTGCAATGAACAAACAAGTGCAGATGTCACTGAGCTCCCATTTGACCCAGCAATACCACTCCTGGGAATATATCCCAGAGAGACAAAATAAAGATCTTAAGCTAAAATGAAATCTAGGGAAAGGAAGGAAGTAAAGTTTAGAGTAGATGCACATGAAATAGCAAATAGGAGAACATAGGGAAAATTCAGTGAAACTAAAAACTGATTATTTGCAAAGTTCAACATGACAGAGTTTAGTTAGATGCATGAAGAATAAATATGAGAATTCTCAATAAAATAAAAAATTGTAACATTCTTGCTTATTCTACGTAAATAAAGAGGATCATAAAAGATGACTATGAAGGGTTGAAAGATTCTTTGAAATGCAAAACTTTGTAAAACAAAACCAAGAAAAATTAGAAAGTTTGGGTCGATTATAATTAGTAAGAAGAGTGAATTTGTATTTAAAATATCTTGTGGCAAAGAAAAGCTCTTGACCAGAAGGCTTTACGAGTGAACTAATTTTGAGAACTAACTCCAATTCTTCTAAAAATTTCCAAAAATTTTAAGAGGAGGAAATACTTCATAATTTACATCCGAAGATCATTATAACAAAGTCAGACAAAGATATTACAAGAAAGTAAAACGGAAAAATCTTCTTTATAAATACTTAATAGTCTTCAAAAATCAGATGGGCTGGACACGTAATGAGATTTGGAGATGACCGCTGGACGAGAGCTGTTACTGACTGGATTCCACAGGATATCAAAAGACTGCGTGGCCGCCCACCTACCAGATGGTCAGACTTCATCAAGATCCTGAATGATCACTTTGAGGCTCTTCGTGTTCCTAGAACAAATAGACGCCATTGAGCTACACTAGCACGCGGCAGGGACAAATGGAGACGTTACTGGCACCCGCTCGAGCAAATCAACCATTAACGGGAAGTCAAGTGATCGATATTCAATAAGATATTAGCAAAATAAACTTAGCACAAAAAAAGATTATAAATAAGAACACGTGGAATTTTTTACTGGAAAGCAAGCATGGCTTAACATATAAAAACCAGTGATACTTTTTTCTTTCATTAATAAAAATGGAAGAAAAAAAAGCATGATCATGTTAAATATATAAAAAAGAATTTGATGAAGTTTAACACTTTTTCAACATAAATATACTAAATAAAACTACACACAAGATAAAACTACTCAACAGAATAAAAATTTTATATGATTAACACACAGTGAGATTATACTTGATTATGAAACACTGAGCTAAGGTCAGGAGCAGGGCAAGCAATGTCCACTCCTGCCACTTCTCTTTAAAAGGGTACTAGAAGTTAGAGGCAGAGCAAGTAGGTAAGAAAAATGTATATTTCTACAAAAATCTAAATTTTGAAGAAGTGAAATCATCTCTATTTTCAGATATCAAGTGGTATGCTCTTATAGGTAGAAAACTCTGAAGATTTTACAAATACCTGTTTGAACAAATAAATAATTTCAAAGGGATACAAACCAAACTATCATTATATTCACATACATCAAAATGTACATAAGAAACCCCTAAAGATTCCACTATTTTTTTTAAAAAAACAATAGACTAGTATAGCAAAAAAGTGGGTTACAAAATCAATACACCTAAATCCCCCAAATTATTTATGCAAATAATTATCTAAAGAAAAGAGATAAAAGTGACCAATGCATTTAAAATAGTATCTGAAAACATCAAATATTTAAGGGTCAACTTAAAATATGTGAGAAACCTGTACCTTAAGAACTATGTCATTTATGAAAGGAATAGATGAGAACATAAGGAAATGGAAATATATTCCATGTTCATGGATTGGAAGAATTAACATTCTCAAAATGACCATCCTACTCAGACATATTTAATACAATACAACTTGTATAATTTAATATAATTATACATATTTAATGCAATTCTCATCAATATTCCAAAGACATTCTTTAAGACCTCAGAACAAACAATACTAAAATTTGCATGGAATATAAATTTCTCTGAATAACAGAAGTCATTATGAGAAAGGAGGTGGGCTATTGCATTTTCTGACAAAATTACACTGTAAATTTATGGCAATTAAAGAATACATGGTAGTAAAATAAGGCCTGACCTTTCTTGATTCTAGACTAGAATTGAAAACACAGAAATACATCTTAAAGCCTATGGATATCAATCTACAATAAGAAGCTGGGTGAATGAAGTAGAGCAAGAAAACCCTCTTCAACAAATGGTAGTGGGAAAACTGGACAACCACATGCAGAAAAAAATGGATTCATATCTCACATCATACACATAGGTTAATTCAAAGTGGATTAAAGACCTAGAGATTAGATCATAATCCATAAAATACATAGAAGAAAAAGAGAAAACATTTCAGGATCTGGTTATCAAAAGTGTCCTCAACAATTTGATTCCAGAGAAAAATACAAGAAGAAAAAAAGCAAAAATAAGCAAAAAGGACCAAATCAGAGTTTAAAGTTTTGCATGACAATAGGAGTACAGGCTAATATATTAAGGCGCCCTACTGGATGTGAGAAAACACTTGAGAACAACACATTAGATAAATGACTTAAATATCCAAGGTATCCAACTCCTAATAAAGCACCTAGAAGCTCAAAACAAAACAAATCCACCAACTTCATCAATAAATGTGCCAAGGAGATGAATAGACCCTTTCCAAAGAAGACATACAGATGGTTTATGGGTGTATAAAAAGTGTCTGTTAATTATTATCAGGGAAATCCAAATTAAAATGATAACTAGCTGTCATCTCATGCCATTGAGAATACCAAGAACATGGGGAAAAAAAGTGTTGGTGCTTGTTGGAAGGCTTTAGGCTTTGTCAGTGAATTGCCCCTTCCTCTCACCCCACCAGAGGAACATACAGCGCCCTTATGAGCACCTCTAATCCGTTGAGTTGATCCTTAACTTTTCCTTTGTGCTTTACCTCTCATTGTTACATATCCTAAGTTCAGCCTTGGTTATTTATAAGTCAAAACTTTCGGGTAACTCTGGACTTTGTAGTGAATTATTTGCCTTACTATTTCCCCTATAGCCTTTTCATATTTTACTATAGAGTAATGTTCTTTGCTCGGCACAGAAAAGCCATTAATGCCATGCTTCTACTATTTGGGAGTCAATTGATTTTGAAATATTTCTACTCCTGGGCATCCATCATAATTACACGTCTCTAGCTGTGGTTGCCATAGGGAGTACGTGGTTCCTTAATATATGAGGCTGTACTCTTATTAACACCCCAAAAGGGAGGTCCTGCCACTGGACTGGGATGGACCTGGGGGCGCGGCAAATATTGAAATGGGACGATCTAGAAAGCATAAAAGCATGTCTTGATGTAAGCCGTTATGACTTTAGAGATAGGACCCCCATGTGTAAGGAAGAACTAAACTGGCCTGAGGACCTAGTCTGGGACTAAGTTTTTTTTTTTTTTTTTATTAGTGAAACACCATGAGGTACAGTTGCAGACTTACAAACTTTCATGCTTGGGTTTCAGTTTTACAGTGATTAAGTACCCATCCCTCCACCAGTGCCCATTCTCCACCATCAATAATCCTAGTAGCCCTCCCACCTCCACACCTCATCCCCCCTACCCCACCCCGCCTCTGTGGCAGGGAATTCCCTTTTGCTCACTCTTTCCTTCAGGGTCTTGTAGTTTGCAACAGAGGTATTGAGTGGCCATCGTGTTCGGTCTATATTCTACTTTCAGCACGCATCTTGCATCCCAAGCGAGTCCTCAAGTTTTGGAATCTATATCTCTTACTGTGTTTATCCAAATAACCACAAGTATTAATAAGAATTAAACTTAATTGTTTAATATTTACTTGTAGCTAGGGAAAGAGAAAAGCAATATAATGCTTGCCACCCCTGGATGAATTGCTGCATATAGTGCCTGGGAGAGAGAGTGTCTCCTAGGTTAACGCCCCCAAGAGAATTGTTTCTGTAAAAGATCAATCACACCTACATGCAGTCCTATACTTAGAACCCTCTCAGATGTGCTCTAAGTATGCTAACAGCTCGCATTAAAAGGGCATTTTGACCATCAATCTGTGGTCCCTGGACTCTTTGTTCCTCTGCTGAGGAGGCTGGTGTGTGTGTCAGGGAGGGGCAGTTCTTGGCTACCAAATGCAAGTGTCATGCACCCACATTTTTTTCAATAGGTATCTTTTATTTTTTTATTTTTATTTTATTTTTTTAAAAATATTTATTAATGAAACACCATGAGGTACAGTTGTAGATTTACAATTTTTTGTGCTTGGGTTTCGATTATACAATGATCAAATACCCATCCCTCCACCAGTGCCCATTTTCCACCACCATGGATAACATCCACCCCACCCCCATCCCCCCATCCCCCCCCTGCCTCTGTGGCAGGGCATTCCTTTTTGTTCTCTCTCTCCTTTTGGGTTTTGTGGTCTGCAAAAGAGGCATTGAGTGGCAAACATGTTCAGTCCATAGTCTGCTTTCAACATGCATCTCCCCTCCTGGGAGGATCCTCCAAACACCCTTTATTTGGTGCTCCCTTCTCTATCTGAGGCACCCACATTTTAAACTCACAGGTGGTGATGTGATAGAAAAGGAAAGAAAAGAAAAGAAAAGAAAAGAAAAGAAAAGAAAAGAAAAGAAAAGAAAAGAAAAGAGGTGCCTTTCACTGGTGGCATTTTGTATGGTCCAGCTCCTGTGGAAAACAATACAGATTTCTCCAAAAAGAATAAGGGTCCTGTATGATGCAGCAGTTTCACTTCTTGGCATCGACTACCAAAATATAAAATATATATATATATTTAAAAATATACATGAACACCTATATTTATTGCAGTGCTTAGTAAAATCACAAGGATATGGAAATAACTTTAATGTTCAGCAGCAGAGAGATGGGCTGGAGCGATAGCACAGCAGTAGAGCATTTGCCTTGTATGCGGCTGGCCCCGGGGCGAGCCGGGTTCAATTCCTCTGCCCCTCTCAGAGAGCCCAGCAAGCTACTGAGAGTATCTTGCCCACACGGCAAAGCCTGGTAAGCTACCTGTGACGTATTCAATATGCCAAACAGTAACAACAAGTCTCAAAATGGAGATGTTACTAGGCTCTCTCGAGCAAATCAATGAACAACAGAACAGTGCTACAGTGCAACAGAGATAGATATAGAGGTTGTGCATAACACTACGAATCCACAAGAAAAGATGAATCATGCAGTTTGCTGCAACATGGGTGGAATTGAAGGGTACTATGTTGAGTGACGTAAATCAGAGGGAGAGAACAGAGACCAGTTGTATTCACTAATCTTTGGTAGAGTAACAAGACAAGAGAATTGGTCCTTGATTGTAGAAATTAGAATGCTAAGAGGAAGGATAGATTCTTATGGATGATGCATATTGTACATACATAAAGATACTAGTTGAGGATCTTGGGTACTTTTTTTTCAATGGAGAATTATTTTTTTATTAGATCTATTAGAAATAACCTTTCAATTTTTACAAAGGAAAAGTCTGGAACTTACATAAAGGTTACATTATGATCTCAAAACATTAGCTTTTTTTAAAATTTTATTGAATCACCATGAGATAGTTACAAGCTTTCATGTTTGGGTTACAATCACACAATGATCAAACACCCATCCCTCCACCAGTTCACATTTTCCACCACTAATGTCCCCAGTATCCCTCCCCACCCCGAGCTGCCCTCCTCTATGGTAGACAATTTCCTACTTTCTATCTACTTATGGGTTGTGAAATCACTAAGCCACTAGGATCCCACAGCTGTCTGTCTCTCGCTGCCTGCTTTCAGTGGTCTAATGCAGCTTGCCCACCAGGGACGGCTGATACCAGGGGTGGACGAAGGAGGAAACGAGGGCCAAGCTGGTTGGTGATCAGTAGCCATTTATTCTACTCTCCCCACATGCCTGTTCCAATCTCATTAAGCTCCCTATTCCAGTCTCACACTGCCCCTCATTCCTGTCTCCTCCTGTCTCCATTGCTAGCTCTCTGCGCTTTGACTCCCAACCTTGGTCTCTCTCTAGTCTCCCATCCTCCCAGCATTGAGGGTAGCAACCACACCTAGGTCTGGTGCACAATCAACATATGAAAGCCCTTCTTGATCTCCTGTAGCCAGGAAATCCGGCTCAAGGGCAAAATACGACCTACAGGTTTTTCTCCTTTCCTTAACCATTTAAATATTCATCTTACTTCTACTTCTTAATATTAGTTATTTTGTATGGACACAGTAAAAGGTACATTAAGTTTGTAGGGTGGCTCTCCTGGTGACATCTTGCTATAAATCCCAGACTATAGTGCTCAGGCCAGATTAATCTTTCCTAACTCTAGCAGGGTCCTAATCCAGTCATTACTTTTTGGACCATGACAGAATTTGTCCATGATCATGCTCTTATCTTATAGTTAAGTATTATGGCTCTTTTGCCTGGCCCATTTTGATGTCAGGGTAGCTCACAGCTTGCCCTGGGTCCATCTAGTCTCTCGTCAGGACCCTGCTTTTGGGGTGCTAGGAACTAAGGGAAACTGAGGCTTAAGTTGAGAAAACAGATGCCCAGGAGTGAATATTATTTGGAGTCAATTAACTCCCAAGTTACAAAAGCATAGCATTAGATGTCTTCTTGTGTCTATACAAAAAGACATTGATTTGAATTAATTATGCAAAGGATATAAGGAGAGAGAAAAGCAATATTTACAAGTTAACAGAGTCTGATTAGGAGATAAAGGTGATTGACCTATTGGGGAAGCATAGCACAAACAAAGAGTTTACAGATAAACACAGGGAATGGGAGTGCCTCAGGAGCACTGTGAATGGGTGCAACCCAATAAAGTTAAGCTCCCTGTGGCAAGGCAGAAAGGACAAACCAATGTTATCCTACAATGGGTATTATGGTTTGCAATACAGATAATGAAAGGCTATCATGTTTGGTCCTTTATCTACATTCAGCACACATCTCCCATCCTAAGCGGTACCTCCAACTATCGCTGACTTAGAGATCCCTTCTTTATCCCAGCTGCCTTCTCCCCAAGCTCATAAGGAAGGTTTTCAACTATAGGAAATCTTTCTGGCCCTTGTCTCTACAGTCCTTGGGTGTTAGGATATTATGATATTTTATATTCATATTCCATAAATAAATTCCACTACCCAGCCGCCATCACGCTCCAGGCCACTTTCCCGGTGCTTAGGGCGAGCTTCACACATTAGTGAAGCCTCACAGAATCAGGTAAAGTGGACCTTTGTGACCTTGGACTCCAGGCTCAATGGGACCCGGAAACAGGTCTGCCTGCTTCCACCAATCTCCGGTGACCCAGGGACCACAACCAGAAGAACCACCCTGCTGGTGCCAGATAAATACCTCATTGGCCAACCTCCACTACCTCCACTACCCAGCCACCACCACACTCCAGGCCGCTTTCCAGACACGTAATAAGAAACTTAACACCCATTCTCCGTACGATATTTGATGAAGCTCAAATATGGTGTGAACCATGGGAACACCTGTAAGGGCGATTAGAGGCCGCCCTAAAAGCCTCCATCTCTCTCAGAGAGTATGGCAAGCTACCAAGAGTATCCTGCCCACACAGTAGAGCCTGGCAAGCTACCCGTGGCATATTCGATATGCTTAAAAACAGTAAAAGCAATGGGTCTCATCCCCCTTGGCCCTGAAAGAGCCCCCAATATGGCAACGTTAAGAAGGATGAGTGAGGAGAAGCTGATGAACTCTCAGGGCCGAACTAGGCTGCCAAAACGAAGAAGGACTAAAATGACTGTCTGTACTTTCAATGCACATACACTGGCATTGGAAGAGTCCATTGAGGACCTGATGGTGCAAGCACAGAAGATCAAGTATGACATTATTGGTCTGACCGAGACGAGAAGGGATCAATCACATCATGCCATTTTTAACACTGGAGAATAACTGTTCCTCAGAACATGCAACAATAGAGGCATCAGTGGTGTTGGTGTCCTTATCAACATGAACTTGACCATGACCACTGATTCATTCAAATGCCTAACAACCAGAATCTGATGATTACACTTGAATATATGTGGCTCACTGCCGGCAGTTTCTAGCTTCATTGTCTACACACCAAGATCTAACTACGATGAAGAAGAAATTGAGAAGTTCTACATGGAGCTGGAGAAGTTCTATGACGAAGACCGCACCTTCTACAAGATCATTGTTGGTGATTTTAATGCCAAGATAGGACCAAGATCAGCCAAAGAACTCCAGATCAGGACCCATGGCCTAGAATGGAATGAACAGGGTGAAAGACTGTGTGAGTTCATCATGTCGACCAAGATCATCCATGGTAACTCACAGTTCCAGAAGGCCGAATCTAAATGTCGGACAGAGGAGTCTCCTGGTGGAAAATTCCACAGCGAAATTGACCACATCATATTCAATCATCGGTTTTGTCTGACCGATGTCACTATTGTTATAAAATTCCAAACGGGATCGGACCAACGTCTCCTTCGTGCAAAATTCTACTTCACAGAGCAGGGAAAAAGGACTACAAAGTTTAAGAAGAGAACTCTCAGAATAACCACCAACTGGGAGCTCTTTGGCACTATTGCGGTAATGTGAGAAGATGCCATCATTGACAACACTGACGAGGAATACCATCAACTGGTTCAGTACCTCCATGACTGCATGAGGAATGCCGAGAGTGTGAAAGCCACAAAAAGATGCCTGTCTTCAGAAACCCTTGAGCTCATTCACCAAAGTCGTTTGGCATAAGCCTCAGACAACCACAAACTAATGTCCAAGCTCGCAAAACTGTGCAGAGAAGCGATAAAGGAAGACCTCAAAGAGAGAAGAGCAGCAGTGTTGGCCAATGCGGCAGAAGCCAGGAAAAATATTCGTAATGCTCACCTGTCCTTTGCCAACTATAATAAGATCAAGATGCCTGCCCTCCAACATCCTGATGGATCTATCACATCTTCCAGAAGGGCAATGGAGAAGATTATCCAGGAGTTCTACACAGATCTCTTAGATAGCCACCTCCACAAGCCCACATACCAAATTCCGCAGTATGTATATGTCGTCCCCAACGCTCTACCACTGAAATCTGACATGCTATTTGGTTGGTAAAGAAGTGTACAGCACCCATTCCAGACATGGTCAGATCTGAACACCTGAAGAATATGCTACCAGTTCCCGTCAATACACTGGCTTGGCACTTCACACGCTACCTATCTGAATGCAAGGTTCTGTCCCAGTGGAAAATCAGCAGGATCATTCTACTGTACAAGAAGGGAAATGTCCACAACATTGGCAACTATTGCCCAATCTGCCTGCTGTCCATCATATACAAGCTGTTCAGTTGAGTCATCCTGAATAGAATAGGCAGAACGCTAGATGAAGGACAACCATGCAAACAAGCCGGGTTCCGAAAAGGATTCAGCATGATTGACCATATCCACACGGTGACCAAGCTCATTAAGGTTTTATGAGAGTGCCACTCTGTCTAACATTCATCAATTTAAAGAAGGCCTTTGATTCTGTTGAGACTGAAGCAGTCATCAAAGCCCTAGACAAATAGGGCGTTCAAACTTAGTACATCAGAATCCTCCAAGAACTATATAACGGATTCACCACCAGGATCTCACCATTCTACAACGAAGTGATCATAGACATAATGAGAGGGGGTTTGGCAGGGTGATACCATTTCACCGAAACTCTTTAATGCCACCCTCGAGAACGTCATGCAACGACTGGAATGGGAAGAAATGGGAGTGAAGATAGACGGTAGGCAACTACACCACCTCCGTTTTGCTGATGACATCATTCTCATAACATCAAACATTAGCCAGGCGGTACAAATACTGGCCGACTTCAACCATGAGTGTGGAAAGGTCAGACTGAATATCACCAATACAATGTCCATAAAAAACAAACTAGTCCCTGACATTCCATTTGTTCTCAACAGAACAAACATCTTCGAATGCAGCAGCTATGTGTACCTGGGTGGAGAAGTCAACATGAGGAACAGCTTGGCACCAGAACTGTGCAGGGGGAGAGAGTGGGGTGGAGCTCCTTCAAGAGCATTGGAGAAGTTGTAGAGAGGACAAAGAACCTCCGGCTCTGGGCACATCTTCTCAACTTCACCATTCTTCCTACACTAACATATGCCTCAGAGATCTGGGCCCTATGAAAAGAATGAGAATTCTATTTGGATCACCCAAAGAGGAATCGAAATAGCTATGCTTGGAGTACCACGGTTCACTCAAGTGAGAGAAGGAATCCAGAGTTCCAACCTCCATTGATGATCGAGAATCAGGGACGCTGTCTTGTTGCCAAGGTGTCAAAAATCAGATGGGCTGGACATGTAATACGATTTAGAGATGACCACTGGACTAGAGATATTACCGACTGGACTCCTCAGGATGTCAACAGGATGCATGGCCACCCACCTACGAGATGGTCAGACTTCTTTGTCAAAACCCTGAACAAACAGTTTGAGGCTCTTCGTGTTCCTGAAGCGAGCAGATGTCATTGGGCTACACTAGCACGCGACAGGGATGAATGGAGACGTTACTGTTGCCTGCTTGAGCAAATCAATAATGGGATGACAAGTGATTCAATAAATGAGTGCAGTCATTCTATGTCTGTCCCTCTTTCTGACTCATTTCACTTCACATTCTCTATGACCATCTACTTCTAAGCCAATTTCATGACTTCATCTTTCCTAACAGCTGCATAGTATTTCATTGTGTAGATGTACCAACGTTTCTTTAACCAGTCATTTGTTCTCAGTCACTCAGGTTGTTTCCAGATTCTGGCTATTGTAAACAGTGCTGCAATGAACGTACAGATATAGATGTCATTTCTACTGTGCTTTTTTGCACTCTAGGAATATATTCCCAGAAGTGGCATTGCTGGGTCATATTTTAAAAAATGCTCATACTGTTTTCCAAAAAGGCTAGACCAGTCGGCATTCCCACCAACAATGAAAGAGAGTACCATTGGTTGTTCTTGTTCTGTTTGATGTGTGCCAGTCTCTGTGATGTGACATGATATCTCATTGTTGTATTGATTTGAGACTTTATGCTGATTAGTGATGTAGAGAATTTTTTTAAGTACCAAAGGCCATTTGTATTTCTTTTCTGAGGAAGCTTCTGTTTATTTCTTCTCCCCAATTTTTGATGGGATTGGAGGATTCTTTCTTGTACAATTCTATAAATGTCTTGTATATCCTGGAATTTAGAAGGGAACTAATGAGGATGCTTAGGGAGCTAAGTGAAACAATGGAATGAACCACAAGTAAAATACAAGAGGATTTGAGAGCAGAAATGAGGAAAACGCAAACAAAATTACAAACAGAAATGAAAGATTTAAAAAACCTGGTAGTGAATTTAAAAACTCAGTGGAAGGTCTCAGCAGCAAAGTAACAGCTGCTAAGGACAGAATCAGTGAGCTCTAAGGTGAGTTTCAGAGAATCTCCAGACAACAGCAGAAAATGGAAAAGAGCCTCAAAATAAACCAGCAGATGTTAAGAGAAATTTGGGATGTAGCCAAGAGGAATAGCATAAGAACCGTTGGAGTCCCAGAGGGACAGAAAGAAAACCCTTATGAAGAAACTGTCAAAGGCATCATTGCTGATACATTCCCAGAGCTGAAGAGCACATGCGAGCAGATTCAGAAGGCTGGGTACTAGTAAAAAAAAAATCCAGATAAAAATACTCCAAGACACACCCCTATCAGGATGATGAAAACCATAGATAGAGGTAAAATTCTGAAAGCTGCAAGATCAAAGAAAGAAACTGCTTATAAAGGAGCATCCTTAAGATTCACAGATGAGGGGGGTATGGTGCCACCAGCAGGTCAACCTATACCTGTGAAGCGAGTGCATCAGCAGCGTGATGGCACCTTCAGACTTGCAGATACCCCAAAATTGCTGCTGTGCATTTGGCCAGACCCCAAAAACTTGGGGCAAAGTTTACCAAGAAAGTAAATGGCCAAAAGTTAGGTATGTGGGAAAGACACCCACAAACCACTTCCGGCTCAGCTATATAATTGGAGGCATGGCCTCTCTGGTTCCTGATTGAACTGCTTAATGGCCATGATCCCAGAGACTCAGAAACAAATCTCGAAACCCAGCGGCTTTTGGCAGAAAGGCATCTGGTTTCTGCAGTAGGTTACCGGTGCTGGGCCAACCCAGGTGGGAATAGGTTTCATGCCTTGGCCTGTTCCCCCTGGCGGCCCAGTGGCAGCCATCCTCCAGAGACCACTCCAGGACAGTCAGGTTTGGGCCCGCAGTGACGAGACGCGCAGGGCCTCAAGGGATGGGGGTGGAGCCAGTCCTGTCCTCCCCATCCCAACGAGACCCCAAGTCATGGCCCACAAATGGCCTTTCTTATTCCTGATCAAGCTGCTTAATGGCTATGATCCCAGAGAATCAGAAACAAAGGTCGAAACCCAGTGGCTTTGGCAGAAATGCGCCCGGAACCCACAGTAGGTTACTACCGCTGGGCCACCCCAGGGGGGAAAGGGTGTTGTCACTCCGCCTGCTCCCCCTTGGCGGCTCAGTGGCCATCATGCTCCAGAGGCCATTGGACAGTCAGGTTTGGGCCCACAGTGATGAAACATTTTGGGCTTCATGGGATGGGGGTGGAGCCGGTCCTTTCCTCCACACCCCAACAAGACCCCAACTGCCCACGAACGGCCTTTTTGGCTCCTGATCAAGCTGCTTAATGGCCATGATCCCAAAGACTCAAAAACAAATCTCTAAATCCAGCAAGTTTTGGCAGAAGTGCGTCTGGACCACACAGTAGGTTACTGTTGCCAGACCACCCCGGGGTGGGGGGGGGGAGGGTGTTGTCCCTCTGCCTGCTTGCCCCTGGTGGCTCGGTGACCATCATCGTCCAGAGGCCATTGGATAGTCAGGTTTGGGCCCGCAGTGACGAGACATGTTGGGCCTCACGGGACGGGAGTGGAGCCGATCCTGTTCTTCCCACCCCAAAGAGACCCCAAGTCATCACCCACGAATGGCCTTTCTGGCTCCTGACCAAGCTGCTTAATGGCCATGATCCCAGAGACTCAGGAGCAAATCTCAGAACCCAGCAGGTTTTGGCAGAAATCCCTCCAGATTTAAGTGTTAAAACTTCGGAATTTTAAAATCACGCAGCCACTACTGCAGCCACGCGACATCATATGTAACCAGCAATAGAAAACAAATTGTCTACTGTTGCCTTTTCGGCTGATCTGAGTGTTGGGTAAAATCTCAAATAATACTGGCGGGTCTGGTGTCAAAATATTGAATGTGATCAAAGTAGAGAGAGAGTAATGTGGAAATTATATGCCCCACAGGTAGGGGGAGGGTGTGGGACAAGGGGTATACTGGGGTTATTGGGGGTGGAGAATGGGCACTGGTGAAGGTATGGGTGTTTCATTGTATGACCGAGACTTAGACCCGAAAGCTTTGTAACTGCTCTCACGGTGATTCAATAAATAAAATTATAAAAAAATGAAAAAAAAAGTAAGGTGGTGTACATGCACAATTAAATCAGCTAATCCGTGGCTGAATAAGTAGCAGTACTCCTACATAAAAAAAAAGATTCACAGATGACTTATATGATGAAACCTCAGGGTCCAAAGACAATGGTGAGATATAGTGAAAAAACTCAATAAAATAAATGCATCACAAAGAATACTTTACCCAGTTTGGCTCAGACTCACATTAATATCATATCAGAAGAAACAACACACATTTTTACAGACAAACAACAACTCCGGAACTTCATAGACTCAAATCCATGGTTACAAGAACAACGAAACAAGCTATTTTAAGGTAAGACAAGCCCCTCAAATACATCAAACTTCAGCAGAAAGATGGGTCAAAACCCCATAACAATGATCTCGCTCAACATCAGGGGCTAAATACACCAATTTAAAGATACAGAGTGGCAGATGAATCAGAAAATTGAACCCAACATTCTGCTGCCTACAAGAAACACATCTCAACAGTCAGAGCAAACACAAACTGAAAGTTAAAGGCTGGAAAACAATTCTACAGGAAAACTACTCCCTCAAAAAAGCTTGGGTAGCCATAGTGGTATCAGATCACATTGATTTTAGGCTGAAGACAGTCACAAGAGACAGTGAAGGTCATTTCTTATTGATCAAGGGATCTGAACATCAAGAGGAACTCACACTCCTAAATGCATATGCATCTAAAGAGGGACTGACGAAATACCTAAAACAACTACTCATTGACTTGAAGAAAGGCATCGATAGCAACACAATACTAGTTGGAGATTTCAACACCACTTTATCACCTTCCAATAGATCAACCAGACTCAAGCTCAACAAGGACTTTATCTGAGGGAAGAAATGGAAGAGAGGGGCTTAGTATATATATATATACGGGACACTTCATCCTCAAAAAGCTGAATACACATTCTTCTCAAGTGTTCATGGAACATTCTCCAAGATAGACCACATGCTAGGCCACAAAACATAACTTTTACATAAATTAAGAAGCTAGAAACTGTTTCAACGATCTTCTCAGATCATGATGCCCTGAAAATAGAAGTGAATCACACACACAAACAGAAAATCAAATCAAACACCTGGAAATTAAACAGCTCACTACTAACAATGAATGGCTTAGAAAGGAAATAGGCAACTTTAATGAAAATTAAAAAGTTTGTGCATTTAATGCCCACTGTCAATAGAGTAAAAAAGGAATGCATTCTAAATTATGTGGATTAGAAATACTATAGAATTAAGTATTTTATAAAAGAAACTAAATGCAATCATTTCAAAATTTCTGTGGAACAGAATTTGCCAAGAACTCTTAATATCAATGGCAAGAACCAAAAAAATTGTTGAAAGTTTGAAATGTGACTTGAATACACACTTTTTCTGAAGAAGAGATACTAGGGTTCAGAGAGTTAATACAGTGGGTAGGACACTTGCCTTGCACACAGATGACCTCAACTTGATCTCTGACAACATATATGGTTCCTAAAGCACTGCCAGGAGTGGTCCCTGAGCTCAGAGCCAGGAGTAAGTCTTGAACACCACAAGGTGTGATTCCAAAACAAAATAAAGCAAGGCAAAAGAGAGGCTAGAGCCATAATACAGTGGGTAGGGTGCTTGCATTGTATGTGTCTGACCCAGGCTCACTCCCTTGCAGCTCAGATGCTCCCCGGAGTGCTCCACGAGTGATCCCTGAACACAAAGCCAGGAGCAAGTTTTGAGTATTGTTTGGTGTGGTCCTCCAACCAAACAAAACATCTAAAAAGCAAAAACCAAAAATGAAGATATATTAATGGCCAATAAGCTCACGAGTCCCTGTTTCTGCATGTTCTTGCTAATATTTGGCATTGTCAGTGTTTTAGATTCTAACCATTCTAGTAAATATATAGAAGTACCTCAATCTGTTAAGTTTGCAGTTTGGTATTGGTATATGGTGCCATTATTAATCTTTACACATGCTTATTTGGCATTTTCACCTCTTTGGTGAAGTGTCTCTTAGCTCCTTTGACTGTATTTAAGGAGCTAAGAAGATATCATTTTAATTTTCAAAGATCTTTATTTCATTTTATTATTTTATTTTCATTTTTATTTATTTTATTTTCATTTTAAAGATCTAGTTTTAATTTTCACTTCTTTGTGAAGTGTCTCTTAGCTCCTTTGACTGTATTTGACTGCAACATGGATGGAACTAGAGGATAACATGCTGAGTGAAATCACTTTCTCTCCAATATGTGGAAGTCAAAGTCACACAAAGAGATAGTAAAAAAGGACCAAAGGCAACCCATCAGATGTGATCCACACAATTGAGTTGGTGGCAGGGGCCAGGGATTGAAAGGGAGGGATGCTGTGGTCTTTGAGGGAGGAAGGTAGGTACACGGGTAATGGATATGGTGTTGGAGTTATGACAACAAGAAGCCATCATTAACCATTTCATTGCAAGCCTCAATAAATGTAATAGGTTCATAAATTGATTTGAAGAAAGAAAAATAATCAATTTGGTTGATCCCAATTCCTGTGTCCTTCAGAAAAATTTTATGATTGCAGTTGGTCTTGCACAGCTCTTATCTCTTACCAGGTTTATTTCTGTGTTTTATAGTTTTTATTGATGTTGCAAAATATATTTTAATTTTTTATAGTATTTTCCAGGGCTGGTGCGATAGCACAGCCAGTAGGGCATTTGCCTTGAACACGGCTGACCTGGGTTCAATTCCTCCTTCCCTCTCGGAGAGCCCGGCAAGCTATTGAGAATATTCCGCCCCCACAGCAGAGCCTGGCAATCTCTCCGTGGTGTATTCGATATGCCAAAAACAGTAACAAGTCTCACAATGTTGATATTACTGGTGCCTGCTCGAGCAGATCAATGAACTACAGGAAGACAGTGCAGTGCTATTGCAAGCCTCAATCAATGCAAAAAGGTAAAAAAAACAATCACACTGAAACTATTTTTTAAAATTGGATTCTGTTTTTATTATTGATTTTTAAAAGATTTCTTTGAATATTTTTGATAAAAATCTTTAGTGTGATATATACTTTGCATTTTTGGGTTGACAACACCTGGAAGTTCTCAGAATTAACTCATATCTCTGTACTTAGTATCATTCCAGATCATGCTTAGGCGACTATAGGTGATCCTATAAATTGAACCCGGGTCGGCTACATCTAAGGCAAGCACCTTAACTCTTCTACTTTATCTCCCATCCCTATTTTGAATTTTTCTCCAATTGTGGCTTGTTTACTTATTCTTTTAACAATTAGCAGAATAGCTTAACATTAATGAAGTCCGACTTACTATGCTTTTGGTGTTTTATTTGGAAAAAAATCACCAGGGTGAAGGTTAGTACGTTTTCTTCTCTATTATATTCTGAAAGTTTTATAATTTTTCATTTTATGTCCGGCTACCCGTGATGTATTCGATATGCCAAAAACAGTAACAACAAGGTCTCACAATGGAGACGTTACTGGGCCGGCTCAAGAAAATCAATGAACAATGGGAGGACAGTGACAGTGACATGTTCAGCTCATCAGTGATTCTCTGAGAGCCTAAAGCTTTCTCAGGAGACCTGGGTACAAGGAGTGACCTTATTAAATGTGAACATTCACTTTAACACTGCCTTCTTGATTCTTCGGATTCTTTCCTTGAGTTACAAGGAATCATACAACACCTCTCATTCAATCCCATCCCTATTCTTTCTACCCATTCCTTCATGATGACCCTTACATATGTGAAGTCTGGTAAAGGTTATACTTCACTTAAGTTTTTAGTTTGCCTGTAGTTTTTTGTTTCAGTAGTTTTAACCTTTTATATTACTAAATTCTATTTGAAACATCATGGGAAGAATATAAATGTTTAAAGACTTGAACTGAAAATTAAGGACACAGTTTCATTCATTGTTTTATTTAGGACCAGTTTCAAACTCATTTCTTGCATCTGTTCTTTGAAATCCTCTGCTTTTCATGTTAGTTTTTTGGGAAATGGACACTTGATTTTCCAAAGCTTTGTTTTCAGTGGGTACATTAGTCTAGGTCAGAGTTTATTCAATCTATTCTTCAACACCTGCAAAATTGCATCAATCCAGGGACCTGCGTGAGCCAAGACCATAGAGCACTGGTTTTCACTTTTTCTAAACCTGGGGACCAGCACTAGTCATGGTCTGGTGGTTGAAGATCATTGATCTATATTACCACCTGTGGCTCTTTGCTGTTTTATCAGGGTTACAGAGTCCTTATATGTTGGCTGAATTTCAGCTTTCATTCCAAACCAAGTCAGACAGCCATTCCCCGATTTTTCTTATATCCTCAAAATTCTATTGCTTGCAATTCTAGACTGGGAGTCATTTGACTTGTACTTTTCTTTCCCAACTTCTTGATCTCATTCTGCTTTCTTGAAATTTGATATACAACTTTATAATATGAACATGAGAAACTGGGAAATTGGTTTTTTTGGAGCCAAATGTCAGTACAATAATAATAGTTCTGTAACTTTATTTTTATTATTATTCCTTTTTGCTTTTTGGGTCACATCCTGCGATGCACAGGGGTTACTCCTGGCTTTGCACTCAGGAATTACTCCTTGCAGTGCTCAGGTGACCATATGGGATGCTGGGGATCAAACCCGAATCAGCTGCGTGCAAGACAAATGCCCTACCCGCCGTGCTATTGCTCCATCCCCAGTCCTGTAACTTTAAAAGGATGGGTTGTCAGACACCTTCCCAAAGAAGACATATGTATGGCCATCAGGGATATCAAAAATTGCTCATTGTAACTTATGACCAGGAAAATGCAAATCAAAACAACAATGAGATATCATTTCAGAACTTTGAAAATGACACATATCCACAAGTCTAGAAACAGACAGTGTTGACCAGGTTGTAGTGAGAAAGGAGCCCTTATCTAGTGTTGGTGTGAATGTAATTTGGTTCAGCCTCTATGGAAAGTAATATGGAGATCTATAAAAAAATTAGGAATAGAAGTCCTATATGACCCATTAATACCATTTTTCTTAACTCTCCTCTAAACACATTAATTTGAAAGTATATCTGCACACTTATGTTCATCACCACACTTTGTACAATAGCCAAGATATGGAAACAACCCAACTACAAATGAATGGATCAAGAAATTGTTGGTAGGGTAGGAGTGATAGTACAGTGGGTAGGGCATTTGTCTCGCGTGGAAATGATCTGGATTTGATCCCGGCTATCCCATATGATCCCCAAGCACCTCCGGGAATGATTCATGCAAACAGAGCTGGAAATAAGCCCTGAGCACAGCTAAGTGTAGTTCCAAAACAAAAACAATTATCTCTCTCTCTCTCTCTCTCTCTCTATATATATATATATATATATATATATATATACACATGTCTATATCATAATGACAAAATAAGAGAGAGAGAGACAGAGAGAGAAGAAAAGTGTATAAGAGAGCCAATTGGGAATGGAGGTGGGATGGAAGGAGGGAAATTGAGTACACTGGTCATTGGTGGTGAGAAATGTATCTTTCTCTTTCTCTTTTTTTTTAATTGAATCACCATGAGATAGAGTTTTCATGTTTGAGTTACAATCACACAATGTTCAAACATCTATCCATCCACCAGTGCACCACCAATCTCCCCAGTATACCCCCCTTCCTCACCCTCCCTCTGCCTCACTGGAAATTTCCCCCATACTCTCTACTTTTGGGCATCATGGTTTGCAATACAGATACTGAGACGTTATCATGTTTGGTCCTTTACCTACTTTCAGCACACATCTCCCTTCCTGAGCGATCCCTCCAACCATCATTTTCTTAGTGATCCCTTCTCTATTCCAGCTGCCTTCTCTCCCCGCTCCCCCCTCCCCCCCATCCAAGAGGCAGGCTTCCATCTGTGGAACAATCTTATGGCCCTTGTGTCTACTGTCCTTGGGTGTTAGTCTCATGTTATGTTATTTTATACTCCACAAATTAGTGCAGTCCTTCTTTTCTGTCCCTCTCTTTCTGACTCATTTCACTTAGCATGATACTCTCCATGTCTATCCATTTATAAGCAAATTTCATGACTTCATCTCTCCTAGCATACTATTCCATTGTGTAGATGTAACAAAGTTTCTTGAACCAGTCCTCTGTTCTCAGGCATTCGGGTTGTTTCCAGATTCTGGCTCTTGTGAACAGTGCTGCAATGAGCATAAAGGTACAAATTTCAGGAAATGTATATCTCACAGGTAATTTAATTATATATATATATACACGTACACACAATGTAATATTATGCAACTATAAGAAATAACAGAATCATGAATTTTAAAAACTTTTTTATTGAATCACCATGAGATAGACCCTTACAAAGCTGTTCATGATTGTATTTCAATCAAACATTATTCCAACACCCATTCCTCCACCAGTGTATATTTCCCATCACCAGTGTCCCCAGGTGCCCTCCTGACACCCACCACCACCACCTGCCTACCTCTACAGCAGGAGTTTTTCTTCTCTCTCTCTGTCTCTCTCCTTTTTGGCATTGTGGTTTGCAATAATGACTGAAAGGTTACCAAGAATATCCTTTTACCCACTTTTAACCTTCAGGTCTTGTCCAGTGTGATCATTTCCAGCTATTATTGTCAGATTGGTCTCTTCTCTATCCTATGTACCCACAGTCCCCTCCCCCCACACACTTGTACTTAGTTCCAACCATTGACCGGTCCTCCTAACCCATTTCCCCTGGCCACAAACTCAGTATTATTTTTGACATGGATGGAACTAGAGGATATCATGCTGAGTGAAATCAGTCAGACTTAATGGGACAGATGGAGTATGATCCCTTTTATATGTCGGACTTAAAGATAGAGTGGAGGAATCTGGAAACAACCCAAATGCCTGAGAACAGATGACCGGACAAAGAAACTATGGTATATCTACACAATGGCATACTATGCAGTTGTTAGTAAAAAATGAAGTCATGAAATTTGCTTTTAAACGGATGGACATAGAAAGTATCAAGCCAAGTGAAATGAGTCAGAAGGAGAGGGACAGACACAGAATGACTGCACTCATTTTGGAGACATAAAAACACATATGAGACTATTACCCATAGACAACTGAAATGAATGCCCGGAGGACTGGCCCATGGCTGGAAGCTTGTCACACATGGGGAGAAAGGGGAAGAAGACAAGTAGGATACAGAAGAGACCAGTATGACAGTTGGAAATGGTTGCTCTGGACAAGAGTCGAGTGCTAAAGTAAGCAAAGAGGTATATATGATAACCTTGCAGTACTTGTACTGCAAATCATAATGACCAAAAGGAGAGAGAGAGAGAGAGAGAGAGAGAGAGAGAGAGAGAGAGAGAGAGAAGAAAAGTGTTTGCCATAGGGGCTGACGGGGGGTGGGGTTGGGTGGAAGGAGGGAAATTGGGTACACTGGTCATTGGTGGTGGGAATTGCATATATCACAGGTAATTTAATTATACACACAGACACACACATATATACATATATGTATAAATATACATATATATGGTAGCAACAAAGGCCTACAGCAACATAATGGGAGAACTGATCCACACGATTGATTGGGAGTCAGGGGGCTTGTAGGGGAGGGTCTTGGGGTCTTTTGGAGAGGGAGAAGGTACACTGGTGATGGGTGCGGCACTGGAATTTTGTGCACGAGAATCCATTATTATCAGTATTGTAAACCACAGAATCTCAATAAACATTTAAAAAATTCAGAAAAGGAAGGTTTTATTGCTGGGTGGTGATTTATTTTTATCTCCAGATCAATGCTTCTCAACCCCGTTCTGAAAGCGTGTTCCCCCAACCTTGTTTCCTCCAACTGGGCCACCTGTCATATTGGCTTCTCACCTGTTCTTGTGCCATGTCCCCCATTCATGCAGTTTTCACTTGTGACCCATGGGAGGCGCCCTGAGGAGGCATACAGTCCCTGCTCTAGATTATTTAAGGTTTGCTCGTGGGTTGGGAGAGATGACACTATTCCTGGGGCAGTTTCCACACTGTAGGGATCAGGCCAGCAGTGCCTCCTGGGTCTGACTCTCCACTGGTCCCCTCTCATTCCAGCGTCTCAGCTACAGAACAGAGAGGGGCTCGCCACGGAAGCCGGGAAGAGAGTGAGATTCCATGACCATAGATGTGTCAATAGCTGTACAGATGATCAATAGCTGTGCCGTTGATCAGATCTGCATCTCCTCCCCAGACCTTTGTCCAGGACGAGTGGACCATAGAGAGCCCAATCCTATAATCAAAATACTGAAAAATAACTCTCAGGCTCTCTTACATAAACTCTATTCTGCCTGGAAAAATCGCCCCAACGCGGGATTACAGAAGCAGATGCTGAGCGGGGGAGGAATCGGGAGCAGAGAAAAGGTCCTGCCACCTGCGTCCTGGGACCCAGAACATCTAAGCATGAGGGTGAGGCCTATCCGCTGGACTTCAGGGCAGGGCGAGCCTCGCAGGTGGGCTCTGAGCAGCTGCCGCAGGGCCGGCAGCGGGCAAGGAGTCATAGCGATGCTTCTCACTAACCACCTGTTCGGCGCGGGGACCCCCCCTCAGCTCTCCACTCCTGGGCCCGGCACCCTACCTCTTCCCAGAGCCCTCCACGTTCGGCCGCGGCCGCTGGGTGCTGCACCCCAGGACTTCTTCAGGACTGGACAATCCGTGTCCCTGACACCTGGTGCCGGTCAGCAGACAGCAGGTTCCGCAGCCCCCGCCCCCAGGCTGACCCACGCCTGTCACATCCTGGACAGTCCGGGCTGGGACCGGCGGGGGCGTGGGCTGGGGGCCGGCGGGCGCCTTCTCCAGGTCCCTCTAGCGCTCACCCAAAGCACTGCGGGCAGAAACCGAGCCGGGAGGCTCCGGAGAAAGGCCCGGCCTTCCCGGGCCGCGGAGACCCCTCCTCTCTGCCCATGAAATGAAAGAAAGCTTCAGGGGGGAGTGGGGGGGCACGCCCGTCACCCTCCGAGGCAGTTCCTGGAGCGCTGTGCCCGGGGTGGGCTCGCCGGCGCTCAGGGCCTCCCGAGGTTTCGCCAGAGGTCCAGCATCTCCGCGCAGGGCCGACCCGCGCTGCTCGCACGGCCCCGAGGCCACCGGGTGCTCCCACGCGACCCCGAGGGCCCAGCAGCAGCGGGTGCAGGAGCGGCCGGCCCGGCGGCGCGCGCAGGCCCGTGCGGAGCGCCAAGCATCCCCGCCCGCGGCCTCGGTTCCCTGCTCTGCGCGCCCCCGGGGTGGGGTGGGGGGTCTCCCGGCCGCGCCCAGTGCCGAGGAGGTGCGGCTGGCCGGGGAGGCGGCGGCCAGGCGGGGAGGAGAGCAAGCAGAGGAGCCGCCCGGGAGGCGCACCGGGGGAGGAGCTCCGGGAGGAGCCGCGCCCGCCGCCCCGGCCCGCCGCGCCCTGCCCCCGGCATGTGTGGCCGCTGGCGCCGGTGGCCGCCGCCGCGCCGGGTCTGAGCTGCGCGGGCTCGGGACGGTGCGCGCCGGCCGACGTGCGTGTGGCGCCGCCCGAGCCGCCCGCTCGTCCCCGGGCCGCGGTGCATGTTCGCCTCCTGCCGCCGCTGTGTGTCGAGAGGCAGGCGGACCATGAAGATGATCCACTTTCGGAGCTCCAGCATCAAATCGCTCCACCAGGAGATGAAATGCACCATCCGGCTGCTGGACGATTTCGAGATCTCCTGCTACATCCATTTGCGGGCGGCTCGGAGCCGGGGTCGCTGGCGTGTGTGTGTGTGTGCAGCGGCGGGGGGGGGGGGGGGGGGAACCCTCTGCGGGTGGGCGTGGGTGGCCAGGACCAGGAACCCACCCAGGGGCCTGCTGGAAAGCCCTACTCCGCTTCCTTCGTGGTCGGAGGCTGAGAGCCCTTCTCGGGCACGGGGCACGGTCCCGGCAGGCGCCAGGCTCGGCTTCTTGGCCCCGCGGCCCCCTCTCCAGGCGTGCGACCCTGGACTCTTGTCTCCCCGCACTCCGGCTAGGGGCGTCGGGCGGGCAGCTGCCTCCAGTTACCCCACCAGGAAAGGGGATGCCCGAGAGCCGAGGGCACCTCCCGCTCTTCCTTGCCCCCTTCCTCCACGTGGGTGAGGCACGCATGGGTCCCGTGCAACCCTTTCTCCCCGTGGCCACGGCCTGGGAACCCGCCACGGCCCTTGCCACCCCCTGTGTTGATGGCCTTTGCCTCTCCGCGGCGGGGGCCGCTGAAGTTTCCCGCGAGGGAAAGCCACAACCCCGGGAACCCCCGGCTGCGCTGCACCCTCCTAGGCGGGGAGCGCGCTGTGCCAGCTGGGCTCCCTCGGAGTCTGGCTGAGCCTGAGCGGTGGAGAAAAAGGAAGAGCTCGAGGCCATAGGCAAGGGATGCTCAAGGGATGCTGCGTGTGTCGGGCTTTGGGGAGAAACGCCTGGAAGACTGAAATAGGAGCAGAGGACGTTTACTCGCGCCCAGACTGGAACAGGCGAGAGGGCTTTGGTCCTAAGTGCTTCTGGACTTGCAGGAGATCAAGTGAACTCTCTCTCTCTCTCTCTCTCTCTCTCTCTCTCTCTCTCTCTCTCTCTCTCTCTCTCTCTCTCTCTCTCTCTCCTTCCCCCCCTTGTATACACTTCAATAACTGTTTATATAGGCAGGTGCCCTGTACAATCTGAGAAAGTGTTGGAGAGGTGGTATCAAGGCTCAGTCCTGTTAGATTCTGACGTTTGCATTTATTTATTGTTTTTTTTTAATCTCTGGGATTTCCACTTCTCAACTGTCAGAAACTTGTAGCTGAGTTTTAAAAAAAACACCCTTCCTAGATCTTTGAGTTGGAGGGGGCAACCTTTGCCAGAGGCAGAAATATCTGTGGACTGTGTTATCTCAAAGGAATTAATTATTGTTAACAGTATTGTAAATAATGTTGCAAATGTATTTGATTTGTATTGTAAGTGTAAACGCATCAGTATCGTAAATTACTAAGAACAAACAACAAGAACAACCAAACTAATTTCTTCCGGATTCGTTTGATTGTTATTGCTATGGGAGTTTGTTGCACTGGGGATAGTGGCACCTAGATTGTAAGCAGACCGCTGGACAAGTTTCAGGCTGGAATGTCCTGCTCTAGGAGCTCTCACTGAATATTGTGGAGAGTGTCTGTAGTGTCACTCTAAGCTAGACATTGCTTCTAAAGTCAATAACAAATGGATCAGTGATAGAAGAGATAGTATTTCGGCTGTCACATGAGTTGAACGGAACAGTTTGGCAATGTGCTGTCTTGAGATCCAGAGAAACTCACTTTTGTACTTTGCTTTAAGTCCTAAAATAGATATATAAGTCATTTCACCCATTTTTTTATTGAATCAGCAGGAGATACAGTTACAAAGCTTTCAGTCATACAGTGAATGAACACCCATCCCTCAACCAGTGCACATTTTCCACCACCAATGTCCCCGGTATGCCCCTTCCCCCTTTCTAACCCTCCCCCTGCCTCTCTGGCAGACAATTTTCCCCCTACTCTCTCTCTCTACTTCGGGGCATTATGATTTGCAATACTGAGAGGCTATCACGTTTGGTCCTTTATCTACTTTCAGCTTTTATCTCCCATCCGGAATGATCCCTCCAACCATCATTGGCTTAGTGGTCCCTTCTCTATCCCAGCTGCCTTCGCCCGAGCTCATGGGGCAGGTTTCCAACTATGAAACAATATTCCTGGCCCTTGTATCTACTGTCCTCAGGTGTCAGTCTCATGTTATTTTATATTCCACAAATGAGTGCAGTCCTTCTTTGTCTGTTTCTTTCTTTCTGACTCATTTTTAATATAGATAGTAGGAACCTCACATGCAGGAGGTGTTTGACTTGAACTTTGTCTTTTAGGCTCAGTTTCACTTTTACTTAAGAATTTTGATTATATTCAGAATATGTGTAAGATGTGTAAGTAGACTTCTGTACACTTACTGAAGTAGTTGTAGGCTTTTGCTAAATATATTTACTAGTAGTATAGGGAATAGCATTAGTGTTGGTTTATCTCTTGATGAGAAGTGTTCAAATGAAACAATACTTCATCATAGTAAAGAATACTGTATTTTTTCCCCCACGATATATCTTTGTTTTGCGGTTTTGTTTTTTTTTTGGTTGTTGTTGCTTCAGTCCCATTGGTAATTTTCTTGTTTTTAGCTTAATAACTATCAAGTTTCTGGAAAGTGGTAGTTATTATTTCTGTAGAATATTCTCTTTTGTTATTGTAGGGGGCTTGAGAGATAGCACAGAGGTAGGGCATTTGCCTTGCACACAGCCAGCATGGCCGAGCCGGGTTTGATTCCTCCGCCCCTCTTGGAGAGCCCAGCAAGCTACCGAGAGTATCTCGCCCGCACCGCAAAGCCTGGCAAGCTACCCGTGATGTATGCAATATGCCAAACACAGTAACAACAAGTCTCAAAATGGAGACATTACTAGACCCGCTTGAGCAAACTGATGAACAATGGGAGGACCATGATACCGTGATAGTAGGAACCTATGGATTTCTCTGCGGTCTCAGCCTCTGTCTTCCTTGTTTTGTCCTACTCAATTGACATAACTGGTTTCTACTTATTCCTTAAAGACTAAGTCTTGCCTCATGAGCAAAGGGGAGAAGGCAGCTAGTATAGAGATGGGATCACTAAGAAAATGATGGCTTGAGGAATCGGTCTGGATGGGAGATGTGTGCTGAAAGCAGATAAAGGACCAAACAGGATAACCTCTCAGTATCTGCATTGCAAACCATAATGCCCCCAAATTAGAAAGAGTATGGGGAATATTGTCTGCCATGGAGGCAGGGGGAAGGTAGGAAAGGGGGGGTATACCAGGGATATTGGTGGTGGGGAATGTGCACTGGTGAGGGATGGGTGTTTGATCATTGTGTGATTGATTGTAATCCAAACACGAACGCTTGTAACTACCTCACGGTGATTCAATAAAATTAAAAAAAATTTAAAAACTATTAAAAATCAAATGATAAAAAGAAAGACTAAGTTTTCCTTTGAACAGATAAGTGGCTCTTCTCAGGACATGTGCTTATTGTCTTATATTCTGGGAAACAATATATTATGCTTACTTTAAGTTACAGTTTGTATTGCCCACCTGATGCCAAGGACTTTAATAATACTATGCTTCAAATGTTTATTTTAATTTTTAATTATGTTTTTTTAAAACATATTTTTAATTATGTTTTTTCAAATGACATGTTATTTTCTTCAGATTATCCTGCCCCCACAGCAGAACCTGGCAAGCTACCTGTGGCATATTCGATATACCAAAAATAGTAACAATGATGATCCTCACTCCCCTGATAGATCCCCCAATATGTCATCGGCCTACACTAGCACGTGACAGGGACTAAAGAAGATGTTACTGGCGCCCGCTTGAGCAAATCGATGAACAACCGAGTGATAGTGATAGTGATAGTGATGTTATTTTCTGCCCCTTCTGATCCCAAATGGTAATTATTATATACATAGTTAAAGTGAGCTAGAGGGGGCTGCAGCGATAGCACAGCGGGTATGGTATTTGCCTTGCATGCGGCCGACCCAGGTTCGATTCCCATCATCCCATATGGTCCCCTGAGCACTGCCAGGAGTAATTACTGAGTGCAGACCTAGGAGTAACCCCTGTGCATCGCCAGATGTGACCCAAAAAGCAAAACAAAAAAAAATAGTAAAATGAGCTAGAGAATTTCACCTTGTTTAAATTAAACAATTAAAGGATTTCAATTTTGATAAATTTGGACCTTGTATATTTCTACGCATTGAAATTGTACTCTGGCTGTAAGGTAAAATAAGTTTTATTTTTTAGAGTTTAAGAGTGTTTTTTAAAATTTAATTTTTATAAAGTAGTTCACAATATTTGATTACATTTAATATTTGAACACCAATCTCACCACCATTAAACCTTCACGCCACCATATTTCGAATGTTTCTGTTCCAAACCCCAACCCTTGCACCAAAGCAGAGCCGAAATCATTTATTTTGCATTGTTTGTTATGAATAAACTGCTGAAAATTCTCCAAAAATTTTCCTTAGAGGAAAGTGAGTGAAGATTGTTCTATTTCACCATTTAGCTCTTCTATAAGAGATCAATAACATGTCGTTAAAGATTGAGGCTTGTGTCCTTATAGAATATACGTATATGCATATGAATATGCATATATATGTAAAAACTTATTTTCCTCTAGAATGGCTGCCTTTTACTTTAAACTCCATCAAATGTGGTGCACTACTCTTGGAATATGAGTGGTGTGAGGTATGAGTTATGGCTGTGCAGTCCAGGAATAAATTCCTGGTCCAGGAATAAGCTCACTCATGCGTGAGGCTTGGCCTGAGCATGTGGAGAGGGCTGAGGGCATGGTGGTAGTTGAGTTCTAGAGGTTTTTGGCTGCTGGGTCTGAGTCCCTTGGGGTGGGGAAGGATCTCACCCACACCCTCTGGATTCCCCTGGATGAAACAGCCTGGTGTGGGGTCTGGCGGCATGGGTATGGGGAGCCATTTTATGCTCTCTTTCGAGATAGTTATCTTAAAAAAATTATATGTGTGTGTATATATTTATATAATATATGTATATATACTAAGTTCCTCTCCTCTGTTTCTCTCTTCAATTCCAGTCAATTCCAGTATTTCCTCTTTTAGTTTTAGCCTAGCTGATTTATCAAGTGGTGACAGAGTGGTGTTGAAATCTCTAACTATTATTGTGCTGTCATCAATGTCCTTCAAGTCTATTGGTCATTTTATGAATTTTAAATGTTTAGGAGTATGTGAGTTCTTTCTGATGTTCTTATCCCTTCATCACTGAGAAATGGCCTTCTCGGTCTCTTAAAACCTTTTAGTACTATAGTCAATGTTGTCTGATATCAGTATGGCCACCCAGCCTTTTTTTGGGTTTGTGTGCTTGAAATATTGTCTTCCAATCTTTGACTTTGAATCTGTTTGCCCTTACTGCTTAAATTTAATTCTTGAAAGCAGCAGAAGGTTGGACTCAATTTTTTAATCCATACTGACATTTGATGTTTCTTAATTGGTACAGTTAGGCCTCTGACATTGAATGTGATTATTGCCTTGGAGTTTGTACCGTCTTTTTGTAGAAATTTGGTCTAGTTGTGAGATTTCTCTCATCTACAGTAGCCCTTTTCATTCTCTTTCTTACAGCAGTTTTGAGTCATAAAGTTCCTGAACTGTTTCTTATCTGTGAAGTTGTGTATAGTTCCTTCAAATCTGAATGAGAGTCTGGCTGGGTAAAGTTGTTCATTGAGTTTAATTATCTCCCACCATTGTCTTGGGGCCTCATGTAAGAAATCTTTTGTCATTTGTACCAACACTCCTTTGCATGTTTATTTTTTTCTTTAATTTTTAAGTGCTCTATACCTATCTAAGACATTCATCATTCTGAGTAGTTTGTATCTTGAGTATTTTTAGTTGGATTTCTTTTATCTGGTACCCTTCAAGTCCTTGGATCTGGGTGCTTGCCCCCTCCATCTCTGGGAACTTCTCAGCAGTGATGCTTCTGACTGTTGCATCTTCACAAGAGTTGCCTTCCTGTCCCTCTGGGAAAATGATTATTTTTATGTTGTTCCTCTTGAATTAATTCCAGAGTTATCTTATCAACTGATCCTTCCACCAGTGCCTATTCTCCACCACCAATGTTCCCAGCATCCCCCCCCCCCATAATCCCCACCCCACCCCCCACTCCTGCCTCTGTGGCAGGTGGAGAGTACCTTTTACTCTCTCTCCTTTAGGGTGTTGTGATCTGCAATCCAGGTATTAAGTAGCCATAATGTTTGGTCTATAGTCTAGGAAGATGTGTGCTTAAAGTGGGTAAAGGATCAAATATGATGGCCTCTCAGTATCTATACTGCAAAACATAATGCTCAAAAAGGGAAGGAGAGAGAGATGGGGGAGGTAAAAGAGAGAGAGGGGAAGAGAGAGGGAGATAGAGGGGAGAGAGAGAGAGGGAGGGAGGGATGGAGGGAGGACTGGGGACACTGGTACACTGGTGGGAAATGTACACTGGTGGAGGGACAGCTGTTTGAACATTTTATGACTGAAACCAGATCATGAAAACTTTGTAACTGTCTCATTTGCCAAGGTGTCAAAAATCAGATGGGCTGGTCACGTAATGAGATTTAAAGACGACCACTGGACTAGAGCTGTTACCGACTGGATTCCACGGGATGTCAAAAGACCATGTGGCCGCCCACCTACCAAATGGTCAGACTTCTTCGTCAAGATCATGAACGATCTGTTTGAGGCTCTACATGTTCCCAGAGCGAACAGATGCCATTAGGCTACACTAGCACGCAACAGGGACAAATGGAGATGTTACTGGCGCCCGCTCGAGCAAATCGACGACTAACAGGAAGTTAAGTGATTAAGTGATTTAAGTGTATCTCAAGGTGATTCAATTAAAAAAAAAGAGCTGGAATTCCCAAAACAATCCAAATGATCAATGAAATCAAGTGCTGGTTCTTTGAAAAAATAAACTAGATCATTAAACCATTGACAAGACTCTCAAAGAAAGAGAGAGAGGGAGAACCCTAATAAACTGAATCAGAAATGAAAGAGGTAACATCACAACAGAAACTATGGAAATTCAAATCAGAGATTACTTTGAGAATCTTTATGCTGTGAAATAAGAGAACTTTAAAGAAATGGATAAATTCCTGGACTCCTATACTCTCCCAAAGCTGAACCAAGATTTGGAAGAGGGAGGGGGTGAGAGAAATGGAGACAGACAGACAGACAGGATGGATTTGCATATGGAGAGCTGTAACTCTTTCCCACTTTCAACCTTTCTCTTCATTTAACCAACCTTGGTTGACTTCTCAGGATTTTTTTTTTTGAGAATTATGAGGGCCTTTTTCAGTTAGAAAAACAAGATCTTCTAAGCCACAGATTCCCCTCACTCTGGAACTTTTTGCAAGATACTTGCTGTTTTGTACCTCTATAAAATGGAGGATAATGTAGAATTCATTGAGCTGCTTTGGGATAGAGATTTTAAAAAATGATTAAGTTCCATTTTAAACAATACTATTTGGCTAATATAACAATTTAAACTTTGAATTTATTAAAAACAAACCTTGATTCACAAGTACACTGAGCCTTAAGTCCACTAACCATGAATACTAAATGCATTCAAAGTACCATATCAGAGACAGCTCAATGAGACTGAGCACATGCTCTGTTATGTAGAAGACTCTGGATTGGGTTGGATCCTTGGCACCTTAAGATCCCTCAAGCACCCCCAGGAGCAACTCCAAGCACAGAGCCTGGAGCAGCCAGCCCCTGCACACTACCACACAAGCAAAAAGCACCATATCAAGTACTGGGGAAATCATAATGGATGGCGACATCCCTGTCTTCCAAGGGTTTACAACCTAATGGAAGATATGTGTGCAATTAAATTACTCAAGGGTCGAAATGAGGGCTGTAAAAGAACTATGACAAAGTGGTGGAGAGGACATTCTGATCAAACCCTCCGAACGCTAAATGCTGAGGACTCACTCTGAAAGGATTTCAATTTAAGGCCTGCCAAAGAGAACAAAAAGGCAGATTCCAAGAGCAGAGGATACATATGTTATCAAGATGCTTGAGTAAGTGGGTGAGGGAAATACTGAGCAATGGTGAATCAGAGATGTGGGTGCGAGTCCGAAGGAAACTAAGCCTGAAGAGTAATCCTAGAGAGTCTGGACTTATCTGGAAGGGCAGTAGGAGGGACTTGGTCTGTGAGTTCCCGGTACACTTGCAGTGGTTCTGAAAGGAGGGAGTGATTGCGATATCCTCTCGAGAGGCAAACACTGGGGCAAGAAAGACAACCTCTTAGAATACCGTGAATGCTATGAGGGGATGGCGAGATTTCAATGTAAAAACACAGGATTAAGGGACAGAGGAAGACATGCGTCTCTGTCTGCTGGATCAATGCAAATCAAACAAGCACCTCTGTCCCACACTTAAGAATAGGTACTTAAGTGTGGATGCTGGTGGTGGGAAATGTGCATTGGTGGAGGATGGGTTGTTCGATCATTGTATGACTGAAGCTCAATCATGAAAGTTTTGTAACAGTATCTCATAGTGATTCAATAAAAAAAAGTTAAATTAAAAAAAATAGGAAATGAGAGCATGGCAGGTAGGACCCGTGTCCTGATCTGGGTTCGATCCCTGAGCACTACCAGGAGTGATTCCTAAGCGCAGCACCAGAAGTAACCCCTAAACAAAACAGGACTGGAGATGTGGACCATCAGGGACACCCACGTCCATTCCCACCTGGTGCATAAGCACTCAGAGCAAAGTCAGATTGCACAGCACAGAGAAATATTCCTGGGTCTCCCCTTGCAGTGCTGTGAAGGGAACATCTTCACATCTGAGGTCTTCTAGAAGTAGCTAAAGGGTTCACTCTCCAGCACTGTCAAAATTAACAATGATAAATACTTTTTGCATACCTCAAGGAACTTAGTAGAAGAACAAATTAAAGCCAAAGTCAGTAGATGAAGGGAAAAAAATAAAAATTACAGTGTAAGTAAGGAAAATAGAAATGAAAAAAGATCATGTAAAAGATCAGTGAAATCACTACTCACAATGAGAAAGACAAATACAGGATGATCTCACTTATATATGGTATTCAAAGAAATACACCACAAGGAGAGAAATGTCAAAGACAAACCCATAGACTCTAACTCCCAAACTGAGCACACCAAGAGGCAGGGCAGGGTTGAAAGGTCCAGGGGACTATGGCTGAGGGATACTGTCACTTTGGTGGACACAGGGTGGTGACATTACACCCCTAAAACATTTTAAAATGGAGGGCTTGACACATAGCACAGTGGCTAAGATGCTTGCCTTGTAGGTATATGGTCAAATGAGTTCAAATTCCATGTTGCCACATGTGCCAGGAATGTTCTTGGCACCCAAACCACTGTCACTTGTTGTGACTAATAACCAAGAACCCAAGCACCACAGTCAGAAAGTGTGAGCCCTGGGAACTCCAAACAGAGCACCACAGTGACCCCTCACCCTGTGAGCACTGCAGCTAGAGCCTGCATGCCAAAGCCAGAGGCGCATGCGGGCAAGCAGAGATGCATGCACCACAGCCACAGGAGCACAAACCCAAGAGCCTGCAGCCTAACACTCGACCTGCTAGGAGCACCCCAGCAGAGTGAGTGATTTTCCTGACATATGATGCCCCATCAGCACCCCAGCAGACTCTGTGAGCCCTGCACCCTGCCCACAACCCCTGCCAGCATCACAGTGAGAACTGCGAGTGCCACAATAAGGCTGCATGAGGACCCCACATGGCAGATCAACAGCAACAAGGGGGGAGGTCAGGGGAGGGAATAAGAGTGTGTTTATAGAACCTTAGTGCCCGAGAACAGATGACTGGATAAAGAAACCCTGGCACATCTACACCATGGAATACTATACAGCTGTTAGGAAAAATGAAGCACAGAATTTTCTTGTAAATGGATGGACATGGAGAGTATCATGCTGAGTGAAAAGAGAAGGTGAGGGACTGACATAGAATGACTGCACCATTTGTGGAATTAAAAAAAAAACAGTATGAGACTAACACCTGAGGACAGTAGAAACAAGAGCCAGGAGGACAGGTCATGGTTGCAAGTTGGCTTCAAGTGCTGGGGAGAAGGCAGTTTGGATAAAAAAAGGAACCACTATGACAAAGACAGTTGGAAGTGATCACTCTGAATAAGAACTGAATAAGAACTGCTGAAAGTAAGTAAAGGAACAAGCATGATGACCTCTCAGAATCTGTACTGCAAACCATAGTGCCCAAAGGAGAGAAAAAAGGAAAGTGCTTGCCATAGAGAGAGGCTGGGCGTGGTTTGAGGGAAACTGGGGATACTAGTAGTGGGAAATATGCACTGGTGAAGGAATGGGTGTTGGAGCATTGCATGACTGAAACCCAGTCATGAACAATTTTGTAACTATCTCATAATGATTCAATTAAGTTAAGTAAAGTAAAGTAAAGTAAAGTAAAGGCCCTCCCGTTGATCATCGATTTGCTTGAGCGGGCCCAGTAACATCTCCATTGGAGACTTTGTTGTTACTGTGTCTGGCATATCGAATACTCTCGGTAGCTTGCCAGGCTCTCTGAGAGGGGCGGAGGAATCGAACTCGGGTCGGCCATGTTGGCTGCATGCAAGGCAAACACCCTACCCGCTGTGCTATTGCTCCAGCCAAATTAATATAAAAATTATTTAACACACATACACACACACACACGTTTGAGGCCACATCCAATGGTGCTCCAGGATTACTCCTGGTTCCATGCCCAGGGATCACTCCTGGTTTGCGCAGGGGACCTTATGGAGTGTCAGGGATCAAACCCAGGTAGGCCTCAGGCATGACAGGCACCATACCTGCTGCACTAAATCTCCTGTCTTCTCTAAAACAAAGACAAGTGTGCCAGGGGTTGGAGTGAGCTTGGTGGATTGAGTGTATGCTGTGCATGCAGGCCAAAGCTTCACGGTTCCCTGAGCAATACCACCAGCAACTCCAGAGTACAGAGTCTGTGGTAACTGAGTATCTCTAGGTGTGGGACAAAAAATAGTGGGAGAAGAGAGAGAAAAAGTGAGAAAGAGAGAGGAGAGAGAGAGAAGAGGGGAGAGAGAGAGAAGAGAGAAAGGGAGAAGAGAGGAGGGGGAGAGAGGAGGAGGAGAGAGAAGAGGAGGGAGAAAGAGGAGAGAGAAGACAGGGAGAGAGAAAGAGAAGGGAGGAGAAAAAGAGAAGGAGGGGGAGAGAGAAAGAGGAGCGAGAAGACAGGGGAGAGAGAGAAGACAGGGGAGAATGAGAGGGGGAGAAGAAAAGAGAAGGGAGAGGGGGTGAGAGAAAGAGATGGAGAGGGAGAAAGAGGACAGACAAGAGAGAAAGAGAAAAGGGGAGGGAGAGAGAGAGAGAGAGAGAGAGAGAGAGAGAGAGAGAGAGATGTGAGAAGAGAGAGCAGAGAGACAGCGCAGTGTACCCAAACTGCTCTAGAATCAGAACTATTAATGGTTTAGTGACAGGCCGTCCGAGGCAGGTCAATGGGCCATAGGGGCAAAGGCCGGCCTCTCGAAGTGGGGACACCAGTGCTGACCTCTGCCCGGTGAGTTCCATTCACAGCTCTGGACACTCAGCATGTGCACCTAAATGAGGTCCACACTAAGCTGCTCTGTGGGCCTGGCTCCCGACTGAGGAACCACACTTCAAAGACTCCTGCCGGTGCCTTGGCTTGAGGGAGCATCCAGGATGTGCCTCGGCAGCAGGCAGGAATGAGGCCTTGGTCACTCGTCCCTCTCACCCACACACAGCACAGGGAGTCACCAGTACTTCCCGACACTGTCAGGTTCTATGGGTGTACAGTGGCTACATACATGGCCAGGATCCTGCTCTTCAGAGGTAAAACCTTGCAGGGTTGGAGAGAGAGTACTGGGACAGAGGCACTTGCCCTGTGCACAGCTGACCCCAATCCAACCCCCAGGAAGGCCTATGGCTTCCAAGATTTCCAGGAGTGACCCTTGAGTACAGAGCCAGAGGTGAACCCCGAGTACCACCAGGTGTGCCCAAACCCTCCACCCTCCAATTTTTTTTTTAAGTAGCAGTATCTAAGTACTTTTCAAATTATCATCCTATTTAATGTCATGTTACACTCGGCACAAGGGAAATAAGTGATGGTGCTCTAAGAATCTATAACAGGAGCTTTCTCCTAAATCAGTCAAGTAGGGCTTCCTGAGGAAGTGGCAGGGGCGCTAACATGTGAAGGATGAACAGGGTTAACTCTGTGGGAAAGGGAAGGAGACATCTGGCCACTGATAAGAACAATAAACCTGACTGAGGGTGAGGGTAGGTGGAGAGAGAGCACAGAGGGTCTGGCTCTTGAAACTTCCCACTGGTTTCGGGGTCAAGACCAAACGACCCCATGGCCACTGCTGTCCCTGGCCACTCTGTGCTCTGCGTATCCACCATATCCACTGTCCCTCTCATTCCCCTTACAGCCACACTTGCATTCCATAGGGATAGTTTTGTTTGGTTTTGGGCCATACCTGGTGATTCTCAGAGGGTGCTCTTGGTTTGTAATCAGGAATCACTCCTGCCGGTGCTCAGGAGACCAGAAGGGATGCTGGGGATTGAATCCAGACCAGCTGCATATAAGGCAGGTGCCTTATCACTCCAGTTGGGGCTATTTATTTTTTTTGGGGGGGTGCACATTTGGCTGTGCTCTGAACTTTCTCCTGGCTCTTGCACACAAGAATCATTCCTGGTGGGACTTGCAGAACTATATGGGGTTCCATACTTGAATTTCAAAGATCTTTCTTGTTTTGTTTTGTGGTGCTTGTTTCTGCTTTTGGGCTACACCTAGCTGTCTCTGGCTCAGTCATCAGGGCTCACACCTGGTGGGCTCAAGGGACCATATAGGGAGCTGGCGATCAAACCTGGGCTGGCTGTATGCAAGGCAAGTGCCTTCTCCACTGTGCTGCCTCTCCAGCCCCTCAAATCTCTTCCTGGCTTTGCGGTGGGTGCCACAGTGTGGCAGTGGCAGGAGGAAGGGACCAAGAAGAGGAGGCAAACTCGCTTACACACAAGGCACAGGAGCTTCTGCCTCTGCCCACGTGGGGGTCATGGTTTTGGCGAAAAGGCGAGGGCCACTGCCAGTGAATGTAGAGGAGCTCTTGGGAACTGAGATGGCTTCGGGAGCACCTGCCTCCGAATCACCTCGGGGACCCAGGAACTCTGTCCAAGGGATGCTGCAGGGGTGTCTGTGAGGGCAAGGCGTGGGCTGGAAAGAGACAGCAGCCATTACCTGTCATCCAGGGGGATCCCGCTGTTCATCTTCACTCGATTTCCCTCCGGGTGATAGTCATCTACATCATAGAATTTCCACCCGAGCTTGGAAACAAAACGAAAGGAGTATGTAGCGGGCAGGGCGTCTCAGGCGACTGCCGCCACGAGGGCCCACACAGCAGCTCCGTGCTTCCCCCGAGTTGCAGAAGAGCATCCCCGGCCTCCCCCCCTAACCGCCCACAGGAAAGAAAAGGGGTTTGAAGCTCAGCAGTGTGCTGTGGGGCTCACCCATCATTATCTGTAATCACCCGATGGGAAACCAAACTGCATCAGTGAGTGGCACTCTGTACTTGTTCGTGCTTACAGATCAGCCTGCCTTCGGGTCAGGGAAGGGAGAGAACAGTAGGAGACCAGTAGGGTGTGCGACTGAGGGACAGAAAGGCGGGTTACCTCGGATGCCAGCAGGGCGCCCACACTTGATCTGTGGAGAGGATGCAGATGTTCAAATGACCACGCCCTCCCAACCAGCCAATCCTAGGGTGCCCCCCAGAACTCAGATCAAAGTATACTGATGACAATCTGCAAGTGGTTGTGATGCCTTGTTGGTTTTGGGTTTTGGGTGATTCCCGGTGGTGCTCTAAGGTCATTCCTGGCTCTGTGCTCAGGGGCCGCTCCCAGTACATGCTTGGGAAACCATGGGGTTCAGGAGCCTGACCCTGGGTTTCCGGCATGCAAGGCATGTGCTTCAGCCCACTGCATTACTGCTCCTACCCCAAAAGTGATGTTCTTGACCATGGAATCTCGAGTATGGTTTTAGTTTTCTCCAGGAGTTTAAAGAAAGACATCATTACCCACGTGCAGCTAACCTCTCCCCCGAAACATACCATCAAATCTCATTAAACTCCTTAAGTGTTTTGGCCCCTGCTTAATAGATGCCTCCCAAGTGGTGCTCAGAAGACCTGAGAGCCCTTCTGGTGGTTCTTGGCCCACATGGCCAGGGGTCTTGTGCAAAAGCCTGAGACTGTGGTACTGCTCAGCCCTGCCAAGCTTGGCCTCACCCAGGCCACAGAGGTGCCCAGAAACCTCCAGGGCTGCACCAGATGGTGCACAGGAGACCACGAGGCACTGCAGGCACAGAGTGCTGGGCATGCACCCTGACTACTGTCCCAGCTCCAGCCCCTAGGTGTTTATTTTCTAAGGGAAAAAAAAAACTGAATTCCTGAAGTGCTCAAAACTCTCCTGAGGATGCTAGGAGGGATGTGAAGGGGATTAACCTCCTCTAACTCCTACAAGGTGCAAAGCACAGCACTGCCTCAGGGCTCAGGGCTACATGCTTGAGCAGAGAGACAGGACAACAGTAAGGCCCTGCAGGTTCAACCCCCAGCAACCCACCTGGTTCCTGCCAGGAGTGATCCCTAAGCACAGAGCCAGGAGTAAGCTCTAGGCACAGTTGGGGGGCCTCCCAAAACAAAAATGAAGAAATAAATAGATGAGACGCACTCTTAATGGACACAAGAGACAGGCCAGCCCTTCGGACTGGATGTCCAGGGATCTCGGCTCTGAGAATCTGATAAGGATCTGTTCCCCCTAAAAGGCAGTGCAGGCAGTGGGAAGGCCTCGGGGCTCTGAATCTGACATCTGGCAGGTTCTCTATTCTGTCATTACAGGACTAAGCTCCTGTGTAAGGTGAAATTATTTTCTCACCAGCAAAATGAGAGAACTGAGCCACAGTACCCATTCCCTATCGCTCATTTCATTTAGCCAGCACTGACTGAGCTACCAGCTGGCCGCCAGAGGCTTGGTCTGTGCCACGGAAGATGGACAGAGAAGGCAGCCAATGAGAAATGAAATCCTTTCTGGCTTTCAATTTCTAAGGTGTTGCACAAATACCATTTCCCACCATCACAATTTACATATCCGCTTACTATTTATCAGACCTGGTCTCCCAAATTTTATATACCAGTCACAGTCACAGTCACAGTCACAGTCCTCCCGTTCTTCATCGATTTCTCGAACAGGCCCAGTAACATTGCGAGACTTGTTACTGTGTTTGGCATATAGAATATGTCACGGGGAGCTTGCCAGGCTTTGCCGTGCGGGCGAGATACTCTCCGTAGCTTGCCGAGCTCTCCGAGAGGGGCGGAGTAATCAAACTCGGGTCGGCCAAGTTGGCCCTTGTAAGGCAAACGCCCTACCGCTATGCTATCGCTCCAGCCCTTTATATATCAATTCCACAATTTTTAAAAATTGTGTTTAAGATAACATGGTTACAATTATACTTTTGGTGTATAAAGTTATTGTACCGCCAGTACCAAAATCTCTCCACCACTGCCCTTATGTCGCTTCTAGTCTCGCTTTTCCCTCATTCCTCAACCCCTCCCCCTTCCATCTGGTGACCTCAACTTTGTAATCAAAGTCCAATTTGTTGGTAAACATTTACCAATTCCAAAGTGTTTACTTGTTTCTCGGGGTCCACACCTGACAGTGATCAGGACTTACTCCTGGCTCTACATTTAGGTATTACTACTGGTGGGGCTCACGGGACCACATGAGGTGCCAGGAATGGAACCCGTGTCAGCCACGTGCAAGGCAAACACCCTTACCCACTGTGCTACTGCTCTTGCCCCTACTTGATATTTTTATATGACTGCTTCACTTTCTGAAATCAAATATATTTTTAAAAAAGTTTGGGGGGGTCACAGAGGTAGTACATCTGCAAACTTCTGACTTGGAAAATCAATCCCCCATTTGACAAATTTATTTGAAATAGACCCAGTCCCACACTGAGCTCCAGATATTTTCCTTCCACATGTGTCTCCTGCTTCTCCATGTCAGCCTATAACAGAGGTTCCCAAATTTCTTTGTCCTGAGATTCCCTATTCAGAAAAATTATTACTCCAGGCAGGAGAGGTGGTCCAAGAGTTTTGAGGCTTGCCTTGTTCATGGCTCATCCCAGCTGAATTCCTGCCACATGGTCCCCTGTGCACTACCAAAAGAAGCCCTCAAGGAGTGCTTGGCATGACCCAAAATCAAACATAACATTACTCAACAACCCCTAATTTCATCAGAGGCTAATACTGCCCTTCTGGATTCTTCCAGAAATCCTGGAGCAGCATCTTCCTCTTTGGGGAACACTGGTGTACTTCTCCCTTCTCCAAGCTGCCCAGGTGCAAGTCTTAAAACCCCTCTTTACTTCTCATTCATAGTCCATCCACAACGCTCTTATTTATATTCCATAACCGAATCTCTAACTTCAGGCCACCCATCTTGCCCTGCTGGGGTTCCCTGATAATCCATAAGGCGGTCAGGCCTCTGGGCCTTGACACGTTCTAGACCCTCTGCCATAACGCTTTCCCACTGTTCTCCAGGCTTGTCCCCTCCTCTCTCCTAACTCCCACATTTCTTCAGAGGGTCATTCCTTGACCCTCCTGCCTGGTGCTCTGGCCACTTCCTCCCCAGTCTCTCACCTGGAGGTGGCCACCACCAGCACTTTTGGTTGATGTGTATATATTCACTGCCATCCCCCATAGTGGCATATAAACTCCCTGAAGGTAGGGATTTTTGTCCCATTATCAGTGACAACCATGAATGACTGAGTCCAATATTTTTCTGAATGCATGAAACTAACCATCTGAATTGCATAGGACATCTTCCCTCTCGCCTGATGGAAATGTGACTAACTGCCCAAGCTAGCTCAGCAGGCCATGGTGGAACCAAGTCCTGCGGTTACTAAGTCCCTTACACCAAGCACAGGAGCAGTTTTACACTTTTTTTTTTCCTTTTTGGGTCACACCCGGCAATGCACAGGGGTTACTCCTGGCTCATGCACTCAGGAATTACTCCTGGCGGTGCTCAGTGGACCATATGGGATGCTGGGAATCGAACCTGGGTCCACCCCGTGCAAGGCAAACACCCTACCTGCTAAGCTATCACTCCAGCCTCAGGACACGACTTTTAAAGCAGGTAGCTAGGAAACTGCAGGTGCTGAGTTTTAATTTCATCCCAGATTCCCTGTCTTTGAGGGTAAACATGCCCCCCTCCCCAATTCTTCTAAAGATATATCTATTTACCCGAAGCAAGCTTTTTAAATGGGTACAACCCACATGGGTGGTTCCTGACTAAGGAGAGTCTAGAGCATCTGAAGGTCAAGATACTTTAGCACAGTGGGCAAGATGCTGGCCTTGCACACGGCCAGCCGGTGCTCGACCTCCAGTGCCCCATAAACTTCCCGGAGCACCACCAAGAGTGATGCCTGAGCTCGGGCCAGGAGGAAGCCCCACCCCCCGGATAGTTTAGTTCTGGATTTTTTTTCTTTTTTTGCTTCAGTAACTGTTTTACCAGAAACTACCAGTAACTGGGTAGAGTTAATAGTTGGCTCGTTATCAGGGAACAAAGGTCTCGGTGCCGGCAATCAAGATTGTGAGATGCTTTATGCTGCCTGTCACATAGCCTCCCAACTAAAAAAAAGAAAATACGGTTCAAGTGAACACGACCACTGTCGTTTACACCGATAACTCGTCATTTAAGGACGTGAAAAAAAAAAAAAAACGGAAGGTCAAGTTCACTTCTCGAAACCGGGAGGTGCAAGCGCTCGCCGGGACTGACTGGCGCAGGTGCAGGAGGAGGTGCGGGCGGCGCGCAGGGGCCCCGAAGCGGGGATGCCGGGACCCCCGAGCTGCCGCTGCTGTGGCCCGCCCGGACTGGCCCGCGCCACCCGCCCGCGCCGGGAACGCGCTCCGGCCGCTCCGGGCTCGCGTCGCCCCGCTCCCGTCCCCGCGAAGGGGAAGGGGACTTCCCAGGGGTCCCGCGTCCCCGCGGCCTGTCCTCCTCCCGTGTGCCCGCCGCCCGCCTCCCGGACGTACTTCCCGGAGCCGCTCACGGCCAACACCAGCAGCGAGCTCAGGGTCGTCAAGTCGCCCGGCTCGCTCCAGCCGCCGGCTTCAGGCCCACCGCCCCGCCTCCCGCTCGCCCCGCCTCCCGCTCGCCCCGCCCCTTCGCCCCGCCTCCTGTTCGCTGGCCCCGCCCCGCCTCCCGCTCGCCCCGCCCCCACTCGCCCCGCCTCCCACTCGCCCCGCCCCCACTCGCCCCGCCCCCACTCGCCCCGCCCCACCTCTCCCATTGCCAGGCTTCCTGTCTCCTTATAGCTGGATATGAATATTTATTTTTTCTTTTTCTTTCTTTTTGGGTCACACCCAGCATTGCACAGGGGTTATTCCTGGCTTACGCACTCAGGAATTACTCCTGGCGGTGCTTGGGGGACCATATAGGATGCTGGGAATCTAACCCAGGATGGTCACGTGCAAGGCAAAGGCCCTACACGGATGTGCTATCGTTCCAGCCCCTGGGTATGAATATTTATGAAGCGTGCTCATGCCATTGTGTTTTTTTATGTAACCAAGCGTTTTGCCTCGAGGTGGGCATTCCAGTTGATATCCAGCATGTACTGTGAGAAATATCCCGCCTGTCTAAAATGCATAGATTTAGAGCCTCAAAGACAGGAGAAAAAGGAGGCTTTAATAGCAACTATTGATTTTTTCAATTTGTTTTTATTTTTATTTTATTTTAAAAAAGCTGTTCAACAATAGTTGACTATGAAAGATAGCCCCATGACAATTGGGCCCTAGCAAAGCAAGTCCCAGCCCATATCCCGTCCTGCAGCTGCAGCAGGCTAGCAACACCAAGTACCCCCAACTCCTCCTTGCACCTGGAATTCGCCAGATAAGGCCACAAGGCCTGAGAAGGTCTAATGAGGCATCTCTTTGTCCTGGAATCGGCCTAACAAGGCCCAACACCAAGTACTCCCATCTCCTCCTTGCACCTGGAATTCACTGGATAAGGCCACAAGGTTGGAGAAGGCCTAATGAAAAGGCCTAATTGACTGCCCATTGGGAGGGCCTGGTGACAGGTACAGAAGAGAGTGGCTGGTGCTGATGGCTTGTTGCAAAATGACTGGCTGCCTGCGTGCAGCATCTAATGTGATAATTCAAATGTATTGGGTGACTTGTGCGTGGGCTTTTCTGAAATGCTCAGGAAGATGCCCTATAAAAAGGCCCCTTTGAAGAGGCTCGGGGCTCTCAGTCACTGACGGTTTGTGGTCATACTGTGAGCCCGAGCATGCTTGAATAAACGTCTTGCTTTTGCATGGACTTGGACTCTCAGAGTTTTCCTTGACAGGTGAGGCTGTCCTGAGCTCGGACCCTAACAGACTACAATTAATATTCAAACACCAATCCCAACATTGTGCACCTTCTCACCACCATAAGAGGAAAGTTTGTGAAGATTGTTATATTTCATCCTGAAGCCATTTAAGTAAGTCCTTGTATAAAAGATTGCAAGCATGTACAGTTATACCCAAACAAATGTGTGCTACTTTTTGGTACATCAGTGGGCTAGAGCATAAGAGGTCGTGCAGCCGTGAATTCGGCCTCATGCTCCAGGTTGTTCTATGTCACACTCTTCCATGAGCTTTATTTCATAATCTCTGGGTTTTAACCATTGATGAGATTATATGGCACCAGAGGCAGTTTGTTGTGTGACTACCAAGACACTGGAAAACTGGGGAGCTGGGGGGAGGAGGCCCAGACCCGTTCCAAGCAGGCTTGGAGATATCAGTCACGGGTCCAGAATACTGGATGTTTCTGCAAGTTCCCTCATAGTTGAGGCTCTTCCTAACCTGTGCAGAGAGGCCTTGAGCATGGATATGGTTGGATTCAGGAGGTTTCTGATTGCCTGGACTCTGCAGGGGTGGGGAGGGAAACTCAGCCTGTCCCCCTCGAGTGGCCAGGGTGAAGACAGCCTGGAGCAGGATCAGGATGTTCTATGTTGCACTCTCCTGAGAGCTTTATTTCATAGTCTCTGGATCTTGGCCATTGATGAGATTATATGGTGCCTAGAGTAGTTTGTCAACTATTGATTATGGTCTTTCAAGATTGGGTGGTTGCCAAGTAGGCAAACTCAGCAAACATGGGCAGCGGTTCTAACGCAATGTTAGTTCCTGGTCCTTTCTCCCATTTATTAGATACTATCAGGCCAATGTTCTAGGGATAACCATGTTTCATTACAGATGTAGCTACCAAATTTATAAAATTTGTAACTTACAATTTATAGTTCCTCCTTCTTGGGTTCCAGGACTAAAGACTGCATTTTAAAACCAAGCTAAATTTTCTCTAACAATAATCTTTAACGGCAGGATTTTCAATCAGTATCTAGTGTCAGCACTTGAGGTCAAGTTTCTATTGCCCTAAATATGCTTCCCTATTCCTCTTACATGTACTGTGGCTGTTTAGTATCACTGAAGGGGAAGGGACATACCTTTCATATACCCGTGTGCTAGAAAACAGCACCATAACTATATGTGAATTATTATAGTTGAAGCCCCCCTTCCCATTCCTGGGGGGAGATAGGCTGGCATGCTCCAAGCTTTGCCTTTGATTTCCTAGGTCTTCTGATTTTCTCCTCAACACAGTCCATTGAGAATTGCTAGGCTGAGGACGGGAAATAGCCCTACAACTAAGTCGAGTGAAGAAATAACACTTTCAACCTCCAGTGTTACCCAAATTTATTTTCCTATCTATCCTGGAAAACAAGAAGGCTAACCCAGGGTCTTTAATGAACATTTAGGTTACCACTGCAGTGACTTTGTTTTTTCCCAATATGGTGGCAAGACTTTAGCTTTCCTCTGTCAGGTACTGTCAAAGAAGTCACGGCTGGCAGCTAAGGTCACTTGGCTAAAGTTACAGGTCAGTTATGGCTAGACCAGGGCAGAGGTAACTTCTACAGAGGCCTTTGTAGTCAGTGTGTGTAGAAGCCCTGCACCATATCTCATATCTCCACGCCAGCCTCCTGCTGAGACGAGATGTAAGAAAGACCAGGTCAAACAGTCATCAGACCAAAATATCTTTTTAAAAAACAATTTTTATTTCATTAAAGAACCGTGATTTACAAAGTTATTGAAACATCTAATGTTCTAGCATCAATTTCTCATCACCAGTGACCCCAAGTTCCCTCCCACCCCCACAAGCTGCCACCTTACAGGCACATCAGAATGTTTGGTTGTTGTCATTTGTGTCTCATGTTTTTAGTGTTGTTGACTCTGTTTTGTGTCTGTAGCTACCCACCCCTCCACATTACTGATGTATCTCAGGCCATTGACCCCTGCTTACCCATTACTTCCTGTCTTCATCTTCTTTCTCTCTTCCCCCCACCCCCACCTCTCTTTCTTACCTTCTCTGTTCTCTTCCCTGTACTCTATAATCAAGGGCAATCTAGATATCCACTCTTTACCATATTTCATTCCTTATTCTTCCAGTTAATTTATATATCACAGATAAGTGAAATCATCCTATGATTTTCTTTCTTTTTCTGGCTTACTTCACTCACATGATATAATCCAGTTCCATTGAGGTTGCAGCAAATTTAATGATTGCTTCATTCTTTATAGCTGCATAATATTCCATTGTGTATAGTGTTCCATTGTGTATATGTACCACATCTTCATAATACATTCATTTTTATTGGACGCCTAAGTTGATTCCATATTATAGCTATTTTTTTAAGTGCTGCAATGAATAATGGTGTGATGATGTCATCTTAGATGAATGTTTGTGTGTCCTGATGGTAGATTCCCAAAAGTGAAATAGCTGGGTCATATGGCAGCTCAATTTACTGAGAACTCTTCATACTTTCCACATTGGTTGAACATTCCTACCACCAGTGGATGAGAGTTCCTTTTTCACCTAACCAAAATAAGAAATTTATAATAAGAGATTGTAATCTCTTGATTGGCATTAACTTTTATATGTTAAATGGCTCCTGTGTAAGGTAAGGTATCTTTTCAAAATTCAAAATGCATTTATTATCTCTTACTCAGTGAGGATGTTGGAAATTACCATAGGGCAGTTAAAAACTCATACTTTGTCTCCTTTTAACTATTATTTCAATGTAAGTTTTTCCTTCCTTGAGAATGGTCCACTGCAGAGCATATAAACCCCAATTTGCTCTCAGGGATGGGGTCCCCATCAGTGAAGCAGATTTCTGTTAGCATCTTTCTCTTCCACAGCCCTAAACTTTCACTCTGTAAAATACTTTTTTTTTTATTCATGAATCAGTGGTATTTTATGTTATTTAAAACATGTCTTGACTGAATAGATGGCAGGATAAAGAAGTCGTGGTACATACACACATAGAATACTACTCTTCTGTAAAAAATGATAAATCATACAATTAGCTGCTACCTGGCAGGATCTGGAGAGTATAATGCTGAGTGAAATTAGGAGAGATGTTGGATTGGTTTGTCCTTCCTCCCTTGCCTCAGGGAGTTTAGGTTACTGAGTTACCCTCATCACACAGCCCCAGTGGCACTCCCATTCCTCTTTATTAATCTTTAACTTATTCTTTGTTCTGCTTCCCCTCTCTGTTAATCACTATATCCCAAAATCAGACTCTGTGATTTGTAAAGTCAGATTCTTCTCAGGACTCTGGATTTTGTATATGCAACTGAAATATTTGCTTTTTTCTTTCCCTTATGTCCTTTTCACAGTTTACTCTAGAGCAGTGTCCTTTCTGTATCGACACAGGAAGATAGTGAATGCTGTGCTTCTGGGAGTTAATTGACTCAGAACAATATTTATTCCTGGGCATCTGTCATATTTACTCGACTTAAGCCTCAGTTGTCCTTAGTTCCTAGCATCCCAAAAGGAGGGTTCCAGTGAGGGTCTTGGATGGACTCAGGGCAAGCCGTAAGCTACCCAAGCATTGAAAAGGGACAATCCATAAGCTATCCTGGGATCTAAAAGGGACAGGCCAACCACCATAAAATATAGTAAGTTATGAGTATGGTCATGGACAAACTTTGTCATCACCCAAAAAGAAGGATCTGAATAAGGACCCTGCTAAGGTTAGGAAGACTAACTTGGCCTGAGGACTGTAGTCTGGGATATAAGAGAGATGTCTCCAGGAGAGCCACCCCATCCTTTAAACTTAATAATCTTACAGTGTTCAGTTTCTCTTTATTTCAACTCAGAAATATTTAATTACTCGAATTATAGGACGTAAGTTGATCAAAAATAAACTTCTGTATAAAACAAAATGGGAATAGGAAGAACCATCCCTTTGTTCAACATAGCAATTTTCCAATAATACAAACCTTAATAGTGATAGCACAGTGGGTAAGGCGTTTGCCTTGCATGCGGCCGACATGGCTGACCCGGGTTCTATTCCTCCGCCCCTCTCGGGGAGCCGGGAAAACTACTGAGAGTATCTCGCCTGCATGGCAAAGCCTGGCAAGCTACCCATAACGTATTCAATATGCCAAAAATAGTAACAACATGTCTCACAATTTGTTGTGAGACATTCCTGGTGCCCACTTGAGCAAACAGATGAACAACAGGAGTACAGTGCTACAGTGCTACGGTGTTCATACAAAATGACTAGAAATATTAAGAAGTAAATTTAAGATGACCATTTAAATGGAAATAGACCAAGAAAAGGAGAAATATGCCCCTAGATGGTCTTCTTCCCTTGGGTGTATCTTCTTGCAAGATGAGATTTTGTCCTAGAAGAAGTTTCACCTGAGGGAAGGGCCTTACATATATTGAGTGTGCAATCACTACAAGGTGTATTGCTACCCCCAACTCTGGGGGCCTGGGTGAATAACGAAGTCTGTGAGATGGGGCACGAGGGAATGGGAATGAGGGCAGAGTGAGACTGGAATGAGGGACAGGGTGAAACTGGCATGTGGCATGCGGAGAGACTGGACTAGACACATAGGGAGAATGGAATGCATGGAGGAACATAGACTGTAATAAATGGCGATTAATCACCAACCATTTTGGCGGCCTTCTTTCTTCCCTCATGTGTTGGTATGCAGAGGCTGATTGGGATGGGGTAGTGACTTTTGACCACCAAATGCACGTGGTGAGTGCCCTCACTCACAGAGAGAGAGACACACACAGAGAATGATCTCTCTCCTGATGGAATATAAAGACATGTAGTAGACATGATGGAATATAAAGACATGCAAATACCCAAAGGTCACAGAAATTGAGAACTGGTCTTAGTAGTAAGCTACCTTGGGGAGTGAAGAGGAGAGACACTGGGACAATGATCAGAGAAGTAGACATTCAGGTGAGGGGTTTGGTGCTAAACCGTGTCGTGCACGAAATGCTACTATTAACAGCATAGTAAACCACTGTGCCTAAAGTAAAATCGAAACAAAATTCTCTTGACTATCTACCATTCTCAAAAGTCTAAAATTGAGACCAGAAAGATAGCACAGCACTTCGGGTACTTACCTTGCACATAGCCCATCTGGATTTGATCTTGGCACCACATATAGGCCCCAGACACTGCCCAGGAGTAATCCCTGAGCACAGGTGGGTGTGTGGCCCCAAACAAAGCAAAACAAAAACCCCTCCAAAAATTAAAATTGATGACCCTTAACAACCGAATATAAAGCCGAATTGGGAGACAATCAGAGTGGTTTATTTGGGCATTAAAAGGGCAACATATAAACTCATTAACGACCATGATCCAGAGACTCACAAAAAATCTCGAAAAAGAGCAACAAGTGGCAGAGATGCATTTAACTCAAGCTGTATCATTCTATTTAAAATTTTGGAATTTCTGGAGTTACATCTCATACTCTATGCCACTGGTGTACCAACAGTAGCACACAAAGTAGAAGGCAACTGATCTTGATCTATCTATCTATATACATATATATATACATACATACATATGTACACATATATATGTGTTCACAAGGCTCAACATGTAACAACATGTCAGTAATTTCTTTTTTTCTCTTTTTTTTTTTTTTGCTTTTTGGGTCACACCCGGAGATGCTCAGGGGTCACTCCTGGCTCATGCACTCAGGAATTGCTCCTGACGGTGCTCGGGGGACCATATGGGATGCTGGGAATCGAACCTGTGTTGGCCATGTTGGCTGCATGCAAGGCAAATGCCTCACTCGCTGTGCTATCGCTCCAGCCCCGTCAGTAATTTCTTATACAAGGCTTAACAGCTCCAAGATGAGATACAACAATCTTCATACATTTTCCTCTAAAAACCCCTCTTTGGATCATTTTTAGTGAATTACTCTTAACAAACAATAAAAATAAATTATTGAGGATCTGCCTTTGGGGCAGGCTTGGGTAGTAGTGGTAAAATTGAAAATAATGGTGATGATAAGGTGTAATGGTGGTGGAATTGGTTTGGTGTTAGAATATTGAATACAATAAATTATTGCAAACAACCTTATAAAAATTAAAAAGAAGAAAAAAAGAGTTGTAGAGGGGCAGGAGTGATAATATAGCGGGTAGGGAATTTGCCTTGCATGTAACTGACCCAGCTTTGATCCCCACATCCTATATGGTCCCTATATGGTCCCCCAAGCACCGCCAGGAGTGATTCCTGAGTGCAAAGCCAAGAGTAAACCTGGAGCACCCCTGGGTGTGACCTCAAAACAAAAATAAATAAATGAAAGAGTTGTAAAGCTCATATTCAGAGAGAGTCTGCAGAAGGCACAAAAGTGAGTTTTTATAAGGGAAAGAGAAAGATGAGGTCATAAATGATATGCTGATCAGGTGAAAGCCTCAGCATGGTCAAGAGGTAAAAGTAGATTAAAGTTCACTTGTTATCAGTCCTTTCAAAGAGGATATTCTTGCTCTTGTTTCTTCTTGGAATGTTGGTGGCCAGAGGCCTTACCCAGTTTAGGGAAGACAGACTGTAGATTTGGTATATCTGCAGTGGCTTCTTGCAGCTCTGTCTTATTTCATCTACAGTCCCTACCCTGCCAACCTGGGTTTGAGTCACAGAATCCCATATGGTACCCCAAGCACTGCGAGGAGAAATTCCTGAGTGCAGAGACAGGAATAACCCCTGTGCATCTCCATGTGTGACCCCCAAAAAATGAAATCTAAATTAGCTAGAATGCTACTAGGATGAACTTTAGAATGCTACTAGGATGAACTTCAGAATAAGAAGAATCACCAAGGTGAGAGAAAACCATTAATTATCACAAAGCACTGATCACCAAAATGCAACATATATATACATATGTATATATATAACCACAAATATATTATCTCAACATGAGTAAATTTTTTTTTTTATGGAACACTTCACGAATTTGCGTGTCATCCTTGCGCAGGGGCCATGCTAATCTTCTCTGTATCGTTCCAATTTTAGTATATGTGCTGCCGAAGCGAGAAAATCATGAGTAAAATTTTATGGAAGAGAAAAATACTTTGATATCCAGAGCTGACACTTGAACCACCTTAGTAATCTCCAGAACCAGTGAACAAAACTAGTGGCCCAAACCATTGTTTCTCACCCTTTCAATGACTACAACTCCCTTTGGGCCTTGTTTCTTCTTGTGGCACCCTGTTCTATCAGTTGGTATTCTAACCTTGTCACAAGACTAGAGGCAAAAATCACCCATTTATTTGATTTTAACCTGTGTTCCCCTTGTAACATCCTGGTGGGCCCCTAGGAGTTATTTGATCCCTTGTTGAGTAATGCTGGTCTACAAAGTTCTATCATCTACTCAATCTACTTAACAATCGTGGAATATACATATACATATACATATACATATACATATACATATACATATACATATACATATACATATACATATACATATACATATACATGTTTATAAGTATTATACTGCAATCACCAAGCAAGGGATGTAGGGGGGAATGAAGCGACAGACTAGAAGTATCATATGAGGTGGGGACTGGGCAGTGGCTTTCAGGGAACTGTTCTAAACTATCCATTAAAAACATAAATGCTATTTACACTATTATAAGCATATCACCTGAATTATCATAATAATTTTAATTGGCTAACGTTCCCCACATTTAATTTTCTCAAAACTATGTTCAGCGGAGCCGCCGCGGGCCCTCGCGGCCGCCGTACTCAAGCACGCCCGCGCATGCGCCCTGAGCCTCGTCTCCGCGGGGCTCGGCGGGTCGCCCCGACTCTGCTGCAGGCTCCTGGGCGAGCCGCAGTTCGGGTTGTTCTGCTGGGGTCCGTCACCTCCTCCTAAGGATGCATCCCGACTTATCTCCACACTTGCACAACTGAAGAGTGCAACATCTTGATACACTTGCTTGAGGAATGTCACAAAAATCACGGCTCTCTGAAATGTTTGGTCATTGCAATGATCTTGATTGAGAGAGGAGAAAAATGCTTGAAGAAAGAGTGCACGGAAAAGAGGATCAAGAGCAGGGAGCATGGTAATGCGATGCGAAAGAGACTGTTTAATTCCCCAGAGGATTCTGAAAAATAAATTGTATTTTCACTGGATGCCTTGGCTGAGAGAAGACCTAAAGCCTCTTGGTTGACAGCTGAAAGAAGCCTCTCAATTGGTTCTCCGAACCCTTTGCCGATCTGTAGACACAAGGCATGGAAAGATCCGGAAAAGCCTGGATTCTGACAATGTTTGCAGAGCCTTCAGTTCTCACCAGCAAACTTGACTTCCCACTTTCCCCCTTTCTCTCCACCAGGGAACACTGGAGTAACTTCTCTCCCTCAAAAAAAGAACTGATTTTAATCATAAAACACACACACACACACACACACACACACACACACACACTATGTTCCAGCAGCATCCCTTTTACTTACCTCTTAAGAAATAATTTACAGTTTTAAATAAATGGACCCAAGAAAAGTTAGTTTGTTAATGATCATACAATGACTAAATAGCAGTTTATCTTAAACCCAATTTTGAACGATCAGAGAAACAGAACCTGGATAAGACTGTGTAGCTGACCCCAGTTTGTTCTCCAGCTTCACATATGGTCCCCCAGAATACTTCCTGGAGTGATCCTTGAGCACAGAGCCAGCAGTAAGCCCTAAGCACCACCGGGTGTAGTCCAACCCCCCTTTCCACTCCTGCCATCACCACCTAATTATGTATAAAACCCAAATCCATACACATACTAGCCTCAGTGCTCATAAACAAAGAGAGAGGGAAAAATATTAGACCCAAGGGCTCCTAGGTGGAGAAGTCAATAAAGCACAAGTAAGTCAAATGGGAACAAACAGAAAGCCTGGAGTCAGAGCTGGACCCTCACAAAGACGATGGGAAAGACAGCAGCCTGGGAGCAGGTGACACAGTACTTCCAGGTCACGGCGTGACAGAGAATTGCAGGCACCTCCTTCCTGACACATGTCCAGGACTTGATGTCCAGACACACCATTAAGCACTGACCCTGTTGACTCCCACGTAAGGAAGGTTTATTCCGTAGAAAACATACCAGACCCCCTACATACTCTGAAACCATATCTGTCAGTGTTTCAGCATCTTCTCTAAATACGGACCCTTTTGGTCTGGCTTACTTCCAGGACCCATATCTCCCCAAATAGAAAATAATGATGATAATAATAATAATAGTAGTAGTAATTTAAAATAAAATTCTAAAGACAAAAATCAGAATAAGATTCCCATATAGTACAGCTGTTTGACTTCAGGGTAGATGCCCAAAAGACTGAAAAGAGTCAAAAAGAGATATTACAACCAAACACACAGCATTATTCACAATAGCACAAGCATAGAAGAAGCAACACAAGTGTCTAGTGGTAGAAGAGGAAGTAGCAGAATGCTGTATAGACATAAAACAGATCACTACTGAGCTTCTCAGAAAATTCTGACACATGGTGAACACTAAAGACATGCTGCTAAGTGAACAAATCAGTGAGAAACAGAGAAACACACATTGAATGAGCTTAGACAGGAACTCTAATAAGTAGCTGGAATCTTAGAAACAGAACAGAGTTGTGGTTGCAGGTTCCTGGAGAGAAGAGGGAAAAGCATGTGCATTATTTACAGAGCAGTCTCTACCCTGCAGAAGGAAGGGGAGAGGAAGATGGAAGGCAGTTGGTTGCACGACATCATCACTGTAGTTAACATCGCTGAACACATAAGAACAAAGATGTCAATTTTTTTTTGGCTTTTTGGATCACATCTGTGATACTCAAGGGGTATTCCTGGCTTTACACTCAGGAATTACTCCTGGTGGTGCTCCAGGGGACCATATGGGATGCTGGGAATTCAACCTGGGTCGGTCGCATGCAAGGCAAATGCTGTACCCACTGTGCTATCACTCCAGCCCCTGAAGATGTCAATTTTATCTTTTATATATGTCACAATACAAACCTTTTTAAAGCTTGGGAAGTAGATCAGTGATCTAGTGAAAAGGAATTAAATTCTGCAGGGATCTCTTCTGGAGACAAAATAAATTGGCGGAGTGGAGGACTAATTGGCTTATTCTGTGTAGAAAAATATGTGAATCCAGGGATGAATAAAATTATTAAAGACAAAAGTAAAACGCATAAATATGTATTTATGGCACATATAATAGATAATACAGGATTGAATATCTCCAAATAGAAAAGAAAGAAAATTAGAAAAGATTGAACAGTAAGAAGACATTCCTGATGAATTCATTACTGTTATCATAAACTACCACCAGGAATGGTCCAAAAACAGTAAAAAATAGTAACCAGCTACTCAGAAGTCTGCTTTTGTGTCACCCCACTAAATTTGAATATTTGAGAAAACCATAATTTTCTCAAACGACAGCTGCCGTTCAGTTGTCTGGTGAAGGAGTCTGAATGTGGACCTGGCCGATTTCACCAGCAAGGTGAGTTCAGTCCTCTGAGATAAACATTTCTGTCTGAGGCAAGCTAAAAGAAATCTGTTCTATATTCACAAACAGACATGGGTGAATATATTTGTCTACGCAAACTGTTAAGTCAGAGGCTAGAATACATAGAAAGCATATGATTACAAGTTTAAATATAGCAACAATATTAGAATAATTTAAAAAGTAATTACTATATTGAGTTCTTGGGCCCCATATCTAGTTGAATTACTTACTTGTACTAGATTATTTTGTACATTATATTAGCTTCTGAGTACAGATTTTTTTCCTGAATGGTGGACATTTTGATTTTACATTGGTACCCTTTTCCTCAAATTATATCATTGAATATTATTTTCATGATACTATCTCACTGCTTTTTATAGTTGCTTATCAGATTAAAGATTGTTTCTTTGTAAACTGTTAAGTTTGTTTAGTGAATGGATATTACTATGTTGAATGGTCTTTCTGCATAGAAACTGTGAACATAAAACTGATTTGTCAAAATGAACTGTGCAGACAGAAACTTCACTTTGCTAGAAGATTCACTTTGTCTTGATTTATATAGAGATGGTTTGAAATGTAAATTCAAAGGAACGAGATGTAATTTTTCTTTTCCACTATTGTCTTTGTAATTTTTAAACTTAGGAACTTTATATTATTATATTGGTGTCGTAAATGAGTTAAAATGTGAATGGAAAAGATAAGAACAAAAGACAAAAACAAAAAAATAATAAATGACAGTATCCTGAACCTTATTCTCTATATTTACTATTTTACTTAAAATTAATTACCTAAGAAAATTATTAGCATAAAAACGTAATCCATATATTGAGGTCCTACAGTATTTTTAATTTTATTTTTATAAAGTTGTTCACAATAATTGATTACATATAATATTTGAACCCTGCACGGCAGAGTCTGGCAAGCTACCCGTGACGTACTCGATATGCCAAACACAGTAACAACAAGTCTCATGATGGAGATGTTACTGGGCCCGCTTGAGCAAAATTGATGAACAACAGGAGTACCGTGATATATATACCGTGAATATAATATTTGAACATGAATTTCACCACCATTACACCTTCCCATAGCCATATTTCAAGTGTTTCCATCCCAAACCCCAAACCCTGCCCCCAAAGCAGAACCGAAGTAATTTGTTTTGTATTTCTTGTTATGAATAATCCACTAAAAATGATCCAAAAAAGTTTTCTTAGAGAAAAATGTGTGAAGATTGTTGTATTTCACCCAGGAGCCATTAAGCCCTTCTATTAGAGATTAGTAGCATGTTGTTAAAGGTTGAGACTTGTGTGCTGAGATATATAGCCTACAGTATTTTTGTGTAATCTTGATGCTTCCAAAGGAAAATAGTATTTGACTGTGATATTTAGATCTCCTATATTTCTCTTATTATTCTTAATTCTTTTTATACCTTTGTCAGCTTAATTTTTGTTTTGTTTCCTCTATATTTCTAATTTCCCTGTATTTTTCTTTTAAGAGATATCTATTTCCTTTTATAGGACCCTAGCCTGGACTGACCAAACCCTACATGACATGGTCTCTTAGACTACAGAAAGAACTGGTCAGGCAACAGATCACTGGAGATCTTTCTGGACCTCTTACTGAGCCAATTCTACTGGGGCACTTCAGACAGAACAGACTTGCCCTCTCTGCCCGCTCCAGATAAAACCCCTGTGGCCACGAGTTTCCAGAAGCAAAACCCAGGTATGCGGATTCCAGGACTAAGACTCCAGGCCACATGGCAGTAGCTGAGACGGGCTGTCCCTCCAAGTCTCCCTGCCCTCTTGGGATCCTGGCTGTCATGCCCACAATCTGCCTCCAGGCGCCATCTCAGTGCATCAACAGTCTTGATTCAGAGACTCCCAAATGAATCTCAAAATGTATTAGCTCCCTACAGAGATGTCTCTGGACCCAACCATTTACAATTTTAGAATTCCAGAAGTGTGTGGTTGCTTTTGTGGTCATGTGACCTCTCGTGTTATTCATAGTAAGCAATAGATAGTAAAGTATCTGCAATAGATAATAAAGTATCTGCATCTGCCCCTGGCAAGGCAGGCTTGAATGGTAGTGGAAAAATTCAAGCAAACCATAATGCTGAAAAGTAGAGAGTGTGGGAGAAATTGCCATAGAGGCGCAGGGGGCGAGGGGGTTGGGATGGGCAGGGGGAATACTGGGGACAGTGGTGGTGGAAAATGTGCACTGGTGGAGAGATGGATATTCGATCATTGTATGACCGAAACACAAACGTGAAAACTTTGTAACTGTAGCTCACAGTGATTCAATTAAAAAAAAAAACTGGTCAGAAACTTAAGAAACTGAGAGATAACATTTCTGCTCTCAAGTACATTTCAACCCCTAATAAGCTGTGTAATTTCATAGACTTTTTTTTAACTCAGCTTTATTTAAAGGAAGTCAGACAAGTGTGTCCAATTAATTCTCAGTAACATTAAAATTTATAACAGATTCCACTCATATTATTCTGGGTGCATATTTTGAAAGCAATAAATTCAAACAATAATCATAGCTTACCTACGTGACAAATTTAAATGTAAATGGTAAAACTAAAACAAGTAGGTAAAACAATTAGCTAAAACAAGAGGTAAGATCGTGTAAGACCATGCTCCAGAGATTCATAAATAAATCTCAAGAGAACAACATGACACAAAAGATATTTTTTCCAGACACTCACACATGATTGAGATGTCCATGGTACCCTGGAAGAGGGGTGGGTCCTGGGCTGACCCACTCAAACAGAATCCTGGCCCGCACTTGCTCCCACATTTCAAAATAGCCACCATGCTCCCTACGGGACTCCATTGTCTTGGGACTCAACCTCATAGAGAAATTAGTCTGCTGAAAAACTCAGGTATGTGGGTTTTGTGACTGAGATCTTCCAGGCTTTCTCAGAGTCAGGATGGGCTACTTCTGCCCCGCTTCCTGTACTTCCATAAGTCCCAGAAGTCACTTACACACCCTAAAGTCACCACCCAGTTAAAAATATAACTCCAGCTGCACCAGCCTATTAAAAATTCCGGACTTCCTGGAGTGAATAGCCGTGAATGCGAATGACATCTCAAACTCCACAACACAGATGAACCAGTAGTAGCCCACCAGATTGGATGGGATGTAACATAGAAGGCAATCAATCTCAATTAATAAAACATAAATATAAAAGACTTAAGCTGAAACAACATCTTAATAATCTCTCATACAAGGATTTAATGTCTCCATGGTGAGATACAACAATTTATACTAATTTTCTGCTAAAGAAATATTTGTTATCATTGTTAGCAAATTATTGATAAAAAGCAATATAAAATAAATCGTTGAGGGCCTGCTATGGGGACAGGCTTAAGGGGTGGTTGGGAAAATTGGAGACAGTGGTGGAGGAAAAGTATAATGGTGATGATATTGTGTTGGAATGTTCAATGCCTGTAACGAACCAACATGAACAACTTTGTAAACTACAGTGTTTACATAAAGTGTAGGGGAAAATTTACATATGTAGGCTTTACATATTCCATGCGAACTCCAAAATAGATTAACACAGAATTACATGAAAGATTTTATTAATGACAGGTGAGAGATGATTACCATAGTGAGATCCATGTATAAAGTAAAATGTAATGTAATATACATTACATTTTACTTTATACATGGCAAGCTAACGGCAAGCTACCGAGAGTATTCGATATGCCAGACACAGTAACAACAGAGTCTCCAGTGGAGACGTTACTGGGCCCGCTCGAGCAAATCGACTGGGCCCACTCGAGCAAATCGACGATCAACGGGAGGACCTTTATACTTTAGATTCCAGTAGCTAGACAGTTGTGCTCACCAACTTCCCTGTAATCCCACCAACGGTTAATATCCAGAGACTATAAAACCAAGCTCCCGGAAGAGAACAATGCAGAGTCTCCTGCCCCCGCACCTGGCTGTCATCACCAGGGCCCCTTGGAGGGGGGCGGGTTGAGTTTCCCTCCCGCTCCGAGCAGAGCCCTGGCAACTGAAGACCTCCAGGACCCAGTCACAGCCATGCTGAGACCACTCTCCACACGCTCAGCTGAGCCTCATGCATGAAGGAACTGGTAGGGGAACCCAGGTGTATAGGACCCGGGGCTGAGATCTCCAAGCCTACTCAGATCAGAACTGGGCCTCCTCCACCCAGATGCCCCATCTTCCAGTAACTAGACAGTGGCACCCACCAACTGCTGTGTAATCCCACCAATGGCCAAGATTCAGAGACTATAAAACCAAGCTCCCAGAAGCGTGCAGCCATGGATGCTAGACCTTTTATTGTTTAGTTTTCGCTCTCAGAGAACCCAGTGAGCTACTGAAAGTATCCTTCCTGCAAACATGCCTGACTGGGAACACCTGTAAAGGTGATTAGAGGCTACCCCAAAAGCCTCCAGCCCTCTCAGAGAGCCCGGCAAGCTACTGAGAGTATCCTACCCCCACAGAAGAGACTGGCAAGCTACCCGTGGCATACTCCATATGATGAAAACAGTAGCAATGATGGTCCTCATTCCCCTGACCCTGAAAGAGCCCCCAATATGCCATCGGGCTACACTAGCATGTATCAGAGACGAATGGAGACATTACTGGCACCTGCTTGAGCAAATCAATAAACAACGGGAGGACAGTAATATAGTGATACAGTGATACTGTAGATTCCATAGTTGGAAACAGACACATGGAAATGAGAATAGGCATTTTATTACATTGTATTAAATGGTTTTGATTCTTGTATTTACATAGGTCAAATTCATACAGTAATCACAAATTAGCTCTTACTGTTTTATTTTCTGATCATTCTATTTGCCATCTCTTAAGTTTTTTTATTTGGAATAAGCAATATAATGTAAATTTGTTATATGCCTAAGGGGAAAGATTGGGGGAGAAACTAGGGATATTTGTGGAGAAAGGTCACACTGGTGGTGATGAAACACTAAATATTTGAAACAACTGTATAATGAACAACTTTGTAGATCACGGTGCATTTAATAAAAATTTATTTTTAAAAAATGTTGGAGCTAGAGCAATAGTACAATGAGTAGGGTGCTTATCTTGCAGGCGGCCAACCTCAGTGCTGTCACAGAAAAGCCTTGCACTGTTAATCATCTGGAAATCGCGGCCTTTGAACTACTGACAGTGTCTTTTTAATCTCACAGATTCCTCTGTAGCTGCCCCTTTTCTGAGGGCTCCACCCTTCTCTGGATGGAACCTTGGATTTCTCCATCTAGATAGTGTCTCAGTTTCACTTCTTCAAAGAGCTCAGGGTTTGTATTTCAAAGAGGTCTTCCTGTCCATGGGTTCCTTCAGGGCTAGATGATCTCTTCATTTTAAAATGTATTATTCGCCCAAAGCACATTCCCAAATTCTCTTACCAGTCTGCCTACAACAAAAAGGAAAATAGTTTCTGCTTCCATGATTCTTTCTATGACTACTTCTAACCTGAGGTTGGTGAAGAGAGAAGGAAAGATCAGTTTAATTCATGGCTCTCATTTGGCTTTTTTTTTTTCAAATGCACTAGAGTTAGGTTTTGGCTTTTTTCGATCAGCATGTCTTTATCAACACTGGGTGAAGCTCAAGTTGCAGTGTGTGTCATGTCAGGTGACACGGGCCCTTTCATACTCCACTTCACTTTTACCCCACATCACATCCTTATGCTGCACCTGAAAACAGTTGAGTGAAGGCTCTTCTGAGGCACAGTGCATTGCCTGTCCTCTGTACCCACCTCCTCCAGCTCGCCTTCTATGCCAGGCACAGCAGAAATGCCACGCATGCCCTGGGGATGACCCCCACCAGCTACTAGAAGAGGAACACCACAGGCAGTGGTTTTCCTCCTCAGTTCTCTTTGTTTCTTTATCAAGTGCTCAAGGTCCAAGAAATTCCCTGCCATCAGCAAGCAGAGTGACAAAGGAACAGTACTTGGTATAATGAATAACCTTGCAAATCACAGTGTTTTTTATTAAAATTGACTTTACAAAAATTGTGGAGCTAGAGAGACTGTAGAGTGGGCAGGGTGCTTATCTTGCAGGCAGCAAACCCGAGTTTGATCGCCAGCACGACATATGGTCCCCTGATCTCACCAAGAGTGATCCCTCATCACAAGTCTGGTGTGGTTCAAAAACAAACAAACAAAATTTAATGTGCTTGACATGTAAGACTGTGTACATTTAGGTTTACAGCACCCTGGCTTAATACATTGAAATATTATTAATGTGACTGCCAACATAGCTCTATTCCTCTACAAAAGTATCATTTTTATGTTGAGAACTATTAACTCTTCACAACTTTGAGATTTATAAAACAATATTGTCTTTAATCACTAAACTATGCACTAGATCTCTAGAATAAACTTAGTTATGAGTTGCAAGTTTGTTCCCGTAAAAAAGTCTCCCCAATCTTCAACCCCTTAGAAACCACCATTGTAGGTTCCATTTCTATGAGGTTGGCTGTTTCTGATTCCATTTGTAAGTGGCATCAAACAGTATTTGTCTCTTTCTATCTGGCTTATTTTACCTCACATGAGACCCTAGATCTTCATCTATATTGTTCAAAAGTCATTCCTCTGTTATAGACACAGTTGTTTTCTTATCTTGTCTACTGTAAATAATGTGCAAACAATATGGGAGTGCTTAGGAGATGGGAGAGCACTAATGGTGGCATTTAAGGGGACAAACTTACAAGTTTAAAAGTCAACGGGAGTTTATACTTCAAGCCCTAGAGCACATGCCTGACTAAGTTGTCTCTTTGTTTATTTCCAATCTGGAGAAGCCCATTTTCTTTAGAACGTGTACTTCTCTCTATCTTTACCCTCACATCTTTCTAGATAAGTTTCAATAAAAACTATCATGCTTCACATTTAACCTCCTCCTGAAATTCTTTTCTGTGAGAGAAAAGTGATGGACCCAGAGCTTCCATGCTGATAATGGAACTGACCTGACCTAGACCAGGCATTTCCATGAGCACTGGTGACCAAGGTGAGTCGAGCAGAGGTGGAAGCACTTTCATCTGGAGTTAACCTTTTATACTTCTCTCTCGCTCTCACAGTCTCTCCCCCATCCTCTTTCTTTTCTTTCCCTCTTCCTCCCTCCTCTCTCTCCCTCCCTATTCCTCTCTCACTCACACCCTTCTCTTTTCTCTATTCTTGAGTTAGCATCATCTCTCCTTTTGGTCTCTCTACTTTCTCTTTCTCACCACACCTGGAAGTGCTCAGGGTTTACTCCTGACTCTAAAGTTCATCTCATCGTCCTCGGTTGTTTCAGTCAGTTAACTGTGGGTAAGTGTATATTGAAGACAGGAGGAACGACTGTGAAATCTAGAAATAAAAATGATCCTTTCCCTGGGGACCAGGAGGTGACCATATGTATACATATGTGCGTCTATAATATGAACATTGAAAGAAATGTCAGCTAGCCAGAGAAGATAATAAGACTCTTTCCTCGCAAGGGCTGATCCCAGTTTGATCCTCAGAACCACCAGGAGCAACCCCTTAGCTTACTTCCAGGAGTAACCCAGGAAGAGCTCCAAAACCAAAGAAACACAAAAGAAATGACAACTTGTGTTTGGCTTTGTTCAGTGCTAGTGAAGGGATCCCCCTACCTTTCTAAAGTACCTGGAAGGTGTGGTGAGTAATATAACTGGAATCATTTTAAAACAGGGCTGTAGAAACCAAAGATCTAGTATAGGGTTTAGATGGTTGATCCCAGCTTGATCCCAGGCACCAAGTGGCCCCGAGACTCTAAAGGTGGAGCTCTGGAGGGCCCAAGTACAAGTGCAGGGGCCTAGGTCATCCCACACCACAGCCAGCAGCAAGCACCACATCCACGGTCTCTTACACTGGATGTCCTGCATGGTTGCTGGAGAATTTCCAAGAGGACCACGAAGGCCTCTTGAGTACCATTTGATAGAACACCCGATCCCCCATAAAAGAGGGCTACCGGAGAATGGAGATGACTCACAGGGCTGGTGCTCATACTTCTGTTTTGCATCCGTGAGAATCTGATTGATCATGGCACCATATGGATCCCTGGGAGTAGTTCCTGAGCCCTACTATGTGACCCCAAACTCAAAATAAATGAAATGAAATGAAATAAGACAGAGCTGCAAGAAGCCACTGAAGATATACCAACTCTACAGTCTGTCTTCCCTAAACTGGGTAAGGCCTCTGGCCACCAACATTCCAAGAAGAAACAATAACAAGAATATCCTGTTTGAGAGAGGCAAAAATGTATAGTCAAAGTGATATCTACACTTGTTTGTTCATTGCAGCACTCTTACAATAGCCAGAAACTGGAAGAAACCTGAATGCTCACGAACAGATGACTGGTTAAAGAAACTTTGGTACATCTACACAATGGAGTACTATGTAGCTGTTAGAAAAGATGAAGTCATGAAATTTATATACAAGTGGTACAACATGGAAAGTATCATGCTAAGCGAAATGAGTCAGAAAGAGAGGGACATAGAAAGATTGCATTCATCTGGGGAATATAAAGAAACAAAATATGAGATTAATACCGAAGAATAGCTGAGATCAACACCAGGAGGATTACTCCATAGCTTAGAGGCCAGCCAGGCATTCTAGGGGAAAGGGCAGCTCAGGTAGAGAAGGGAGCACCAAATAAAGGGTGTTTGGAGGATCCTCCCAGGAGGGGAAATGCATGTTGAAAGTAGACTATGGACTGAACATGTTTGCCACTCAAAGCCTCTATTGCAGACCACAACACCCAAAAGGAGGCAGAGACACAAGGAATTGACCTGCCACAGAGGCAGGGCGGGATGGGGGGATGGGGGTGGGAGGGATATTATCCATGGTGGTGGAAAATGGGCACTGGTGGAGGGATGGGTATTTGATCATTGTATAATCAAACCCAAGGACAAAAAATTGTAAATCTACAACTGTACCTCATGGTGTTTCACTAAAAATAATAAAAAAAGAAAAAAAGAAAAAATAAAAATAAAAAAAGAATATCCTGTTTGAAAGGACTGATAAAAAGTGAACTTTAATCTACTTTTACCTCCTGACCATGTTGATGCTTTCACCTGATCAGCATATCATTTATTACCTCATAAAATTTATTTCCCTTATAAAAACTCACTTTTATGCCTTCTTCAGACTCTATCTGAATATGAGCATTTATTTCCCTTATAAAAATTCACTTTTGTGCCTTCTTCAGACTCTATCTGAATATGAACTCTACAACCCTTTCATTTATTTATTTTTGTTTTGAGGTCACACCCAGGGGTGCTCCAGGTTTACTCTTGGCTTTGCACTCAGGAATCACTCCTGGCGGTGCTTGGGGGGCCATATAGGGACCATATAGGATGTGGGGATCGAAACTGGGTCAGTTACATGCAAGGCAAATTCCCTACCCGCTATATTATCACTCCTGCCCCTCTACAACTCTTTTTTTCTTATTTTTAATTTTTAAAAGGTTGTTTGCAATAATTTATTGTATTCAATATTCTAACACCAAACCAATTCCACCACCATTACACCTTATCATCACCATTATTTTCAATTTTACCACTACTACCCAAGCCTGCCCCAAAGGCAGATCCTCAATAATTTATTTTTATTGTTTGTTAAGAGTAATTCACTAAAAATGATCCAAAGAGGGTGTTTTAGAGGAAAATGTATGAAGATTGTTGTATCTCATCTTGGTGCTGTTAAGCCTTGTATAAGAAATTACTGACATGTTGTTACATGTTGAGCCTTGTATATACATATATATGTGTACATATATATGTGTGTGTATATATATATGTATATAGATAGATAGATAGATCAAGATCAGTTGCCTTCTACTCTACAGCCCATCACGTATGTTGTGCTACTGTTGGTACACCAGTGGCATAGAGTATGAGATGTAACTCCAGAAATTCCAAAATTATAAATAAAATGATACAGCTTGAGTTAAATGCATCTCTGCCACTTGTTGCAATTTTCGAGATTTTTTTGTGAGTCTCTGGATCATAGCCGTTAATGAGTTTATATGGTGCCCTTTTAATGCCCAAATAAACACTCTGATTGTCTCCCAATTCGGCTTTTTATTCGGTTGTTAAGGGTCATCAATTTTAATTTTTGGAGGGGTTTTTGTTTTGCTTTGTTTGGGGCCACACACCCACCTGTGCTCAGGGATTACTCCTGGGCAGTGTCTGGGGCCTATATGTGGTGCCAAGATCAAATCCAGATGGGCTATGTGCAAGGAAAGTACCTGAAGTGCCGTGCTATCTTTCTGGTATCAATTTTAGACTTTTGAGAATGGTAGATAGTCAAGGGAATTTTGTTTTGATTTTATTTTAGGCACAGTGGTTTACTATGCTGTTAATAAATAGTAGCATTTCGTGCACGACACGGTTTAGCACCAAACCCCTCACCTGAGTATCTACTTCCCTGATCATTGTTCCAGTGTCTCTCCTCTTCACTCACCAAGGTAGTTTACGACTAAGACCAGTTCTCAATTTCTGTGACCTTTGGGTATTTGTTAATCCCCTGCTACATGTCTTTATATTCCATCAGGAGAGAGTTCATTCTGTGTGTGTCTCTCTCTCTGTGAGTGAGGGCACTCACCACGTGCATTTGGTGGTCAAAAGTCACTACCCCATCCCAATCAGCCTCTGCATACCAACACATGAGGGAAGAAAGAAGGCCGCCAAAATGGTTGGTGATTAATCGCCATTTATTACAGTCTATGTTCCTCCATGCATTCCATTCTCCCTATGTGTCTAGTCCAGTCTCTCCGCATGCCACATGCCAGTTTCACCCTGTCCCTCATTCCAGTCTCACTCTGCCCTCATTCCCATTCCCTCGTGCCCCATCTCACAGCCTTCGTTATTCACCCAGGCCCCCAGAGTTGGGGGTAGCAATACAACTTGTAGTGATTGCACACTCAATATATGTAAGGCCCTTCCCTCAGGTGAACCTTCTTCTAGGACAAAATCTCATCTTGCAAGAAGATACACCCAAGGGCAGAAAACCATCTAGGGGCATATTTCTCCTTTCCTTGGCCTATTTCCATTTAAATGGTCATCTTAAATTTACTTCTTAATATTTCTAGTCATTTTGTATGAACACCGTAGCACTGTAGCACTGTACTCCTGTTGTTCATCTGTTTGCTCAAGTGGGCACCAGTAATGTCTCACAACAAATTGTGAGACATGTTGTTACTATTTTTGGCATATTGAATATGTTATGGGTAGCTTGCCAGGCTTTGCCATGCAGGCGAGATACTCTCAGTAGTTTTCCCGGCTCCCCGAGAGGGGCGGAGGAATAGAACCCGGGTCAGCCATGTCAGCCGCATGCAAGGCAAATGCCTTACCCACTGTGCTATCACTATTAAGGTTTGTAGTATTGGAAAATTGCTATGTTGAACAAAGTGATGGTTCTTCCTATTCCCATTTTGTTTTATACAGAAGTTTATTTTTGATCAACTTATGTCCTATAATTCGAGTAATTAAATATTTCTGAGTTGAAATAAAGAAAAACTGAACACTGTAAGATTATTAAGTTTAAAGGATGGGGTGGCTCTCCTGGAGACATCTCTCTTATATCCCAGACTACAGTCCTCAGGCCAAGTTAGTCTTCCTAACCTTAGCAGGGTCCTTATTCAGATCCTTCTTTTTGGGTCATGACAAAATTTGTCCATGACCATACTCTTAACTTACTATATTTTATGGTGGTTGGCCTGTCCCTTTTAGATCCCAGGATAGCTTATGGCTTGTCCCTTTTCAATGCTTGGGTAGCTTACGGCTTGCCCTGAGTCCATCCAAGACCCTCACTGGAACCCTCCTTTTGAGGTGCTAAGAACTAAGGACAGCTGAGGCTTAAGTCGAGTAAATATGACAGATGCCCAGGAATAAATATTGTTCTGAGTCAATTAACTCCCAGAAGCACAGCATTAACTATCTTCCTGTGTCTATACAAAAAGGACACTGCTCTAGAGTAAACTATGAAAAGGACATAAGGGAAAGAAAAAAGCAAATATTTCAGTTGCATATACAAAATCCAGAGTCCTGAGAAGAATCTCACTTTACAAATCACAGGGTTTGATTTTGGGATATAGTGATTAACAGAGAGGGAAGCAGAACACAAAGAATAAGTTAAAGATATATAAAGAGGAATGGGAGTGCCTCTGGGGCTGTGTGATGAGGGTAACTCAATAACCTAACCTAACCTCCCTGAGGCAAGGGAGGAAGGACAAACCAATCCAACATCTCTCCTAATTTCACTCAGCATGATACTCTCCAGATCCTGCCAGGTAGCAGCTAATTGTATGATTTATCATTTTTTACAGAAGGGTAGTATTCTATGTGTGTAGAACAGAGAAGGAAAGAAATAGCGGTGGGGGTCTGGGGAAAGAGATAAAGAAGATGAAGACAGAAAGTAATGGGTAAGCAGGGGTCAAGGGCCTGAGATACATCAGTAATGTTGAGGGGTGGGTAGCTACAGACGCAAAACAGAGTCAACAACACTAAAAACATGAGACACAAATGACAACAACCAAACATTCTGATGTGCCTGTAAGCTGGCAGCTTGTGGGGGTGGGAGGGAACTTGGGGTCACTGGTGATGGGAAATTGATGCTAGAACATTAGATGTTTCAATAACTTTGTAAATCACGGTTTTTAATGAAATAAAAATTGTTTTTTAAAAAGATATTTTGGTCTGATGACTGTTTGACCTGGTCTTTCTTACATCTCGTCTCAGCAGGAGGCTGGCGTGGAGATATGAGATATGGTGCAGGGCTTCTACACACACTGACTACAAAGGCCTCTGTAGAAGTTACCTCTGCCCTGGTCTAGCCATAACTGACCTGTAACTTTACAAGTGACCTTAGCTGCCAGCCGTGACTTCTTTATCAGTACCTGACAGAGGAAAGCTAAAGTCTTGCCACCATATGGGAAAAAACAAAGTCACTGCAGTGGTAACCTAAATGTTCATTAAAGACCCTGGGTTAGCCTTCTTGTTTTCCAGGATAGATAGGGAAATAAATTTGGGTAACACTGGAGGTTGAAAGTGTTATTTCTTCACGCTAATTAGTTGTAGGGCTATTTCCCATCCTCAGCCTAGCAATTCTTAATGGACTGTGTTGAGGAGAAAATCAGAAGACCTAGGAAATCAAAGGCAAAGCTTGGAGCATGCCAGGCTATCTCCCCTCAGGGATGAGAAGGGGGGCTTCAACTATATTAATTCACAGCCCGGCAAGCTACTGAGAGTATCTCACCCGCACGGCAAAGCCTGACATGCTCCCCGTGATATATTCGATATGCCAAACACAGTAACAAGTCTCACAATGGAGAGGTTACTGGGCCCTCTCGAGAAAATCGATGAACAACGGGAGGACCATGACCGTGACCGTGACTTACGGTTCTGTTTTCTAGCAAATGGGTATATTAAAGGTATGTCCCTTCCCCTTCAGGGATACCAAACAGTCACAGTACATGTAAGAGGAATAGGGAAGCATATTTAGGGCAATAGAAACTAGACCTCTGGTGCTGACACTAGATACTGATTGAAAATCCTGCCGTTAAAGATTATTGTTAGAAGAAATTTAGTTTGGTTTTAAAATGCAGTCTTTAGCCCTGAAGCCTAAGAAGGAGGAACTATAACTTATAAATTACAAATTTTATAAATTTGGTAGCTACATATGTAGTGAAACATGGTTGGGCCTAGAACATTGGCCTGATAGTATCTAATAAATGAGAGAAAGGACCAGGAACTGGCATTTGGTCAGAACCCCTGCCCATGTGTGCCGAGTTTGCCGACTTGGCAACCACCCAAACTTGAAATACCATAATCAATGGTTGACAAACTACTCTAGGCACCATATAATCTCATCAATGGCCAAGATCCACAGACTCTTAAATAAAGCTCTCAGAAGAGAGCAACATAGAACGTCCTGATCCTGCTCCAGGCTGTCTTCACCCTGGCCACTCGGAGGGGGACAGGCTGAGTTTCCCTCCCCACCCCTGCAGAGTCCAGGCAGTCAGAAACCTCCTGAATCCAACCATATCCATGCTCAAGGCCTCTCTGCACAGGTTCGGATGAGCCTCACCTATGAGGGAACCTGCAGAAAAATCCAGGTATTCGGGACCCGTGACTGATATCTCCAAGCCTGCTCGGAACGGGTCTGGGCCTCCTCCCCTCAACTCCCCAGTTTTCCAGTGTCTTGGTAGTCACACAACAAACTGCCTCTGGTGCCATATAATCTCATCAATGGTTAAAACCCAGAGATTATGAAATAAAGCTCATGGAAGAGTGTGACATAGAACAACCTGGAGCATGAGGCCGAATTCACGGCTGCACGACCTCTTATGCTCTAGCCCACTGATGTACCAAAAAGTAGCACACATTTGTTTGGGTATAACTGCTTGCAGTCTCTTACACAAGGACTTACTTAAATGACTTCAGGATGAAATATAGCAATCTTCACAAACTTTCCTCTTATGGTGGTGGGAAGGTGCACGATGTTGGGATTGGTGTTTGAATATTAACTGTAGTCAACTACAACTTTTTAAAAATAAAATAAAACTAAAAACAAATGGAAAAAATCAATAGTTTCTATTAAAGCCTCCTTTCCTCCCTCTCTTTGAGGCTCTAAATCTATGCATTTTAGACAGGTGGGTTATTTCTCACAGTACATGCTGGATATCAACTGGGATGCCCACCTCGAGGCAAAACACTTGGTTACATTAAAAAGAACACTATATCATGAGCACACTTCATAAATATTCATATCCAGGGGCTGGAGCCATAGCACAGCAGGTAGGGCGTTTGCCTTGCAAGTGGCCAACCTGGGTTCGATTCCTAGCATCCCATATGGTCCCCCAAGCACCGCCAGGAGTGATTCCTGAGTGCAAGAGCCAGGAATAAACCCAGTGCAATGCTGGGTGTGACCCAAAAAGAAAAAACAAAAAGAAAAAAATAAATATTCATATTCAGCTATAAGGGGACAGGAAGCCTGAAGATGGGAGAGGCAAGATGGGGCGAGCGGGAGGCGGGGCGGGGCAAGCGGCAGGCGGGGCGGGGCCAGCGAGCGGGAGGCGGGGCGGAGGGGCGGGGCGAGCAGGAGGCGGGGCGATCGGGCCGGAAGCCGGCGGCTGGAGCTAGCGGGGAGACTTGACGACCCCGAGCTCTCTGCTGGTGATGGGCATGAGCGGCTCATGGAAGTACGTCCGGGAGGCGGGCGGCGGGCACACGGGAGGAGGACAGGCCCGCGGGGACGCGGGAGCCGTGGGGAGTTCCCTTCCCCTTCCCGGGGACGGGAGTGAGAGCCCGGTCCACTGTGCTAAAGATACTTGCTAAAGTATCTTGCTAAAGTATCCCCGTCCACTGTGCTAAAGTAGCTTGACCTTCAGATGCTCTAGACTCTCCTTAGTCAGGAACCACCCATGTGGGTTGTATCCATTTAAAAAGCTTGCTTCGGGTAAATAGACATATCTTTAGAAGAATTGGGGGGGGGGGCATGTTTACCCTCAAAGACAGGGAATCTGGGATGACATTAAAAGTCAACACCTGCAGTTTCCTAGCTACCTGCTTTAAAAGTGGTGTCCTGAGGCTGGAGTGACAGCTCAGCGGGTAAGGTGTTTGCCTTGCACGCGGCGGACCCAGGTTCGATTCCCAGCATCCCATATGGTCCACTGAGCACCGCCAGGAGTAATTCCTGAGTGCATGAGCCAGGAGTAACCCCTGTGCATTGCCGGGTGTGACCCAAAAAGGAAAAAAAAGTGTAAAACTGCTCCTGTGCTTGGTGTAAGGGACTTAGTAACCGCAGGACTTGGTTCCACCATGGCCTGCTGAGCTAGCTTGGGCAGTTAGTCACATTTCCATCAGGCGAGAGGGAAGATATCCTATACAATTCAGATGGTTAGTTTCATGCATTCAGAAAAATATTGGACTCAGTCATTCATGGTTGTCACTGATAATGGGACAAAAATCCCTACCTTCAGGGAGTTTATATGCCACTATGGGGGATGGCAGTGAATACATACACATCAACCAAAAATGTCGGTGGTGGCCACCTCCAGGTGAGAGACTGGGGAGGAAGTGGGCAGAGCACCAGGCAGGATGGTCAAGGAATGACCCTCTGAAGAAATGTGGGAGTTAGGATAGAGGAGGGGACAAGCCTGGAGAACAGTGGGAAAGCATTATGGCAGAGGGATTAGAACATGTCAAGGCCCAAAGGCCTGACTGCCTTATGGATTATCAGGGAACCCCAGCAAGGCAAGACGGGTGGTCTGAAGTTAGAGATTCGGTTATGGAATATAAATAAGAGAGTTGTGGATGGACTATGAATGAGAAGTAAAGAGGGGTTTTAAGACTTGCACCTGGGCAGCTTGGAGAAGGGAGAAGTACACCAGTGTTCCCCAAAGAGGAAGATGCTGCTCCAGGATTTCTGGAAGAATCCAGAAGGGCAGTATTAGCCTCTGATGAAATTAGGGGTTGTTGAGTAATGTTATGTTTGGTTTGGGGTCATACCAAGCACTCCTTGAGGGCCTCTTTTGTTAGTGCACAGTGGACCATGTGGCAGGAATTCAGCTGGGATCAGCCACGAACAAGGCAAGCCTCAAAACTCGTGGACTACCTCTCCAGCCTGGAATAATAATTTTTCTGAATAGGGAATCCCAGGACAAAGAAATTCGGGAACCTCTGTTATAGGCTGACATGGAGAAGCAGGAGACATATGTGGAAGGAAAATATCTGGAGCTCAGTGTGGGACTGAGTCTGTTTCAAATAAATTTGTCAAATGGGGGATTGATTTTCCAAGTCAGAAGTTTGCGGAGGTACTACCTCTGTGACCCCCCCAAACTTTTTTTAAAATATATTTGATTTCAGAAAGTGAAGCAATCATATAAAAATATCAAGTAGGGGCCAGAGCAGTAGCACAGTGGGTAAGAGTGTTTGCCTTGCATGTGGCTGACACGGGTTCCATTCCTGGCACCTCATATGGTCCCCTGAGGTCCACCGGAAGTAATACCTGAATGTAGAGAGCCAGGAGTAAGTCCTGATCACTGTCAGGTGTGGACCCCGAGAAACAAGTAAACACTTTGGAATTGGTAAATGTTTACCAACAAATTGGACTTTGATTACAAAGTTGAGGTCACCAGATGGAAGGGGGAGGGGTTGAGGAATGAGGGAAAAGAGAGACTAGAAGCGACATAAGGGCAGTGGTGGAGAGATTTTGGTACTGGCGGTACAATAACTTTATACACCAAAAGTATAATTGTAACCATGTTATCTTAAACACAGTTTGTAAAAATTGTGGAGTTGGTATATAAAGGGCTGGAGCAATAGCATAGCGGTAGGGTGTTTGCCTTACAAGGGCCAACATGGCCGACCCGAGTTCGATTCCTCCACTCCTCTTGGAGAGCCCGGAAAGCTACTGGGAGTATCTCCCCGCACGGCAAAGCCTGGCAAGCTCCCCGTGACATATTCTATATGCCAAACACAGTAACAAGTCTCACAATATTACTGGGCCCGCTCGAGCAAATCGATGAACAACGGAAGGACTGTGACTGTGACTGTGACTGTGACTGTGACTGGTATATAAAATTTGGGAGACCAGGTCTGATAAATAGTAAGCGGATATGTAAATTGTGATGGTGGTAAATGGTATTTGAGCAACACCTTAGAAATTGAAAGCCAGAAAGGATTTCATTTCTCATTGGCTGCCTTCTCTGTCCATCTTCCGTGGCACAGACCAAGCCTCTGGCGGCCAGCTGGTAGCTCAGTCAGTGCTGGCTAAATGAAATGAGCGATAGGGAATGGGTACTGTGGCTCAGTTCTCTCATTTTGCTGGTGAGAAAATAGTTTCACCTTACACTGGAGCCTAGTACTGTAATGACAGAATAGAGAACCTGCCAGATGTCGGATTCAGAGCCCCGAGGCCTTCTCACCACCTGCACTGCCTTTTAGGGGGAACAGATCCTTATCAGATACTTGGAGCAGAGAGCCCTGGACATCCAGTCCGAAGGGCTGGCCTGTCTCTTGTGTCCATTAAGAGTGCGTCTCATCTATTTATTTCTTCATTTTTGTTTTGGGAGGCCCCCCAACTGTGCCTAGAGCTTACTCCTGGCTCTGTGCTCAGGGATCACTCCTGGCAGGAACCAGATGGGTTGCTGGGGGTTGAACCTGCAGGGCCTTACTGTTGTCCTGTCTCTCTGCTCAAGCATGTCGCCCTGAGCCCTGAGGCAGTGCTGTGCTTTGCACCTTGTAGGAGTTAGAGGAGGTTAATCCCCTTCACATCCCTCCTAGCATCCTCAGGAGAGTTTTCAGCACTTCAGGAATTCAGTTTTTTTTTTCCCTTAGAAAGTAAACACCTAGGGGCTGGAGAGGGGACAGTAGTCAGGGTGCATGCCCAGTACTCTGTACTGCAGTGCCTCGTGGTCTCCTGTGCACCATCTGGTGCAGCCCTGGAGGTTTCTGAGCACCTCTGTGGCCTGGGTGAGGCCAAGCATGGCAGGGCTGAGCAGTACCACAGTCTCTGGCTTTTGCACAAGACCCCTGGCCATGTGGGCCAAGAACCACCAGAAGGGCTCTCAAGTCTTCTGAGCACCACTTGGGAGGCATCTATTAAGCAGGGGCCAAAACACTTAAGGAGTTTAATGAGATTTGATGGTATGTTTCCGGGGAGAGGTTAGCGGCACGTGGGTAATGATGTCTTTCTTTAAACTCCTGGAGAAAACGAAAACCATAATCTAGATTCCATGGTCAAGAGCATCACTTTTGGGGTAGGAGCAATAATGCAGTGGGCTGAAGTACATGCCTTGCATGCCGGAAACCCAGGGTCAGGCTCCTGAACACCATGGTTTCCCAAGCATCTACTGGGAGCGGCCCCTGAGCACAGAGCCAGGAGTAACCTTAGAGCACCTCCGGGTATCACCAAAACCCAAAACCAACAAGACATCACAACCACTTGCAGATTGTCATCAGTATACTTTGATCTGAGTTTTGGGGGCACCCTCAGATGGGCTGGTTGGGAGGGCGTGGTCATTTGAACATCTGCATCCTCTCCACAGATGGAGCGTGGGCGCCCTGCTGGCATCCGAGGTAACCCGCCTTTCTGTCCCTCAGTCTCACACCCTACTGGTCTCCTGCTGTTCTCTCCCTTCCCTGACCCGAAGGCAGGATGATCTGTAAGCACGAACAAGTACAGAGTGCCACTCACTGCTGCAGTTTGGTTTCCCATTGGGTGATTACAGATAATGATGGGTGAGCCCCACAGCACACTGCTGAGCTTCAAATCCCTTTTCTTTCCTGAGGGAGGGGGGCGGGGGGAGGCCGGGGATGCTCCCCTGCAACTGGGGGGAAGCACGGAGCTGCTGTGTGGGCCCTCGTGGCGGCATTCGCCTGAGACGCCCTGCCCGCTACATACTCCTTTCGTTTTGTTTCCAAGCTGGGTGGAAATTCTATGATGCAGATGACTATCACCCGGAGGGAAATCGAGTGAAGATGAGCAGCGGGATCCCCCTGGATGACCAGGTAATGGCTGCTGTCTGTTTCCAGCCCATTCCTTGCCCTCACAGACACCCCTGCAGCATCCCTTGGACAGAGTTCCTGGGTCCCCGAGGTGATTCGGAGGCAGGTGCTCCCGAAGCCAGCTCAGTTCCCAAGAGCTCCTCTACATTCATTGGCAGTAGCCCTCGCCTTTTCTCCAAAACCATGACCCCCGCGTGGGCAGAGGCAGAAGCTCCTGTGCCTTATGTGTGAGCGAGTTTGCCTCCTCTTCTTGGTCCCTTCCTCCTGCCACCGCCACACTGTGGCACCCACCGCAACGCCAGGAAGAGATTTGAGGGGCTGGAGAGGCAGCACAGTGGAGAAGGCACTTGCCTTGCATACAGCCAGCCCAGGTTTGATCGCCAGCCCCTTATGTGATCCCTTGAGCCCACCAGGTGTGAGCCCTGATGACTGAGCCAGAGACAGCTAGGTGTAGCCCAAAGCAGAAACGAGCACCACAAAACAAAACAAGAAAGATCTTTGAAATTCAAGTATGGAACCCCATATAGTTCTGCAAGTCCCACCAGGAATGATTCTTGTGTGCAAGAGCCAGGAGAAAGCTCAGAGCACAGCCAACTGTGCAGCCCCCCTCAAAAAAATAGCCCCACCTGGAGCGATAAGGCACCTGCCTTATATGCAGCTGGTCTGGATTCAATCTCCAGCATCCCTTCTGGTCTCCTGAGCACCGCCAGGAGTGATTCCTGATTGCAAACCAGGAGCAACCTCTGAGCATCACCAGGTGTGGCCCAAAACCAAACAAAACTGGCCCTATGGAATTCAAGTGTGGCTGTAAGGGGAGTGAGAGGGACAGTGGATGTGGTGGATACGCAGAGCACAGAGTGGCCAGGGACAGGAGTGGCCATGGGGTTGTCTGGTCTTGACCCGAAACTAGTGGGAAGTTTCAAGAGCCAGACCCTCTGTGCTCTCTCTCCACCTACCCTCACCCTCAGTCAGGTTTATTGTTCTTATCAGTGGCCAGATGTCTCCTTCCCTTTCCCACAGTGTTAACCCTGTTCATCCTTCACATGTTAGCGCTCCTGCCACTTCCTCAGGAAGCCCTCCTTGACTGATTTAGGAGAAAGCTCCTGTTATAGATTCTTAGAGAACCATCACTTATTTCCCTTGTGCCGAGTGTAACATGACATTAAATAGGATGATAATTTGAATAGTACTTAGATACTGCTACTTAAAAAAAAATTGGAGGGTGGAGGGTTTGGGCACACCTGGTGGTACTCAGGGTTCACCTCTGGCTCTGTACTCAAGGGTCACTCCTGGAAATCTTGGAAGCCATAGGCCTTCCTGGGGGTTGGATTGGGGTCAGCTGTGCACAGGCAAGTGCCTCTGTCCCAGTACTCTCTCTCCAGCCCTGCAAGATTTTACCTCTGAAGAGCAGGATCCTGGCCGTGTATGTAGCCATTGTACACCCATAGGACCACACAGTGTCAGGAAGTACTGGTGACTCCCTGTGCTGTGTGTGGGTGAGAGGGACGAGTGACCAAGGCCTCATTCCTGCCTGCTGCCGAGGCACGTCCTGGTTGCTCCCTCAAGCCAAGGCACCGGCAGGAGTCTTTGCAGTATGGTTCCTCAGTCGGGAGCCAGGCCCACAGAGCAGCTTATTGTGGACCTCATTCAGGTGCACATGCTGAGTGTCCAGAGCTGTGAATGGAACTGACCGGGCAGAGGTCAGCACTGGTGTCCGCACTTCGAGAGGCCGGCCTGTGCCCCTATGGCCCATTGACCTGCCTCGGACGGTTGGTCACTAAACCATTAATAGTTCTGATTCTAGAGCAGTTTGGGTACACTGCGCTGTCTCTCTGCTCTCTCTTCTCACATCTCTCTCTCTCTCTCTCTCCCTCCCCTTTTCTATTTCTCTCTTGTCTGTCCTCTTTCTCCCTCTCCATCTCTTTCTCTCACCCCCTCTCCCTTCTCTTATCTCTCCCCCCTCTCATTCTCCCCTGTCTTCTCTCTTTCCCCTGTCTTCTCTCTCCACTTTCTCTCTCCCCCTCCTTCTCTTTCTCTCCTCCCTTCTCTTTCTTTCTCTCTCCCTGTCTTCTCTCTCCTCTTTCTCCCTCCTCTTCTCTCTCCTCCTCCTCTCTCCCCCTCCTCTCTTCTCCCTTTCTCTCTTCTCTCTCTCTACCCTCTTCTCTCTCTCTCCTCTCTCTTTCTCACTTTTTCTCTCTCTTTCTCCCCCTGATTTTTGTCCCACACCTAGAGATACTCAGTTACCACAGGCTCTGTACTCTGGAGTTGCTGGTGGTATTGCTCAGGGAACCGTGAAGCTTTGGCCTGCATGCACAGCATGCACTCAATCCATCGAGCTCACTCCAACCCCTGGCACACTTGTCTTTGTTTTAGAGAAGACAGGAGACATAGTGCAGCAGGTATGGTGCCTGTCTTGCCTGTGGCCTACCTGAGTTTGATCCCTGACACTCCATATGGTCCCCTGCGCAAACCAGGAGTGATCCCTGGGCATGGAACCAGGAGTAATCCTGGAGCACCATTGGATGTGGCCTCAAACGTGTGTGTGTGTCTATGTGTGTTAAATAATTTTTATATTAATTGAATCATCATGAGATAGTTACAAAATTGTTCATGACTGGGTTTCAGTCATGCAATGCTCCAACACCCATTCCTTCACCAGTGCATATTTCCCACTACTAGTATCCCCAGTTTCCCTCAAACCACGCCCAGCCTCTCTCTATGGCAAGCACTTTCCTTTTTTCTCTCCTTTGGTCACTATGGTTTGCAGTACAGATTCTGAGAGGTCATCATGCTTGTTCCTTTACTTACTTTCAGCAGTTCTTATTCAATTCTTATTCAGAGTGATCATTTCCAACTATCTTTGTCATAGTGGTTCCTTTTTTATCCAAACTGCCTTCTCCCCAGCACTTGAAGCCAACTTGCAACCATGACCTGTCCTCCTGGCCCTTGTTTCTACTGTCCTCAGGTGTTAGTCTCATACTGTTTTTTTTTTAATTCCACAAATGGTGCAGTCATTCTATGTCAGTCCCTCACCTTCTCTTTTCACTCAGCATGATACTCTCCATGTCCATCCATTTACAAGAAAATTCTGTGCTTCATTTTTCCTAACAGCTGCATAGTATTCCATGGTGTAGATGTGCCAGGGTTTCTTTATCCAGTCATCTGTTCTCGGGCACTAAGATTCTATAAACACACTCTTATTCCCTCCCCTGACCTTCCCCCTTGTTGCTGTTGATCTGCCATGTGGGGTCCACATGCAGCCTTATTGTGGCACTCGTAGTTCTCACTGTGATGCTGGCAGGGGTTGTGGGCAGGGTGCAGGGCTCACAGACTCTGCTGGGGTGCTGATGGGGCATCATATGTCAGGAAAATCACTCACTCTGCTGGGGTGCTCCTGGCAGGTCGAGTGTTAGGCTGCAGGCTCTTGGGTTTGTGCTCCTGTGGCTGTGGTGCATGCATCTCTGCTTGCCGGCATGCACCTCTGGCTGAGGCATGCAGGCTCTAGCTGCAGTGCTCACAGGGTGAGGGGTCACTGTGGTGCTCTGTTTGGTGTTCCCAGGGCTCACACTTTCTGAGTGTGGTGCTTGGGTTCTTGGTTATTAGTCACAACATGTGACAGTGGTTTGGGTGCCAAGAACATTCCTGGCACATGTGGCAACATGGAATTTGAACTCATTTGACCATATACCTACAAGGCAAGCATCTTAGCCACTGTGCTATGCGTCAAGCCCTCCATTTTAAAATGTTTTAGGGGTGTAATGTCACCACCCTGTGTCCACCAAAGTGACAGTATCCCTCAGCCAGAGTCCCCTGGACCTTTCAACCCTGCCCTGTCTCTTGGTCTGCTCAATTTGGGAGTTAGAGTCTATGGGTTTGTCTTTGACATTTCTCTCCTTGTGGTGTATTTCTTTGAATACCCTATATAAGTGAGATCATCCTGTATTTGTCTTTCTCATTGTGAGTAGTGATTTCACTGATCTTTTACATGATCTTTTTTCATTTCTATTTTCCTTACTTTTTGCCTTGCACGCAGTCAACATGGCGGACCCGAGTCCGATTCCTCCACCCCTCTCGGAGAGTTCGGCAAGCTACCGAGAGTATCTCGCCCGCACGGCAGAGTCTGGCAATCTCGCCGTGACATATTCGATATGCCAGACACAGTAACAACAAAGTCTCCAATGGAGACGTTACTGGGCCTGCACGAGCAAATCGACGATCAACAGGAGGGCCTTTACTTTACTTTACTTACTAAGTTCCTTGAGGTATGCGAAAAATATTTATCATTGTTAATTTTGACAGTTCTGGAGAATGAACCCTTTAGCTACTTCTAGAAGACCTTAGATGTGAAGATGTTCCCTTCACAGCACTGCAAGGGGAGGCCCAGGAAGCTTTCTCTGTGCTGTGCATTCTGACTTTGCTCTGAGTGGTTATGCACCAGGTAGGAATGGACGTGGGTGTCCCTGATGGTCCACATCTCCAGTCCTGTTTTGTTTTGGGGTTACTTCTGGTGCTGCACTTAGGAATCACTCCTGGTAGTGCTCAGGGATCGAACCCAGGTCAGGACATGGGTCCTACCTGCCATGCTCTCATTTCCTATTTTTTTTAATTTAACTTTTTTTTTTATTGAATCACTATGAGAAACTGTTACAAAACTTTCATGATTGAGCTTCAGTCATACAATGATTTAACAACCCATCCTCCACCAATGCACATTTCCCACCACCAGCATCCACACTTAAGTACCTATTCTTAAGTGTGGGACGGAGGTGCTTGTTTGAATTGCATTGATCCAGCAGACAGAGATGCATGTCTTCCTCTCTCCCTGAAACCTGTGTTTTTAAATTGAAATCTCGCCATCCCCTCATAGCATTCACGGTATTCTAAGAGGTTGTCTTTCTTGCCCCAGTGTCTGCCTCTTGAGAGGATATTGCAATCACTCCCTCCTTTCACAAGCACTGCAAGTGTACCTGGAGCTCACAGAGCCAAGTCCCTCCTACTGCCCTTCCAGATAAGTCCAGACTCTCTAGGATTACTCTTCAGGCTTAGTTTCCTTCGGACTCGCACCCACATCTCTGATTCACCATTGCTCAGTATTTCCCTCATCCACTTACTCAAGCATCTTGATAACATATGTATCCTCTGCTCTTGGAATCTGCCTTTTGTTCTCTTTGGCAGGCCTTAAATTGAAATCCTTTCAGAGTAAGTCCTCAGCATTTAGCCTTCGGAAGGTTTGATCAGAATGTCCTCTCCACCACTTTGTCATAGTTCTTTTACAGCCCTCATTTCTGCCCTTGAGTAATTTAATTGCACATATATCTTCCATTAGGTTGTAAACCCTTGGAAGACAGGGATGTTGCCATCCATTATGATTTCCCCAGTACTTGATATGGTGCTTTTTGCTTGTGTGGTAGTGTGCAGGGGCTGGCAGCTCCAGGCTCTGTGCTTGGCGTTGCTCCTGGGGATGCTTGAGGGATCTTAAGGTGCCAAGGATCCAAACCAATCCAGAGTCTTCTACATAACAAAGCATGTGCTCAGTCTCATTGAGCTGTCTCTGATATGGTACTTTGAATGCCTTTAGTATTCATGGTTAGTGGAGTTAAAACTCAGTGTACTTGTGAATCAAGGTTTGTTTTTAATAAATTCAAAGTTTAAATTGTTATATTAGCAAATAGTATTGTTTAAAATGGAACTTACTCATTTTTTAAAATCTCTATCCCAAAGCAACTCAATGAATTCTACATTATCCTCCATTTTATAGAGGTACAAAACAGCAAGTATCTTGCAAAAAAATTCCAGAGTGAGGGGAATCTGTGGCTTAGAAGATCTTGTTTTTCTAACTGAAAAAGGCCCTCATAATTCTCAAAAAAAAAAAATCCTGAGAAGTCAACCAAGGTTGGTTAAATGAAGAGAAAGGATGAAAGTGGGAAAGAGTACAGCTCTCCATATGCAAATCCATCCTGTCTGTCTGTCTGTCTGTCTCCATTTCTCTCACTCCCTCCCTCTTCCAAATCTTGGTTTAGCCTTGGGAGAGTATCAGAGTCCAGGAATTTATCCATTTCTTTAAAGTTCTCTTATTTCGCGGCATAAAGATTCTCAAAGTAATCTCTGATTTGAATTTCCATAGTTTCTGTTGTGATGTTACCTCATTCATTTCTGATTCAGTTTGTTAGGGTTCTCCCTCTTCTCTCTTTGAGAGTCTTGTCAATGGTTTATTGATCTAGTTCATTTTTTCAAAGAACCAGTACTTGATTTCATTGATCATTTGGATTGTTTTGGGGATTCCAGCTCTTTTTTTAAAATTGAATCACCTTGAGATACACGGTTACAAAGTTTTCATGATCTGGTTTCAGTCATAAAATGTTCAAACACCTGTCCCTCCACCAGTGTACATTTCCCACCAGTGCACCAGTGTCCCCAGTCCTCCCTCCCTCCCTCTCCCTCTCTCTCTCTCTCTCTCTCTCTCTCTCTCCCCTCTAACCCCTCTCTCTTTCCCTCTCTCTCTTTTACCTCCCCCATCTCTCTCTCCTTCCCCTTTTGAGCATTATGTTTTGCAGTATAGATACTGAGAGGCCATCATATTTGATCCTTTACCCACTTTAAGCACACATCTTCCTAGACTATAGACCAAAGATTATGGCTACTTAATACCTGGATTGCAGACCACAACACCCTAAAGGAGAGAGAGTAAAAGGTACTCTCTACCTGCCACAGAGGCAGGAGTGGGGGGTGGGGTGGGGATTATGGGGGGGATGCTGGGAACATTGGTGGTGGAGAATGGGCACTGGTGGAAGGATCAGTTGATAAGATAACTCTGGAATTAATTCAAGAGGAACAACATAAAAATAATCATTGTCTCAGAGGGACAGGAAGGCAACTCTTGTGAAGATGCAACAGTCAGAAACATCACTGCTGAGAAGTTCCCAGAGCTGGAGGGGGCAAGCACCCAGATCCAAGAGACTTGAAGGGTACCAGATAAAAGAAATCCAAACTAAAAATACTCAAGATACAAACTACTCAGAATGATGAATGTCTTAGATAGGTATAGAGCACTTAAAGATTAAAGAAAAAAATAACATGCAAAGGAGTGTTGGTACAAATGACAGAAGATTTCTTACATGAGGCCCCAAGACAATGGTGGGAGATAATTAAACTCAATGAACAACTTTACCCAGCCAGACTCTCATTCAGATTTGAAGGAACTATACACAACTTCAGGATAAGAAACAGTTCAGGAACTTTATGACTCAAAACTGCTGTAAAAAGAGAATGAAAAGGGTTACCAGAGATGAGAGAAATCTCACAACTAGACCAAATTTCTACAAAAAGATGGTACAAACTCCAAGGCAATAATCACACTCAATGTCAGAGGCCTAAATGTACCAATTAAGAAACATCAAATGTCAGTATGGATTAAAAAATTTAGTCCAACCTTCTACTGCTTGCAAGAATTAAATTTAAGCAGTAAGGGCAAACAGATTCAAAGTCAAAGATTGGAAGACAATATTTCAAGCAAACAAGCCCAAAAAACGGCTGGGTGGCCATACTGATATCAGACAACATTGACTATAGTATTAAAAGGTTTTAAGAGACCGAGAAGGCCATTTCTCAGTGATGAAGGGATATGAACATCAGAAAGAACTCACATACTCATAAACACATTTAAAATTCATAAAATGACCAATAGACTTGAAGGACATTGATGACAGCACAATAATAGTTAGAGATTGCAACACCACTCTGTCTCCACTTGATAAATCAGCTAGGCTAAAACTAAAAGCGGAAATACTGGAATTGACTGGAATTGAAGAGAGAAACAGAAGAGAGGAACTTAGTATATATACATATGTTATACAAATATATACACACACATATATATGTATGTGTGTATACACATTCTTCTCCAATGCACATAGGGCATTCTCCATGATAGACGACAAGTAAAATCACAAAACATAACTCCAAAAATTATTTAACATTCTCAAGTTAATCAATGCAATGCTCTACATCAACACAAAAAAATTAAAAATCATATCAATAGATGCCAAGAAAATATTAGATAAGAGGATGAAGAGGAAGGAGAAAAGTAGCTTGTAGAAGAGAGCTCAGAACTTCCCCAGTCTCTGAATGGAAGCTCCAGAAGAGAGATAATGCAAGGTATCAAAGGAGGAACACCTAGATTACTCTGGATTATAGACCTGAGAAGGAAGGGAAGGAAAAGAACTTGAGAAGGACAGGGAAGGAAAGGAAGAAGAGGCAGATAGGAGGTAAGATGGGCAAAAGGACTCAGACACATTGATAGTGTTACTGTTTACATATTTTATTTAGGAATGCAAAAAAAATAAAAATGTCAAAATTATAATGAGTAATTCAGAGGGTATTAATCACTAACAATTTAATGATTTAATTAAAAAATATTCAAAGCTCTTTTTAACTGCTTACCTCCCAAAGAGTTGAGAATTTCAGCAGATGGCTTCTTCTAGGAGTTTTTTTTTTGTAGAATCTTTAGAATTTTCTAAATGTGGTATCCTATTTTCTGCAAATAGTTCAATCTTGACTTCTTTCTTTCATATCTGGATGCCCTTGAATTTTTTTTTGTTTTTTGCCTAACTGCTATGAGCAGTACTTCCAGTAGTATATTGAATAGGAGTTGTGAGATTGGGCAATCTTGTCTTGTAACTAATCTTAGAGGTTTTTAGTTTTTTGCCATCTATAATACTTGCTGTGGGCTTATGTGAGATGACTGATTATATTGAGAAAATTTCTTTCAACTTCCATTTTGTTGAGGGTTTTTATCATGAATGGGTACTGGATCTTGTCAAATGCTTTCTCTGCGTCGATTGATGTCATTATATGATTGTCATCTTTTCTTTTATTGATATGGTGTATTATGTTGATTGAATCGCAAATGTTATATCAGTTTTGCATCCTTGGGAGGAGTCCTACTTGGTCATGGTGTATGATCTTTTGGATGACCTGCTAGATTTGATTTGTTAGTATTTTGTTAAGGATCTTTGCAGTTATGTTCATCAGGGATATCAGACTATAATTTTCTCTTTCTTTCTCTCTCTCTGTCTGTCTCTCTCTCTCTCTCTGTCTCTCTCTCTCTCTTTCTGACTTTTTTAAATATCTGTGCTTTTGTTATGAGGGTGATATTTTTCTCATAGAAATTGTTTGGGAGTGTTTCTATTTCTTCAATTTTCTGGAAGAACTTTATAAAGATTGACAGTAGGTCCTCTTTAAAATTTTGAAAGTATTCAGCAGTGAATGCATCTTGGCCTGGGCTTTTGTTTCTGGAAAGAATTTGATTACCATTTCAATTTCTTCAATAGTAATAGGTTTGTTCAGGCATTCCAAATTTGGTATAGGCTTGGGAGTTTATAGGAATACAAGAATTTATCTGGTTCTTCAAGTTTCTCTTGTTTTGTTGCATGAAGATTCTCAAAACAATCTCTGATGATTCTTTGAATTTCTGTGGTTTCTGTTGTGATGTCCCCCCTTCATTTCTCAGTTTATTGGGGTTCTCTCTCTTTCTTTCTAAGTCTTGATAGCAGTTTATTGTCTTTTTTTTTCAAGAACAAGTTCTTGGTTTCATTGATTTTTTTTGATTATCTTTTGTGATTCCAGCTCGTTCATTTTTACTGTTTTTTTTTATTTCCTTCCTGCCACCTGGTTTAAGCTCCTTTTGATGGTCATTTATCAAGATCTTAAAGTGAGAAGTTAAGCTGAATATGTGGGTCTTCATTCCTGATGAATTCTTAGAGAATTCTTACTAAATATTCCTCTTATAACTGTTTTAGCTACATCCCACAATTTCTGGTAACTTGGTCTTTACTCTCATGTCCAACGTTTAGATTCAGCCTTCTGGAACTGTGAGTTACCCTGGATAGTCTTTGTCTTGGTCGACACAATAAAGTCAGACAGTCTCTCACCCTGTTCGTTCCATTCTAGGCCATGGGTCCCAATGTGGAGTTCTTCAGCTGAACTTCTCGGTCCTATCTTGGCATTAAAATCACCAACAATGATCTTGTAGAAGGTCTGGTCCTCTTTATAGAACTTCTCCAACTGCATGTAGGACTTCTCAATTACTCTTTCATCATAATTGGATGTTGATGCGTTTACAACGAAGATAGAAACTGCCGGCAGTGAGCCGCATCTGTTCAAGTGTAATTGTCCTATTCAGGTTGTAAGGCATTCGAAAGAATCAATGCTGTGGCCAAGTTCGTGTTGACAAGGACACCGACACTTCCGATGCCTCTTTTGTCGCATGTTCTGCCCTATTGTCTGTCATCTACAAGCTGTTCACTTGAGTCATCCTGAATAGGATTGACAGAACACTAGATGAAGGACAATCATGTGAGCAAGCCAAGTTCCACAAAGGATTCAGCACAATTGACCACATCCACACGATAACCAAGCTCATTGAGGTTTCTTGGGAGTTCAAGATGCCACTCTGCCTAACGTTTATTGATTTAAAGAAGGCCTTTGATTCTATTGAGACCGAAGCAGTCATTAAAGCCCTAGCCAATCAGGGCATTCAAACTCAATACATCAATCAGGGTCCTCTGTGAGCTGTAGTACAGATTCACTACCAGGATCTCACAGTTCTACAAAGAAGTGATCATCGATGTCAAGAGAGGGGTTCAGCAGGGTGATACCATTTCACCGAAACTCTTCAGTGCCACCCCCAGAAACGCCATGCTATGACTGGAATGGGAAAGATTGGGAGTGAAGATAGATGGTTGGCAAGTACATCACCTCTGCTTTGCTGATGACATTGTTCTAAATAACACCAAACATTAGCCAAGTGGCACAAATGCTGGCCGACTTTGACCATGAGTGTGGAAAAGTCGGTCTACAGCTGAATCTCACGAAGACAGTGTTGTGAAAAACAGTCTTGTTCCTGATGTTCCAATCGCTCTCAACGGAACGACCATCTCCAAATGCAACAGTTATGTGTACCTATGTCGAGAAGTCAACATGACGAATGACCTGGCACCTGAGTTGCTCAGGAGGAAGAGAGCGGCTTAGAACGCCTTCAAGAACATCAAAGAAATAACTAAGAGGACAAAGAATTTCCAGCTCTGGGCACATCTCTTCAATTCCACTGTTCTTCCTGCATTAACATATGCCTCAGAGACCTGGGCCCTACGAAAACAGGATGAGAATGCTATTCGGGTCTTCCAAAGAGGAATCAAAAGAGCTATGCTTGGAGTGTCACTTTTCACTCAAATGAGAGAAAGAATTTGGAGTTCCGACCTCCTTCGAGGGTCAAGAATCAGGGATGCTATCTTGTTTGCAAGGCGTTGAAAATCAGATGGGCTGGACATGTAATGAGATTTGGAGACTGCCACTGGACTAGAGCCATTACCGACTGGATTCCACGGGACGTCAAAAGATTGCGTGGCCGCCCACCTACAAGATGGTCAGACTTCTTCATCAAGACCCTGAATGATCTGTTTGAGGCTCTTCATGTTCCTAGAATGAACAGATGCCATTGGGATACACCAGCACATGACAGGGACAAATGGAGATGTTACTGGTGTCCACTCAAGCAAATCGATGAGTAACAGGAAGTCAAGTGATCAAGTGATATCCTTAACAATTGTTTTCTAGCCTTTGACTTTGAGTCTATGTTTGCTGTTTAAATATGTTTCTTGCAGACAACAAAGTGTTGGTTTCAATTTTTTAATCCATCCTACCATTCTGTTTCTCTTAATTGGTATATTTAGCCCACTGACTTTGAGAGAGATTTTTGTTGGGGGGGGGGGTTGTGTCATCTTTTTATAAGAATTTGCTATGTCTGTGGGGGTTGTCTTATCTTAAAGTGACCCATCTAAATGGCTTTAAGTCTATGAAGTTTAGCTGTGAAGTTGTGTTTTGTTCCTTCAAAATCTGAATGAGAATCTGGCGGGTAAAGTATTCTTGGTGAGACATTTGTTTCATTGAATTTTATTCACTGTATTTCACCACTATCTTCAAGCATGGAAGATTTAATCCAATAAGTTGGTTGTACATATTAAGGATGCTCCTTTGTAAGTGATGTCCTTTTGTGATGTTTTCTTTCAGTATTCTATCTCTATCATTTTCAGCATTCTGATTAAGATGCATCTCATGGTATTTTCATTTTTATGTCTTTTAGCTGGCACCCGTTGGGCCCCCTGGATCTGGGTGCATGTGCTGTTCAGCTATGGGAACTCATAAATGATGGCCTTGACAGTTGCTTCTACATAGGGTTTTTTCCCCTGTCCCTCTGGGAACTCAAGGATTCTTACATTGTTGTTGAATTCATCCCAAAGTTCTCCTGTCATCTATTGGTTTATTTTGAGGCTATTTTCTATCTTCTGGTGTCTTCTGAAGATTTCCTGCACCTCATCTTGGAGTTCACTGATTCTGTGTTCATAAGCTGTTACTCTGTTAATGAGGAGGTTTCCCAGTAAGTTTTTCATTTCTTCTTCCAGGTTTTAGATCTGGCATTTATGCTTGTGTTTTCATTTGTATTTTCCTTATTTCTGCTCTCATATCCTCTTGTGTTTCATTGGCGGTGCACTCCATTGTTTCTTTGAGTTTCCTATGGATCTTCATCAATCTCATTCTAAATTCTTTATCAGAGAGGTTATATAGCTCATTGCTACTGGTTGGTTCATCTGGGCTAGAATCTGCTCTAAGTTTAGTGGGTTTCTGCATTGCTTTACCATTGTGACTGTTGTAATTTGAAGTTGTTTCTTGTGCATTGTCGTAGTTAGAATGTCTGTGTATGTCTATGATTATGGAGAGGTGAAGAAATACATGGCTGTTCCTCTTCATTCCATGACGTCTCTCTTCATAGGTGGGGTTCAATCCTGACCTGGGGAGCAAAATGGCACCCCTGAATTCAAACCAGAGTCCCAGATGCCTTCCTGGCCTTCTTTTTAGTTTTCAGGGACTACAATTGGGCAGAGAAGATGGCTTCTTTACTGTTAGTTTATTATTTGTTTTTAACATAGTTCTTTTTATTGCTTCATTTTTAGCCTATATCTTCCAATATGCTTCCACGATTACATCTGTAACTTGGAGAGCAAAATTTCTTTCAAGAATTGTTCTACCAGCAGAATTCCCATATTCAAATAAAAAAACCCCCCATATATTTAATATGCTCAAACCAATAGCATTAAATTTTTTTATATTATTTTTTCTCTAAATATACAATGCCAACTGAACATTACCTATACATTTACTTATATTCAACCCTTTTTGAATTAATACAATAATTTTATCATTCTCTTTGGAAAATAAGCAAAGGAATGAGTTTTATTAGAATAAACATAACATAGCTCTATCAAATCATTGAAATATTTTTGGTAACATTTTGGGTAATATTTAAATTACCCAGGGCTGGAGTGATAGCACAGCAGGTGGGGCGTTTGCCTTGCACGCAGCCAACATGGCTGACCCGAGTTCGATTCCTCTGCCACTCTCAGAGAGCCTTGCAAGCTACCGAGAGTATTTCGCCCGCACAGCAAAGCCTGGCAAGCTACCCGTGACATATTCGATATGTCAAACACAGTAACAACAAAGTCTCACAATGGAGACGTTACTGGGCCTGGTTGAGCAAATTGATGAACAACTGGAGGACAATGACAATGACAATTTAAATGACCAAATAGTAATTTAAATCCAATTAGTAATTTAAATTCTAAATAGTAGTTTTAATAAGTCAACTGTCAGCTCTAGAAATAAGGAAAAAATTTAGAGGAGTAACTATAGGCTTGGATTTTCTAAAGGGATTGCAACATATAGACTTCCTTGACATTTTTAGGTTTTCAAAAACAAGTTTGATAATGCAGTTTTAATGTGTCTGATATTATCTTGTGTTGATAATGCTATATAACAAAATGTGATATAGAATTGAGCAATTCAAAGGGCTGGAGCGATAGCACAGCGGGTAGGGCGTCTGCCTTACACGCGGCCAACATGGCCGACCCGAGTTCGATTCCTCCGCCCCTCTCGGAGAGCCCGGCAAGCTACCGAGAGTATTTGATATGCCAGACACAGTAACAACAAAGTCTCCAATGGGGACGTTACTGGGCCCGCTCGAGCAAATCGATGATCAATGGGAGGGCCTTTACCTTACCTTATAAGTAAATGATACTTCAGTAATACTAATTGTAAATTAGAATTAACTTACCACAAGTCAATTTTTTTGGTTTTGTCTTGTTTTGTTTTGGTGCCACAGCTAGCTGTGTTCAGGGCTTCTTCCTGGCTCTGTGCTCAGGGATCACTTCTGAGGGTTCAAGGGACCATAGATGGACCCATGTCAGAAGCCTGCAAAGCAAGCTCCCTTTCTGCTGTACTGTCTCTCTGGCCCTGTCAATTTAAAAATTTTTTTAAAAAAAAGTAAGTCACTCTATTTCCAGCTATATATCAAATTATAACTTACAGCAGGTCTTTAATTCAAAAAATCATTAAGTGCCAAGAAATTTATTTGTATTCTTAAAAATTAAAAAAAAAATTAAGGAAGCTTACTATTTTCTTGTGTTGTTGTAAAAACATCCATCAGGTTTGAATTTGCTATCTTTCAGATTTTATTTCATCATATGAACTCATTCAAGAAGATCCATAGCACTGAAGTACTATAAAATTTTTAAAAAAGCTCTTTAATTGTTCACATTTTTACTTGCTCAATTCTAAATATTACTATATAGATGAATTTCTTCAAATAAATTTAAACTGAGTTGTGGGGGGAGGGGTGAAGCAGCTGAACGATGAAGAATCTGCTCCTCATGTACATGGGCCTGGGCTCTATCACCAGCACAGAAACAGCACCACCAATACAATGAAACTCTTAGAAATCTTGCTGAACAGTTCCCAAAGTTAAAGAATGTAGACATCCAGATCCAAGGAGCCAGAAGAGTGCCAGCTAAAAGAGACCCGAATAAAAACACTCCAAGGCTAAGCGAAATGAGTCAAAAAGAGAGGGACAGACATAGAAAGATTGCGTTTATCTGGGAATATAAAGTAACAAAATAAGAGACTAACAACCAAGAATAGCCGAGTTAAGTACCAGGAGGTTCACTCCATGACTTGGAGGCCAGCCGCACGTGCTGGGGGAAAATGGAAAAGGAAGCTCAGATAGAGAAGGGAGCACCAAATAATGGGTGTTGGGAGGATCCTCCCAGGATGGGAGAAGCATGCTGAAAGTAGACTCTAGACCAAACATGATTGCCACTCAATGCCTCTTTTGCAAACCACAATACCCCAAAGGAGAGAGAAAACAAAAGGGAATGCCACAGGGGTGGTATGCGATGGGGGGATGGGGTGGTGGGAGGGATACTGGGAGTACTGGAGGTGGAGAATGGGCACTGATGGAGAGATGGGTACTCAATCATTGTATAACTGAAATCCAAGCACAAAAATTTGTACTTCTACAACTGTACCTCATGGTGTTTCACTAATAAAAATTAAAAAACAAGTAAAAAAATAAATATTTAAACTTTAAATTAAATTACTATGCCATGTAACTCAATTTTAAGGTTTATTTTAGGGGCAGAAAAATCAGAATCAAGTTTGTCATCATCAGATATAGTACAAAATAATAGGAAAAAATTTAATTTTTTAAACTGAGCTATATTTTAAGTGATTCACAGTACTAAGGGGATCAAGTGTAAACTATTGTTTTATTTACTTTCAATAATTCCTAGGTTCTCAAAGATTTGCTCAAATGAAATGTTCACTCCTAAATAATACTAAATAATACTATTTATCTTTGTTCTCGGAGAGCCTGGCAAGCTACCGAGAGCATCTCGCCCACATGGCAAAGTTTGGCAAGCTACCCGTGGCCTATTTGATATGCCAAACACAGTAACAACAAGTGTCACAATAGAGACATTACTGGGCCCGCTTGAGCAAATCGATGGACAACTGGTGGACGTTGCTACAGTTTCTCTAAGAAAACTTTTTTGGATCATTTTAGTGGATTATTCATAACAAGAAATACAAAATAAATTACTTAGGTTCTGCTTTGGGGGCAGGGTTTGGGGTTTGGGATGGAAACACTTGAAATATGGCTATGGGAAGGTGTAATGGTGGTGAAATTGATGTTCAAATATTAAATGTAATCAATTATTGTGAACAACTTTATAAATACTGTAGGACCTCAATATGTGGATTACGGTTTTATGCGAATAATTTTCTTAGATAATTAATTTTAAGTAAAATAGTAAATGTAGACCATAAAGTTCAGGATACTGTCATTTATTATTTTTTTGTTCTCGTCTTTTGTTCTTATCTTTTCCATTCACATTTTAACTCATTTACGACACCAATATAATAATATAGAGTTTCTAAGTTTAAAAATTACAAAGACAGTAGAGGAAAAGAAAAATTACATCTCATTCCTTTGAATTTACATTTCAAACCATCTCTATATAAATCAAGACAAAGTGAATCTTCTAGCAAAGTGAAGTTTCTGTCTGCACAGTTCATTTTGACAAGTCAGTTTTATGTTCACAGTTTCTATGCAGAAAGAGCATTCAACATATCCATTCACTAAACAAACTTAGCAGTTTACAAAGAAACAATATTTTTTCCTTTTTTAAAAATTTATATATATATATATTATTACTGAAATACCATGAGGTACAGTTGTAGGTTTACAAATCTTTGTGCTTGGGTTTTGGTCATACAATGATCAAATACCCATCCCTACACCAGTGCCAATTTTCCACCACCATGGATAATATCCCCCCCCCCTTCCACCCTTCCTCTGTGGCAGGGCATTCCCTTTTGTTCTCTCTCTCCTTTTGGGTGTTCTGGTCTGCAAAAGAGGCATTGAGTGGCAAACATGTTCAGTCCATAGTCTACTTTTAACATGCATCTCCCCTCCTGGGAGGATCCTCCAAACACCCTTTATTTGGTGCTCCCTTTTCTATCTGAACTGCCCTTTCGCCTAGAATATCTGGCTGTCCTCTAAGCTATGGAATAATCCTCCTGGTGCTGATCTCAGCTATTCATGGGTATTAATCTCATATTTTGTTACTTTATATCCCCCAGATGAATGCAATCTTTCTATATCTATCCCTCTCTTTCTGACTCATTTCGCTTAGCATGATACTTTCCATGTTGTACCACGTATGTAAATTTCATGACTTCATCTTTTCTAATAGCTACATAGAACTCCATTGTGTAGATGTACCAAAGTTTCTTTAACCAGTCATCTGTTCTTGAGCACTCAGGTTTCTTCCAGTTTCTGGCTATTGTAAAGAGGAGCAGGGGATATTTTTCCATTTCCTCATGCCCTCTTTTATTTCCTGAAGAAGCATTTTGTAGTTTTCTTTGTACAGGTCCTTTAATTCCCTAGTTAACCTGATTCCTAGGTACTTGATTTCCTGGGGTACAATTGTGAATGGGATTGTTTTCTTTATGTCGCTTTCTTCTCTTTTCACTATTTGCGTATAGGAAAGCCATGAATTTTTGTGTATTGATTTTATAGCCTCCAACTTTACTATACAAGTCTGTTGTTTCAAGGAGTTTCTTGGTAGAGGTTTTAGGATTCTCTAAGTATAGTATCATACCATCTGCGAATAGTGAGAGCTTGATTTCTTCCTTCCCTACCTGGATGCCCTTAATATCTTTTTCTTGATTAATTGATATTGCAAGTAGTTCCAGTACTATATTGAACAGTAGTGGAGAGAGTGGGCATCTTTGTCTCGTCCCTGATCTTAGGGGGAAGGTTCTCAGTTTTTCCCCATTGAGGATGATGTTTCCTGTAGTTTTGTGGTAGATGGCTTTAACTATATTGAGAAAAGTCCCCTCTATCCCAATTTTGGTGAGGGTTTTCATCATAAACGGTTGCTGGATCTTGTCAAATGCTTTCTCTGCATCTATTGATATGATCATATGATTTTCATCTTTTCTTTTATTGATATGATGGATTATGTTGACAGATTTCCGAATGTTGAACCATCCTTGCATCACCGGGATGAATCCCACTTGGTCATGGTGTATGATCTTTCTGATGAGTTGTTGAATTCTATTTGCTACTATTTTGTTGAGAATCTTCGTATCCGTGTTCTTCAGGAATATCGGCCTGAGTTTTATTTTTCTTGTCGTGTCTTTGTTTCCTTTTGGTATTAGAGAGATATGGGCTTCATAGAAACTGTTTGGGAGAGTTTCTGTTTTTTCAATTTCCTGGAAAGTCTTGAGAATAACCTACAATTGGTCCTCTTTAAATGTTTGGAAAAATTAGCTAGGGAATCCATCTGGACCTGGACTATTGTTTTTGGGAAGACTTTTGATTACAGTTTCAATTTCCTTGATGTGAATAGGTCTATTCTGGTACACCATATCTTCTTGATTCAGCCTTGGGGGATAATAGGAATCCAGGAATTTATCCATTTCTTCTAGGTTCTCTTTTTTCGTGGCATAAAGACATTCAAAGTAGTCTCTGATGATCTTTTGAATTTCTTTGGTTTCTGTTGGGATATCCCCATTCTTATTTCTGATTCGATTTATTAGGGTTCTCTCTCTGTTTCTTTGTGAGTGTTGCTAGTGGTTTATCTATCTTATTTATTTTCTCCAATAACCAGCTCTTTGTTTCATTGATCTTTTGAATTGCTTTTTTTTTTTTGGGTTTCCACGTCTTTGATTTCTGCTCCAAGTTTTATAGTGTCTTTCCTTCTGCACAATTTATGCTCCTTCTGTTGATCCTCTTCTAAGATCTTGAGCTGTGAAGTCAGGTTGTTTATGTGCATCCTTTCTTCTGTCCTGAGATATGCTTGCAGAGCTATAAATTTTCCCCTTCAAACGGTTTTTGCAGCTTCCCATAAGTTTTGGTAGCTCGTGTCTTCATTCTAAATTGTTTCCAAGTATCCTTTGATTTCATCTTTGACTTCCCTCCTGATCCACTCGTTTTGAAGCATTGAGTTTTTTAATTTCCAAGTGTTTGATTTGGTTCTCCCTATCTGTGTGTGATTCACTCCTATTCTCAGTGCATCGTGATCTGAAAAGATTGTTGATACTATTTCTATTTTCCTGATTCTATTTAGATATGTTTTGTGGCCTCGGACATGGTCTATTTTGGAAAATGTTCCATGCGCACTGGAGAAGAATGTGTATTCTTTCTTTTAGGGGTGCAAAGCCCTGTGCAGGTCTATACGCCCTCTCTCTTCTATTTCTTCTCTCAAAGCCAACGTTTCCTTGCTGAGTTTTGTTCTTGTTGATCTATCAGAGGTGATAAGATGATGTTGAAATCTCCAGCTACTATTGTGTTGCTAGAAATGTCCTCCTTAAAATCTGTTAGCAGTTGTTTTAAATATTTAGCTGCTCCCTCATTAGGTGCATATGCATTTAAGAGTGTGATTTCTTCCTGTTGTCCGTGTCCCTTGATGAAGAGAAAATAGCCTTCGTTGTCTCTTCTAATCTTTTTCAATGCAAAATTAATGCTAGCAGATACTAGTATGACCACCCCAGCTTTTCTGAGGGAGCTGTTTGCTTGCAGGATTGTTTTCCATCCTTTGACATTGAGTCTGTGTTTGCTCTGGCTGTTGAGATGAGTTTCTTGTAGGAAGCAGAATGTTGGGTTCTGTCTCTGAATCCATTTTGCCACTCTGTGTCTCTTAATTGGTGAATTTAGACCGTTGACAATCAGAGGGATTATTGTTATGGAGTTTTGTGTCATCTTTCTGTAAGGGTGTGTTGTGGTTGTAGGGTTTGTCTTGTCTTACAGTAGCCCCTTTAGCCCTTACTTTAGGTTTGCTTTTGAGTCTATGAAGTTCCTGAGCTGCTGTTTGTCTAGAAAATACTGTACCACTCCTGGAATTTTGAGTGAGAGTTTAGCTGGATAGAGTATTCTTGGTGAAGCATTCATTTCAGTGAGTTTTTTTCACTATATCTTGCCACTGCCTTCGGGCTTGAAGGGTTTCCTCTGATGCATCTGCTGTGAATCTAAGGGGTGCTCCTTTGTATGTGATTTTCTTCTTTGACCTTGCTGTTTGCAGTATTGTATCTCTATCAGGAGCATCAATCATTCTAACTATGATATGTATTGGAGTGTTTTTGTTAGGGTCTCTTTTAGCTGGTACCCTTCGGGCTCCTTGAACCTGAATGACTGCATTGTGGAGCTCTGGGAATAGATCAGCAATGATTTGTTTCACCGTGTTTTTTTCATTGGGATTGTTTCCCTGAGCTTCTGTTAGTCCAATGATTCTAATGTTGTTCCTCTTGGAATCATCTCCTAGGACTCTTATTCTCTGTAGAGCTAATTTGAGGTGCCTTGCCACTGTGTGTTGTTGCCTGTTGGCTTGGTGCAGCTGATCTTCCAGCTCACTGATTCTCTCTTCTCCTGCGGTCATTCTATTGTTGAGAGAAGAGACTGAGTTTTTCATTTCATCTACGGAATCTTTTATTCGTGACATTTCTGCTCTCATTTCCTAGCGTAATTTGTCAATTTTTTCTGTCATGTTACAGGATATCTGTCTAACTGTCTGATTGAGTTGATCGAACATTTTCATGACTTCGTATCTGAATTCTTTGTCTGAGAGGTCCCTTAGGTGAACAGTATCGACAGATTCTTCTGCATTCTTTTTGTTGTCCTCCCCATGTGGTGGGGATTTGCGTTGTTTCTTCATGTTGCTGGGTTTGGGACGAGATCAGTGCAGTGTGAGCGGTGAAGAGGGAAAGGCAGGGTGGCAAAGCCAATTTTCTGCAGGCGTCTCTCTTTAAACACTTTAAAGATACAAAGCGCAAAAATATGGAAGACTAGTTAGAAATAAAAGTTCAATTAACAGCAATTATCTAGGTGATTTATAGATCTTTTTTGTCTTTTATATAATTTTCAGTATATTCTAGCTTTTCCAATCAGTATATAAGACTTTCAGATGTTTGGGGGGGGGGGGGGGGAGGTTGGTAAAAGGTAAAGGTAAAGGCCCTCCCGTTGATCATCTATTTGCTCGAGCGGGCCCAGTAACTTCTCCATTGGATACTTTGTTGTTACTGTGTTTGCCATATCGAATATGTCACAGGGAGCTTGCCAGGCTCTGCTGTGCGGGGGAGATACTCTCAGTAAATTGCCAGGCTCTCTGAGAGGGGCGGAGGAATCGAACTCGGGTCGGCCATGTTGGATGCCTGCAAGGCAAACGCCCAACCCGCTGTGCTATCGCTCCGGGGGTGGGGGGGGTTATTTTGAATAATTAAAACTATGATTTAAATCATATAAATAAATCTAAGGATTCTTAGAATAGGGTTTAGGGTACAGTACATGGATTAAGGTGCAAGCCTTGCATGAAAGCAAACTTGGTGTGATTCCTGACATCACAAAGTCCCCCAACCATCTCCAGCTTCATCCCTGGGACCTTTAAATTCTGGTCTCGGAGGCCCTTGACAACCAACTGGGTTGCCTGGCCAAACTCTCAGGGCCCAAGCAGCATCCTGAAATGAACTTCATGCCCAGCTGTCCAGGAAATGCCAAGAAGGGTCCCAGATCTTCAGAGCCCCATTTGGAAGGTAGTAGCAACATACATGCCCCCATATCCCCAAGAAATATCCTTAGAATGAGTTCATCAGAGAAACTTGATTGTTTCACAGTACTGAGTCTCAACTCATTTTAAAACAGTTAAAACAGGATAAAACCATGAACATATCATCCTGAAACATAAGTTGTACTCCCACATTTGTTCACTTTCACTCTGGCTACTGGGAGAAAATGCAGCCAGAAATGAAACACTTCTCTTCTGCTAAAACAATGCCTGGTCATCAGCACGCACACACACACACACACACACACACACACACACACACACACACACACACCCCAAATATGGGTATTGTTACTTGATTATTGCTTTTTATAATTGTTAATGTTCATGTTTAGCGTGTATAAAGTTACTGTACTTCCTTCCACCACCATCAAACCCCCAAAATGGCTTAGAAATTATTAAATGGTACCAGATCAAGTTCACGTGACACAGAGCTATATGGCTGTAAAGTCAGCCACAAACAGTACTCCAGAGTTCAGAACTATATATTATGTGGATGCACTGCAAAGGGGTACTTATGGATTAGAAGGAGTCAGAAAAATTGAAAAGCCTCCAGAAGGATGAGAGAGTTAACTAACACTTCATTCCAATGGTGAAGTTACACTTCTTAGAAAATGTTTAGGTGAAGGAAAGAACAGGAGCACAACTGAGATATTGAAACAAAAGCAAATGTTCCCCTAAGATGGGGAAACTACACAATCACATTAGTAAATACAGTTCAAATTAGCCAGGGTCAGAAAGGCAAAACACTAAAGACGGAAAAAAACAATTAGTAACCCAAAAGGTGATTAATGTTCTACTTCAAACCCACTCAGCAACCCACCACTGCTAACGCAGTGAACTTGAAAAGGAGATGGTAAGTTTCACCTTGCTCTGTGTTAAATTTTACGTATCTGGTCATCTAACTCAGATAAATTAAGCTCCACTCTGAGAAATTGTTCAGAAATATCACCGTTTCACATGTCTACAAAATAATCCTTTGTTTAAGCAAGTCTCTACTGTCTCTGGCTAGAGCTCTACTATGGTGCAGTGATAACTCCACCCAGTGAAGATCCCTAGGATGTAATCTAACACACAGCCTCTCATTCCAGATAAGACAGAATCCACATCATAATAAATAATTTCAAGTTTGATGAAATTTTTTTGTTTTGTTTTTCAACATTATTCCTGGTAGTGCTTTCGGGGCCTGGGATCTCTTCAGGGATTAAACTTGAGACTCTTGAATGCACTCAGTCCATTATATTACTGATCCATAAAAATTCTTTTTGTTTGGTTTGTTTTGGGGGCCACACCTGGGAGTACTCAGGAATTACTCTCAGATATGTGCTCACATATCAGTCTTGGACAGGTTGATGGGACCATATGTTCTGCCAGGGATCGAACCTGATTCGGTTGCATATAAGACAAGTGCTCAACCCATTGTACTATTGCTCCAGCCCTACCATAATGTTTCTTTCATTAATTACATTTCAGAGGTTGTATAGATAAATAATAACCAATAAACGAGAAAACGTTAAAGGAAAAACTGATAAAATCTAGTAGAATAGAAGAGTGTTAAGTGACTCAATTGAGCTTTCATTCACCAAATACATAGTGACAGTCTGCTTCTCACTCACTAATGAGTCCAAACTGATATATCCTGTAACTTAGATATAAAGAAAGTTGAAAAACTTAATAACGTGTTTCATGTAACCAAGTAACGCCTTCATGAATATAACATCATTTGATAGTGAAAGAGGAAGCCTCAGTTTCCCCTTGCCAACAAGTGGCGTCTCCACTGTTTCCCCTCACCAGCAGTTCCATTTCCCCCATTGATCTACTCCACCTCATCTGCAAGGCCAAATCTTAAACATTCCTGGAGCTCCCCAGGACCATATTCTCCTGTCCTAGAATTAGGAATCACAATGCTAAGATAAGGAACAATACCTGAGGCAGATGACCCGAAAGATAAACCAGCATGACCACCCTGTAGATTCCCTGCATTCTGTGTTACAAAAAGACCTGTTTTTTCTGTAAAAGTCTCACAAAAAGAGCCATAGGCCCACACTAAGTTCTCTCCCACTCTGGGAATCACCTATTCCTCTCTCTTCTATTTATCAATAAACTTTTCTACTTTCTAACTCTGACAATCTTTCACGGTCATGGTCTTCCCGTTGTTCATTGATTTGCTCTAGCGGGCCCAATAACGTCTCCATCATGAGACTTGTTGTTACTGTGTTTGGCATATTAAATATGCCATGGTTAGCTTGCCAGGCTCTGTCGGGCGGGCGAGATACTCTTAGTAGCTTTCCGGGCTCTGGAGAGGGGCCGAGGAATCGAACTCTGGTGAGCCATGCTAGCTGTAGGTAAAACAAACGCCCTACCCACTGTGCTATCACTCCAGCCTGAGAATCTTTAGTACTTAATATTTTCATTCTTAAAAATATTGAAGAACCTGGATTCGCGAATGAACATAGAAACCTACTGCCGCCACTTCTGCTGCACCTGCATCAATAGTATTTGGGTGGGGGGTCAATTTGACCACGTCCAACAGTCTTCCTATTTTTCTGCCTCTCTTGGAACACATGTGTTGCTGTGGATCTGAACTGGATCTGCAGCATGAAGGCAAGCATCCTACCTCCTGCTCTTTATAATTTGGATTTTGGTTCACACCTGGCTTTGCTCAGGGATTACTCTTGGTGGACTCAGCGACCATATGGGATTCCAGGCATGGATGTTGGGTCCACATGGACCTCGGGTCCGCATGTGCAAGGGAAGATCCCTACCCATTGAACTATTTGTCCAGTCCTGAACCCTGTTGCTTTAGACCATAGTGGCAAAAGTAATTAAAATACATTCTGACTTTAGAATGTAGTGCTAGAAGGGAAATTCGGCCCCGCAACCGCCGCCCCCCAGTACAGGCAATTTAATATGAGTGGAAATATGTGACATTTTGGGAAATCCCTAGTGGAGGTCTGGATTATCCTGGCTCCGCATCGCCCCCTGGTGCTGCTTGGGGGATCATGTGTTGGGCTTGACGTGGTGAGCGCAGTGTTCCGAGTGCACAGGCGCAGTGCACATACAGCGCCCTCAGCGCCAAGTCCAGTCCCCTTGCTGGTGCAGGGCGAGCCGGGCTTTGTCGCTCCGGCTCCGGTCGCTCCCGTCTGAGTGTGACCGGCCTCAGGTGTCTGCACATCCTGAGGGGGTCTCTGCAAGACCCCAGGCACGCGGGGGGTCGCAGGAGGGGAGCCTAGGGTGCGGCCCTGACTGAGGAGGCGGTGCCGGGTCAAACTCAGGGGTCCCAGCGCGGCTCCCTCCTGTCCAGCTCCAGCCGCGGGTCTCCCGGTGCAGACCCCTGTCGCCCAGTGTAAACTCCAGTCAAGGTGCAGATCCCGGTCACCGTGCAGACGCCGGTTATTGGTGCAGACCCGCTGCCCGTCCTCAGGCAGGCAGTGAGCAGTGGGTTGCTTCCCAGGCTACCCCGCACCTGGTGGGCGGCCTGCCCTGCTGTCACTCAGGGCTCCAATGTGCTCTCCTGCCCTGGACTCCTCCCTGTGCTCTCCTCTCCTGGGCTCCTCCCTAAGCTCCTGTCCCTGATTGTTGAAACTCCTTTTACCCTTGTGTCTCTAGGAATGATCACAGATTAGGGGATGTTCATGGGCTCTCCTGGTGGCTCTCTCTGGCTGTTCAGTGCTCTTGAACCGCTTCCCCACCTGGGATGACCTTTGACTGAGGCCGACAGAGGAGAACCGAGGGCCAAGCTGGTTGATAATCAGTTGCCTTATTCCATCTCTTGTCTCGCCCAAACTCTATCCACCACTCTCTCCCCCCTCTGGCCATGACTCTCTCCCCAATTTGCCCCCAAATCTCTCTAGCCTCTCTGTAACACACTCCACAATTCTCTCTCCAACCCTTGCTTGCTCTGTCTCTTGCTCTGCCCACATCTCCAACTCTGCCTCTCTCCAACTCTACCTCTCTTTCTTTTTTCACCAACTCTCTGCAACCACATTTTTTACCACCTCTTCTCAAACCAAGCCTCCCAAACTGTTCCTCCCCCCACCCAGGTATAATTAACATACTCTTCATGCCTTTCTGACCACCTGCAGCCCACCAGGGCAAAACAGCACTTAAGGTGGGTTTCTCCCCTCTTTAGACCAGAAAGTTAATTAACATCTTATTTCAACTTCCTAATAATTGCCATTCTGTATCGACACAGGAATAGACACAATTAGACTTGTAGGACAGCTCTCTTTGGGGACATCTCACCACAGACTCAGACTACAGTGCTCAGGCTGGATCAATCATTGCTAACCCCAACAGGACCCAAATCTAGTTATTACTTTTGGATCATGACAGAATTTGTCCATGACCATATTCTTAACTTATAGTTTAGTATTAGGCAACTTTGGCCAGGCCCATTTTGATGCCAGGGTAGCTCACCGCTTGCCCTGGGTCCATCCAGTCCCTCATCGGGGCCCTGATTTGGGGGATGTAGGCAGTAAGGGCAACTGAGGCTTAAGTTGAGAGAGCAGATGTCTACGAGGTAATATTATCTGGAGTCAATCAACTCCCAAGTTACAAAAGCATGTCTTTTTAACTGTCTTCCTGTGTCCGTACAAAAAGCCATTGCTCTGAGGTAGCTAACTATGCAAAGGACATTAAGAGAGAAAAACAATATTTACAAGTCAGCAGAGTCTGATCAGGAGGCAAAGGTAATTGACAGGTTGGGGGAGCAATCAACAACCCCAAGCTCCCTGTGGCTGGGAAGGAAAGGCAAACCAATGTTCTTCTACAGGAGAGAAATTCGGGACATTGGTTGTCGGAAATGTGCACTGGTGAAGGGATGGGTGTGGAACATTGTATGACTGAAACCAAATCATGAACAGCTTTGTACCTACATATAATGGTGATCCAAAAACAATAAAGAATAAAACAGTGTGAATTGGGGTAGGGTAGGGTTCTGTAAAGTAAGTATTGGTTTGACTATGTTTAAAATTGAAAAGAGAAAATAATACATAGGGCAATTTTTCATCTGAGGACAACAGGTAAATTTAGGCCAAGTATTTGATATGGGATATTATAACAATGTGAATTAGGACGTGATTGGGGTTATTAGAGAAAGAGTGTTGGTTCATTTGAGGCTAATTAGGCAGAGCCTTTGGTGTGGGTTGCTAAAAGAATGTGGATTGCATTCAGGTTTGGGTTTGGATTAAAGTTTTGTTTGATAAGGGTTTGACTGCTTTTAAAACTGAAAATGAAGTAAAGTCTAGGGAGATTGTTCAGTTGAGGATAATAGGTAAATTAATGCCCAGCCTTTAGGTTGGGGATTATAAGAACGTGGCTTTGCTGTTTTTGGTTTACTGTTATTAGGGTTTGGGTTCTGTTTGAGTAAGGATAAGGACTGGGCTACTTGTACAAGTACAAGCACTGTAGCACTGTCTTCCCGTTATTCATCGCTCAAGAGGGCACAAGTAACATCTCCATTGTGAGACTTGTTACTGTTTTGGGAAAATAGAATACGTCATGCGTAGCTTGCCAAGCTCTGCCAAGTGGGTAGGATACTCTCAGTACCTTGCTGGGCTTTTGTGAGGGACGGAGGAATCAAACCTGGGTCAGCCATGTGCAAGGCAAACGCCCTATCTACTGTGCTATCACTCCACCCACAATTACTTGATGAGAGTAAAGTATGGGGAGATTGTTCGCTTAAGGCTAATAGATAAGGTTAGGGCAAGCCTTTGGTTAGGTTTATGACTAGTGTTCTGTTATAGTGAAGGTATAGGTTTGTCTGTGTTTAATGTTGAAAATTGAAGTTAAGTAGGTGGCGATTGTTTAGTTGAGACTATTAGGAAAGATTAGATTAAACCGTTCGTATGGGCTGTTAAAAGGATTTTCAAAAAATATTTGGACAAAACAGCTTTGAGTTATGGAGCTTCTCAAGAATTTACAAAGATATGACAGTAGAGAAACAAAAACTTGCCACTATGTCTTGGAGTTTCTGGAGAGATGGTAGAGCTGATCTGGGCTCAGTCGCCAGAACCCCATCTGGTCTCACCAGGAGTAAGCCCTGAACATAAGCCAGTGTGGCCCCTCCAAAATGAAAGAGCAAAAGCAAAATATGTCTTGAACTGAAGGTGAATTTCATGGCAGGGATTCTGAAGATAGAATGTAGTTTACAGTTGAAGGGATATTTTCCTCACCAGATCAATTAATTCTGTTCACATTTCTTTCATTGTGATCTTCTTCAGCATGAAATAGCCAGATCTGAGTCAGCCCCTTAATTTATATCTGACAATGGAGGATAAAAACATGTATAAAAAAGGAACATTAAACCCCCTTAGCAAAACCCCTTTGGATACAGACTGTTAAATAAGCATAGATCACCTGAATGTAATCAATGCAGAATTATTGGTGTGGATAAGATACCTTGAAACTAGGATTTTGATGGACGTCCTCTTCCTGAGACTCTAGCCCTGCGATGTCTCCTGTCCTGTGTGCACACACATTTCTCTTCGAGAGCCAACAGGCATTAGGATGCTGTCTGGAGTATAAAACAGCAGAAGGAACTGTTTATTTTAAATACCTAAGTGCGGGCCTGAAGAAATAGTATAGCACGTAGGACACTTACCGTGCACATGGTCAACCCAGGCTCCACTTCAGGTATCCTATGTGGCTCCCTGAGCACTGTCAGGAGTTATCTCTGAGCCAGGACTAAGCTCTGAGCACAACTGAGTGTGACTCCAAAACAAAACAAACAGTAAGAAATCGCCATTTATGTGAGAGGCTGAATCTGCACTCAGGGCAAGCCTTTCATTCTTGGTGGGGCCTGGCTCGAGCCACTGCTTCCGGGGTCTCTTGAGAAAGTGTGTTCTAAATCAGGCAGGTAATGGGGCTGCTTCCAGGGGGAAGTTCCCTAACAGCCCTGAGTAGGCATGCTCCAGCAGGCTGAATGATCAGTGTTTAAAGGTGTGTGCTTGGTGAGGAAGGGCTTTCTGCAAGGAGACAGCAAAGACCTTCTGAGGAAATAAAGAATCCTAATATAATCATGTATGAAAAAACATCAACGGCTAAGACCCAGAGACTATAAAAACCCAGCTCCCGGAAGCACGTGGCCACTAATCTTATTATCTCATTCTTACTTTGGAGAACCGAGCAGGCAACTGAGGGTGTCCTGCTCGCATGGTAGAGTCTGGCAAACTTCCCGTGTCATACTCAATATGCCAAATACCAGAAAAAACGATAGGTCTCATTCTCCTACCCCTGAAAGAGCACTGAATATGGCTTTTTAAAATCTCAGGGCTAGAAAGGAGACATTACTGGAGCCTGCTCAAGGCAATCGACAAACAACAGGCTGATGGTGATTGTGATCGTGTGTGATTGTGTGATTCAGAACCGGTGTCTGAAAGCCATTCTTTATTTTCAGTGACAAGATATTTGAAACTCAGGATCTTATAGATTCTCAGGGAATTAGACTACTACGTAGTTTTTCAAAACTACTTACAACTCTAATAATTGAGAAACAGTAGGAAAACAACTCTTCAGTGTAAAACATTTTAATTATTTGCACTTATTACTATTAATGAGGGCTGGAGCGATAGCACAGCGGGTAGGGTGTTTGCCTTGCATGCGGGCGACCTAGGTTCGATTCCTCTGCCCCTCTAGGAGAACCCGGCAAGCTACCGAGAGTATCTTGCCTGCATGGCATAGCCTGGCAAGCTACCCGTGATGTATTCAATATGCCAAAAACAGTAACAACAAGCCTCACAATTTGTTGTGAGACATTACTAGTGCCCGCTCAAGCCAATCGATGAACAACGGGAGGACAGTGCTATAGTGCTACTATTTATGAAAAGTTAAGCATAAAATGTGTTTCTTAAAATATTTAGTGAATTTAAATTTATATAAAATTACATTATAGAGAGGGAAGGGACAGACTAGACATGATAAAAATCAGTGGCAGTTGGTGTTTGAACACATTAGTGGAGATGGAAGTGAATAACATATACCCCCAAAGCAATATTAAAACAAAGAAATATTAGAACAATTTGGGGGCAGTTGAGTCACACCCAGAAGTGCTTGGGCTCCTCTTGGCTCTGTACTGAGGAGTCACTCTTGAATGCTCCAGTGAACGTACACTGTGCCGGGGACCAACCCTGTGAGTTTACCCTACAGTGCTGCTAAACCCTGGGAGACATCTGGAGCCTCCTGGGGCCTTATTGCCTCAGAAGGTGCCTGTCTGCTGCCCCATACAGGACTGCCCCTCTGTGGGTGCTGGGCCTGGGCAGAGGCCCGGGGCACCTTGGCTATGTTCCCCAGGAAGGCTATGTTGGCTGCTGGGCCTGCAAGAGGACAGGACACCCGCTGGCAGTGGTGCTGGGCTGGGCGTGTGTCTGGCAGCACATGGCCTTTGCGCCCCTCAGTATGCATGTGCAACCACTGGACTGGTTCCTCTCCTGGGGTTGGGGAGACTACCCATATGATGCTCAGGAGATCTGGGGGCGCCATGAGTAATTCTTTATATTTCTAAAACATTTGGTACCATGATTTCTAATGCTATTGCGATAGGGTTCCATGGATAAAGTGTCCCTCTAGCACACCAGCACCAGAGTGCCCACTGCCCTCTGCTATAGTGATAGGGGCCCATAGACACAGAGTCCTACACAGCAGCACCAGAGCACCCACTACCCACTGCTCACTGTCCATTGCTACAGTGATAGGGGACCATGGACACAGTGTCCTACACATCAGACCAGAGCGCATGTCTGTCTGTCTGTCTGCCTGTCTCCCCCCACCCCTCTTGTTTCCTTTTTAGGCAGTATGGTTTGCAATACTGTTACTGAAAGGGTATCATGCGTATCCCTTTACCTTCTTTCAGCACTGCCCACTGCTACAGTGGTAGCGGTCCATGGACACAGTGACCCTCCACCACACCAGCACCAGAGGGTCCATTGCCCACCCCAGCCATGGCTCCAGTCCCCTCTCCCCAGCCAGTTCCTCTCCACCAGATTCTCTTCCCTTGCCACTCAGGGTACTCCACTCTGTAAGCGTCCTTCAGCTGAAGGAGGCAGGAGATTTAGGTGAGAGAACAGATCTGGTGACAGAGGAAGACTCAGATTTGTTCCCTGAGTATGCCAGAAGGGGTACTGGGCCAGGAATGGGTCCAGCATCTGGAAGCTGGAATAGCCAAGGCGACCATGTGCCATACACCATCCAAAGGAACCAGAGGCTGTACCTCGATTTCAGACTTTCACTTCCAGCGACATCATAATGCATTTCTAGGGGCTGGAGCGATAGTATAGCGGGTAGGGCATTTGCCTGGCATGTGGCCAATCTGGGTTTGATTCCCACATCCCATATGGTCCCTTGAACACTGCCAGGAGTAATTCCTGAGTGCATGAGCCAGGAGTAACCCCTGTTCATCGCTGGGTGTGACCCAAAAATCATAACACAGTTCCACTATAGTAGTCACCTATTTTGAGGTGAGCTGTCACAGCTTCCCTGGTGCCTGAGAGCTGGGCTAATCTTGGAGAGTGGGAATGTGACAATCATCGTTTTCCCTAAAAATCCCACCAGGAGTCCTTGTAGCCTCCAACTCACTACCAGTCTCCGGCTCTCAAAGGACAGAGGAGGCTTTCGGCATTTCAGTTACCCCCACCTCACTCTGCCACTCTCTAGCACTCCCAAAGAACAAGATTTCTCAGCCCAGCTGAGCCTCAGCACTGCCTCAGCCCCCTACCCACCAGCAAGAAAATCCTCCTCCTGATTCCCTATGCCTCCTAACTTATCTTACTTTGTTCATCTCTCTCCCATAAACAAATACCCAACCCTATTATTAAACACAAAAAAAATGTCAAATTCCCCCACCAATGCATGCAACACACAGAGCAGAACCAATCACCAGCACAACTCCCCTTTCAAGATCCATTCATTCTCCATGAGTCAGTTTTCTCCCGTCCTTCCAGATCAGCAGTCACCCTTCCGTTGGCCTCTCTCTCCTCGTGTACATTCACTCACACACCCTCCTATCCCCTGGTTATTCATTCACCTTTGTCCATCTATCCATCCATTCTCCCATCATTCTCATAGAAATCCCCGATCAGCCAATATATCTTCCCTTTCCACCATCCAATGACAGACCCACCATCTTCCCTGTTACCCTCCCACCTGGCTTCCAGTACTCCTCTGCCATCGCATTAATACCTTTAGACAACAAAAATACAGGAGAATATATTTAGTTCAGAGATTAAAATGTAAGTAAAATAAAAAGGATTATTTTAGAGCTAAACCTAGAAAATAATGTGAAGAAAATTCAGTAGGGAGATGAAATTATAGGGAGAATTTATTTAGCTGATACCAAAATTCAAGCCCCTCAGGAAAGGAGGAAAATGATACTCAAAGGAATAATGCACTATTTCATGAAGAAACAACAACTCAGGAACTTCGTAGACTCAAAACCAATCTTAAAAGAAGGACTAAAGGGGCTACTGTAAGACAAGACAAATCCCTACAAGCACAACAGACCTCTACAGAAAGAAGACACAAAACCCCATACAATAATCTTTCTCAATGTCAACTAAGAGACACAGAGTGGCAAAATGAATTAAGAAACTGAACCAAACATTCTGCTACCTACAGGAAACATATCTGAACAGCCAGTGCAAACACAGACTCAAAGTCAAAAGATAGAAAACAATCCTTCAAGCAAACAACTCCCTCAAAGAATCCAGGTTGGCCATACTAATATCCAACAACAAAGATTTTAGGCTGAAAAAGATTTTAGGGGACAACAAAGGCCATTTTTTTAATAATCAAGGAATATGTACAGCAGGAATAAAATCATGCTCCTAAACATATACGCATCCAATGAGGGACCACCAAAACACTTAAAACAACTTCTTGGAAACTTAAAGGAGGATATTGGTAGCAAAACAATAGTAGCTAGAGAATTCAACACCATCTTATCACCTCTGGGTAGATCAACAAGATTAAAACTCAGAAGGAAGACATGAAAGAATGCCTTTGGAGGAAGAATGGCTTTGAAGAAAGGCTTTGAAGGAAGAAATGGAAGAGAGAGGGCTAATAGATGTATACAGGCCTTTCCATCCCCCAAAATGTAAATACACATTCTTTTCTGCAAATGTGCACATGGAACATTTTCCAAGATAGACTATGTGCTGGGTCCCCAAACACACCTCAATAGAATCAGGAAGATAGAAATTGTATCCACTGACTTTTCAGACCATGATGCATTGAAGTCTTCCAGCAAACCCTCATAAAGTTGTGTGGACACTAAATCATATAGAGCATGGGGCAGGGAGAACTGTCTGAAGATATTGCCTGGACATAAGGATCTTGGGTCAGAGAGATGGTTGGGTCAAAGTGCTGAGCATATGTTCTGCATGCAGGAGTAAAGGTCACTATCCAACACTGCAGGTCCCCTTAAAGCTAAAGGAGTGAAACCCTCACCCCCAGAGTCAGAAATTTCCCTGAAATTTCTGAGAAATGGCCCAAACACACAGAGAAACACATACAGAGAAATGTTGTATATAAAGTCATAAAACACACAGAAGAAAAGTTAGGGGATATATTCTGGGATTTCAACATTAGGGATACATTCAGACACATCTCCAATGGGGAGGGAAAAGCAATCAAGAATACATGAATGGTGTGAGTTTCCAAATAAAGGAGTGGGCACACATGTGGGACTCAAGTGTTTGGTGGCCGAGAGCCACCTTTCAGGCTAGATGACAGCAAGAGATGGACAAAGGATTGAAGGAACAGGGGAACTGGACCCCAGAATTGTCAGTAGCCAGTTTCTCTCTCCTCCCAAATGTAGTCTGATCTCTCTCCTTACTGCAAAATCATCGTTGTACTTTTGCTCGTAGTCCCAGTTATCATAGTTCCATCATACTAGTCTCCTCATAGATCTCAAAGTCCTATACTTCCAGTCATCGTCCTTGGATTCCTTGTCATCCTCCTAGACCCTTCTTTCCCCTTACAGTATAGTAATATAGAAATCATGAAGAGTGGGGGTACACATAGGAGGGGTTGAACAATATCAGAACATCAAACAGAGATAAAGCTAGTCATTCAGGGGATGTTCTAGGAGATTAACTCAAGGACAAAATCTCATCTGAGGGTTCAGCACTCCAGATAACTAGGAGCACTCCAGATTACTAGGAGATCTGTACAAGGGCGGGATTGCATTTAGGGTGTATTGCTTTCTCCTTTCCTCAGCTAGTAAGTAATCCATTTAAACAACCATAGTAACTTCTTATAAAATTTCTAGTCAGTTTTGTATGAACACAGTAAGAACTATATTAAGCTTAAAGGTTGGATCTTCCTGGGACATCTTGCTATATATTCCAAACCACAGTCCTCAGGCCAGGCTAGTTGATCCTAACCTCAGCAGGGTCCTTATTCAGTAACTTCTTCTTGGGTCATGACAGAGTCTTTTCCCTGATGATGCTCTTAACTTATTATACTTCATACACTTAGCCTATCTCTTTCCAATGCCAGGGTAGTTTTCAGCTTACCCTGGGCCCATCCAATCCCTTCGTCAGGATCCTGCTTTTGGAGAGCTAGGAACCAAGTGAAACTGAGGCTTAAGTCAAGTAAATATGGATGACCAGGAGTAAATATTATTTTGGAGCCAATTAACTTCCATGTTACAAAGCATAGCCATCAACTGTCTTTCTGTGTCTATACAAAATGGACATTGCTAAATAATCCTTGCAAATGGCATGAAGGAAAGAGAAAAGTAATATAGGATTATTGGTGCTTGATGGAATTGGGTATGCCTCAGGGGCACTGTTGTGGGAGCAGCTCAAAAAACCTAATCTCTCTGCAGGAGGAGCAAGGACACCCAATGTTATCCAATAGAATGGGACAACATAAAACTAAAACGCATTTACAAAGAAAAGGAAACTACAATGGACACAAATAAACAAACAAACAAATAAAAGCAACTGAGCAATAGGCAAAAGCTGTTTGATCATCATGCCTAACGAAGGATTAATACCCAGAATATATTAACTCATATAACTAAAAAACAGAAAAAATCACAATAAAAATTATTCAAAAGACATAAACAGACACTTCCTCAAAGATGGCGCACAGACACGTTAAGAAATTCAAAATTACTTATAACTAGGGAAATGGCTCATAGTTGGGAAAATGTTTGAAGAAGAAATGATTGTTGGCAAGGATGTGGAGAAAAGGGCTCTGGTACTGGGAATGAAATTAGTGTAGTTGCTAGGGATAGCGATATGCAGTCCTTAAAAAATTAATACAGAAACTCCATATGATTCTAAACTACCACTACTAATTAGTTATCCAAAGACAATTAACAGATTTTGCTCAAATGTAAAAGTGATTTCCTAAGGCAAGCAATCACGAAGAAATGACAACTCTAACTTGCAGACCCAGTGAAAACAAAGAAGTTTCTAGAGAGAAAAGAGAAGGGGAGAGGAAGTAATGGGCAGAAGGATGTTTGTGATGGCGGGCTGGCATGGGAGCACTGGAGGTGAGGTCACCTGGTCACAGCTAAGCCCATAAAAGTCAGAAGCTGATTGTCTGAAATTCTATAGGCTGACTAATGATAAGTCTGTGGCATGCTCCTGGACCTCAAGACAAACGCAGTATAAGCTTGTATGACTGAGTGAGTGTATGAGTGTGTCTGTGAGCATGTGTGTGTGTTTGTGTGTGTGTGTGTGTGTGTGCGTGCATGTGCATGTATAGTTGGGGGCTGGTTACGAGGAAGGAAGTGTTCCTGCCACTGATTCAGGCAAGAATCTGGAATGCTTTTGTACCCCATTTCCGTAAGATATGGTCTGTCTGAAATGCCTGTAGCACCTTTGAAGAGAAGCAGTGTACCAAATAATGACTTTAGAAATAAAGGCAGTTGGGGAGCTGGAGCAATAGCACAGCAGGTAAAGCGTTTGTCTTGCATGCGACTGACCCAAGTTCAATTCCCAGCATCCCATATGGTCCCCTGAGCATCCCAAGAAATAATTCCTGAATGCAGAGCCAGTAGCAACCCCCTGAGCATTGCTGGGTGAGACCAAAAGAGAAAAAGACAGACAGACAGAAAAAAAGAAAGAGAAATATAAAGATATCACGGTCCACGGCCCTCCAGTTGTTCTTCGATTTGCTCGAGCGGGCCAAGTAATGCCTTCATTGTGAAACATGTTACTGTGTTTGGCATATCGAATACGTCACAGGAAGCTTTCCAGGCTTTGCCATGCGGGCAAGAGACTTTAGGTAGCTTACCGGGCTCTCTGAGAGGGGCAGAGGAATCAAACTCGGGTCGGCCATATTGGCTGTGTGCAAGGCAAACACCATTACCCGCTGTGATATCGCTCCAGCCCATAAAGATATAAAGATATAAAAATATAAAGTTAAAGATATAATTCAAAATAATGGTGGCGGGAAGGTACATGGTGGTGGGATTGGTGTTGAAATATTTAATGTAATAAATTATTGTGAACAACTTTATAAATATAAAAAATTTAAAAGGCAAATAAATATTTCCTTTTCCCTAATTATTATGCATCAATATTTCACTAAGGTATAAACACACTTCTCTGAACAAGTTCATGTTTATGCAAATTTTTATACTTCTCATTTCACTGAAAACCTCCACAAAGTTTTACCCTGTATTCACCCTATTACACCATTCACCTGACAAATCCAAGATGCAGATAGGAGACACAGGTGAGGAGAAGAACAAAACTTAGGTGATGGAACTGAGATGATTTTAGGTCTTCATCGTTCTTCCCCGAGGTTCTCCAAGAGCTTTTTTCTTACTTTTACATGTTCCTTCTATGGCCATGGAAAAATTAAGGTATTTCACAGTAGAAAGAGGAATACTCAGACAAATTGAGTTGATAAAGTCATGTCTGATCTACATCAAATTGAAATACTAGAACCAAGGGGCTAGAAGAGAACAGAAGTGTGAAATACATACTTCTCCCAAAATCGTTGCTAGTTATATCTCTGGCATGACATGTTCCTTGAGCATCAAGATAAAGCCCTACAGGCCCTTGAGCACAACCAGATGTGGCCTAGAGGTTTCCCCCAGTTTTCACTGAGGTGGCCTGGTTAACCCTGTCACTGCAGAACCTAACAACACTGGATCCTCAAACTGAGAAGGTGGGCCATACATCACTGAGAGGAGTTCTCAGGCCACCTAAACAGCATTTTTGAGAAACCCTAAATCAATTCACTTATTAGTTAAGTTTTTACACCCAAGACAGAGAAACTTTAATTTCCAGATTCCTAACTCCCCAAAGCAAAGGACCCAGAACTTCAGTGTCTTCGACCTGAGTAACTTGAAGTAACTTGTCCTCCTTTCAGAAGGATACATTTTTCACAAGAGGAATGAGAAGAGTCCAGTTCTCAGGAAATAAGGCACAGAAGCACAAGGTCCGTAGGCCTCCACGCTAACTAGAGATTTTGATGAGCTAGAATCCTATTCCCATTCACACCCACACCATAACCACTCACTGTCCTCAGTAAGCTTTCCCCAGGCACTTATCCAACAAGATGTGCCAAGAAGCAGCTCCATGACAGCAGTTGGAATGCAGACAGGGATGATATAGGAGCTGAAGTTCACAGGTTGGTGCAGTTGTAACACCGCTGCAAAATGTTGGAGCTTCTAAAAGTCTGGATGGATGATAATGCAGCTCACAGCCACCCTCCTGGCCTATTGGGTGTCCTGGTAGAGCTGGGTACTTCCCCAACACACCCAGTAATCCTCAGGGGCATGAGACTTCCTGCAGGAGGGAAGGTGACAGTCATCATCTTCTGCATATGGCAGCTTGTGCCTCTCCACCATCATCTGACCCCCAGCACTGCCTTGTCTGCACCACCGCACAGAACTGTCCCTTTCTGTCTGACCTTCTCTCTAGCAATCAGGGCGGTTTTAATCACAAGTCAGCACACACCCACTATTGGAAAGGATCACGGAGGGATGCAGGTCCCATGGAGCTGGACAATCCTGACCTTCCTTGGGTACATGCAGAGCGCCCTGGCTCCATCTTGGCTCTTGACCCACCTTATGACCAAACTGCTCTCGCACCACTCCTTTCTTTCACTCCTTCTTGGTACTCACCTGTTCTGAAACTGCACAGAATCATTGGTCAAAGGAGACCATGCGTGCAGGATGTCCTGTGTTCTGACCATGAGGGATGAAACATTCCACCTTCCCACTCACTCACCTGGAAATTCCTTCCCACAAAGCCGGTGACCAAACTCTCGCATCCACAAACTGACCCATGCCCACTGGAGCCTGCCCATCTGAGTTCTCCACTCCAATGGTGTCAGCCCTGCTCACCCACAGGGGGAACTTCTTCTCTGACTAAATGGAGACACAGTGAGGTGGGTCAAGCCAACCTTATCCACAGTGGGTCTCCAGTGGTACACAGCACAGAGCAGGTGCTTGTGGGCCTCTGTACGTACCAAAGATCCAGCTCCTGGTTACTGACCCCCCAAACCACTGGGAACACCCAATCAGACCCAGAACAGAGAGCAGCTCTGTTCTTCTTCAAGGTCAGGGACTCCATATCTAGTGTCCATGCAGCTGACCAATAGACATGTGGTGAGCAGAGACCCCAGGCCAGAGACGTACAGAATACCAGCATCTGCCTCTACATCCCAGGTTCCAGCCTCCCTCTGACAACCAGGATTGCAGGGACATTGAGAGAAGTTGTGGTGTGAGGTGACACAGAGCCAGCTGGCATTGCACCTGGGAGGCAGGATGAACACTGCCGTCTCGGGGGCAGACCTGTGTCAGGGTAAGGCACAGGGATGAGGATAAGAAGATGAGCAAAATCAGGTGAGGAGAGAGGACAATACAGGAGAGGACAGGTCACAGGCAGAAAGACTTGGACTAGAAGGACACAGATTGTCCCAGCACACAGCCTTGAAGATGCAGGGGCTCTAATATTTTAACCCTCTCCCACTGCCAGCCTGGCTCTAGGACCTGAGAAACAACTCACTTTGTAAAGCAGGGGGCGGTAGAGAACACCCAGTGGGAATGAATGAGCACAGCTCCACAGGGATGAATGCTCTGGTACTGCAGGCTGGCCTGCCATGGCCACTGGCCTTCCACAGCCTCGTGGCCACCAGAGATCATCCATACCCCTCGGGCTTCCCGCACACTGTGATGACCATCCCGATGCCATGTGGTAAACAGGAGGTCCCCATTTCCTCTCCAGTAGACCCTTGACCACTTCTCAGTGGGAAAGCAGAAGCAGGGGTCAACCAGTCCCAGAGTGAGAGGGCAGCTTGGTGTCTGATATCCCTGTCTGCTGCCTGGGCAACAGGAACGTGGACAGCAAAGCACACAGTGAGCAAGCTCCGTGGGAAGCCGCGGAAGGGATATGGTGGCCACAGCTGGTCACAGCTGCATCCCGGAAAAACCCATGCCCTCAGCAACCCTCACCCCCACCCCCGGCCCAGACACTAGCTTTGTGTGCGGGGCTGTATTAGTGTCCTGCCTCCACCTCCCCACTGTCTCCGGGAGGGGCAGTGGGCCATGTGACCTGGACAGGGTGTTCCGGGTGCACCAACTGTAAGGACGCCGTGGCCGGCTGCCCGCTCGAAGACTGGGGAACACAGAGAGGAGAAAAGAGGAGACTGATGGGCCAGTCCAGCCCGGCTGTTCCCCGCCCACAGCCCATCTGCTCACCTGAGCCCCGGGTGCCCCAAGCACCTGCTGAGCCAAGGGCTGCGGGGCTGGTTCTTCCTGCCAGGGGTTTCCAGTCTCCATGCCCATGGCCAGAGTGGCTTCAGCCCTGGCTGCACCCCTCTGACCCCTAAAATATGACCTCTCTAATCCCATCCTTCCCACTGGACTCAGCTCTCTCCTGAGCCCTCCTTGACTTTGGACCTGCCCCTGTGCTATCCCTGTCCTGAGCCCTCTGGCCCAGAGTTGTGGACTATCTCCTCATGTAAGTCCCTAGCCCCTGCACAGCTTGAACCTGCCTACACAGGTTTGCAGAAACTCTTCTCACCTAGCTCTGGTGCGGGTTTTGTTTTCCCTTCCATGATCCAGTGCCTGAGCCCTTACCTAGACCACAACTGGATGTGCAGTTTGGACCCTCACCAGAGCTGCTCCAACTGTGGGGTTTGGAACATGGCCCTTTGGCCAGTGCAGAGACTGCTGCCGTTTCCGGAGCCTATCCCAGGTGGCCCCTTTTGGAGACAACACATACAGAGAGAACAGGACCTGGGCAAAGAGGGCACCAAAGCCTGTCGAAGCACCAACAATGCAAGGAACACCTGCAAGTGTTTTCCAGGCTCGGTCACAGGTGTGCCTGTATGTGCTCTGGGATGGCTTTAGTCTGACACAACCCAATCCCAAGAACTTGACACAAACAGCGAGACTCTTCTGGGGCTCCAGGATCCTCAAGGCCTGATAATGAGACCTTTGTTTTCCACCTATCCCATGAAAATGCACCCCTCAATCTTTATCCTGGTCACATAAAACATGGTCCCCTCTCCAGGGATTTTGTGATGTGCATTTTCTTGGGAGCAGACTGTGTTAATACCTCCCAAACCCCAGATAGACCCTTTTCCACCCTCACTCCCGTCCCACTTCAGAGGAATGAAGAGCTGGTCTCAGCAAGCTGCCATCCCTGCTCTAACAGGTAAAAGCCAGGTCCCCAGGGCTTTCCAGATGCTTGATCCAACTTTTCAGGTCCTTTATCAGCACCACCACCCCCAGAGTCTCCTCCATCCAACCCAGCTCCACAGCTCGGCTGCCCCTCTAGGGTCTGCTCCATGGAGGAGGAAGAGCCCAGGGACCCCTCAGCTCCCTGACTGTGACTGCTGGGCTTCCTCAGTGCTCCCCAGTGGAGAGCAGAGCTTTCTCCAGACAGGTCAGTGTTGTTTAAACTCCCAGCGCTTGCTGGGGTGGGGCCAGGTGTCAAGGAGCTCGCCAATAGGAACAACCTGGAGTTTATGGTCTAGTCTATGGGAATGAGCACAGGCCCCGCTGCTGTATCTGGGTCCCCTACAGGGCAGCTGATCTGCTCTGAAGTCTGGATGCTGGACTTTGTGTGCCCATAAGGGAGCATGCAGGAACAGTAGAAAGGTCTGACCACCTTGTTTCAGCAGTGCCACAGAGTCTGGACATACTTCATTTCTACCACACTGATCACAGTTTTAGAGAGAGTAGAACAAAACTGGTGTGGTGCCCAGGAACTGTTCTTGCTTCTAGGGACCAAATGCATGATCAGGCATGTTGAGCCACTTCACACCAGACGCTTCCGGTGCTGTGGAGGAGCCTCAAGTTTCCCCTAAAACATTCCCAACAAGAAATGAATCTCGGAACCAGGAAGCTTGCTGAAGCGATTTCTCCTGATCTTGCACCAGGCCGATTTCACCGGGTTTCCTCAGACAGGGGCAGTTGTTGTACTTCCACCTGCCCCTTACGAATCCAGAGCCCAATGGAAAACCCAGGTATGTGAGACCAGTGACTGCTGACTCTAGTCCTCAAGGGATCAGGGACAGCTGCTCCTTCCCATCTCCTAGCCTCTATATCACGCCCATGAACTGCCTTTCTCCTTGTGCCATTTAAGCTCAGTAATGGTCATGATCCAGAGACTCAAAAATGAATCTCAGAATCCAGCAGCAGCTGCAGAGATTTCTTCGGACACTAATTATTTAATATTTTAGAATTCCAGGGCGTGCAGCCACTTTTGTGGCCATGTGACTTCTCATGCTATTCATAATAAGCTATACAAAATAAAGTATCAGTCTGTTAGGCAGGCTTGAGTGGTGGTGGTGGTAAGCTTAGAAATAATGGTGTTGGGATGATGTAATGGTGGTGGGATTGAAATATTGAATGTAATCCATTATTGTGAATAACTTTATGAAAATAAAATTTAAAAAATTATTTTGCATACAAAAAAAAAGAAACCCATTCCTGACAGGAACTACCTGTGATTTTGAACTCTCTCCAAATAGGCAGAAAGTAACAGAGCACCAAAGGCAATATAGATCCTGAACTATCAGTGATAAAGAAAACTGCAGGTTCAGGACACCATGCTCAGTTCCAGAAGTCGAGACGGGACAGACAAGGAAAGATTAAGGACCTTGCCCTGGGTAGCTGCCCACTGCCTTGCAGGAAACCCTCACATTTTTTCCCCTGGGCCCTGCATGGACCCCAGAGACGCATCTGCCACACCTGTGTTTGGGTGAGACCTTCCTCCTCCTCCAACTCCTCAACCAGGGCCAGGAGATCCAGCTGGAATTCTGGGGAGAGCAGGTGCTCCAGGAAGCTGGGATGAATGACCGCCTCGACCTGGAAGGGGGAAGAGGAAGTGAGGGTCCTCATAAGGACCAATGGGAATGAGGAAGCAAACACACCCGTTCCCAGCACAGTGCAGGGGCTTGGACGGCTGCACAAATTCTCACACAGACACAAGCCGGGAGCGCTCACACTCTCACACACACAGGCCCATACAATCCGCACTCACAAAGGCACATGGACTATTCACCTACTCTCACAGAGAAGCACATGTAAATACACATGGATGCATATACACACATGACACAAAGACACACACTCTTCGACCTCTAGGAACATGTACATGTATCCTCTTACGTTTCTGCACAGAGCTCACACAGTACACACAAATGGAGACACACAGAGATGTTCACACATTGGCCAAACCCAGAAATTCACAAACAAGGGCCAATGTTTGTACAGAGAGACACACGTGAACATATGCACACAAACACAAGTAGAAAAATGCAAGCACAGGTGGTCTCAAAGCAAAGAGCACACGTCACTACCAAGCCCTGGACAGAAGCAGTCCTGCGCCCTCCCCACCCCACAGCAGAGCCCAGTCCCCCACCTTGGTGACAAAGGCCTCCTGGGAGCACAGCTCGTCCACGTAGCTCAGGAGTCACGGCTTAGGGCAGGTTCTGGCCTCCTCCTGCTGCTCCTTCGTGCCCACTGCCCGTCGCCCGAGGGGTGCCCTCCTGACTGTGTCGGGGGCCTTCAGCAGCTCGTCCATGATGTCCATGTACTCCTGCACGGCCTCAGGGGGGATCTCCTTGGGGGCCTTTGTCTTGGGGGCCCGCTGTGGTTTGTGTGTCTTGGGTTGGGCTGCCGGAGCTCGGGTTACGGCCTTCTTAGGGACACAGGCTGAGGAGGAAGGAAGAAGAGAGGGATGTGAGGGAACCCAGGTCCATGCCCTCAGGCACATAGCACTGAGCACAGAGTTGCGGATGGGTACCTGTGGGCTGGGTCAGGTGAGTGCCTACATCTGTTGTACTATAATCCCGTGACTGCGTGAGGGATGAGGATAACCTCAATGGGAGGAGAGGCCCACAGTGTCCCCAGGGTCTCCAACCCCACTTCAAAAGTGAGTCCGACACCCTCAGGCAGCATGGGGTGTGCAGGAAGAGGGAGAAAGCCAGGGACAGGGAGCCGCTGAGCATAGGCCTAGGGGTACATGGGAGAGCGAAGGATCCCTGGAAGGGCAGGAACCCTAGGGCCTTCCCAGGCCTGTGACCATTAGCTGGGGAACAGGGTCTGTATCTGGCTGCTGGCCTAGTGGTTGACCTGTAGCACCCTGAGGCTCAGGCCTGGGTGGGGCAGGGGGTGGCTTGCCCTGCACTCCATTCTTCGACTGCAGCTTCTGTGCCTCCGTTTCTTCCTCAGCCTCAAACTCCATGAACCTGGTGTGGGGAGTACAGGCCCCACTGAGTCGGGTTGGCTTGGAGCACGTGGGATGAGGCAGGACAGGGGATGCTCATGGAAAAGCCCTCAGGAGGATGGAGAATGGATGGGCACAAACCCCAGCACCTCCAGTGATTCCCCATATCAGCCCTTTGAGGGTCATAGAAAATAAGGGACTGTGACCCTTAGACTGTGGTCAGGAGCCCCAGAGCATGGTGGGCAGAATTGTCCCAGCCCCGGGTAGGACAAGTTTCTGCAGGGGACGGGCCTTCTGGGGATACCAGGGCCCCCCTGGCCATCTGGGAGTAGCCCCTGAAGCCCCGGCCCGCAGCCAGCCCCAACTCCCACTCACTGCCCAGAACTGACTCACTTGGCAGCCACGTCGTAGTAGATTATGCGGTCAAAGTTGCTCGTGCCATGCCATTCCCGCAAGGCACGGCGCAGGCCTTCCTCCAGGCCCATGGTGGGCTTCAGGCAGGCCAAGGTGCGCAGCACTGGGCTGCAAGGACAGGCTTGGTCAGGGTCTGCGTCTGGTGGGAGCCCCCGCTGCCCCACACCCATTCCTTGACCCCCGATGACGGCCTGGTCTCCCCTCCCCTCCCAGAGTTGACTCGCCTCCTACACCCCAGACCGGTGGCTATTCTAGTGTCAAGCCTCAGCTCTGGGGATAAGTCATGAGACGCCAAGGCCGAGCAGTCATGCCTGTCTGAACCTTGGTGCATCTGTGCTGTGTCTGGTCTTAGGAACAGAATGTCTGTCCTTCATTCCATAGGTCAGGACCAACCCTGATAGGGGACTGAGCTGAGGCTTTAAGGCATGGCTGGTCACTACAGGCTTTTGAGCCAGTACTCTGGGATGGCATTCCTGAGGACATTCTCTCCCATGGACCCTACGCTGGGGGTCACACCAGTACCTTCTGGGAAGCTACCATTAGTTCTAGATCACCTGAGGGACTCACATAAGGAAGCAGGAAAGGGCCTCAGTGTCCAGAGTCTGAGGAATGTACTGCCGGGTCAGGGCCTTGAAGCTCTGCCAGCGCCGGAAGTTCTCATAGACGCTATTGGGACTGCTGGAGGTTTTTGGCAATGCCTGGTTTCGGGTGGTGGCCAGACCACTCTACCACAAACCCACTGGGAGAGTGGTCCACCGCTGCATGGGAGCATGATGGGAGCCACCTGGGCCACTGGCAGTGGAACCTGAGGAGGATGGTCTCTCGTTCCAGCCTGGGTGACAATAGTAGCTGGAGTTGGAATAACGGTCTCCAGCACAGACGATACCAAGTAGAGGGGTGCAGGATGACCGGCCATGGAAGATGGAGCCTCTGCGGCCCCACAGTTGAGTGGAGCCTGTGTCAGGATGACAGGCTGGTTCTGGGCTGACTCCACAAGCGCTGCCTCAGGGCTGACCTAGATGATGACCTTGCAAGGTCCAGGGACATGGGGTCCATGGCCAGCAGCTCCTGCCACCACAGGCATCATGGGGAAAGGTGACAGCACCAGAGGGTTGCCAGGAGCAATGGCCGAGGTCACCAGAGGGGGCATCTGGATCGGTTCCCAGGGTGGTGGCTGGGGGAGCCCTGGATTGAGAAAGGGCGAGACCCTGAAAGCAGAGCCGAAGACCCCAAGATTCATGGTCATCTCTGGGAGCAGCACAGGAGACACTGCGGACAGGAGGGAGGAGGAGTGAGAGGGAGATGGTACAGGGGGAGGGCCAGGAGGGCCTGGCTGGGGCAACATTCCATGAAGGGATCTCATTGGAGGATCAGAACAAGAACTTTCCTTCAAACTTGTCAGTGGCAGCACAGCTCACATGGCCTCTTCCAGCAATTTAGACAGTTTCCCAATTCTCAGCACACAGGTTGGCATGGTCTTTGCTGTATCTCAATACTTTATCCACCAGTCTAGTTGTGTGCCCCTCAAATCTTTCTCCTTCCTCTCTCCCTGATGACCTCCTTCAACAGAGTCTACTCTTTCTTTGGAAAATTCAGTCATTAGTGACCTGTGAACCCCTGTAGGTCACAATTTGAACGGAGTTTTCCTCAGCAAATGCTGTGGGTTTTGCTTTTTTGTTTGTTTGTTTTGCTGATCCTTCTTAGGGTCCAGTACCTAGGACTGAAAGTAATGTAGATTTGTCTAACATGTTTGACTAGCTTTTTCAAAGTTTTGTTCTACTGGAAGCTCTTATCCTTCGTAGAATAGCCACGAAACCTCAAGTTGGAACAGCTTCCAAACTCAAACTTACTTTCTTTGTATTTGCAATATATTTTATGGATGATTTGCCTCCTAAATAAAACGTTGAATCGAGGAATATTTTTAATGGTTCAAAGCTAAGCTTTGACAAAAGTCAATGATGTGTGTTTAATGCAGTGCTGGGTGTTCCCTTCTACTTTCTCTGGTCAGTACAATTCTCTCCCACACCAAAGTAGTTTTCTGTTGTTAACATAATTCTAGGTATGTACTATGTACTGAAACCCCAAAGAATCTCATTTTTTATGAACTCACTATTGGTTTCCACTCTGGTTAAAAGCACATGTATGTTCTACCAGCTGGCATGTGTAGTGATTTTTTTTATATTCGTCAAACGGCTTCTCTCTTTTTCAGGAGACTCCATCCCCACAGCATGAAATTCTGCAGACCCTAACTAAATCCTTACAGTGTCTGGCAATTCAGTGGCGAATGGAATAGGGAGGTCTGAATTAGGAAGTGGAGCAGAATGGAAGTGCAACTGACTTCAATGTTCAGATCAGCAACAAAGTTACCTTCTGCATATTTTCATCCGTGGCTGGGAAAACCTGATTCAAATTTCCTCTACACTCTTTTCTTCAGTGTTTATAAGAAAATAATTTTTCAGTCTAGTTTTGGAACGATTTATAAGATCTCCCCAAAATCTCAGTCTGAAAGGATTTGGGAATATGCATTTATATACAACATTCATTGCACTGTTTGGCCTCTATGGAGGGAATGACCTGCTCAGCCAGTAGCCGTCAGATCATTCCATCCTAAGCAGCGTGGCAAGCTGCCTTTGCAGACACCAATCTCCGGACGCTTCCCAGCAGCTGCTCTGTCACTGTACATTGGTTCAACAGCGGTATCCAGGTCATAAGAATTCTATCAAAATCAAGAACATCCTTCCCCAAACAATGTTGGACACAGGGAACGAGGACTCGAGAAATTTCTTGAAACTTCCAATTCTGTCATGAAGAAACTATACTTGATTTTCAGCCAGGGATTTCTCATGAGATGGATTTTGAGCTTGAACTTTGTCCTCAGGCTTCAGGCAAGACTTTATGTTTGCTTCCTTGCTGTGTCCTGAAAAGCCACCTATAATTCTGGAGGCTCTTGTGCGTGCGTGACTGGCGGAAGTTTGCACCCACCACGGCCCGTAGGTGCGCGCGCACTGGGGCTGTCCTGGGTCAGTTCTAAGCAGTTAGAGGTAACGGACACGCACGCGCACCTGCATTTCGCGCGGGGTCTGCAACCACCAACGTCCTACAGGCTATGGGTGTAATGATTCCCCTTTGGGATATTTGCACCCATGCCTCTATCAGATTCAACAGAGAGGTGTGTGGCCCTGTCCAGCTGTCTGCAGGGGCGCATCTCCCCCAGGCTGTGGGCACCACCGCACACCTGCGCCATGTCCTTTCCGGATCCGGATGCTGAGCGCGAGGGAGGTAAAGGAATCCTGGGACCATTCAAACTGCTACTTGGGGTCCGAGCGATAGTGCAGTGGGCAGGGCCATTGCCTTGCATATGACCAACATGGCTTCCATCCCCGTAATCCCAGATGGTACCCTGAGAACTGCCAGAGTAATTCCTGAGTGCAGAGCAATTACTGAGCACAGTCAGTGTAGCTTAAAACCAAAACAAAAGAATCCCAAAACACAACAGCAATAAAACAGCAGAAGCAAACTAACCCTACTACTTTGTGGACCTTTTTTGTATGATACAAAAGCAAACGAAGTTTTTTCTTATTGAAAACATTAGCCCTTGAACTTGAAGAAAGTCAGGTCCGTCGTAAATGGGGAAAATCTCTAACACAAATAGAAAATGAATACATAGAAAAGCTTTTCCTTTGTTTCCCAAAACGTTTTAGGAACCAGCAATTAGTTTCCGTCACTATACCCTCGTTAATAAATGAAACAGTTTTCATGACTTAAAATAATGGATCAATCATAATATGACGTCCAATTGTTGTGCAATTGATAGCCAGGTTAGCAGGAGATGCAAGAACAAAGCAAATATCAACAAAGATAGGTAAAGGCTCAGTTTAGCTTGCAAAATTGACAGTGAAACATTATTTTTGTACATTTTAATGCCTTAAAATATTTAAAATGTGTGTTCATTATCTGTAGTACTTTTGGACACAGACACTTCATTTACAGAGAACAGGTAGAAGTGTTCCAGCCATTGTCAGCTCACAAGTACATGGGTGTAATGCTGCCATCCCAGATCTGTTTGAGTTGAAGCATCGTGATAACCAGTTCCAAGAAACCAGTAGGATGGCCAAGTGGCAGAAACACGCATTTCAGGTTGTTTACTTCAGTAAGCAGCCAGTGAAATTTTGGGCCCAGCAGAGCAAGCTGAACATGGTGACCCATTAAATATGAGGGACCTGTGGTAGTGGTGGTTCTGGTATTATGGCAACACTAATTCAGTTTCCTTCATCCCACAAAGAATTTGTTAGGATGATAAATATCTGCTGGAGAAAGGGCAAATGCAATTGGAAAGAATCTTGAGAAATCCCAGAGGAAAGGAAGACGGTGTACTGGGCAGACAAGGCAGCAGCTCACTGAGCGTTTCCACTCTGTCCTGGGAGTAGCCAGTCATGGAAGCTCTTATGAATTCTTTCCCAAGGACACAGAATGAAGGGTGTCCTTCATTTTCCCCATGAGCAACTTCGGGAGTTTAAGTTGCTTTGTGTACCTGAGGAGTGAAGGTCAAGTGTTGGTGTGTTTGCAAAGATAGGCACATATGTAGTGGTCATGGCATGTGGTTTTCAGCATGTTATACGTGCATCACACAACTAAGGTCATATATGTTGTCATCAGTAACTCTCGACGTGGGTGCCTTTCCCCACCATTGTCCTCAGATCACCTTCAGTCTGCTTCTTCCTTGACTGAGGATTTCTTAGTGTAATCAAAAGTCAAGACTTTCTCTTCATTTAGGATTTTTAAATTACCTTCTTTTGTTTAAATAGCACGCTGAGATCATACAGTATTTGTCCTTGCTCTGAATTATTTTGCTCGTCAGGATGCCCTCCATCCATCCAAATTGCAGGAGTCTGCAAGATTTTACCTTTTCTTGTAGCTGAGTAGGGTTCTGTTGTTTGTGTTTATACTACAACTTTATCCGTTTATGTGTCCATTTGGGGTTTTTCTGAGTATTGTACTTAGCACTGCAGTGAATACAGGAGTGCATATATCATTTTGAGTTTTCTATTAAGGGGTTTTGGTGGGAACATGCAAATGTGAAATCACTAGGTCTTTTGGAACCTATATTCTTGCTCCACTACCCAACTCCAGGCCGCTTTCCACACACTTGGGCCGAGCCTCACATCTGAGTGAACATATTCCTGGCCACATCCCTACCCATTTTCTATAATTACAGCACCAATATGATGGGTTTCAGACAGTAGGTAACAAATCATAGAGGAAATATATATATATATTTATATATATAAATATATTTATATATAGTTTCAGACAATAGGTAACAAATCATAGAGGGAATTTATATATATATATATATATATATATATATCTCAGACAGTCCAGCAATCTACCGAGAGTATTCTCCCCATACTGGACAGCCGGGCAAACTACTCATGGTGTATTCGATATGCCAAAATTATTAAAATAATGAGTCTTATTTCCCTGACCCTGAAAGAACCTCCAATCATTGGGAAAGACAAGTAAGGAAAGGCTGCTAAAATCTCAGGGCTTGGATGAATGGAGACATTGCTGGCACCTGACTTCATTGAGCTCATCAAGTAAATTGTTGAACAACAGGATGACAGTGATAGAGTGATTCTTGCTTTTAGAGAAGTTTCCAAACTTTTCCACAGAGGTTCAGCCAAATGTTGTTCCCACAGACTGTGAATGAAATAGCACCCCTTTTACACCACCCCTTCTCAGTACTGGTTGTTTCCAGATATATATATATATATATATATATATATACATACACACATATATGTATATATATACACTCACACACATATATGTATATATATCAGTTATTTTTAGATATATATTTAGCTAAGATATATATATCTTTCTGATTCTTGTAACTTGAAATTCATTGCTTTTTAATTTTTGCTTTGCATTTCTTAGATAACAAGTGACTAGTAATATCTTTTCAGATGTCTGCTGGCTTTTCTTAGCCATTTTCGGAAAATGGATGCTCATCTCCAATTTTATGTAATTGTTGAGTTTTTCTGGTTGAGCTTTATAACGCTTTATGTGTATGTAATATTTAAGCCTTTACGAAAAGCATGGTTTGCAAATGTTTTCTCCCATTTCGTAGGAAGTGTTTCAATTTTAAGAAAGTTTGATTTGGATTTTTAAGAAGTCTGATTTTTTTTTGCCATGCATAAGCTTTCAGATGTAGGCCCATTTGTTTATTTCTGGTTTTATTTTATGTATTTTTATCCTGAGTCAATCTTGTTTAGATTTGTTGGTGTACCATTGTTCACAGTAGCTGTGTTCTTCTTTGTATTTTAATGTTGGTTTAAATGTTTCCTTTGCAAATTGTAGCATTGTAGGCTACTTATTTTTTTGTCAATTTTATTTACTATACCAGCATCAATTGGTGGCTTGGCTAATTTTCCCTTTCATTTGAGAATTTTCTTATTTCTTTTTTTAAATTTTATTTTTATAAAGTAGTTCACAATGCTTGAGCAGGCCCAGTAACGTCTCCATTGGAGACTTTGTTGTTACTGTGTCTGGCATATCCAATACTCTCGGTAGCTTGCCGGGCTCTCCGAGAGGGGTGGAGGAATCGAACTCGGGTCGGCCATGTTGGCCGCTTATAAGGCGATCTTTGATTACATTTAATATTTGATCACCAATCCCAATATCATTACACCTTCCCACTACCATATTTCAGATGTTTTCACCCCAAACCCCAACCCATGCCCCAAAGCAGAACCAACATGATTTCTTTTGTATTGTTTGTTCTGAATAAAATGATGAAAATGCTCGAAAATGTTTCCTTAGAGAAAACTGTGTGAAGATTGTTGCATTTCACGCAGGACCCACTAAGCCCTTCTATAAGAGATTATGAGCATATTGTAAAATGTAGAACATTGTGTGCATATATATTGGGCTGGAGTGATAGCACAGCGGTAGGGCGTTTGCCTTGCATGTGGCCGACAAGGCCAACCTGGGTTCAATTCCTCCTTCCCTCTCAGGGAGCCCAGCAAGCTACCCAGAGTATCTCGCCGGCACTGAAAACCCTGGCAAATTACCCGTGACATTTTAATATGCCAAACACAGTAACAACAAGTCTCAAAATGGAGTCGTTATTGGGCCTGCTGGAGCAAGTCGATATCAATGAACAGGAAGCATAGGATTGGTTGCCTTCTCCTTTAAACCCCATCAAATGTGGTGTGCCACTCTTGGAAAATGGGTGGGGTCAGGTATGAGACGCAGCCGCATGGTCCAGGAATACGTTCACTCATAGGTGAGCCTTGGCCTGAACATGTGAAGAACGGCTGTGAACATGGCAGCAGTTGAGTTCTGGAGGATTTTGGCTGCCAGGGTGTAAAATCTTATCACGCTGAAGGTTGTGTGTTCACGGGCTCACTGGATGGCCCTTTCTCACTGCCTTCGTTCAGTGCTCTTGAGTCCTGTGTGTGCCTGGATCAGGATGGCTGTTCTTTCTCTCAAGCTTGAGCCCCTCTTGCTCTGACTCTCCTCTCTGAGTTTACAGTCTTAGTTTATATAGCAGTCACGTAAGGCGGTGACATAAAGGTGGGTTGAATACTGACAAATCAACAAAGAGAGGTAAGACCACTGCTCCAGGAGATTAAGGATAAAATGTCATCTAAAGAGATTACTCCAGATTACTAGGAGATCTGCTCAAGGGTGGGATCCCAACAAGGGTGTGTTCTTCCCTCAGTTAGTAATCTACTTAAATAGTTGTAATAAATCTATTTCTACTATTTCTAGCAATGTCATTCTGTATGAGCACAGTAAGAGATATAAACTTAGTTTGGTTCTTCCTGAGAACATCTCACTATACATTCTGCAGTCCTCACGCCAGGTTAATCTTCCTAGCTCCAGCAGGGTCCTAGTCTCGTCATTACTTACTTTTGGATCATGACAGCATTTGTCCATGATCATGCCCTCAACTTATAGTTGAGTATCGTGGCGCTTTGGCCTGGCCCATTTCGGTGCCAGGGTAGCTCACCGCTTGCCCTAGGTCCATTCAATCCCTCACCGGGACCCTGCTCTTGGGGTGCTAGGAACTAAGGGCAACTGAGTCAAGAAATCAGATGCCCAGGAGTAAATATTATTTGGAGTCAATCAACTCCCAAGTTACAAAGCATAATATTAACTGTCTTCCTGTGTCCACACAGAAAGGACATTGCTTACAAGTTCAGTGTCCTTAGATGGGTGTGACCTGACAAACCTAAGCTACCTGAGGAAGGACAAAAGAGTGTTATCCTACATCAGGGGATGACGCAGGCCTTTAATGCTGTGAAATTTCTCTTAACTCTGCAGCATGTCACTTGTTTTAGAAAGTTGTGTTTCCATTTTCATTTGTCTCATTTTTTCTCCTCTAATTTCCAGTTAACTTTCTTTCTTGTACCATTGGCTGTTCAGAGTTGTTTTATTTCCATGCATATAAGTAGTTCTAAGTTTTCTTTATGATTAATTTCTTTCTTGCCATTGTGTTCACATTGGCTACTTGGCATGTTTTAGATCTTCTTGATATTGCTAAGAAAATTTTTGTAGTCTAACAAATGATCAGTCCTAGCAAATGTAACCATGTGCACTTGAAAAGATTGTGATGCATTGAATGCTATATATATACATATATATATATATGTAGTAAATATGTATGCATGTATATTTTTCCTTCATTGCTTTGAATTTGATTTCTCATTCTCTGGCTCTGCTGTGTTGATAGTGCTCCGGGTTATTTGCACTCCAACTCTATAGGTGGAGACCCCAGATAGATTGTTGTATTCCCTTCCACCCATTCCGGGCTTGAATGAGCCCTAAATACACCAGGAGACCAGCACCCACTGCCATCTAGCTCCCAAGTGGGTTGAACACCAAAGGAGTTTATGGATGTCTAAGATGGTTAAAATAATAAGGCTGTGTGCAAAGTTTGAGTCATGTGAAAGCAAGAGAGAATTTTTCTCATTGGAAACCATCACTACTTCAGTCAAGAACATTTCAAGTCCTCCTAAATGAGGATGATGAGTGACAGGTCTAAGGTTAATCTTTGCAGGTCATGTGTGCCTTCCCTGTTAGCATAGAATTAATAACCAACAGTTCTAACCATTGCTTTCTTGGGGAACAGTGTTTATTATTACAGTCATTGCAGTTCACCCCACTCAAGTGCCCAAGATTTTCCACCTCTATCCATGTGCTACCTCTTGTTATGTCCCACTCCACCCTCAAGTGCATGGTAATCTCAGGTTTGCAATTCAAGCCAAGGGGTTGCCATATTTGACACTCTCTCTTTCCTTGTTTTCTGACTCCCAATTATCACAGATGAGTGAGATCCTGTGAGCTTTGTCTTAATACATCTTACTTATTTCAACTAACTTACTTATTGAAATTAAGGTTTTTGTCTTAATCCATGTTACTTATTCCAGCTCCAGTCAGAGATTTCATTATTTAGTAATACCTTAGTAAAATTCAATTGTGTACATCTGCATGTGTGCACGTGTGTCCTAACTTCTTTATTCACCCATCATTGATGTTTGCATTGTCTCCATATCTTGGCTATTCTAATCAGTGCTTCCATGAACATAGGTATACATATATTTTTCCAAATTCAGATTTTTTTTTGTTTTTAGGGGAACAATGCCAACAAGTGAAATCTCTGAATCATATGGAAATTATATTTTTATTGTTTTGGTGAAATCTCTGGAGTATTTTCCCTAGAAGTTGAACCAGATCGTTTCCCCCGTGAGGGAACCTTATTAACATTCCTGCCAATAGTGGTTGTTTCTACTCTTTGTGACATATGCCATTCTCAATGGTGTGTGATAATATCTCATTGTTTTGATTTGCAACTTCCTGGTAATAGTTGATACTAAACATGTTTTCATACACTTATTGATAATTTGTATGTCCTCTTTGTGGATGGGTCTCACTTCTCTCCTGTTTTGATGTGATGATTTGTGTTTTTTTGAGCTTTTGCATGCTTTATACATCTTGATATTGGTCCTTCATTTGTTATATGTTTGAAAATATTTTCTCCCACTAAGTAGGGCAGTTTGAAAATTTTATCCCAAGTTTCTTTTGTTCTGTAAACACTTGTACATTTGCTTTAATCCTCTTTGTATTTTTATTTCTTTTACCAGAGAAGTCAAACCATTGCACACACCCATGAGGTTCCTTTCCTAGACAGGTCTGCATATGCTTTCATAATTGTATTGTATGGATTATGGACCAAGTTCAATGTCTATAATCCACTTTGAATTACATTTGGGGGGATATGAGATACATATTTCTCTTTTTTTACATTTTATTTTCCAGTTTTCCCAACATGTTAGTTGAAGAGGACTTGCCTGCCCCACTTTATGTACCCAGAAACTCTGTCATAGATTTTCAATAAATATCTGTGTATATATCTGTGTTATATCTGTGTGCTGTCAATTCTACCCCATGGTCCTGAGAGTTTGCTTTTCTTTGAATAGATCATAATTATGAATACTATGTTTTGCAACATTGTTTTTGACCATTCCTTTAATGTGCCCCCCTTCCAATCTTGATTCTTCCTATATCTCCCTATCTTATTGGTTAACCCTATACTCTCATGCTATGCCCACCACCACCACCACCTCCAGTTAACTAATTTTCACCCATGCCCCCTTTGAGTATTTCTGGGGTCTCACTGACAACTATACATCCTTATAATGGGAAAATTTACTATAGCACAATATTAAGTCAGGAAATGCATTCCTTCCCTCCTTTTTCTTGCAATTGCTTTTAGTTCTCAGGGAGTTTTATGATTCTGTGTTAATTTCACTAAAAATTTTTCTAAATTGTTGATGAATGTCATCAGAATCTTGAACAACTGCATGAAATATGTATAATTTGGGTATTATCATTTGGGAAATGTTAATTTTTTATATCCACAAACATGTAGTGTTTTCCCATTTCCAGAGTCCTTTTATTTTCCTTTGTAAAATGACTAATAATACTCACGTAATTTTTTACATTTGTTGTGAATATTAGTTTGATTTTTCGGTTATTGTTTTTTTTGCATCACTCCCATAGGAGCTCAGGTCTTACTGCTGCCTCAGTGATCGTGAGTGACACCCACAGGTCTTGGGAAAACATAGGAGTGCTGAGGATCTAATTTGGATTGGCTGAGTGTTAGTGAATCCATTTTGGATCTGTACTTTTGCTTGGGGAGGTTTTTTACTGATTTTTTTTCATTTTAATTTTTTTTGGGGGGTCTACGGGCTGGAGCGATAGCACAGCGGGTAGGGCGTTCGCCTTACACGCGGCCAACATGGTCGACCTGAGTTCAATTCCTCCGCCCCTCTCGGAGAGCCCGGCAAGATACCGAGAGTATTCGATATGCCAGACACAGTAACAACAAAGTCACCAATGGAGACATTACTGGGCCCGCTCGAGCAAATCGACGATCAACGGGAGGGCCTTTACCTTTACCTTGGGGGGGTCTACACTAGCAGTGCTCAGGGCTTACTCCTGGCTCTGTACACAGAGGTCACCCCTGGTGGGAGTTGGAGGATTCTGGGTGATATTGAATAATGGATCCAAGTCAGCCTCATGCAAGAAAGTACCTTACCCACTACACTATTGCATTTGTTTCTTTACTGCCCTTCTCTCAATTCTATAATTCAGTGATTTTTCTCTTCTGATGTCAGTTAAATAGCTTACATAATTTATTTAAAAATTTCCTTTTCTAGACCTCTTTTTTATTTGTGTGCGGGCCACATCCACTGGTGCTCTGGGCTTACCCTGGATCTGCATGCAGAGAAGAATCCTGGCTGGCTAAGCAGACCACATGGGGAACAAGAGATCATACAGATCAGTCATGTGCAAGTAAGTACCCTACCTGATTTGCTAGCTTTCTGTCCTCCATCTCTTGCTTATTGATAAGGACATGTGTACTGTCTTTTAAAAAAATTTTTATTGAATCACTGTGAGATAATTACAAAACTACCCTATTTGTGTTTCAGTTATACAATGATCAAACACCCATCCCTCCACCAATGCACGTCTTCCACCACCAATGTCCCCAGTATCCCTACCGTCCCACCCCTCCCCCTGCCTCTACGACAGACAATCTCCCCTATACTCTCTTTTGTATTGCTTGTTATGATTCGAATAAGATGTCGCGTGGTCAAGGAGCGGCAGCATGCTCCTGGAATTCTAAAATTCTACATAAGTAGGATGTGTAGAAATCTCTGCAGCAAGTTGCTCGATTCAGAAATTCTTTTGTGTTTCTCTGGATCATGGCCATTATGGAGCTTAAGTAGCAGCCAGAGGCAGTTTCTGGGCGTGACATCCAGGGTCCCTTGGGGATAGGGGAAGAGAGGCACCATCCCATCCCCTATCCATTGATGCCAGGAGTTTGTTGTCTCTGAACCCGCTTACCTGCACTTCTATCTGGGTTCTGAAAGTTGACAACCGCCAGGGAGGTGGGGTTTAGGGGGCAGGTGGAGGGACAATGCCTTCTCCGCCCCGAAAATCTGGGCATGTCGATGAAGTTGTTCTGGCTTGAATTCTGGAGGCATCTCTGCAGTGAGCTGCTCTGTTCGAGACTCTTTTGTGTCTCTGGATCATGGCCCTTGGTTCCATCTTTTCCAGAGAAATTGGCATATGCCATACAGGGCACAACTGCTCTCCCACAGTGCACCACCGGCCTTAACTATGGCTTTTGTTCTCTTTCGAAATTTATGAGTCTCTGAAAATAAGGCCAAGAAATGAGCCTGTATAGCTGAGCCAGCGGGGGTTTGTCAGTGTGGCTCCCACATATGTAACTTTTCTCGGTTTACTTTCCTAGTAAACTTGGACACAAGTTGTTGGGGTCCTACCAAAGGCACAGCAGCATTGAAGACACCAGTAGGCTGATGATGTGCTCGCCCTGAAGGAACAGGTTGACCTGCTGTCAGAATCATACTCCCCCCACCCACCGCCAAGTGTGTCACTGATTCAATTTTGGCTTCTTCCATTCTAATGCTGAGTCCTACTATTTTATTCTTTACCTCTTCTGTTCAAATACTTATTGTTTCTCCCCTCGGTCTTATTGTAGGTTCATTGACTCTTGTGATGCTTTAGTAGTTCAGTGGTTATATAGAGCATTTTGTTGCTTTAGGTCATGTCAGTCAGTGTCAGAATTTATGATGCACTTGAGAAGTGTTCTGGGCTTCTGTCCCTGTCCAAAGAATGGTGAAATTTCTTAATTTTTTCATTATTACTAGTGCTTCATGTGAGTTTTGGGTTTAACCCTGGGTTCAAGGTGGTCTGAGCAGTGATGTCCTGTTCCCATTGGTGTCTCAGGCTGCTTTGATATGTAAGGGTTAAATTGTACTTTTGCTCTGCTTCTGCTGTACCACTTGAATTAAGAAATACCTTCTCATGATGTATTGCTATAGTGACAGCAAAGTTAGAAATGTGAGCGCGAGCTAAGCAAAGGCAACCAGGAGACAGCCAGAGGCAGGAACTCTGAGTGGCTCATTCTAGGAACCTAGCAGAGAAGAATAGGTCATCAGTAATAAGTCTTGGTTCAGAATGGAGCAGAAGGACCCAAACCCACCTGTTACCCGGGCGGAGAAGTAGGCAAGGGTCACAGAAACAATTAGTCAATTAATAGATGTCTCTATGGAACCTAAAAGAATGTGTCCATAACAAAGATTTCCAGCAACAGGAACCACAACTAAGACCCCTCCTGCTTCAGTGTAACTTAGTGTATTGTCACAACACAACCAATTGCGAAGCCCAATTTATTTGCTCCTTTTCTCTTTGCCCTCAGTGAGTGGTTTCAGGAATGTTCCTATTTTAAGTGCTCAGTGCCCCTGTCTGACTACAGTTCCAGCAGATTGCCTGGTTGCGGTCAGTTTTGCCATGAAATAATTCACTCTCATTGCTTAATATCCTAAAGTTTGTTTTGTTGTGATGGATTCATCGAACTGTTACATTTGAAGGCCCTGGTATGATACTAAGACAACTTGGAATTCCTGGCTTTGTGGCTGAAAGGAGACCTGGATCCTAATAGAAGGTGTCTAAGGGTACCAGCCTTCCTTAGCAGCCCACAGACTCCAAGAGAAGTTGGGCAGGCGGGCTAGGGATCAATGAGATTCACTGACAACAGGTACCTTCCCTAACACCTTTTTACCTGGACAGACTTCCAGGAAAGCCATTAGCTCCTCTCCCAGGGAGAGTTTGGATTCTGAGTCCTTTTCAGAATGTGGGGAGTGAGTTTTCCTTATGGATGGAGTTGATTCTCAGGTGCCAGGACTGGTCCCAAGCGGCCCACAGAGTGCTGCCTGTTCTGAAAAGTGCTTTCACAATGGTTCTCACTCAGGGGCCTGGGAGACACTGATCACCTACCTACTCAGTGTGGGGAAGGGTTAATGAGTCATCCATGTGTAGTGTTTGTCTTTTTCTTTTGGGGAATTCCCAAGGATCTGGTATTCATTTCCCTGCTTACCATCTTTTTCTCTTTCCTGTTACCCCACTTCATCTGGTGAGCTGAGACTTTCTTTTCATATTACTCTGCGTGTGGAGGAGTGAGCAACTTTTCTGTCTTAGACGGCTGGGAGGAAATATTTTGGAGTTACTCGTCTTTCTTACCTATCCTCAGAAACTCACCGTTATTTTACCAAGATTTCCATTCCCCAGGAAGCAAGGGGTTAATAGCTTCCCTGGAAGAAAGCATAAGGGGTCCCTGACAATTTGTTTTTTAGTGGCAAGAGAACCAGAACTCCTCCTCTCTGTTGGCATCATCCAAGTTGCTTTAGTCATTTCTCTGAAACTTGTTAGCTGACAGGTTCCTACACGGAACACTGAGAAATTCTTTTCCTTTTTAAAAATGTTTGGGCCTGGAGCGATAGCACAGCAGGTAGGGCATTTGCCTTGTACGCAGCCAACATGGCCTACCCGGGTTCGATTCCCAGCATCCCATATGGTCCCCCGAGCACCGTCAGGAGTAATTCCTGAGTACATGAGCCAGGAGTAATCCCTGAGCATTGCCAGGTGTGACCCAAAAAGAAAAAAAAACAAAAAACAAACATTTTTTTTTAAATTTTGTAAGGTAGTTCACAATAAATGATTATATTTAATATTCAAACACCAATTCTACCACCGTTACACCTTCCACCACCCAATTTGGGATGTTTCCATCCCAAGCCCCAGTCCCTGTCCCAAAACAGGGTCACGGTCCTCCCATTGTTCATTGATTTGCTCAAGCGGAGGGCCCAGTAACGTCTCCATCGTGAGAGTTATTGTTACTGTGTCTGGAATATTGAATATATATTATATTCAATCTCACCCCTGTGGGCAAGATACTCTCCGTAGCTTGCCAGCCTCTCTGAGAGGGGCAAAGAAATCGAACCCTGCTTGACTGGGCCGGCTGTGTGCAAGACAAACGCCCTACCTGCTGTGCTATCTTTCCAGCCCAAAACACAACTGAAATAATATATTTTGTATTGTCTGTTTTGAAAAACCACTGAAAATGCTACAAAAAAAAGTCTCCAAAGAGGAAACAGTGTGAAGATTGTTCTATTTTGTCAGGGGTCATTAAAACATACTTTAGGATATCACTAACATGTTATTAGAGGTTCAGTGATATGAGCTTTCGTTTATATATCTGAAAATATGTATATATGCATATATATATTTCCCTCTATGATTTTGTTTCCTATTTGTACCCCATCAAATGTGGTGTGGTACTTATGGAGAACAGGTAGGGAATGTCTTATGATGTGTCGCTCATCCAGGAATACATTCACAAGTCGGCCTGAGCATGTGGGAATCAGCCTTGAGTGTGGTGGCAGTTGGGTTGGAGGCTTTCAGTTGCCGGGGCTTGGGTCCAGCTTTTTCTCCCGGAAGGGAGTAACATGACGCCTGACATAGCCAAGCCACCAGACTCTGCACCAGACTGCTTCACTTCAGGCGCCCCAAGGGAGGCAGGTGAAAGCCCTCCCTGCCCAAGGAACATTGAGAAATTCTTACTTTACACTTCTTATTCTCAAAATATATGGACATAAAGGGCTAAAACAGAAGATTCCAACACTTGAGCTTGTGAGCTTTTGAGTTTGTTTTGTTTAAAAGACTGATACAGACCCAAGAAATAGGGTAAAAATGAGCTAATCTGAGACATGAGATAAGAGAACTACTTTTTGGCTTTCTCTCTCTGAAGAGAGAGGTGCCTTTTTTCTTTAAATTTTAGTGAATGACCATGAGAAAGGTACAAGCTTTCATGTTTGGATTACAATCACACAATGATCAAACACCCATCTCTCCACGAGTGCACATTTCCCAGCACCAATATCCCTGGTATACACCCCTTCCCACCCTCTCCCTGCCTCCATGGTGTCGGTGGTGCCCACCGCCCTCCTTCCTTTTCAGCAGGCTGCAGCACCTCCGCCTTTGCACTTAAGCTGCAGAAAGACAGCCACCTGGAGTCTCCTTGTTTGCTGAGAAAATGCCTCTCTCAGAACTAGAAAAGCTGAGAATGCTTATGTACCACTGTAGTGGTAGTCACTTATTCATAATTTCTCTTTGCCAATTTGATGCCAAGAGAGCTCTTTTCTGAACTGTTTCTCTAAGAGACAGACAGGGCAGAGGGGCATTTGTAGGTGGAGGGTGTCTGAAGGGACACTAGATGATCTCAGTAGGCCAATAGGGCTCCATTTGCCCTGGGGAACACCCTGTCTTTCTTGGTCTACCCTGAAGTCCTCTGGCCATTTGGGGATGGGGGGGAGGAGGGATCAGAGAAATAGCAAACTCATTCAATGGACTGTGAGTATGCATGTGTGTGCATGTTAGTTTGCACATGTTTGCAGTCAGTTTGTCCAACTGTCTGTTTGTAAAAGGCTTTAAAGTTAGAGCGAGATTGAAAGCAGTAGAAGCCCTCAAGGAAAGGTGCATCATTAATAAAGCTCAGCCTGTGAAGACATGAGTATCAGTAGCTTCTAATTTAGATTGAAGAAAGGAAAGTAGACCAAAATGTTTAAAATATTTAGAATCACGTCAGGTTTTTGGCAACTTAAACTTTAATGATTCCAGTTTTACTGGATTAAGACTCAACTTTGATGTTTAGTGTTCTAATGGAGAAAAATATATACTCTGAGGACTTCTGTGTTGAAATAAATAAGTAGTTATTATTTTGTGGTAACTTTTGGAAAACAGGGCTTCCAGAACTAAACTCTGAAGAAAAATTTGAATTGGAAGAAAATAAAAGGGGGTGAGAGTCTGAGAAGATTTTCTAGCACAATCCATGAAATTTGCTATTTATAAATTCAGACCTGCTTGGAGTTTCATGGGAGGCATTGCCTTTTGGGGGAGAGTTTAGAATTATATAGCTATAAAATATAGTTATGTGTTAACTAATTTCAGTCAGTTTTACTTAGTTGAAAGGCAAATGTATACACCAAAATTGACCACACTTAGGAATAGTTTCTTTTTGAGATTTTCTTGTTGTTTAAATTTTAGCGTTATTGAGTAAATTTAGAAGTAGTTCTGTTCTGTACTTCTCTCCCCTTCTGACTGGAGGAAGTCTCCAGCTCAGGAATTCATTGTTTGCTAATTAAAACAGAAAAAATGTAGTGACCTTTTTAGCTCATTAATGACCAGGATCCAGAGACTCACAAATAAATTTTGGAAGAGAGCCAACATGATACAGAGATGCTTCCGAACTGCAAACCACCATCCAGTTAAAAATTTAACTTCAGCTCTATGCCATATTTAAAATTTTAGAATTCCTGGACATTTCATACTGTATGCCACTGATATACCAATAGTAGCACACCATATTTGATGAATTTCAGGTAGAAGGCAATCGATATTCATAAAAAAATAATTATATATATATATAAGCACACAATGCTCAACCTGTAAGAACATGTTACTGATATACTACAGCATTGTAGCACTGTCCTCCCAAGCAGAGAATTTTCTCAAGCGGGCGCCAGTAATGTCTCCATTGTGAGACTTATTGTTACTGTTTTTGGCTTATCAAATACACCTCGCGGATGTGGTCAGGATAATCTCGGTAGCTTGCCAGGCTCTCTAATAGGGAACCTAGAAAGGTAAGCAGAAATATCAGGAAGAAAAGATTTGAGTCACTAGGAAAGAAAGATTTACTCAGTTTAAGAAGAAAATAAACACATTACTGTGGACTGAGTTCACAAAAAGGTGCAGAGTCTGGGTCTAGTCCTAGTTCCCTGAATGCTTCCTCCAGTTCCAGGACTTCTCTGCTTTTCTTACCAGGAGAATCCGTATAGTCAACCTGATATCCACTTACCCAAAATTCATTTACGTTTCTTCCCCTGGTTCCCTGAAACCAAAAACATCCCTCAACTAAGAGAAGACCCGGAAGTCTTACCTTTGACTACTGGCATGAATAGAAGCGTTTAAACTTTTGGTCAGTCTTCCAACTTTTTCAAAATATACTTTGTTATTGATAATTAAAATTTTCCAAGATGTCTGGAAATCAGTTAGCTGGGAAGAAATGTGCAAGAAGAGAAATAGATAGATAGATAGATAGATAGATAGAGATATAAATAGGTATCAGTGGTATATATGTGATTCCTGAAACTATGGGTGATATGAATTTGACTAATTTGTATTTTTTAATTACTATATAAGAAATGGGTATATTCTGCAAGTTTTTAAAGCTGTATTTTATTGCAATTTAAAAGATTAGATGGGGGACAGATGGACAGTAGACGTTAAGGTGCATGCCTTATATGTGCCCAACCCCAGTTCAATCCCCAATACCACATGGTCCCCAAAACAGGGCTGAATTATCTCAGGTCCTCATATTGTACTACCAGCCTACTTGTTACTCAGTGATATACATGAGTATATATGAATGATATACATGCTTGCAATGTATGATGTACTGAGTTCTATCCTTGGCAATCCCAGCTTCTCTCAAAAAATAATTAATTAAGAAGTTGAGGGGCCGGTCAGGCATATTAAAAAAAGTAGATAGGGCATTTGCATTGAACACAACCAACCCCAGTTTGATCCCTAACACCATATATGGAAGCACAACATCGTGAGCACTGCCAGGAGTGATCCCTTGAGGAAAGTACCTAGAGTTGAGATAGAGGAGGATCCACTATGACAACGATAGTTGTAAATGAGTACTCGGATAAGAACTGAGTGCTAAAAGTAGGAAAAGGAACAAATACTATAACCTCTCAATATTTATATTGCAAACCATAATGTGTGTGTGTGTGTGTGTGTGAGAGAGAGAGAGAGAGAGAGAGAGAGAGAGAGAGAGAGAGAGAGAGAGAGAGACTGTCTACAATAGACTGTCTACAATAGGCTGGGAGTTGATGGTGTGGTAAAAAAACTGGGGGACACTGGTGGTGGGAAATCTACACTGGTGGAGGGATGGGGGTCAGAACATTGTATGACTGAAACTGGATCATGAACCGCTTTGTAACTTTGTATCTCATGGTGATTGAATTTAAAAATCATAGTAGTAAATCTTAAGCACTACTCGATATGATCCCAAAACCCAAATACCACCCCAACCACTGTCAAAAAAAATGTTGACTAACAGGTAAAATACAAAAATGAGTTCTTGCGTTGGAGAAATGGATCCAGTAGTAGAGAACATGCCTTGCACGTGGGAGGCCTGGGCTCATTCCCAACACCTCCTGACACCACACACTGCAGGGCCAACAGGTACCTCCAGCACAGGGCTTGATTACCAATAGATACTTGGGCAATGCCCGGGACGGTCCCCATAAAGAAACTGGCTATCACCAGCCCTACCTATATCTTTCACAAAGTTATTTTGCCTTTTGTAGTTTAATTTCTTTGTGCATTTAAAGAAAAGCATTTATTCTATCTAAAGGAACTAGAAAAATAAGAAAACGGGCCAAAGTTCATAACAAAAGGAACCACAAACTACAAATGAATACTAGCAAATCACGAATGGCCACAAAACCTGCATGTAAATAGAGGGCTCAATAAAGGAGAAGCCAGAGAGAATAAAAAGCTGCATCTGATAGGGTCTGCCACCCCTTCAAAAAAGGAACTTTAATGAAAAATACAACCAGCAAATTAGAGAATAGTTATTGGCACTGGAACAAGTGTACCCATCTCATGATGACATAAGAAATAGGCAGGATTGGAAAGACTCGAAAGAGTTGGTCTAGTCCAGCTCATGAACAGTCAAAAGTGATCTACCAAAGATCCCTTCCCAGACCAGAGCCCACATGCAAAGTAAAAGTGCTAAGGATAAAAAAAAATTGAAAAGGATGGGGGGAATAAAGACAAAGAGAAGGCCCACAACAAACTATATGAATAAAAAGAATGAGAGCATTTCAGAAAGCATCATTTCTAATACTAAAAAAACCCCACTAAACTGGGAAGCTTACCTAAACCTTGCCCCATTCTCAAAATTTAGTGCAAGTCACCTCCAATAAATATAAGGAAGGAACATCAGGGAGATGGCTCAGAGGACTGTTGTGCATGTTTTACATATGTGAGCCCTCGGTTCTGTCCTTAGCAACACATGGTTCCCCAAACAGTGCTGGGAGTTACCCGAACACTGAGCCAAGGAGCATCAGTTATCGTCCCAATAAATAAAGAAGTCAGAAATTTACATTTGATGGGATGTAAGGTAGAAGGCAACTGATCTGTGTGTGTGTGTGTGTGTGTGTGTGTGTGTGTGTGTATATATATATATATATATATATATATATATATATATATATATATATACAGGGATCAACCTGTAACAACATGTTAGTGATTTCCTACACAGGGGCTTAATGGCTGCTGGTGAGATACAACAAATTTCACACACTTTCCTCTAAGGAAGTCTTTTTGGATAATTTTAAGTCTATTATGTATAATAAGCAATACAAAATCAATTATTTAGCCTCTGCCTTTGGGGCAGGCTTGGGTAGGGGTAGGAAAATTCGAAATAATGATGGTGGGAAGTTGTAATGGTGGTGGGATTGGTGTTGAAATATTGAATGTATGTAATAAAGTATTGCGAACAACTTTATAAATATAAATTTTTTAAAAATAATTGAGCAAGAACTGTGGGAAACTATTGTAATCAGTGTTAAATGATATTGCTAATTATTTTGCAAAGTACCTAAAAGTGCAATATATGAAGATGATTTTATTATGTGTCAGCTTTGTTACCATGTCCAAAACTAGTCTTGGTTTTTTATTTTGTTTTCCTTTGTGGTTTTTTTTTTATGTGTTTTTGGTTTTGTTTTTCCTAGCTTTTTGGGTCACCTGGCATTGCTCAGGGTTACTCCTGACTCTGCACTCAGGAATTACTCCTGGCATTGCTCAGGGGACCATATGGGATGCCAAAATCCAACCCGGGGCAGCCACAATCAAGGCAAATGTCCTGCTGCTGTACTATAGGTCCGGCCCAAAAGTCTTGCTTGTTCATAATCATCTAAGTGAATGCTTTATTAAACCCTTTAACACTTGTCTTCCTAGAAATTAAATTTTGAAGGCTGGCGAGTGTATCCCGGTTAATTTGCAATACAGAGCAGACTTTCTGCCTAGTTTACTCTGTATCATAAGATATTTAATTGTAAGTAAAATCGTTGATCCTTTGCAAAATTTATTGTATCTGTGTTTCAGATTTAAGATTTGTCACATTGGAAACCTGGTTTTGTCTCTTTTGCTTTACCACAATGTTGTCTTGTCTGCGCAAGTGTTAGAAATTGAGAAAAGGTGGTTTTTAAAGCAGGTTTCTAAATACCTTTACTATTTTACTATTAGAACTGTGTTGCAAATATATGGTAAATGGCATGAGAGACCTTAAAGTTCCTGGTCATAACATGACCAGGTTTTCATGTTATTTCATAACAGCATTGCATGCGCTCATGTGGAAGGAGTTGCACTGCATGAGTAGAAGGGGACACAACATTGTCCTGTGGCAAGCATTCTGCTACCCTGTCTTCGACATTAGATGGCCTACTCACCCACAAGAAATAAATTTTTTTCTACAAAGTTCTAGTGTAGAACATCTATGTAGTGTAGAGCACAAGAAACCTTAGCAACGGCAAGTATTTTTACAGAGCCAAAAGAGATTCTTACAAATATCTGCAAAGATCATTCTTATGGTACTTGTAGTTTTATACTTGATAAAACAGTTTAAACAGATAAAAAATTAAAAAACTAAAGCAGAGCTTTTTATGTTAGAAATACAATGGTACATAATTTAGCCCTTGCTAAATGTGTTCAGTAAGAAAGTGGAGATTTTTTTTTTATTTTATATGTTAGTTCACAATATTTGATTACATTTAATATTCAAAATGGCAAACTCAAGGTGGCATACCAATATGCCAAATACCAGTAAGAATGAGGGGTCTCATTCCCCTAAACCTGAAAGGGTCTTGAATGTGGCACTTTTTCCCATCTCAGGGCTAGGACAAAGGAAAAGTTACTGGTGCCTGCTCGAGGCAATCTATGAACAACAGGATGATCGTGATCGTGAATATTCAAACACCCATCCCACCACCATTACATCTTACCACCACCAAATTAAGGATATTTCCATTCCATGCCCTAATCCCTGTCCCAAACACAACAGAAATAATATATTTCATATTGTCTGTTACGTAGTACTGCTGAAAATGCTTACAAACATTATTCATATAGGAAACTGTGAAGAAATATATATATGCATATATATTTCCCTCGATGATTTGTTGCTACTATCTGAACCCCATCAAATGTGGTGTGGTAATTATGGAGACTGGGCAGGGGGTGTTTTATGCTGTTTCCAGGAATATGTTCAGTCATGTGTGAGACTCAGCTTGAGCACGTGGGGAATGACCCCAGAGCGTCGTGGCAGTAGGGTGGTAGGGTTGTGGAGATTTTGGCTGTCAGAGCTGGGTCTTTTGGGGCGGGGAGGGCTCTCACCTGCCCCCCTCTGAAGTGCTCTGTGTGAAACAGCCTGGTGCGGAGTCCAGTGGCATGGTTATGGGGGTCTCAACTTATGCTCTTTTCGGGAGAAGCAGCCTTTCGATCTGGCAGTGGCTGATGAAAGTGGAGATATTTTTCTTCCCAAGTAACTCAGTTATTTTTATACCCAGATAACTAATAGTTGATTCTCCCTCTACTAATGCTTCGTTGTCTGTCATGAGAACTCTTGTCTTCTGAACACTTGTCTGCCGAAGTAATATAATTCGTCAAGAGCACAATCATGGAACAGATTCTGACCCAAAGGAAACAAGTGACAAGAATGTAAGGGACAGGAAAAGCTTAAGTTAAACGGTCCTGAAGGTCTCTTGTATGGGAATATGACTGGATGTCCCCAGAAAAAATCACCCTGCTCTAAACTTTTACGCTGAGTCCAAAGAAACTAAGTTTTAGATGAAAGGAATTTGTGTATTTCTTAATGTATTGATGCAAATAAGTGGCACTATTTATCAGAAGTAAAGGTAACCCATTACTTTGTGAATTATTTCATGAATTACTAGTAGAGGTGAAGAGAAAACAATGTTTCAGTAATTCCCCCTTTTGTCATATTTAGAGCTTGCATTCATCAAGTGTGTGAGTGTGTCTTAGTAGGTTTACTTCAAGGAAACCAGCAGACTCACCACTCAGATTGAGAAAGCTACTCCTGAGGATTGCCAGGACCGAAAAGATCTAGCGCTACCCCAGTCACATCCTGGGAACTATCTGGCCAGCAGTGCCGAAGCCGAGGAATGCCGTGTTGACCAGAGGTCGAAGTCTGTTACCTCTGTGCAGTGAGCTGACACTGACTTTGGCTGTTGCATTAGCCCTGCTGCTAGCACAGAGCTGGTGGCCACTGCTCCTGAGGACTGGGACTGGACAGAAAATTTTTTATTAGAGGCCTTATTTATTTCGTACCCTAATTTTCAATAGGTGTTGACTGGATTAGCACGACCCTTATTTCTTAGGTTCTTAATCAATGCCAGTTCTTTGGTCAGTGGTACAAATTTCGCAGGTGCTGAACCTGACTTTCATGTGGGCACTACTTCGCCCCTCCCTCAACACTGGGAGCTAAATAGAATTAAGAGTCCCCTGGCCACCTCAAGGTGAGATGCTGGAGGCCCCAAGAGCAGTAGAGCACTCTCTGGGTGGCCTGGTGGTCCCCAGCACCATAAAGACTGAACAGCTCTGCACTTGGACGTAGAAAAAGCAAACACTGTGTTTCAAATCCCTGAAGGCAGGCTGGAATGTCACACGAGGGTTTAGACATTTCCCTGGCATGTCACCAGCTACAGTTGATTCCCAGGCACCACATATGCTCCCTGGAGATTGCTCCCAAGCACAGAGCTAGGAGCACCACCTAAGCAAGGTGGGAGTGGACCCAACACCACCTCCCTAAAAAAAATGAACTAGATAAAGTGGAATTCAATACAAGGAATAATACTAGGTATAGTTAAGTTGGCATGTTGTAAAATGGCCAATTATTTCAGACAGCAAATTCAATATTAAAATTTTTTTTAAATATTTAGTGTTAAATTTTATTTTAGCCACTGTTTGATAATTTTACAATAATTTTCAACAACAATGTTTCATACATAGAAAATTCTAACCCATATCAACACATTCCCCCCCCATAATGTCTCATTTTCTTCATTTCTCTTTTTCAGTTTTTTGTTTAATATTAGTGAGACAGACATTACAAAGCTGTTCATGATTGGATTTTAGTCATACAATGATATAACACCCATCCCTCTACCATTTTACATTTCCACCGCCAATGTGCCCTGTTTTCCTCCCACTATCTGCCAATATATACCCCCTCCAGCCCTCCAGCCTCCCTCTATGGCAGACACTTTTCTTCTCTCTCTCCCTCTCCTTTTGTGCACTATGGTTTGCAATACATGTACTGAGGTCATCGTGTTCTTTCAGCGCATTTGGTATTTTTATTGGGAAGGTAAGGTTGGAATACCTTTTTTATTTAATTTTTAAAAAATTTGTTAGTGAAACACCATGAGGTACAATTGTAGACTTACAAACTTTTGTACTTGGGTTTCAGTTATACAATGTTCGAGTACCCATCCCTCTACCAGTGCTCATTTTCCACCATCACTGATCCCAGTATTCCTCTCACCCACCACCCCCATCCCACCCAGCCTCTGGCAGGGCATTCCCTTTTGTTCTATCTCTCCTTTGGGTGCTGTGGTTTGCAACAAAAGAGGCATTGAGTGGAAATCATATTGGGTCTATAATCTATTTTCAGCATGCATCTCCCATCCTGGGAGGATCCTCCCAACACCCTTTACTTGGTGCTCCCTTCTATATCTGAGCTGCCTTTTCCTCTAGCGTGTGCGGCTGGCCTCCAAGCCATGGAGTGAACCTCCTGGTACCAATCTCGGCTATTCTTGTGTTTTACTCTCCTGTAAATTTCATGACTTCATTTTTTCTAAAATTTACATAGTACTCCCATATGTAGATGTACCAAAGTATCTTTAACCAGTCATATTCTCCAGCACTCAGGTTTTTTTTTCCAGATTCTAGTAATGTAAACAGTAGCTGGAATGAACAAACAAGTGCAGACATCACTTCGACTATACTTTTGTCCTCTCTGGGATATATGCCCAGGAATGGTATTGCTGGGTCAAATGGGAGCTCAATCTAATTTTTGGAGAATCGTCCATACAGTTTTCCAAAAGGGATGAACCATTCAGCATTCCCACCAACAATGAAGGATGGTCCCTTTCTAGACGCATCTGAGCCAACATCAGTTGCTTTTGTTCTTTTAGATGTGGGCCAGTCTCTGTGGTGTGAAATGATATCTCATTGTGGTTTTGATCTGCATCTCCCTGATGATTAATGATGTAGAGCATTTTCTCATGTGCCTTTTAGCCATTCAGATTTCTTGTTTGAGAAAGTTTCTGTTCATTTCCTCGCCCCAGTTTTTGAAGGGGTTGTGTGTTTTTTTCTTGTGTTGTTCAATCAGTACCTTGTATATTCTTGATATCAAACCCTTGAAGGATGTGTATTTGGCAAATATCCTTTCCCATTCTGTAGACTGTCTTTTTATTTTGGTCACTGTTTTTTTTTTTTTTTGAGGTGCAGAAGCTTCTTAGTTTAAGACAGTCCCATTTGTCTATCTCTGTTTTCACTTGCTTGGCCAGTGGTGTGACATCTTTGAAGATACCATTAGCTTCCATATAATGGAGGGTTTTGCCAACTTTGTCTTCAATGAACTTTATTGATTCCGGTCTGATATTGAGGTCATTAATCCATTTTGATCTTATTTTTGTGCATGGCGTTAGGTAGAGTTCTGAGCCCACTGTTTTGCATGTAGCCATCCAGTTTTGCCAGCACAATTTGTTTTAGAGGCTTTCCTTGCTCCACTTCACATTCCTTGTCCCCTTATTAAAAATTAGATCATAATATACTTGGGGGAATGTTGGAGTACAAGGAGATTAGGTTTATCAGGTTGCACCCATCACAGTGCTCCTGAGTCACTCCCATTATTTTGTCTGTCTGTAATCACTTCTATGCTCTCTCCCCCAAGCACTTTTTAAGGTCTCATCCTTCTAGGACACTGAACTTGTACCGTAAGTTAATATTACCTTTCTCCTCTCCTTATGGCTTTTGAATAGTTTACTTTAATATAATGTCCTTTTTGTATAGATACAGGAAGACCATTAATATTATGCTTTGTAACTTAGGAGTTAATTGGCCTTGAATATTATTCACTCCTGGGCATCTGCCTTCTCAACTTAAGCCTCAGTTGCCCTCACTTCCTAGCACTCCAAGGGCAGGGTCCCGACGTGGGACTGGATGGAACCAAGGGCAAGCCGGTAAGTTATGTGCTACCCTGGCATCAAGATGGGCCAGGCCAAGGTGCCACGATTCTTAACTATAACGTAAGAGTTTGATCATAGGCAAATGCTATCATGATCCAAAAGTAACGACGAGACTAGGACCCTGCTGCTAGGAATAGGATAGCTACCTGGCCTGAGCACTGCAGTCTGAGACTGAGATGGTCCTAGGAGAGCAATTCTATATGCTCAAAGTATTTCTTACTGTGTCCGTACAAAATGATTTATATCATGTATGCTTATATGTTGGTCGGACAAGGAGAGGAGAAACACATCCAGGGAAATCTGTTCTAGGGGAGTTGATCTGCTAAATGAGAATCTTCCCTAGAAGCAGCTTTCCTTTGTGTTCTGACTAGCTTTGGATGAGACTGAACTTTCTCCCCTTCAAACTGCCTTCAGTAAATGATTTCAGTATATTGAGGCAGTTTCTCTTATCTCACAGGAACCTAGCTGGCCTTAGGTATGCAGATCCCAGGTGCTAAGCTAGGCCTAATCTTTGGGATGTAGATGCCTGGCTGCAGGCTGGCTGATTTTGGAGATGTAGATTCTAAGCTCTAGCAGACTCCTCTTTGATGTGCTAATACCAGTGCTTGTAGCCTGTAAAAGGTGAGGCCAGGTTTACTGGCCTGCAGATGTAAAGAAACAATGTACGTTTTGCTACCTCAATATTCTTTCTGTAACTCCTTTTGATGACATCACTATATTGTGCACTTTAGAGGTACTATGATCTATATAAGGGAGATTTCAGGGCTCTCTGGGGGACACTGCATCAGAGAACCTGGGAAGATGGGGCTGAGGACAGATGGGGCTGAGAGAACAAAGGCGCACGTGCTTGAGAGATCCTGGGGCCTCCATGACATACATCTCTTCCATGTAATAAACCGCTGCTAAGACCACCCAGCCTGGCCCTCGTTTCCTTCCTTCGCCTGACAATCGCCATCGACCTGCCAGGAGTGGGGAAACGGTCTGACTGCTGGCCTTATTATTTTTTGTGTGTTTACACAGGGGAAGATGTCAGTCTATTCAACTTTGTTCCATTGGTCTACAGCTCTGCCTTTGTTCCAGTACCATGCTGTCTTAATTTTTACAGCTTTGTAGTAGAGTTTGAAGTTAGGGATGTCGATTCCTCCCATTTTCTTTTTCCCAAGAAATGCTTTAGCTATTCATGGGGCCTTATTGTTCCATATAAATATCAGGATTGTTTCCTCCATTTTTTGGAAGAATGTCATGGATATCCTTATAGGGATCGCATTGAATTTTTACAGTCCTTTGGTAAATATTGCCATTTTGACAATGTTAATTCTCCCCATCCATGAGCAGGGGATTTTTTTTTAATTTTTATTAGTGAAACGCCATGAGGTACAGTTGTAGATTTACAAACTTTTGTGCTTGGGTTTCGATTACACAATGATCAAATACACATCCCTCCACCAGTGCCCATTTTCCACCACCATGGATAATATCCCTCCCACCCCCATCCCCCCCATCCCACACTGCCTCTTTAGCAGGTCATTCCCTTTATTTCTCTCTCTCCTTTTGGGTGTTGTGGTCTGCAGAAGAGGCATTGAGTGGCAAACATGTTCAGTCCATAGTCTACTTTCAACATGCATCTCCCCTCCTGGGAGGATCCTCCAAACACCCTTTATTTGGTGCTCCCTTCTCTATCTGAATTGCCCTTTGCCCTAGAATACCTGGCTGGCCTCTAAGCTATGGAGTAATCCTCCTGGTGCTGATCTCAGCTATTCATGGGTATTAATCTCATATTTTGTTACTTTATATCCCCCAGATGAATGCAATCTTTCTATGTCTATCCCTCTCTTTCTGACTCATTTCGCTTAGCATGATACTTTCCATGTTGTACCACGTATGTAAATTTCATGACTTCATCTTTTCTATCAGCTACATAGTACTCTATTGTGTAGATGTACCAAAGTTTCTTTAACCAGTCATCTGTTCTTGGGCACTCAGGTTTCTTCCAGTTTCTGGCTATTGTAAAGAGGAGCAGGGGATATTTTTCCATTTCCTCATGCCCTCTTTTATTTCCTGAAGAAGCATTTTGTAGTTTTCTTTGTACAGGTCCTTTACTTCCCTAGTTAACCTGATTCCTAGGTACTTGATTTTCTGGGGTACAATTGTGAATGGGATTGTTTTCTTTATGTCACTTTCTTCTCTTTCACTATTTGCGTATAGGAAAGCATAAAATTTTGTGTATTGACTTTATAGCCTCCAACTTTACTATACAAGTCTATTGTTTCAAGGAGTTTCTTGGTAGAGGTGTTAGGATTCTCTAAGTATATTATCATATCAGCTGTGAATAGTGAGAGCTTGATTTCTTCCTTCCCTACCTGGATGCCCTTAATATCTTTTTCTTGATTAATTGATATTGCAAGTAGTTCCAGTACTATATTGAACAATAGTGATGAGAGTGGGCATCTTTGTCTCGTCCCTGATCTTAGGGGGAAGGTTCTCTGTTTATCCCCATTGAGGATGATGTTTCCTGTAGGTTTGTGGTAGATGGCATTAACTATATTAAGTAAAGTCCCCGCTATCCCCATTTTGGTGAGGGTTTTCCTCATAAACGGTTGCTGGATCTTGTCAAATGCTTTCTCTGCATCTATTGATATGATCATATGATTTTCATCTTTTCTTTTATTGATATGATGGATTATGTTGACGGATTTCCGAACGTTGAATCATCCTTGCATCCCTGGGATGAATCCCACTTGGTCATGGTGTATGATCTTTTTGATGAGTTCTTGAATGCTATTTGCTACTATTTTGTTGAGTATCTTCGTATCCATGTTCATCAGGAATATCGGCCTGAGTTTTTTTTCTTGTGGTCTCTTTGTTTCCTTTTGGTATTTAGAGAGATATGGGCTTCATAGAAACTGTTTGGGAGAGTTTCTGTTTTTTCAATTTCCTGGGAAATCTTGAGAAGAACCTACAATAGTTCCTCTTTAAATGTTTGGAAAAATTGGCTAGTGAATCCATCTGGACCTGGGCTTTTGTTTTTGGGAAGACTTTTGATTACAGTTTCCTATTTCGTTATGTGAGTAGGTCTATTCTGGTACACCATATCTTCTTGATTCAGTCTTGGGGGATAATAGGAATCCAGGAATATATACATTTCTTCTAGGTTCTCTTGTTTCGTGGCATACAGACTTTCAAAGTAGTCTCTGATGATCTTTTGAATTTCTTTGGTTTCTGTTGTGATATCCCCATTCTTATTTCTGATTCAATTTATTAGGGTTCTCTCTCTGTTTCTTTGTGAGTGTAGCTAGTGGTTTTTCTATCTTACTTATTTTCTTGAATAACCAGCTCTTGGTTTTATTGATCTTTCTAATTGGTTTTTTTTTTTTTTTGGATTCCACGCCGTTGATTTCTGCTCCAAGTTTTATAGTCTCTTTCCTTCTGCACAATTTGCGCTACTTCTGTTGAACCTTTTCTAAGATCTTGAGCTGTGAAGTCAGGTTGTTTATGTGCATCTTTTCTTCTGTCCTGAGATATGCTTACAAAGCTATAAATTTTCCCCTTCAAATGGTTTTTGCTGCATCCCATAAGTTTTGGTAGCTCGTGTCTTCATTGTCATTTGTTTCCAAGTATCTTTTGATTTCATCCTTGACTTCCCTCCTGATCCACTCGTTTTGAAGCATTGCGTTTTTTAGTTTCTGGGTGTTTGATTTGGTTCTCCTTATCTGTGTGTGATTCACTCCTATTCTCATTGCATCGTGGTCTGAAAAGATTTTTGATACTATTTCTATCTTCCTAATTCTATTTAGGTATGTTTTGTGGCCTAGGACATGGTCTATTTTGAAAATGTTCCATGCGCACTGGTGAAAAATGTGTATTCTTTCTTTTTCGGGTAGAAAGCCCTGTGCAGGTCTATACGCCCTCTCTCTTCTATTTCTTCTTTCAAAGCCAACGTTTCCTTGCTGAGTTTTGTTCTTGTTGATCTATCCAGAGCTGAAAAGATGATGTTGAAATCTCCAGCTACTATTGTGTTGCTAGAAATGTCCTCCTTAAAATCTGTTAGCACTTGTTTAAAATATTTAGCTGTTCCCTCATTAGGTGCATATGCATTGAAGAGCGTGATTTCTTCCTGTTGTCCTTGTCCCTTGATGAAGAGAAAATAGCCTCCGTTGTCTCTTCTAATCTTTTTCAACGCAAAATTAATGCTATCGGATACTAGTATGGCCACCCCAGCTTATCTGAGGTAGCTGTTTGCTTGCAGGATTGTTTTCCATCCTTTGACATTGAGTCTGTGTTTGCTCTGGCTGTGGAGATGAGTTTCTTGTAGGCAGCAGAATGTTGGGTTTTGTCTCTGAATCCATTTTGCCACTCTGTGTCTCTTAAGTGGTGAATTTAGACTGTTGACATTGAGAGAGATCATTGTTATGGACTTTTGTGTCACCTTTCTGTAAGGGTGTGTTGTGGTTGTAGGGTTTGTCTTGTCTTATAGTAGCCCCTTAGCCATTATTTTAGGTTTGGTTTTGAGCCTATGAAGTTCCTGAGCTGCTGTTTGTCAAGAAAATACTGTACCACTCCTTGAATTTTGAGTCAGAGTTTGGCCGTATAGAGTATTCTTGGTGAAGCATTCATTTCAGTGAGGTTTTTTTTCACTATATCTTGCCACTGCCTTAGGGCTTGGAGGGTCTCCTCTGATGGATCTGCTGTGAATCTAAGGGGTTCTCCTTGTATGTGATATTCTTCTTTTACTTTGCTGTTTGCAGTATTGTATCTCTATCAGGAACATCAATCATTCTAACTATGATATGTTTTGGAGTGTTTTTGTTAGGGTCTCTTTTATCTGGTACCCTTCGGGCTCCTTGAACCTGAATGGCTGCATTGTGGAGCTCTGGGAATACTTCAGCAATGATTTGTTTCACCGTGTTTTTTACATTGGGATTGTTTCCCTGAGCTTCTGGTAGTCCAATGTTTCTAATGTTGTTCCTCTTGGAATCATCTCTAGGACACTGATTCTCTGTAGAGCTAACTTGAGGTGCCTTGCCACTGTGTTTTGTTGCCTGTTGGCTTGGTGCAGCTGATCTTCCAGCTCACTGATTCTCTCTTCATCTGCGGTCATTCTATTGTTGAGAGAAGAGACTGAGTTTTTCACTTCATCTACGGAATCTTTTATTCGTGACATTTCTGCTCTCATTTCCTAGTGTAATTTGTCATTTTTTTCTGTCATGTTAATGGATATCGGTCTAACTGTCTGGTTGAGTTGATTGAACATATTCATGACTTCATATCTGAATTCTTTGTCTGAGAGGTCCCTTAGGTGAACAGTATTGACAGATTCTTCTGCATTCTTTTTGTTGTCCTCCCTATGTGGTGGGGATTTGCGTTGTTTCTTCATGTTGCTGGGTTTGGGACAAGATCACTGCAGTGTTAGCGGTGAAGAGAGAAAGACTGAGTCTCAGAGCTACTTTTCTGCAGGCGTCTCTCTTTAAACACTTTAAAGTTACAAAGTGCAAAAATATGGAAGACTTGTTAGAAATAAAAGTTCAATTAACAGCAATTATCTAGGTGATTTATAGATCTTTTTTTTCTTTCATATAATTTTCAATATGTTCTAGCTTTTCCAATCAGTATATAAGACTTTCAGAAGTTTGTGGGGGGAAGGGTACTTTGAATAATTAAAACTATGATTTAAATCATATAATTAAATCTAAGGATTCTTAGAATAGGCTTTAGGGTACAGTACATGGATTAAGGTGCAAGCCTGCATGAAAGCAAACTTGGTTTGATCACTGACATCACAAAGTCCCCCAACCATCTCCAGCTTCATCCCTGGGAACTGTAAATTCTGGTCTCGGAGGCCCTTGACAACCAACATGGTTGCCTGGCCAAACTCTCGGGGCACAAGCAGCAGACTGAAATGAACTTCATGTTCAGCTGTCCAGGAAATGCCAAGAAGGGTCCCAGATCTTCAGAGCACCATTTGGGAGGTAGTAGCAACATACATGCCCCCATATCCCCAAGAAATATCCTTAGAATGAGTTCATCAGAGAAACTTGATTTTTTCACAATACTGAGTGCGACTCATTTTAAAAAGTTAAAACAGGATAAAACCATGAACATATCATCCTGAAACTTAAGTTGTACTCCCACATTTGTTCACGTTCACTCTGGCTACTGGGAGAAAATGCAGCCAGAAATGAAACACTTCTCTTCTGCTAAAACAATGCCTAGGCATCAGCATACACACACACACACACACACACACACACACACACACACACACACCCCAAATATGGGTATTATTATTTGATTATTGCTTTTTATAATTGTTGGCGCGTTCAGGGTAGTCATGTTTAGCGTGTATAAAGTTACTGTACTTCCTTCCACCACCATCAAACCCCCAAAATGGCTTAGAAATTATTAAATGGTGCCATTTCAAGTTCACCTGATACAGAGCTATATGGCTGTAAAGTCAGCCACAAACAGTACTCCAGAGTTCAGAACTATATCTTATGTGGATGCACTGCAAAGGGGTACTTATGGATTACAAGGAGTCAGAGAAATTGAAAAGCCTTTGGAAGGATGAGAGAGTTAACTAACGCTTCATTCCAATGGTGAAGTTACACTTCTTAGAAAATATTTAGGTGGAGGAAAGAACAGGAACACAGCTGAGATATTTAAACAAGAGCAAATGTTTCCCTAAAATGGGGAAACTACACAATCACATTAGTAAATCCAACTCAGATTAGCCAAGGTCAGAAAGGCAAAATACTAAAGACGGAAAAAAGCAATTAGTTACCCAAAAGGTGATTAATGCTCTACTTCAAACCCACACAGCAACCTACCACTGCTAAGGCAGTGAACTTGAAAAGGAGATGGTAAGTTTCACCTTGCTCTGTGTTAAATTTTACGTATCTGGTCATCTAACTCAGATAAATTAAGCTCCACTCTGAGAAATTGTTCAGAAATATCACCGTTTCACATGTCTACAAAATAATCCTTTGTTTAAGCAAATCTCTACTGACTCTGGCTAGAGTTCTACTATGGTGCAGTGATAACTCCACCCATTGGAGGATCCCTAGGATGTCATCTAAAACATAGCCTCTCATTCCAGATAAGACAGAATCCACATCATAATAAATAATTTTGAGTTTGATGAAATTTTTTTGTTTTGTTTTTCAACATTATTCCTGGTAGCGCTTGGGGGGCCTGGGATCTCTTCAGGGACTAAACTTGAGACTCTTGCATGCACTCAGTCCATTATATCACTGATCCATAAAAATTTTCTTTGTTTGTTTTGTTTTGAGGGCCACACCTGGGAGTACTCAGGAATTACTCTCAGATATGTGCTCACATATCACTCTTGGCCTGGTTGAAGGGAACATATGGAGTACCAGGGATCGAACCTGGTTCAGTTGCATATAAGACAAGTGCTCACCCCATTGTACTATTGCTCCAGCCCTCCGATAATGTTTCTTTCATTAATTACATTTCAGAGATTGTATAGATAAATAATGACCAATAAACGATAAAACGTTAAAGAAAAAACTGATAAATTCTAGTAGAATAGAAGAGTGTTAAGTGACTCAATTGAACTTTCATTCACCGAATACATAGTGACAGTCTGCTTCTCACTCACTAATGAGTTCAAACTGATATATCCTGTAACTTAGATATAAACAAATTTGAAAAACTTAATAACGTGTTTCATGTAACCAAGAAACACCTTCATGAATATATCATCATTTATTAGTAAAAGAGAAAGCCTCAGTTTCCCCTTGCCAACAAGAGGTGTGTCCACTGTTTCCCCTCACCAGCAGTTCCATTTCCCCCATTGATCTACTCCACCTCATCTGCAAGGCCAAATCTTAAACATTCCTGGAGCTCCCCAGGACCGTATTCTTGTGTCCTAGAATTAGTAGTCACAAGGCTAAGATAATGAACAATACCTGAGGCAGATGACCCAAAAGATAAATCAGCCTGACCACCCTGTAGATTCCCTGCATTCTCTGTCACACAAAGACCTGGTTTTTCTCTAAAAGTCTCACAAAAAGAGCAATAGGCCCACACTAAGTTCCCTCCTACTTTGGGAATCTCCTATTCCTTTCTCTTCTACTTATCAATAAATTTTTCTACTTTCTAAATCTGACAATCTTTCCCGGTCATGGTCCTCCCGTTGTTCATTGATTTGCTCTAGCAGGCCCAATAACATCTCCATCATGAGACTTGTTGTTACTGTGTTTGGCATATTGAATATGCCACTGTTAGCTTGCCAGGCTCTGTCGGGCGGGCGAGATACTCTTAGTAGCTTGCCGGGCTCTGGAGAGGGGTGGAGGAATCAAACTCCGGTGAGCCATGTTGGCTGCGTGTAAGGCAAATGCCCTACCCACTGTGGTATCACTCCAGCCTGAGAATCTTTAGTATTTAGTATTTTCATTCTTGAAAATATTTAAGAACCTGGATTCAAGAATGAACATAGAAACCCACTGCCGCCACTTCTGCTGCACCTGCATCAATAGTATTTGGGTGGGGGTCAATTTGACCACGTCCAACAGTGCTCCTATTTTTCTGGCTCTCATGGAACACATGTGGTGCTGTGGATCTGAACTGGATCTGCAGCATGAAGGCAGGCATCCTACTTCCTGCTCTTTACAGTTTGGATTTTGGTTCACACCTGGCTTTGCTCAGGGATTACTCTTGGTGGACTCAGCGACCATATGGGATTCCAGGCATGGATCTCGGGTCCACATGGACCTCGGGTCCGCATGTGCAAGGGAAGATCCCTACCCATTGAACTATTTGTCCAGTCCTGAAATTTACTGCTTTAGACGATAGTGGCAAAAGTCATTAAAATACATTCTGACTTTAGAATGTAGTGCTGGAGGGGAAATTCGGCCCCCCAACCACCGCCCCCCAATACAGGCAATTTAATATGAGTGGAAATATGTGACATTTTGGGAAATCCCTAGTGGAGGTCTGGATTATCCTGGCTCCGCATCGCCCCCTGGTGGTGCTTGGGGGATCACGTGTTGGGCTTGACGCACTGATCGGGATGTTCCGAGTGCACAGGCGCAGTGCACGTACAGCGCCCTCAGCGCCAAATCCAGTCCCGCTGCTGGCGCAGGGCGAGCCAGGCTGTGTCGCTCTGACTCCGCTGGCTCCCGACTGAGTATGACCAGCCTCCGGTGTGTGCACATCCTGCGGGGGTCTCTGCAAGACCCCAGGCACGCGGGGGGTCGCAGGAGGGGAGCCGAGGGTGCGGCCCTGAGTGAGGAGGCCCTGCCGGGTCGAACTCAGGGGTCCCAGCGCTGCTCCCTCCTGTCCGGCTCCAGCCGCCGGTCTCTAGGTGCAGACCCCAGTTGCCCAGTGTAGACTCCAGTCACGGTGCAGATCACGTTCACTGTGCAGACGCCGGTTATTGGTGCAGACCCTGCTGCCCGTCCTCAGGCAGGCAGTGAGCAGTGGGTTGCTTCCCTGGCTAGCCCGCACCTGGTGGGCAGCCTGCCCTGCTGTCACTCAGGGCTCCAATGTGCTTTCCTGCCCTGGACTCCTCCCTGTGCATTCCTCTCCTGGGCTCCTTCCTAAGCTCCTTTCCCTAACTGTTGCAACAACTTTTACCATGGTGTCTCTAGGAATGATCACAGATTAGCGGGTGTTCATGGGCTCTCCTGGTGGCTCTCCCTGGCTGTACAGTGCTCTTGAACCGCTTCCCCACCTGGGATGAACTTTGACTGAGGCCGACAGAGGAAAAACGAGGGCCAAGCTGGTTGATAATCAGTTGCCTTAATCCATCTCTTGTCTCTCCCAAATTCTCTCCAACACGTTCTCCCCATCTAGCCATGACTCACTCCCCAACTTGCTCCCAACTCTCTCCAGCTCTCTCCAACCTCTCTTTAACACACTCCACAATTCTCTCTCCAACCCTCACTCGCTCACTCTGTCTCTTGCTCTGCCCACATCTCCAACTCTGCCTCTCTCCGACTCTACCTCTCTTTCTTTTTTCACCAACTCTCTGCAACCACATTTTTTACCACCTCTTCTCAAACCAAGCCTCCCAAACCGTGCCTCCCCCCACCCAGGTACAATCAACATGTTCTTCACGCCTTTCTGACCACCTTCAGCTCACCAGGGCAAAACAGCAATTAAGGTGTGTTTCTCCTCTCCTTAGACCAGAAAGTTAATTAACATCTTAATTCAACTTCCTAATAATTACCATTCTGTATGGACATAGTAATAGACACAATTAGGCTTGTAGGACAACTCTCCTGGGGACATCTCACCATAGACTCAGACTACAGTGCTCAGGCTGGATCAATCATTCGTAACCCCAGCAGGACCCAAATCTAGTTATTACTTTTGGATCATGACAGAATTTGTCCATGACCATATTCTTAACTTATAGTTTAGTATTAGGCAACTTTGGCCAGGCCCATTTTGATGCCAGGGTGCTCACCGCTTGCCCTGGTTCCATCCAGTACCTTATTAGGGCCCTGATTTGGGGGATCAAGGCAGTAAGGGCAACTGAGGCATAAGTTGAGAGAGCAGATGTCTAGCAAGTAATATTATCTGGAGTCAATCAACTCCCAAGTTACAAAAGCATGTCTTTTTAACTGTCTTCCTCTGTCCATACAAAAAGCAATTGCTCTGAGGTAGCTAACTATGCAAAGGACATTAAGACAGAAAAACAATATTTACAAGTCAGCAGAGTCTGATCAGGAGGAAAAGGTAATTGACAGGTTGGGGGAGCAATCAACAACCCCAAGCTCTCTGTGGCTGGGAAGGAAAGGCAAACCAATATTCTCCTACAGGAGAGAAATTGGGGACATTGGTTGTCGGAAATGTGCACTGGTGAAGGGATGGGTGTGGAACGTTGTATGACTGAAACCAAATCATGAACAGATTTTTACCTATATCTAATGGTGATCCCCCCAAAAAAAGAATAAAGCAATGTGAATTGGGTAGGGTAGGGTTCTGTAAAGTAAGTATTGGTTTGACTATGTTTAAAGTTGAAAAGAGAAAATAATACATAGGGCAATTGTTCATCTGAGGACAACAGTTAAGTTTAGGCCATGTATTTGGTATGGGATATAATAACAATGTGAATTAGGACGGGGTTTGGGTTATTAGAGAAAGAGTGTTGGTTCATTTGACGCTAATTAGGCAGAGCCTTTGGTGTGGGTTACTAAAAGAATGTGGATTGCATTCAGGTTTGGGTTTGGATTAAAGTTTTGTTTGATAAGCGTTTGACTGCTTTTAAAACTGAAAATGAAGTAAAGTCTAGGAAGATCATTCAGTTGAGGATAATAGGTAAATTAATGCCCAGCCTTTAGGTTGGGTATTATAAGAATGTGGCTTTGCTGTTTTTGGTTTACTGCTGTTAGGGTTTGGGTTCTGTTTGAGTAAGGATAAGGACTGGGCTACTTGTACAAGTACAGGCATTGTAGCACTGTCCTCCCGTTATTCATCGCTCAAGAGGGCACAAGTAACATCTCCATTGTGAGACTTGTTACTGTTTTGGGAAAATAGAATACGCCATGGGTAGCTTGCCAAGCTCTGCCATGCGGGTAGGATACTCTCAGTACCTTGCTGGGCTTTTGTGAGGGACGGAGGTATCGAACATGGGTCAGCCACGTGCATTGCAAACGCCCTATCTACTGTGCTATCACTCCACCCACAATTACTTGATGAGAGTAAAATATAGGGAGATTGTTCGCTTAAGGCTAATAGATAAGGTTAGGTCAAGCCTTTGGTTAGGCTTATGACTAGTGTTCTGTTATAGTGAAGGTATAGGTTTGGCTATGTTTAATGTTGAAAATTGAAGTTAAGTAGGTGGCGATTGTTCAGTTGAGACTATTAGGAAAGATTAGATTAAACCGTTGGTATGGGCTGTTAAAAGGATTTTCTAAAAATAATTGGACGAAACAGCTTTGAGTTATGGAGCTTCTCAAGAATTTAAAGAGATATGACAGTAGAGAAACAAACATTTGCCACTATGTCTTGGAGTTTCTGGAGAGATGGTAGAGCTGATCTGGGTTCAGTCGCCAGAACCCCATCTGGTCTCACCAGGAGTAAGCCCTGAAAATAAGCCAGTGTGGCCCCTCCAAAATGAAAGAGCAAAAGCAAAATATGTCTTGGACTGAAGGTGAATTTCACGGCAGGGATTCTGAAGATAGAATGTAGTTTACAGTTGAAGGGATATTTTCCTCACCAGATCAATTAATTCTGTTCACACTTCTTTCATTGTGATCTTCTTCAAGCATGAAATAGCCAGATCTGAGTCAGCCCCTTAATTTATGTCTGACAATGGAGGATAAAAACATGTATAAAAAAAGGAACATTAAACCCCCTCAGCAAAACCCCTTTGGATACAGACTGTTAAATAAGCATAGATCACCTGACTGTAATCAATGCCGAATTATTGGTGTGGATAAGATACCTTGAAACTAGGATTTTGATGGACGCCCTCTTCCTGAGTCCCTAGCCCTGCGGCGTCTCCTGTCCTGTGTGCACACACATCTCTCTTCGAGAGCCAACAGGCATTTAGGATGCTGTCTGGAGTACAAAACAGCAGAAGGAACTGTTTATTTTAAATACCTAAGTGGGGACCTGAAGAAATAGTATAGCACGCAGGACACTTACCGTGCACATGGTGAACCCAGGCTCCACTTCAGGTATCCTATGTGGCTCCCTGAGCACTGTCAGGAGTTATCTCTGAGCCAGGACGAAGCTCTGGGCACAACTGAGTGTGACTCCAAAACAAAACAAACAGTAAGAAATCACCATTTATGTGAGAGGCTGAATCTGCACTCAGAGCAAGGCTTTCATTCTTGGTGGGGCCTTGCTTGAGCCACTGCTTCTGTGGTCTCTTGAGAAACTGTGTTCTAAATCAGGCAAGTGATGGGGCTGCTTCCAGGGGGAAGTTCCCTAACAGCCCTGAGTAGGCATGCTCCAGCAGGCTGAATCATCAGTGTTTAAAGGTGTGTGCTTGGTGAGGAAGGGCTCTCTGCAAGGAGGCAGCAAAGACCTTCTGAGGAAATAAAGAATCCTAATATAATCATGTATGAAAAAACATCAACGACTAAGACCCAGAGACTATAAAAACCCAGCTCCCTGAAGCGCGTGGCCACTAATCTTATTATCTCGTTCTTACTTTGGAGAACCCGACAGGCTACTGAGGGTGTCTTGTTCGCATGGTAGAGTCTGACAAACTTCCCATGTCATACTCAATATGCCAAATACCAGAAAAAATGATAGGTCTCATTCTCCTACCCCTGAAAGAGCACTGAATATGGATGGCTCTTTTAAAATCTCAGGGCTAGAAAGGAGACATTACTGGTGTCTGCTCAAGGCAATTGACAAACAAAGGCTGATGCTGATCGTGATGGTCCTGGTACCTGTAGAACCGGTGTCTGAAAGCCATTCTTTATTTTCAGTGACAAGATATTTGAAACTCAGGATCTTATAGGTTCCCAGGGAATTAGACTACTACATAGTTTTTCAAAACTACTTACAACTCTAATAATTGAGAAACAGTAGGAAAACAACTCTTCAGTATTAAACATTTTAATTATTTGCACTTATTACTACTAATGAGGGCTGGAGCGATAGCACAGCGTGTACGGTGTTTGCCTTGAATGCGGGCGACCCAGGTTCGATTCCTCTGCCCCTCTAGGAGAGCCTGGCAAGCTACCAAGAGTATCTCGCCCGCACGACATAGCCTGGCAAACTACCCGTGATGTATTCAATATGCCAAAAACAGTAACAACAAGCCTCACAATTTGTTGTGAGACATTACTAGTGCCGCTCAAGGAAATCGATGAACAATGGGAGGACAGTGCTATGGTGCTACTATTTAAGAAAAGTTAAGCATAAAATGTGTTTCTTAAAATATTTAGTGAATTTAAATTTATATAAAATTACATTGGGGCTGGAGCAATAGCACAGCGGTAGGGCGTTCGCCTTACAAGCGGCCAACATGGCCGACCCGAGTTCGATTCCTCCGCCCCTCTCGGAGAGCCCGGCAAGCTACTGAGAGTAATCAATATGTCAGACACAGTAACAACAAAGTCTTCAATGGAGACATTACTGGGCCCGCTCGAGCAAATCGACGATCAACGGGAGGGCCTTTACCTTTACCTTACATTGTAGAGAGGGAAGGGACAGACTAGACATGACAAAAATCAGTGGCGGAGGTATTTGGACACATTAGTGGAGATGGAAGTGAATAACATATACCCCCAAAGCAGAAATATTAAAAAAATTTGAGGGCAGTTGAGACACACCAAGAAGTGCTTGGGCTCCTCTTGGCTCTGTACTGAGGAGTCACTCTTGAATGCTCCAGTGAACGTACACTGTGCCGGGGACCAAGCCTGTGAGTTTACCCTACACTGCTGCTAAACCCTGGGAGACATCTGGGGCCTCCTGGGGCCTTATTGCCTCAGAAGGTGCCTGTATTCTGCCCCATACAGGACTGCCCCTCTGTGGGTGCTGCGCCTGGGCAGAGGCCCGGGGCACCTCGGCTATGTTCCCCAGGAAGCTATGTTGGCTGCTGGGCCTGCAAGAGGACAGAACACACTCTGGCAGTGGTGTGGGGCTGGGCGTGTGTCTGGCAGCACATGGCCTTTGCGTCCCTCAGTATGCATGTGCAACCACTGGACTGGTTCCTCTCTTGGGGTTGGGGAGACTACCCATATGATGCTCAGGAGATCTGGGGGCGCCATGAGCAATTCTTTATATTTCTAAAACATTTGGTACCATGATTTCTAATGCTATTGTGATAGGGTTCCATGGACAAAGTGTCCCTCTAGCACACCAGCACCAGAGTGCCCACTGCCCTCTGCTATAGTGATAGGGGCCCATAGACATAGAGTCCTACACAGCAGCTCCAGAGCACCCACTACCCACTGCTCACTGTCCACTGCTACAGAGATAGGGGACCATGGACACAGTGTCCTACACACCAGAGCAGAGCGCCTGTCTGTCTGTCTGTCTGTCTCTTTCCCCCCACCCCCTCTCATTTCCCTTTTAGGCAGCATGGTTTGCAATACTGTTACTGGAAGGGTATCATGCGTATCCCTTTACCTCCTTTCAGCACTGCCCACTGCTACAGTGGTAGCGGTCCATGGACACAGTGTCCCTCCACCACACCAGCACCAGAGGGCCCACTGCCCACCCCAGCCATGGCTCCAGTCCGCTCTCCCCAGCCAGTTCCTCTCCCCCTGATTCTCTTCCCCTGCCACTCAGGATACTCCACTCTGTAAGTCAGTTCTTAGTTTTTATAGTGTCTGGCATTTATTATCTCCTTATTATGTCTCTTTATGTGCCACATATGAGGGATAGATCTATGCATACCTATGTAAACTTCATCAGTGGCAAGATTACAGCTGTCGAGGAACTGACCACAGGGTGATGGGGGCAGAATGGAGACACAACTGGGTGTGGGGATTGAATAAACAAAGGGTGAGGAGGAGGAGACCCAAAAAAGGTAGACAGAGGGAAGGCGGTAGCAGACCAGACACTGTTCCTGCGCATCTGTTCTTGGCAAGGAAAGCGTGTTGTGAAGACTGAGGTGGGGAGCCTTTGTTCACCCAGATCAGAACACAACAATGGGGCACTGTAGGGCCGTGGAGAGATGAAGATGCAGGGGTGAGGGGAGCAGAGATGAGTACATGAACATCAGTGACTGCAATCCCACTGCTCTGTGTTCTCAAGAAGAGGCAGCAAGCTCTCCAGATGAAAGGGAGAGGAGGAAGTGGATGTGCCTCTTTTCTAAATGGAATCACCATGAGATACAGTTATAAAACTTTCATATTTGAGTTTCAGTCATACAATGATCGAACACCCATCCATCCAGCAGTGCACATTTTCCACCACCAATTTACCCATTATTCCCTGAGCCTAGCCTCCCCCTGCCTCTTTGACAGACAATTTCCCCCATACTCTCTCTCTAGTTCTGGGCATTATGGTTTAAAATATAAATACTGAGAGGCTATCACATTCGGTCCTTTATCTATTTTCAGCATCCCGGTAGACCTCTCCAACCATCATTGACCAACTGATCCCTCCTCTATTCCAATTGCCTTCTCCCCCAGCTCACAAGGCAGGTTTCTAACTGTGGAGCAATCTTTCCTGGCCCTTGTGTCTACTCTCCTTGGGTGTCAGTCTTGACGGAGCACAGAACCTGAATAAGATGGTGCAAACAATGTGACAATGTAAGCATCCCCATCTCTGCAACAAGGGACACATACTGGCAAAGGGACTCCATGATGGAATTGAGGACCGGGAAATTGGAGATGTTCCTGGATCATGTCAGTCCGATCTATATCATCACAGGGTCCTTCAGCTGAAGGAGGCAGGAGACTTAGGTGAGCGAACAGATGCGGTGAGAGAGGAAGACTCAGATTTGTTCCCTGAGTATGCCAGAAGGGGTACTGGGCCAGGAATGGGGGCAGCATCTGGAAGCTGGAATAGCCAAAGCGACCATGTGCCATATACCATCCAAAGGAACCAGAGGCTGCACCTCGATTTCAGACTTTCACTTCCAGCGACATCATAATGCATTTCCGGGGCCAGAGCAATAGTATAGCGGATAGGGCATTAGCCTGGCATGTGGCCAATCCGGATTTGATTCCCACATCCCATATGGTCCCCGGAACACTGCCAGGAGTAATTCCTGAGTGCATGAGCCAGGAGTAAACCCTATTCATCGCTGGGTGTGACCCAAAAATCATAACAGAGTTCCACTAAGTTAGTCACCTACTTTGAGGTGAGCTGTCACAGCTTCCCTGGTGCCTGAGAGCTGGGCTAATCTTGGAGAGTGGGAATGTGCCAATCATCCTTTTCCCTAAAAATCCCACCAGGAGTCCTTGTAGCCTCCAACTCACTACCAGTCTCTGGCTCTTAAAGGACAGAGGAGGTTTTCAGCATTTCAGTTACCCCCACCTCACTCTGCCACTCTCTAGCACTCCCAAAGAACAAGATTTTTCAGCCCAGCTGAGCCTCAGCACTGCCTCAGCCCCCTACCCACCAGCAAGAAAAGCCTCCTCTTATTTCCCTATGCCTCCTAACTTATCTTACTTTGCTCATGTCTCTCCCATAAATAAATACCCAACCCTGTTATTAAACACAAAAAATGTCAAATTCCCCCACCAATGCATGCAACACACAGAGCAGAACCAATAACCAGCACAACTCCCCTTTCAGGATCCATTCATTCTCCATGAGTCAGTTTTCCCCCGTCCTTCCAGATCAGCAGTCACCCTTCCTTTGGCCTCTCTCTCCTTGTGTACATTCACTCACACACCCTCCTATCCCTTGGTTATCCATTCACCTTTGTCCATCTATCCATCCATTCTCCCATCATTCTCATAGAAATCCCCGATCAGTCAATATATCTTCCCTTTCCACCATCCAGTGACAGACCCACCATCTTCCCTGTTACCCTCCCACCTGGCTTCCAGTACTCATATGCCATCTCATTACTACCTTTAGGCAACAAAAATACAGGAGAATATATTTAGTTCAGAGATAAAAAGGAAGCAAAAGAAAAAGAATTATTTTAGAGCTAAACCTAGAAAATAATGTGAAGAAAATTCAGTAGGGAGATGAAATTATATGGAGAATTTATTTATCTGATACCAAAATTCAAGCCCCTCAGGAAAGGAGGAAAATGATAAAGTCAAAGGAAAAATGAACTATTTCATGAATAAACAATAACTCAGGAACATCGTAGACTCAAAACCAATCTTAAAAGAAGGACTAAAGGGGCAACTGTAAGACAAGACAAATCACTACAAGCACAACAAACCTCTACAGAAAGATGGCACAAAACCCCATACCATAATCTCTCTCAATGTCAACTAAGAGACACAGAGTGGCAAAATGAATTAAAAACCTGAACCAAACATTCTGCTACCTACAGGAAACATATCTGAACAGCCAGAGCAAACACAGACTCAAAATCAAAAGATAGAAAAGAATCCTTCAAGCAAACAAATCCCTCAAAGAAGCCAGGGTGGGCATACTAATATCCAACAACAAAGATTTTAGGCTGAAAAAGATTATAGGGGACAACAAAGGCCATTTTTTTAATAATCAAGGAATATGTACAGAAGGAAGAAAATCATGCTCCTAAACACATACGCATCCAATGAGGGACCACCAAAACACTTAAAACAACTTCTAAGAAACTTTAAGGAGGATATTGGTAGCAAAACAATAGTAGCTAGAGAATTCAACACCATCTTATCACCTCTGGATAGATCAACAAGATTAAAACTCAGAAGGAAGACATGGAAGAATGCCATTGAATGAAGAATGGCATTGAATAATGGCTTTGAAGGAAGAACTGGAAGAGAGAGGGCTAATAGATGTATACAGGCCTTTCCATCCCCCAAAATGTGAATACACATTCTTTTCTGCAAATGTGCACATGGAACATTTTCCAAGATAGACTACGTGCTAGGTCCCCAAACACACCTCAATAGAATCAGGAAGATAGAAATTGTATCCACTGACTTTTCAGACCATGATGCATTGAAGTCTTACAGCAAACCCTCATAAAGTTGTGTGGACACTAAATCATATACAGCATGGGGCTGGGAAAACTGTCTGGAGATATTGCCTGGACATAAGGATCTTGAGTCAGAGAGATTGTTGGGTCAAAGTGCTGAGCATATGTTCTGCATGCAGGAGTAAAGGTCACTATCCAACCCTGCAGGTCCCCTTAAAGCTAAAGGAGTGAAACCCTCACCCCCAGAGTCAGAAATTTCCCAGAAATTTCTGAGAAATGGCCAAAGCACACAGAGAAACACATACAGAGAAATGTTGTCTATAAAATCATAAAACACACAGAAGAAAAATTAGCGGATATATTCTGGGATTTCAACATTAGTGGTACATTCAGACACATCTCCAATGGGGAGGAAAAAGCAATCAAGAATACATGAACGGTGCGAGTTTCCAAAAAAACGAGTGGGCACACATGTGGGACTCAAGTGTTTGGTGTCCGAGAGCCACCTTTCAGGCTAGATGACAGCAAGAGATGGACAAAGGATTGCGGGAACAGGGGAACTGGGCCCCAGACTTGTCAGTAGCCAGTTTATTTCTCTCTCCTCCCCAATGTAGTCTATTCTCTCTCCTTACTGCACAACCATCGTTGTACTTTTGCTCGTAGTCCCAGTCATCATACTTCCATCATCCTAGTCTCCTCATAGATCTCAAAGTCCTCTACTTCCAGTCATCGTCCTTGGATTCTTTGTCGTCCTCCTAGTCCCCTCTTTCCCCTTACAGTATAAAGTAAGTAAAGTAAAAGCCCTCCCGTTGATCATCGATTTGCTCGAGCGGGCCCAGTAACGTCCCCATTGGAGACTTTGTTGTTACTGTGTTTGGCATATCAAATACATCATTGGTGGCTTGCCAGGCTCTGCCGTGCGGGCGAGATACTCTCGGTAGCTTGCGGGCTCTCCGAGAGGGGCGGAGGAATCGAACTCGGGTCGGCCATGTTGGCTGCGTGCAAGGCCAACGCCCTACCGCTGTGCTATTGCTCACGGCCCCTTACAGTATAGTAATATAGAAATCATGAAGGGTGGGGGTACACATAGGTGGGGTTGAACAATATCAGAACATCAAACAGAGATAAAGCTAGTTATTCAGGGGAGGTTCTAGGAGATTAACTCAAGGACAAAATCTCATCTGAGGGTTCAGCACTCCAGATAACTAGGAGCACTCCAGATTACTAGGAGATCTGTACAAGGGCGGGATTGCATTTAGGGTGTATTGCTTTCTCCTTTCCTCAGCTAGTAAGTAATCCATTTAAACAACCATAGTAACTTCTTATAAAATTTCTAGTCAGTTTTGTATGAACACAGTAAGAACTATATTAAGCTTAAAGGTTGACTCTTCCTGGGACATCTTGCTATATATTACAAACCACAGTCCTCAAGCCAGGCTGGTTGATCCTAACCTCAGCAGGGTCCTTATTCAGTAACTTCTTCTTGGGTCATGACAGAGTCTGTTCCATGATGATGCTCGTAACTTATTATACTTCATACACTTAGCTTGTCCCTTTCCAATGCCAGGGTAGTTTTCAGCTTACCCTGGGCCCATCCAGTCCCTTCGTCAGGATGCTGCTTTTGGAGAGCTAGGAACCAAGCGAAACTGAGGCTGAAGTTAAGTAAATATGGATGACCAGGAGTAAATATTATTTTGGAGCCAATTAACTTCCATGTTACAAAGCATAGCCATCAACTGTCTTTCTGTGTCTATACAAAATGGACATTGCTAAATAATCCTTGCAAATGGCATGAAGGAAAGAGAAAAGTAATATAGGATTATTGGTGCTTGATGGAATTGGGTATGCCTCAGGGGCACTGTTGTGGGAGAAGCACAAAAAACCTAAGCTCTCTGCAGGAGGAGCAAGGACACCCAATGTTATCCAATAGAATGGGACAACATAAAACTAAAACGCATTTACAAAGAAAAGGAAACTACAATGGAAACAAATAAACAAACAAACAAATAAAAGCACCTGAGCAATAGGCAAAAGCTGTTTGATCATCATGGCTAACGAGGGATTAATACCCAGAATATATTAACTCATATAACCAAAAAACAGAAAAAAATACAATAAAAATTATTCAAAAGACATAAACAGACACTTCCTCAAAGATGGCGCACAGACACATTAAAAAATTCAAAATTACTTATAACTAGGGAAATGGCTCATAGTTGGGAAAATGGAACAAGAAGAAATGATTGTTGGCAAGGATGTGGAGAAAAGGGCTCAGGTACTGGGAATGAAACTAGTGTAGTTGCTAGGGATAACGATATGCAGTCCTTAAAAAATTAATACAGAAATTCCATATGATTCTAAAGTACCACTACTAATTAGTTATCCAAAGACAATTAACAGATTTTGTTCAAATGTAGAAGATGATTTCCTAAGGCAAGCAATCACGAAGAAATGACAACTCTAACTTGCAGACCCAGTGAAAACAAAGAAGCTTCTATCGAGAAAGGAGAAGGGGAGAGGAAGTAATGGGCAGAAGGATGTTTGTGATGGCGGGCTGGCATGGGAGCACTGGAGGTGAGGCCACCTGGTCACATCTAAGCCCATTGTCAGAAGCTGATTGTCTGAAATTCTATAGGCTGACTAATGATAAGTCTGTGGCATGGTCCTGGACCTCAAGACAAACGCAGCATAAGCTTCTATGACTGAGTGAGAGTATGAGTGTGTCTGCGAGCATGTGTGTGTGTTTGTGTGTGTGTGTGTGTGCGCGTGCGTGCATGTGCATGTATAGTTGGGGGCTGGTTACGAGGAAGGAAGTGTTCCTGCCACTGATTCAGGCAAGAATCTGGAATGCTTTTGTACCCCATTTCCGTAAGATATGGTCTGTCTGAAATGCATGTAGCACCTTTTAAGAGAAGTGGTGTACCAAATAAAGGCAGTTGGGGAGCTGGAGCAAAAGCACAGCAGGTAAGGCATTTGTCTTGCATGCGGCCGACCCACGTTCGATTCCCAGAATCCCATATGGTCCCCCGAGCATCCCCAGAAATAATTCCTGAGTGCTGAGCCAGTAGCAACCCCCTGAGCATTTCTGGGTGAGACCAAAAGAGAAAAAGACAGACAGACAGAAAAAAAGAAAGACAAATATAAAGATATCACAGTTCACGGGCCTCCGGTTGTTTATCGATTTGCTTGAGCAGGCCCAGTAATGCCTTCATTGTGAAACTTGTTACTGTGTATGGCATTTCGAATATGTCACAGGAAGCTTACCAGGCTTTGCCATGCGGGTAAGATACACTCGGTAGCTGGCCGGGCTCTCCGAGAGGGGCAGAGGAATCGAACTCGGGTCGGCCATATTGGCTGCGTGCAAGGAAAACGCCCTACCCACTGTGCTATCGCTCCAGCCCATAAAGATATAAAGATATTAAAATATAAATTTAAAGATTTAATTCAAAACAATGGTGGCGGGAAGGTACATTGTGGTGGGATTGGTGTTGAAACATTTAACGTAATAAATTATTGTGAAAAACTTTATAAATATAAAAAATTGAAAAGGCAAATAAATATTTCCTTTTCCTTAATCATTCTGCATCAATATCTAACTAAAGTATAAACACACTTCTCTGAACAAGTTCATGTTTATACTCAATGTTTATACTTCTCCTCATTTTACTGAAAACCTCCACAAAGTTTTGCCCTGTATTAACCCTATTACTCCATTCACCTGACAAATCCAAGAGGCAGATAGGAGACACAGGTTAGGAGAAGAACAAAACTTAGGTGATGGAACTGAGATGATTTTAGGTCGTGATCATTCTTCCCCAAGGTTCTCCAAGAGCTTTTTTCTTACTTTTACATGTTCCTACTATGGCCATGGAAAACTTAAGGTATTTCACAGTAGAAAGAGGAACACTCAGACAAATTGAGTTGACAAAGTCATGTCTGATCTACATCAAATTGAAATATTAGAACCAAGGGGCTAGAAGAGAACAGAAGTGTGAAATACATGCTTCTCCCAAAATCGTTGCTAGTTATATCTCTGGCAGGACATGTTCCTTGAACATCAAGATAAAGTCCTACAGGCCCTTGAGCACAAGCAGATGTGGCCTAGATGTTTCCCCAGCATCACTGAGGTGGCCTGGTTAACTCTGTCACTGCAGAACCTAACAACACTGCATCCTCAAACTGAGAAGGTGGGCCATACATCACTGAGAGGAGTTCTCAGGCCACCTAAACAGCATTTTTAAGAAACCCTACATCAATTCGATTATTAGTTAATTTTTTGCACCCAAGACAAAAAATCTTTGATTTCCAGATTCCTGACTCCCTAAAGCAAAGGACCCAGAATTTCATTGTCTTTGACCTGAGTAACTTGAAGCTTTCAGAAGGACACATCTTTCACAAGAGGAATGAGAAGAGTCCATTTCTCAGGAAATAAGGCACAGAGGCACAAGGTCCATAGGCCTCCATGCTAACTAGAGATTTTGATGAGCTAGAATCCTAGTCCCGGTCTCCCATCCACACCCACACCATAACCACTCACTGTCCTCAGTGAGCTTTCCCCAGCCATTTATCCAACCAGATGTGCCAAGAAGCAGCTCCATGCCAGGTGTTGGAAGGCAGACAGGGATGATATAGGAGCTGAAGTTCACAGGTTGGTGCAGTTGTAACACCGCTGCAAAATGGTGGAGCTTCTAAAAGTCTGGATGGATGATAATGCAGCTCACAGCCACCCTCCTGGCCTACTGGGTGTCCTGGTAGAGCTGGGTACTTCCCCAACACACCCAGTAATCCTCAGGGGCATGAGACTTCCTGCAGGAGGGAAGGTGACAGTCATCATCTTCTGCATATGGCAGCTTGTGCCTCTCCACCATCATCTGACCCCCAGCACTGCCTTGTCTGCACCACCGCACAGAACTGTCCCTTTCTGTCTGACCTTCTCTCTAGCAATCAGGGCGGTTTTAATCACAAGTCAGCACACACCCACTATTGGAAAGGATCACGGAGGGCTGCAGGTCCCATGGGGCTGGACAATCCTGACCTTCCTTGGGCACATGCAGAGTGCCCTGGCTCCATCTTGGCTCTTGACCCGCATTATGACCAAACTGCTCTCGCACCACTCCTTTCTCTCACTCCTTCTTGGTACTCCCCTGTTCTGAAACTGCACAAAATCATTGGTCAAAGGAGACCATGCGTGCAGGATGTCCTGTGTTCTGACCATGAGGGATGAAACATTCCACCTTCCCACTCACTCACCTGGAAATTCCTCCCCATACAGCCGGTGACCAAACTCTCGCATCCACAAACTGACCCATGCCCACTGGAGCCTGCCCATCTGAGTTCTCCACTCCACTTCTGTCATCCCTGCTCTCTCACAGGGGGAACTTCTGCTCTGATTAAATGGAGACACAGTGAGGTGGGTCAAGTCAACCTAATCCACAGTGGGTCTCCAGTGGGACACAGCACAAAGCAGATGCTTGTGGTCCTCTGTATGTACCAAAGATCCAACTCCAGGTTACTGCCCCTCCCAAACCACTGGGAACACCCAACCGGACCCAGGACAGAGAGCAGCTCTGTTCATCTTCAAGGTCAGGGACTCCATATCTAGTGTCCACGCAGCTGACCAATACACATGTGTTGAGCAGAGACCCCAGGCCAGAGATGTACAGAACACCAGCATCTGCCACTGCATCCCAGGTTCCAGCCTCCCTCTGAGAACCAGGATTGCAATGACATTGAGAGAAGCTGTGGTGTGAGGTGACACAGAGCCAGCTGGCATTGCACCTGGGAGGCAGGATGAACACTGCCATCTCGGGGGCAGACCTGTGTTGGGGAAAGGCACAGGAATGAGGATAGAAGATGAGCAAAATCAGGTGAGGAGAGAGGACAATACAGGAGAGGACAGGTCACAGGCCAAAAAACTTGGACTAGAAGGACACAGATTGTCCCAGCACACAGTCTTGAGGATGCAGGGGTTCTAATCTTTTAACCCTCTCCCCCTACCAGCCCGGCTGCTAGGACCTGAGAAACAACTCACTTTGTAAAGCAGTGGACGGTAGAGAACACCCAGTGGGAATGAATGAGCACAGCTGCACAGGGATGAATGCTCTGGTACTGCAGGCTGGCCTGCCATGGTCACTGGCCTTCCAAGGCCTCGTGGCCACTAGAGATCATCCATACCCCCTGGGCTTCCCACACACTGTGATGACCACTCCGATGCCATGTGGTAAACAGGAGGTCCCTCTTTCTTCTCTGGTAGACCCTTGACCACTTCTCAGTGGGAAAGCAGAAGCAGGGGTCAACCAGTCCCAGAGTGACAGGGCAGCTTGGTGTCTGATATCCCTGTCTGCTGCCTGGGCAGCAGGAACTTGAACAGCAGAGCGCACACTGAGCAAGCCCCATGGGAAGCCTCAGAAGGGATGTGGTGACCACAGATGGTCACAGCTGCATCCAGCAGACCCCTTGCCCGCAGCAGCCCCCACCCCCACTCCCGGCCCAGACACTAGCTTTGTGTGTGGCGCTGTACTAGTGTCCTGCCTCCACCTCCCCACTGTCCCGGGAGGGGCAGTGGGCCATGTGACCTGGACAGGGTGGGCCGGGTGCCCCAACCATGTGGACGCTGTGGCCAGCTGCCCGCTCGAAGACTGGGGAACACAGAGAGGAAAAATGAGGAGACTGATGGGCCAGTCCACCCAGGCTGTTCCCCGCCCACAGCCCATATGCTCACCTGAGCCCAGGGTGCCCCAAGCACCTGCTGAGACGAGGGCTGCGGGGCTGGGACTTCCTGCCAGGGGCTTCAAGTCTCCATGCCCATGGCCAGAGTGCCTTCAGCCCTGGCTGTACCCCTCTGACCTCTGACCCCTAAAGTATGACCTCTCTAATCCCATCCTCCCCATTGGACACAGCTCTCTCCTGAGCCCTCCTTGACTTTGGACCTGCCCCTGTGCTATCCCTGTCCTGACCCCTCCCTGACCCCACCCTAACCCCCTCTGACCTCAGGTCTCACACACTACCTTGGCTGCACTCTGACCAGGTCAGGCCTTGGAGAGTTGGAGCAGGGTCCACAGAGCAGCTGAGTGCTTCAACTCACTCAAGAGAGGGACCTAGGAACTCCACTTGGCTTTTGGAAGTGATTTGGGCTGGAGAGGTCTACATCAGAGTTGAGTAAGGGCCGAAGGCGCAGCTGGAGCTGGGGGAGTGAATTCGTCCTTAGATGAGAACTTTGGAGCAGAACGGGAGACCCAAGGAGCCAGCAGAGATGAGGGACTCAGGAAGGCAGGATTGTACTGGGCATGCTTAAACACAGGAAGGGCAAGCAACGTTGCTAGATAAGGGATACGCTTCTTAGCTTGTTACAGAGATATATTTCATGTCATAAAATTCACCCATTAGAAGGGACAATTCCAAAATTTTCAGTATAATTTGGAATTTTTCAGTAATGACTTTAATTGGAAATAATCTCAAAGATCCTCAGGGAGTGAATCATCAGGGAAAATAGTAGAATCCATTGTATCAAATACTAAAATCCAGCAAAAGAAATATTGATTCTATAACTGCATGTCAAGTGGATTTTGCTTAGTCATTTAGTGAGTAGTCATTTCTATAACATTTCATTTTCATAGCATGTATAGTCCCGTTTGGATAATATCATTCTCAATAAGACGAAGTTGTAAAGATGGAAAACTGTGGCGTGGTGATCACTTGCCATGAAAACCATCTTGCTCCAAATATGAGTTTTAAATGTTGATGAAGTTCAGTTTATTCATTTTTAAGCGATTAATTTTGTGTTTTCTATCATAGCTAAGAATTTTACTTTTGCACCTTTGTCAAAACCAATTTTGTTTTTCTCTTTATGTGTCTGGGATTGGTGGAAATTTCTTATGAATTGCTAAGTCTGGAAATTAGATTCTTTCTCCTACTTTTCTTGGCTTACTGTAGTAATTTTTTCCTCCCCTTTTGAAATCTACAATAATATATATGCTGATTTGGAGAGTTTTCCAATTTGTTCTTGATTTTCTGTCGCAAAGCTTCTTCCTTGTCGTGAGTGGTCAGTGATGTTTCAGTTCTTTACTTCATGTCCTCCCTGTGTCCATCTGAGCTCTCAGATCCCTGACACCCATTATCACACTAGTGAACAAGGCACAAGAAAATGAAATTCACATTTCCCTCTGCTGTGAAATGTCTCTTCTGTCAGACGAATCTACAGGTGAGATCAGAGGCAGCTGAAGACCCTGTCTTTCATCTTCTGTGCCAAAACCTATGTTAAAATGCAAAGAAGCTGGGCTGGAGCAATAGCACAGTGGCAAGGGCATTTGCATTACACCTGGCTGACCCGGGTTCTATTCCCAGCATCCCATATGGTTCCCTGAGCACCACCAGGAGTAATTCCTCAGTGTATAAACCAGGATTAAACCCTGTGCATCGCTGGGTGTGACCCCAAAAGAAAAAAAAGAAAAAAGGAAAGAAAGGCCAGAGCTAGGTACTGGGGTAAAGGCACTTGCTTGCATGTGACTAAATCCTGCTTTGATGCAGTAAACATTGATGGTCCTCTGAGCAATGCCAGGAATGACTTCTGAACCCAGAGTAGGCCCTGAGCACCTTTGGGTATGTTCCAAAAACAAAAAGGGACAAGAAAAAAAATTAAAAAAATAAAGAGAGAATATCTCAGAAATCTACAATCAAAGGCCCTTACTTTGTCATTTATGAGTTTCTAGAAAAAGAAGCATGCAGGAGATAATTATTCCTTTCTGCCATCACATCCACCAAGCTCTGTAGGAAGGAGATTCAAATAATATGGGCTCCTATGTCATTTAAATTATGGTTTTTTTATGATCACGTTTTTATCATTTCCTTCTGCTAATTTTTTTATCTATCCATCTCCATAGTCTTCACATGTGAGCTCAAATTGATTATTTGAGATTTTCTTACTTGTTCTTTTCTTTTTTGAAAGGTAGGCCTGTATTTCTTTGATCTTCCCTCATTCCCAACACTTTCTTTGCCTCATACCCTAGTTTCTTTTTGCTGTGTCTCTTGTTAATATTCATATATCTCATTTATTTCCTCATTTTTCAGAGTTTTTCAGAAGAATCTTGTTCTGCGTCTGTATAGTGTGATTCTTACTATTTGCTTTGGGTTGATTTTTTTTCCTTCATCACTTTGTAGTGGTAAAAGATGCTTAATTTCATTTAAATATTTATATGATTATTGATACTTTTGTAGAGGTCTATGATTGATTTGAACTGGACAACCTTCCACATGCACTGAGAAGAATGTGAATGCTTCCTCACAGGTTCGTTCTCTTGAAGCCTGCGAGCTTGTGATTTCTCAATCGCCTCTTCTTCCAATACCAGAAAGTGATGCTGTGACCTCACATCTGAGTTTCTTTGGGGTCCTTTTTGGAGGAGGGAAAGGCAGGCCAGAGACAACTTCCTTAGCCACCCACAGCCCTGGGCAGGGAGGGCAATCCTGAGCACAGAGTTCACAGTTCTCCCCATCCCATCCGCTCTCTATGGTGTCAGAGTACAGCATCTGGGTTTCCTTCTGACCTAAGACTCTGAATCCCCAGGGAAGAGGGGAGGGCAGTGGGGGAAAGAACACACCTGTCACAGCCAAGTGTCCAGAGCCAAGGGGCTGTGTACAATGTCCAGTCTTGATAGTTAGCCCAAACCTAACCTTTCTCTGTGGAGTTTTCTAAGGGTGGGGGGTGAAGCTCTACCTCTCCAGTCAGGTCAGCTGACACCTATGGCTCCACTCACGGGGCTCCATCAACTCCATGTGCCTCTCCCTCCTCCCCTTCAGAAAAACAGGTATGTGGTCCTCAGGCATCCTCAGATGATGAACCACTGAGTATGGTGAGAGAATCATGGACCCTTCTGGCCCTACTTTAAGGGTGATATTTGGCAGTAGCTGCTCATTCCCCATGATGATGAAATCATATTTGTTCTTTGATCCTCTCAGTGTTACAGTTATTCTTTCCTTTTTAAATGTAGAAAAAGTTTGTTAAGCATTAAGGAGTTGTTACTTACATAGTTATTCATAGCTGACTTTGAGGTATACAATGTTCCAATACAATCTTACCCCTTGTGTTGACCTCTCTCCACCAGTTTCCCAAAGCTTCCTCCCAACCCCAGCCTTTCTCCGTGACAGGTATATTTTGTTTTTACCATTATATTTAATGTAGGAGTACTGCTATTTATTCAGCCATTGATTAAGCTCATTGAATTGGCATGAACTCCACATTACTTTTTAAAATTTTTTTTAATTGAATGTCCATGAGATGGACCAATACAAAGCTCTTCATAGTTGGGTTTTAGTCATATCATGATCCAGCACATGACTACTCTCTACCAGTGTACATTTGCCACCACCAGTGTCCCCTGTTTCCTTCCCACCATCCCCCAACGCCCCATCCCTCATCCCTAGCCTCCCTCTATGGGAGGCACTTTTCTTCTTATTCTCTCTCTCCTTTTCCTTTTGTGCATAATGGTTTACAATACAGGTGCTAAGAGGGCATGGAGTTTGTTCAAAGAATTCAGTATTTTTATTGACTTGGTAAGGCTGGAGTAGCTTTTTAACTGTGTGGCAGCTTTGCAGTGTGGATGTAACTGCTGAGGCTTGCAAAAGTACAGGGAGGTGGAGGCAGTTAGCCCATCCAGACACTGAGAAAGTCTGGCTGCTGATGCACTCTCCCCGCAGATGCAGGTTGACTCATGGCAGCACCATACCCCTGGACAAGCACATTTTTTTGTTTAGCTGATGTAGTTTGAGTCTTATGCTTAGACTGTTGTTAACTGTATTATTCAGACATAATATACAGATAAAACTCTCCCCTCTATACTACTGTGCATACCCGCTACCGCAGTTACCCTCCATCATTTTCTTCTCACTCCCTTCAGTTTCTTTCCTTCCCTTTATTCCTTACTTTTGTCATCAGGGGTCAAGGGTCATATAGGTATCCCATTTGTTACCTTGCATTCCCTACCCTGTTCTTCTGTATACCACAGAGAAGTTACATTTGTCTGTGGCATTTGTCCTCCTTCTGACTCACTCAGTTCCATTCAGCTTGTGGCAAATTGTATGACTTCACCTTCCGTTATAGCTGCACTGTGTTTGCATATCATACTCTCATGAATTGTTTATCCGATGTTAGATACCTAAGTTGGTTCCATGTCTAGCTATAGTGTTGAGTATTGCAATGAATAATGGTGTGCATTTGTTCGTTTGAATGAATGTTTTTGTGTCTTGGGGGTAATATCAAACTGCAGCATTGCTGGATCATATGGCAGCTCTGTTCTTACTTTTCTGAGAAACCTCCAAACTGTTTTCCACAGGAGCTAAGCCAGACAACATTCCCAACAACAGCAGGTAAGGATTCCTTTTCTGCCACATCCCAACAACACCAGAGATTGTGCCCACATTTTTTCCCTGACAGTTGTCATTCTCCTTTGTGTGATATGACACTTTGATTTGGATTTCACTGAGAGTAAGTGATAGCACTGTAAAACTGCCCTCCCGGTGTTCATCAATTTGCTTGAGTGGGCACCAGTAACTTGTACATTGTGAGACTTGTTAGTACTGTTTTTGGCATATCGAATATGCCACGGTAGAGTGCCAGGCTCTGCCAAGATGGCGGGATACTCTCAATAGCTTGCTGGGCTCTCTGAGAGGGACATAGGAATCAAACCCAGGTGAGCCACGTACAAGGCAAACACCCTACCTCTTGTGCTATTGCTCCAGCCCAGTGAAGACCGGCAAAACGTGATAATGAACCCTTTTTCATGTGTTATTTCATGGCCATCAGTCTACTTTTAAGATGCGTCTATTTCTTTCCTCTCACAATTTTTAAATAAGGTTTGTGAATTGGGGGAGGGGGGTGAGTCCTCTTGAGTACTTTATAGATCTTGGATATTCATATTTACCTGATGTGTTGCACATGAATATTATTACCAATTCAGTCTGGTGTCCTTTCGTTGTAGACCATGTTGTTAGCTAGGCAGAAGCTTTTTAATTTTATGAAGTCCCATTTGTGTATTTTTGTTTGAGCTGTCCCTGTCAATGGGTCTGATCATTGGAAACACCTTTGAGGCCCATAGCACTGCTTCGTTCTCCAGGGTGGAGGAGTCAAACCAAGCCCGATTTACCGCCCATAGAGCTCTGGAGCCAGCATGCAGTAACCTGGCAGGCAGCCACCGGGTGACATGTAACCAGTCCCTGTGTCTCCTGGGCAGCATTGAGTCACAGGTCCCTCAGCAGAGCCCAGCCTGGCAACTCGCAGGGAGGCCAAGAATGCATGTCCCGGCCGAGGGCACGCATTACCTCCTCTTGGGACCACAGCAAATCCTCTCTGTAGAAGGCTGGATTAACACTGGCCTCCATCTGGCTGGCCATAACTAGAGTCATCCACATACCAAGTTTCTACTAGAACCTGGGTTTGATCCAGCCCCATCAAGTAAGGGTTCGACAGGAGCTCTCCTCTGGCACAGAGTTGAGGACCATCTACTCATGTAAGTCCCTAGCCCGGGCACAGCTTGAACCTGCCTACACAGGTTTGCAGAAACTCTTCTCACCTAGCTCTGGTGTGGGTTTTGTTTTCCCTTCCATGATCCAGTGCCTGAGCCCTTACCTAGACCACAACTGGATGTGCAGTTTGGACCCTCACCAGAGCTGTTCCAACTGTGGGGTGTGGAACACGGCCCTTTGGCCACTGCAGAGGCAGCTCCCATTTCCGGAGCCTATCCCAGGTGGCCTGTTTTGGAGACAACACATACAGAGAGCACAGGACCTGGGCAAAGAGGGCACCAAAGCCTGCCAAAGCACGAACAATGCAAGGAACACCTGCAAGTGTTTTCCAGGCTCGGTCACAGGTGTACCTGTATGTGCTCTGGGATGGCTTTAGTCTGACACAACCCAATCGCAAGAACTTGACACAAACAGCGAGACTCTTCTGGGGCTCCAGGATCCTCAAGGCCTGATAATGAGACCTTTGTTTTCCACCTATCCCATGAAAATGCACTCCTCAGTCTTTATCCTGGTCACATAAAACATGGCCCCCTCTCCAGGGATTTTGAGATGTGCATTTTCTTGGGAGCTGACTGTGTTAATACCTCCCAAGCCCCACATAGACCCTTCTCCACCCTCACACCCCTCCCACTTCAGAGGAATGAAGAGCTGGTCTCAGCAAGCTGCCATCCCTGCTCTAACAGGTAAAAGCCAGGTCCCCAGGGCTTTCCAGATGCTTGATCCAACTTTTCAGGTACTTCATCAGCATCACCACCTCAGAGTCTCCTCCATCCAACCCAGCTCCACAGCCCAGCTGCCCCTCTAGGGTCTGCTCCATGGAGGAGGAAGAGCCCAGGGACCCCTCAGCTCCCTGACTGTGACTGCAGGGCTTCCTCAGTGTTCCCCAGTGGAGAGCAGTGCTTTCTCCAGACAGGTCAGTGTTGTTTAAACTCCCAGTGCTTGCTGAAGTGGGGCCAGGTGGCAAGGAGCTCGCCAACAGGAACAACTTGAAGGTTATGGGCTAGTCTATGGGAATGAGCACAGGCCCCGCTGCTGTATCTGGGTCCCCTTCAGGGCAGCTGATCTGCTCTGAAGTCTGGATGCTGGACTTTGTGTGCCCATAAAGGAGCATGCAGGAACAGTAGAAAGGTCTGACCACCTTGTTTCAGATGTGCCATAGAGTCTGGACATACTTCATTTCTTCCACAGTGATCACAGTTTTAGAGAGTGTAGAACAAAACTGGTGTGGTGCCCAGGAACTGTTCTTGCTTCTAGGGACCAAATGCAAGATGAGGCATGTTGAGCCACTTCACACCAGAAGCTACTGGTACTGTGGAGGAGCCTCAAGGTTACCCTAAAACATTTCCAACAAGAAATGAATTTCGGATCCAGGAAGCTTGCTGAAGTGATGAAGAGATCAGCTTGCTGATGTTGCAGCAGGCCGATTTCACCAGGGTGCCTCAGACAGGGGCAGGTGTTGTCCCTCCACCTGCCCCTGACGAATCCAGAGCCCAATGGAAAACCCAGGTATGTGAGACCAGTGACTGCTAACTCTAGTCCTCAAGGGATCAGGGACAGCTGCTCCTTCCCATCTCCTCGCCTCTATGTCACGCTCATGAACGGCCTTCCTCCTTGTGCCATTTAAGCTCAGTAATGGCCATGATCCAGAGATTTAAAAATGAATCTCAGAATCGAGATTTCTTCGGACACTAATTATTTAAAATTGTAGAATTCCAGGGCGTGCAGCCACTTTTGTGGCCATGTGATTTCTCATGCTATTCATAATAAGCTATACAAAATAAAGTATCTGTCTCTTAGGCAGGCTTGAGTGGTGGTGGTGGTAAACTTAGAAATAATTGTGTTGGGATGGTGTAATGGTGGTGGGATTGAAATATTGAATGTAATCCATTATTGTGAATAACTTTATGAAAATAAAATTTAAAAAATTATTTTGCGTACCAAAAAAAAACCCATTCCTGACAGGAACTACCTGTGATTTTGAACTGTCTCCAAATAGGCAGAAAGTAACAGAGCACCAAAGGCAATATAGATCCTGAACTATCAGGGATAAAGAAAACTGCAGGTTCAGGACACCATGCTCAGTTCCAGAAGTCGAGACAGGACAGACAAGGAAAGATTAAGGACCTTGCTGTTTGTCTTAGTGTAAAGAAAACACCAAGAGAGGACACATGTTCTCTGGATAACAAAAATCGTTGCATCCCTAATACAGTTATCAGAACCTTCGTGCTTAGGGTGCATTACACAGTGCATAAAATCCCTACCCCACAATCCCAAATTTGGGGTTCTCTGCCAGCAGTGAGAGGGTTTTTCCCAGGCTTTCGTTCTCAATAAAATTCTTTGAGAAGCTCACTTTAAATCTGCGCATCTGCTGTTAGCTAGTACAAGGGAGTAGAAAGAAGCTCATTGTTCATCAACCATTGAAGGAATTGCCAGATGTAGCCCTTCTGCACATGGAATATGATTTTGTAGTTAACGTTTGAACTGTGGATATGAGCTGATGTAGGTGGACCAGGAAAAGCTGTTCTCAGTGAAAGAGGCCACATAAAGCTAGACAGCCAGAGTGTGGCAATCTAGAGAAAGAAAGGAATATGGGGTTCAAGACTCAAGGATTAATGGGAAGAGAAAGTGTGATGGCTGAGTGGAGGAGGTTATGGACACCTTCTGAGGATACGAGCTCTATTTTAAAGTGTGGTGAAATTGTTTTAAAAGGTATTTTGGAACTGAAGAAGTAGTACAGCTGATGGGGCAGTTGCTTTGAACATGGCCAACCTGGATTTGATTCCTGGCACTCCATATGGTCCCCTGAGTCCAGAAAGGAGTACGTCCTGGGCAGAGCCAGAGTAAGCTCCAGGAACCATTTTGTGTGACACTAAAACAAATGGAATGCTGAGAATTGGGAAAATTGTATACACATTAAGGTGCTTGTGTTGCATGTGCACAGCCCTCGTTCTACTGATGTCTAGCACCACGTTGTCCCCTGAGCTATACCAGGAGTGTGTCCTAGAACAAGGAGCTCTGTAGAGCAGTCACTGTTGGGTGTGAGCCACGAACTCAGGGAAGAAATGGAAACAGTCTGTCTCCCACATCTGTGAAAGCTCCTTTGTGTTGCTCTCTCCCATGCTGTGATTTTTCCCAGCGTGATGCCCTCAATCTTTGATGTGCTTTTTGATGCATTCCAAGGAAAAGACAGCAAACGTGAGCCTCGCCTATGTCCACAGAATTGGGTGGGTCTGCTGAAACTGAGCACATCTCCCTAAGGGTGGGGAGGACTCATCCCTGCTCCAGGGAGTACAATGTCTCACAGGACCCAAACCCTGTAACGCCCTTACCTGTTTTCATCTCAGGATTGTCCAAGGAGCATGAGCGACAGGAGATACCAAGAGTTTTCAATGTAATGAAATTTATTAACTATTTACACAATGACACAAAGGGGCTGCTCCAGCAAAACCCCACCACTGGGCCCGCCAAACAATACAGAGAAGTCCTAGCTGGATGAAGATCAGGTGGAAGACAAGGTTGTTAGGGGCAGCCAGGCTCAGGAGGGAGGCCCCTGGTCTCCTACTGGATGCTGTACCCATTCTGTATTGTACTCCTCTGGGCTAGAGCAGGCTGGAACCTTCTCTTTGGGGGCAGGGAAGGGCCCACCAGCTCCACAGTCAAGGCTGAGCCCCCAGACACCCTGGGGTGCTCCCCAGGGAAGGGGGTCTTCTCAGTAGTACCCAGTCCTGCGCTCCCACACAGAGGCCGCTTCCTGGAAGGGGCAGTAGCAGGGGCAGCAGGATTGCAGGCCCTTCTGTGAGTGGGTTGGGGCGGAGAAGCCCCCCAGGCCCTCGGGCAGCAGGGGCCAGTGTCTGAGCCAGGTCTCATGGGGAAGCCCCAGGGCAGAAGGCTGTGTTGAGAGGCCTGGAGGAAGGCCAGGCAGGGCAGCTCCTCCTCCTCCTCCTCACTGGAGCCCTCTGCTGCCCCATGTGGCCCCTGGCCAGGAGGGGCCTCTCCCAGCATGAGGGAGACCCTGTTGTCCAGAGTAGGGGCAGCGAGTCCCGGAAAGGGGGCCTGTTCTGCCTGAAGGGATGGGGATTCCAGGCTCCCCAAAGAGAGGACAGAGGCTCGAGGTGCCATCCCAGTGGCCTCAGCCTGCACAGGCCTTGAGGCATGTCCAAAGTCAGTCTCAGGTGGTCAGGATTCAGCGCTGGCCCCTGGATTATGGCCCCAGGTAGGGGTTGGGTTGCAGTGACCTGCTGCACTCTCAGATGGACTTGAGTCCTTTGGAGTCAGCTGGTGTTGGGGACAAGCCTTCTGGACCTCCTTGTCCAGCACAGTCCGTAGACGCTTTTCCACAATCTGAAGGGAGGAAGGAGAGTGTGGGCATGTGGGGGTGCAGGGTGGGACAGAGAGTGACCGCGACTCCTCCCAGAGTAGAAAACCAAGATCTCTGTCCCACTAAGGGCCCTCACCCCCGCCAACCCTTCCCTCACCCCATATTCACGTCCTCATCTTCCCTGAGGACTCAAAGGGAGGCCTCTGGCCATGGCCTGGGCAGGGAGGGCACCAAGTGACTAGGCCCCAGTGCTGGGCGCCCCTCCCTGACTCATGACCCACCTGCTGCTCTGAGTGCCCTGGTACCTGTCCCCTGTGTCCCCTGCAGGGACTCTTTCCCAGCAATCACATGCAAAATACCTCCTATTTGCCGTGGGCCGCTACCCATTGCCTTCCAGGAAACCCTCACATTATTCCCCTGGGTCCTGCATGGACCCCAGAGACCTATGTGCCTCACCTGTGTGGGGGTGAGTCCTTCCTCCTCCTCGAGCTCCTCAGCCAGGTCCAGGAGATCCAGCTGGGATTCTGGGGAGAGTAGGTGCGCCAGGAAGCTGGGGTGAATGACTGCCTCGACCTGGGAGGGGGAAGCGGGTGTGAGGGTTCTCCTTTGGACTAGGAAGGAATTAAGATGCAAACTCACCCGTTCTCAGCACAGTGCAGGGTCTTGGACGGTTGCACAAAGTCTCTGTCATGTACACACATGACACAAAGACACACACTTTTCCACCTCTAGGCACATGTACATGTATCCACACGTTTCTGCACAGAGCCCACACAGTACACACAGATGGAGACACACAGAGATGTTCACACATTGACCAAACCCAGAAATTCTCAAAATAGGGCCAATGTTTGTACACAGGGAGACACATGTGCACACATACACACAAACACAAGTAGAAATATGTCACTACCAAGCCCTGGACAGAAGCAACCCTGTGCCCTCCCCACCCTACAGCAGCACCCAAAACCCACCTTGGTGACAAAGGCCTCCTGGGAGCACAGCTCGTACACATAGCTCAGGAGCCCCGGCTCAGGGCAGGTCCCGGCCTCCTCCTGCTGCTCCTTCCTGCCCGCTGCCCTTCGGCCAAGGGGCGCCCCACAGACTGTATCGGGGGCCTTTAGCTGCTCGTCCATGATATCCATGTTCTGCACGGTCTCAGGGGGGATCTCCTTGGGGGCCTTGGTTTTGGGGGCCCGCTGTGGTTTGTGCGTCTTGGGGCAGGCTGCCCGAGCCCGGGGTCTGGATTTCTTAGGGACACAGGCTGAGGAGGAAGAAGGGGAGAGGGACGTGAGTGGACCCCGCGTCCATTGCCCTTAGACACACAGCACTGAGCACAGAAATGTGGACGGATACCTGTGGGATGGGTCAGGTCAGGTGTGTGTCTACATCTGTGTGTACTAGAATCCCATAACTGCGTGAGGGATGAGGAGGCCTTCAAAGGGAGGAGGGGTCAACCGTGTCCCCAGGGTCTCCAACCCCACTTCAAAGGTGAGTCTGACGCCCTCAGGCAGTGTGCTGTGTTCAGGGAGAGGGAGAAACCCAGGAACAGGGGGCCTCTGAGCATAGGCCTGGGTGTCCCCAGGAGAGTGAAGGCTCCCTGGCAGGGCAGGAACCCTAGCACCTTCCTGGGCCTATGAAAATTAGCTGGGGAACAGGCTCGGTACCTGGCTGCTGGCCTAGTGGTGGGCCTGGAGCCCCCTGAGGCTCAGGCCTGGGTGGAGCAGTGGTTGGCAGTCCCTGTACTCCATTCATCCACTGCAGCTTCTGCGCTTCCATCTCTTCCTCAGCCTCAAACTCCATGAACCTGGTATGGGGAGCACAGACCCCATTGAGATGGGCTGGCCTGGACCATACTGGATGAGGCAGGGACAGGGAACACACACCGCCAAGCCCTCAGGAGGGTGGAGAATGGGTGGGCATAGACCCTAGCTCCCCCAGTGATTCCCCATATCATCATTTTGAGGGTCACAGAAAATAAGGGACTGTGACCCTCAGACTGTGGTCAGGAGCCCCAGAGTGGGGTGGGGAGAAGTGTCCCGGCCCCAGGAGGGACAAGCTTCCACAGGGGAAGGGCCTCCCGGGGATGCCAAGGACGCCTTGGCCATCTGGGAGCAGCCCGTGAAGCCCAGTCCCGCAGCCAGCCCCAACCCCCAGTCTCTGCCCAGGACTGACTTACTTGGCAGCCATGTCGTAGTAGATCATGCGGTCAAAATTGCTCGTGCCCTCCCATTCCCGCAGGGCCCGGCGCAGGCCTTCCTCCAGGCTCATGGTGGGCTTCAGGCAGGCGAGGGTGCGCAGAACCGGGCTGCAAGGACAGGCTCGGTCAGGGTCTGTATCTGCCAGGAGGCCCCGCTGTCCTACACCCATGCCTAGAGCCCTGATGGCGGCCTGGTCTCCCCGCGCAGAGTTGACTCTGCCTCCCACACCCCTGCTCAGTGGCCATGCTGGTGTGATCCTTCAGCTCTGAGGATACGTCATGAGATGCCAAGGCCGAGCAGTCATGGCCTGTCTGAACCCTGGTGCATCTGTGCTGTGTCTGGTATTAGGAACAGAATGTCTGTCCTACAGACCACAGGTCAGATCCAACCCTGATGAGCAGACTGAGTTGAAGCTTTAGGGCATGACTGGTCACTATGGGATTTGAGCCGAAACCCCGGGGTGACATTCCTGAGGTCACGCTGTCATGGACCCTACCCTGGGGGTCACCCCGGTCCCTTCCTGTGAAGCTCCCATTAGGTCTAGGACACCTGAGGGACTTACATGAGGAAGCAGGAAACAGCCTCAGTGTCCGGAGTCTGAGGAAGGTACCTCCGGGTCAGGGCCTTGAATCGTTGCCAGCGCCGAAAGTTCTCGTAGACGCTACTGGGGCTGCTGGAGGTTTCAGGTGATGCCTGGTTCCGGGTGGTGGCTGGACCAGTCTCCCCACAAACCCACTGGGGCAGTGATCCACCACTGGATGGGAGGATGATGGGAACCACCTGGGCCACTGGCAGTGGAGCCTGAGGAGGATGGTCTCCTGTCCCAGCCTGGGTGACAGTAGTAGCTGGGGTCGGCATAACGGTCTCTGGCACAGATGACACCAAGTAGACGGGTGCAGGATGCCCATTCACGGCAGATGGAACTTCTGGGCCCCCCCAGTTGAGTGAAGCCTGTGTCAGGATGACAGGCTGGTTCTGGGCTGATTCCACAAGCCCCACCTCAGGGCTGACCTGGATGATGACCTTGCAAGGTTCAGGAACGCGGGGACCATGGCTTGCAGCTCCTGTCATCACAGGCACCATGGGGAAAGGTGACAGTACCAGAGGGTTGCCAGGAGCAATGGCCGAGGTCACCAGAGGGGGCATCTGGATGGGCTCCCAGGGTGGTGGCTGGGGGAGCCCTGGATTGAGAAAGGGCAAGACCCGGAAAGCAGAGCCGGAGACCCCAAGGTTCATGGTCATCTCTGGGAGCAGCACAGGAGACACTGTGGAATGGAGGGAGGGGAGTGAGAGGGAGACGGTGTGGGGGGGAGCAAGGCCTCACAGGCCCAACCATCTCTAGATCAGGCCCTTTGAAAGGAATGAGGTGGTGTGCCCTGTCTCAGCCCTGAGTCCCGGGCACAGGCCATCCCTCCCCTCAAGCTGGGTTATACTTCTTGGAGATCCTAAGGCTAGGGTTCTTGTGTTCTGGGAGAGTTTCATCAGGGATGGCAGCAGGTGCGGAAATGGCCAGAGATTTCACCAGTCAGACACTTGGGGATGTTTCCAGAGTTCTGGAGCTGCTGATCATGTTAGATTGAAAATTGGTAACATCTTCTAAATAATCTAAGACTTTATCCCAGAGACAGATACAGGATAATTAACATCAGGCATAAACCAGGTGCCAGGAAAGAAAATTGTCTGCCACCATCGTTACTCAGGTGGAATTCACACAGAGACTCACACTAGAGACGACCCAGAGCCTGTGCGCATCATGCTCAGGACAGAGGCCCTGATGTCTCCAACTGCTCTGACGATGCTCTTTCTGCCTCAGTACACTCCAACTCTCCCCAAGGAACAGACCTTCACAGACTTTTCTCAGGAAAACCCCACATATCACACACACACACACACACACACACAGAAACACACCTCATTCTCACAAACTCACACATAGACTCACACATCCATTTATTCCTTGTCTGTGAGGGAAGTATCCAATTCTCAATCAATCTTCACCTCACAGCTGAAATGCTTGCTGGGCCTGCACCATGAGATGCCAGACCATGGAAGAACAAACTTCACCAAAATGAGAACAATCCAGAATAACTCAGGAATCTGAGTCGTAACTACGCTGAAGTCACCTGTCTCCCAACCTGCTGACCCAAGACAGCTGCTGGGCTCAGCCAGCCGAGAGTTTAAGTCTGTAGAAGTGTCAGGCTCTGACTGTGGCAGTTAGTCACTTGCAACCCAGCTCTGGGGAGGACTCATCATGGCAGAATTACACACAGACAGCCTCACTCAACAAGGTTCAGGCTGGACCATCTGTGCTGAGCTGTCCACATCAGGTTGAGCTCAGCACAAGTCTAATTAATTCTAAACTTATTCTAGAGCACAGGAGGAGGCATGGACTCAGCATGCCTGGGTCTTTCCTGTGCCACCACAAAAAAGTCCCTCCAGACACATGACAAATGGCCCTGTTCCCCCATCCACCAGCAGGACACTCACATATAAAGCAGCCATATGCCTGCTGCCTCCCTCTGTCCATACCAATGACCTTCCCCCAGGTAATTTGACACACCTCCAAGGATGCCCTCCCAGACCCCTCAGGTTCCCCTGGGCTCCCTTTGCTGTACAGGTGAGATATCTATGGAGCCCAGGTCTTTCTCCTCTTTCACCCACTCAAAACATGGTGTTCCCAGTCAGGGTGACTATGAACCCAAAGGATTTCAGGGTGACAGTGACTTTCTCACATACACAGACACTCTCACAGGCTTACCTCCTCCTGAAGCCATCGCCATAGACGTGGCCAGAGGTCACTGCAGTTTATCAGCCTTCACAACGGCAAAAATCAGGACCAGGATCAGAGAGTGAACTGCTCACGCAGACGCTCAGGATCCCAGTGGGTGAGGGTGAAGTTTGAATTCAAACCTCAGAATCTTGAGCCCAAGACATTCTGCAGTGGGGGAGGGGAGGGCCAGGTGGGCCTGGCTGGGGAAACATTCCATGAAGGGCTCTGATTGGACGGCCAGAACCAGAACTTTCCTTCAAACTGCTCAATGGCAGAGCAGCTCACATGGCCTCTTCCAGCCACTTAGACAAAGTTTCCCGATTCTCAGCACACATGTTGGCTTGGTCTTCGCTGTATCTCAATACTTTATCCACCAGTCTAGTTGTGTGCCCCTCAAATCTCTCTCCTTCCTCTCTTCCTGTGGACCTCCTTCAACAGAGTCTACTCTTTCTTTGCAATATTCAGTCATTTGTGACTTGTGAACCCATGGAGGTCAAAAATTAAAAGGAGTTTTCCCAAGCAAACGCAGTGGGTTTTGCTTTTTTGTTTGTTTGTTTTGCTAATCCTTCATTAGGGTCCAATCCCTAGGAATGAAAGTAATGTAGAATTGTCTAACATGTTTGACTAGCTTTTTCAAAGTTTCTTTCTACTGGAAGCTATTATCCCTCCTGGAATAGCCATGAAGTTTCATGTTAAAACAGCTACGAAGCTCAAACTTACTTCTTTGCATTTGCAGTACATTTTATGGATGATTTGCCTCCTAAATATAATGTTGAGTCGAGGAATATCTTTAGTGGTTCAAAGATAAGTTTTGCCAGAGGCTCAATGATGTGTTTTTAATGCATGGCTGGGTGTTCCCTTCAACTTCGCCTTGTAATACAATGCTCTCTCCCACACCAAACTGGATTTCTGTTGTTAACATATTTCTAGACATGTACTATGAACTGAAACCCCTAAGGATCTCATTTTTATGAACTCATAACTGATTTCCACTCTGGTTAAAAGTACATGTACGTTCTACCAGCTGGCATGTGTATTGATTTTTTTATATTGGTCAAACGGCTTCTCTCTTGTTCAGGAGACTCCATCCACACAGCATGAACTTCTGCAGTCTCTAACTGAATCCTTCTTATGCCTGAAAAGCCACCAATCTCGTGCATGACTGGCCGACATTTGCACCACTGCAGCCTGTAGGTGCGCGCGCATTGGGGCTGTCCTGGCTCGGTTCTAAGCAGTTAGAGGTAACGGACACGCACGCGCACCTGCATCTCTCGCGGGGTCTGCAACTGCCAACGTCCTACAAGCTATGGGTGTAATGACTCCTCTTTGGGATAGTCGCACCCATGCCTATGTCAGACTAAACAGAGGGGGATGTGGCACTTTCCAGCTGTCTGGGGGAGCGTCTCCTCCAGGCTGTGGCAGCGCCGCACACCTGCGCCAGATCGGTTCCGGATCTGGACGCTGAGAGCTAGGGTGGTAAAGGACTCCTGGGACCATTCAGACTGCTACTTGAGGTCGGAGTGAATGTGCAGCGGGGGAGGGCCATTGCCTTGCATATGCCAACCTGGCTTCCATCCTCTTCATCCCAGATGGTACCCTGAGTACCGCCAGAGTAATTCCTGAGTGCAAAGGAATTCCTCAGCACAGCCAGTGTGGCTTCAAACCAAAACAAAAGAATCCCAAAATACAACAGTAATAAAACAGCAAGAGCAAACAAAGCCCTACTAACATGTGGACCTTTTGTGTAGGATGCAAAAGCAAACACAAAGTTTTTCCTTATTGATAACTTTAGCCCTTGAACATGAAAAAAGTCAGGTCACTCCTAAATGGGGAAAATGGGAAGCTCTGACATACATAGAAAATACATACTTAGAAAAGCTTCATCTTTGTTTCCCAAAGCGTTTTAGAAACCAACAATTAGGTTCCATCACTATTCCCTCGTCAATAAATGAAACAGTTTTCTTGACTTAAAATATTGAAACAATCATAATCTGACATCCAATTTTTGCGCAATTGGTAGCCTGGTTGGCAGGAGATGCAAGAATTAAGCAAATATCGACAGACATATGTAAGGTTCAGTTGAGCTTACAAAATTGACAGTGAAACTATGTTTTTGTATATTGTAATGCCTTAAAAACCTCTTAAATGTGTGTTCATTATCTGTAGTATTTTAGGACAAGACACTTCATTTATTGAGACCAGGTAGAGGTGTCCAGCCATTGTCAGCTCACAAGTACATGGGTGTAATGCTGCAATCGCAGATCTGTTTGAGTTTAACCATGGTGATTACCAGTTCCAAGAAAGCAGTAGGATGGCCAGATGACAGAGACAGGGATTTCAAATTGTTTACTTCAGGAAGCAGCTAGTGAAATTTTGGGCCCAGCAGAGCAAGCTGAGCTTGATGACCCATTAAATATGAGGAACCTGTGGTGGTTGTGGTGGTGATGGTGGTTCTGGTATCATGGTTACACTAATTCATTTTCCTTCATCCCACGAAGAATTTGTTAGGATGAGAAATATCTGCTTTAGAAAGGGGAGAGCAAAGAGCGATTGGAAAGAATCTTAAGAAATTCCAGAGCGAAGGAGGATGGTGTACTGGGCAGACAAGGCAGCAGCTTATTGAGTGTGTCCAATCTCTCCTGGGAGTAGCGAGTCATGGAAGCTCTTATGGATTCTTTCCCAGGGAACAGAATGAGGGGTGTTCTTCAACCTGAGTTGTGAAGGTCCAGTGTTGATGTGTTTGCAAATTTAGGCACATGTGTAGTGGTCATGGGATGTGGTTTTCTGCATGTTATATGTGCATCGCACAAGTAAGGTCATATATGTTGTCATCAGGAACTCTCCACCTGGGTGCCTTTCCCCACCATTGTCCTCACATCACCTTCAGTCTGCTTCTTCCTTGACTGAGGTTTTGTTTTGTAATCAAAAGTCAAGACATCTTTTCATTCAGGAGTTTTTAATTACTTTCCTTTGTTTATATAGCACGCTGAGATCCTACAATATTTGTCCTTTCTCTGAATTCTTTTGCTTGTCAGGATGCCCTCCATCCATCCAATTTGCAGGAGTCTGCAAGATTTTACCTTTTCTTGTAGCTGAGTAGTGTTCTGTTGTGCATGTTTATACTACAACTTTATCTGTTTATGTGTCCATTTGGGGTTTTCCTGAGTATTGTACTTAGCATGGCAGTGAATATAGGAGTGCATATATCATTTTGATTTTTCTATTAAGGGGTTTTGGTGGGAACATGCAAATGTGAAATCACTAGGTCTTTTGGAACCTATATTCTTGCTCCACTACCCAACTGCCGCCACACTCCATGCTGCTTTCCACACACTTGGGCCGAGCCTCACATATGAGTGAACATATTCCTGGCCACATCCCTACCCATTTTCCATCATTCCCACACCATATTTGATGGGTTTCAGACAGTAGGCAACAAATGATAAGTAAAGTAAGTAAAGGCCCTCCCGTTGATCATCGATTTGCTCGAGCCGGCCCAGTAACGTCTCCAATGGACACTTTGTTGTTACTGTGTTTGGCATATTGAATACATCCTGGGTAACTTGCCAGGCTCTGCCGTGCAGGCGAGATACTCTCGGTAGCTTGCCGGGCTCTCCGAGAGGGGTGGAGGAATCGAACTCAGGTCGGCCTTGTGGGCTGCCTGCAAGGCAAATACCCTACCGCTGTGCTATCGCTCCAGCCCACAAGTAAATATATAAATATTACATATATTACATTTATATATTATACAAATATGTATTATATTTATATAATTCAGAGAGTCCGGTAATCTACTGAGAATATCCTGCCCACACTCCAACTTAGGCTATTCATCTTTGGATATTTTTTTCTTGTCAATTTTGTGTATTCTTCCAGAACTAAGTGCTGAATTGGCTAATTTTTCCTTTCATTTGAGAATTTTCTTATTTCTTAGTTTTAATTTTATTTTTATATAGTAGTTCACAATATTTGATTATATTTTATATTTGATCACCAATCCCAACACCATTACACATTCCCACTACCATATTTCGGATGTTTTCATCCCAAACCCCAACCCCTACCCCATAGCAGAATGAAAATAATTTATTTTGCATTATTTGTTACGATAAAATGCTAAAAATGCTCCAAAATGTTTCTTTAGAGAAAAGTGTGTGAAGATTGTTGTATTTCACGCTTTAACCACTAAACTCTTCTATAAGAGATTATGAGCATGTTGTTAAAGGTTCAGTCCTTTGTGCATAGATATTGGACTGGAGCAATAGCACAGCCCTAGGGTGTTTGCCTTGCATGCGGCCAACCTGAGTTCAATTCCTTCGTCCCTCTCAAAGACCCTGCAAGCTACTGAGAGTATCTCGCCTGCAAGGCAAAGCCTGGCAAGCTACCCGTGATTTATTCGATATGTCAAAGAAAGTAACAACAAGTCACAAAATGGAGACGTTACTGGGCTGCTCAAGCAAATCCATGAACAATGGGAGGACAGTAACAGTGATATACATATATATATATATATATATATATATATATATGTAAAGATATATTTCCCTAGAGAATTGGTTGCCTTCATCAAATGTGGTGTGCCACTCTTGGAAGATGGGTTGTGTCAGGTATGAAATGCAGGCGCAGGGTCGAGGAATAGGGTCAGTCATGGGTAGGCTCTGCCTGAACATGTGAAGAGCAGCCGTGACCATGGCAACGGTTGAATTCTGGAGAGTTTTGACTGCCAGGCCTTGATGTAGACCTTCAGTGCTGTGAAATTTCTCTTAACTCTGCAGCATGTCACGTGTTTTAGAAAGATGTGTTTCCTTTTTTATTTGTCTCATTTTTCCCCCTCTAATTTCCACTTAACTTTCATTCTCCTACCATTGGCTGTTCAGAGTTTTTTTTTATTTTCCTGCATATATGTAGTTCTAATTTTTCTTTATGATTAATTTTTACTTTCTTGCAATTGTGTTCACATTCGTTACTTGGCATGTTTTAGATCTTCTTGAAATTCCTAAGAAATTTTTTGTGGTCTAACAAATGATCAGTCCTAGCAAATATCCCATGTGCACTTAGGAAGATTGTGATGCATTGATTGCTTTATATATGTATAGTAAATAAGTATGCATGTATATTTTTCCTTCATTGCTTTAAATTTGACTTCTGATTCTCTGACTCTGCTGTGTTGGTTGTGCTCTGTGTTTTTTGCACTCCGACTCTATAGGTGGAGACCCCAGATAGATTGTTGTGTTCCCTTCCACCCATTCCGGGCTTGAATGAGCCCTAAATACACCAGGAGACCAGCACCCACTGCCATCTAGCTCCCAAGTGGGTTGAACACCAAAGGGCTTTATGGATGTCTAAGATGGTTAAAATAATAAACCTGTGTGCATAGTTTGAGTCATGTGAAAGCAAGAGAGAATTTTTCTCATTGCAAACCATCACTACTTCAGTCGGTAGCATTTCAAGTCCTCCTAAATGAGGATGATGAGCGACAGGTCTAAGGTTAATCTTTGCAGGTCATGTGTGCCTTCCCTGTTAACTTAGAATTAATAAGCAACAGTTCTAACCACTGCTTTGTTGGGGGAACAGTATTTATTATTACAGTTATTGCAGTTCATCCCACCAAAATGCACAAGACTTTCCACCACTATCCATGTGCTACTTCCAGCTTCACGTCTTGTTTTATCCCACTCCTCGCCCAAGTGTATGGTAATCTCAGGTTTGGAATTCAAGGTTAAGGGGTTGCCATATTTGACACTCTCTCTTTCCTTGTTTTCTGACTCCCAATATCACACACGAGAGAGATTGTGTGAGTTTTGTCTTAATCTCTCTTACTTATTTCAACTGACTTACTTATTGAAATTAAGGCTTTTGTCTTAATCCCTCTGACTTATTCCAGCTCCAGTCAGAGATTTCATTATTTTGTAATAGCTTAGTAAAATTCCATTGTGTACATCTGCATGTGTGCACGTGTGTCCTAACTTCTTTATTCACCCATCATTGATGTTTGGGTTGCCTCCATTTCCTGGCTATTCTAATTAGGCTTCGATGAACACAGGTATTCATATATTTTTTCAAATTAATATTTTCTGTTTTTAGTGGGGCAATGCCAACAAGTGAAATCTCTGAAACATATGGAAATTATATTTTTATTGTTTGGTGAAATCTCTGAAGTGTTTTCCCTAGAAGTTGAACAAGTTCAGTTTCCCAGTGAGGTTTCCTTTTTTATATTCTTGCCAACAGTAGTTGTTTCTACTCTTTGTGACATATGCCATTTTCACTGGTGGGTGATAATATCTCATTGTTTTGATTTGCAATGTCCTCGTAATAGTTGATACTGAACATGTTTTCATACACTTATTGATCATTTGTATGTCCTCTTTGTGGATGGGTCTCACTTCTCTCCTATTTGATGTGATGATTTGGGTTGTGTTGAGCTTTTGCATGTTTTATACATCTTGACATTGGTCCTTTATTTGTTATATGTTTGAAAATATTTTCTCCCACGCAGTAGGGCAGTTTTAACATTTTATCTCAAGTTTTATTTGTTCTGTACTCACTTGTACATTTGTTTTAATCCCCTTTGTATTTTTATTTCTTTTACCAGTGAAATCAAACCATTGCACACACCTATGAGGTTCCTTTCCTAGGCAGGTCTGTATATGCTTTCAAAAATGTATTGTATGGATTATGGTCCAATATCAAAGTCTATAATCCACTTTGAATTAACTTTGGGTGGATATGAGATACGTATTTCCTTCTCTTTTTTTACATTTTATTTTCCAGTTTTCCCCACATGTTAGTTGAAGAGGACTTGCCTGCCACACTTTATGTACCTAGCAACTTTGTCATAGATTTTTCAATAAATATGTGCATTATATCTGTGTGTTGTCAATTCTACCCCATGGCCCTGAGAGTTTGCTTTTTTTTCAATAGATCATAATTTTGATTACTATATTGTGCAACGTTGCTTCTGACTTTATCTTTAATGTGCCCCCTTCCAATCTTGATTCTTCCAATATCTTCCTATCTTATTGTTTAACCATATAGTCTTAGCCTATCCCCACCACCACCACCACCTCCAGTTAACTAGTTTTCACCCATGGCCCTTTTGGGTATTTCTGGGGTCTCACTGACAACCATACATCCTATAACAAGAAAATTTACTATAGTACAATAGTAAGCCAGGAAATGCAATACTTCCCTCCTTTTTTCTTAAAATTGCTTTTAGTTCTCAGGGAGTTTTACGATTCTGTATTAATTTCACTAAATTTTTTCTAAATTGTTGATGAATGTCATCAGAATCTTGAACAACTGCATTAAATATGTATAATTTGGGTATTATCATTTGGGCAATGTTAATTTTTCATGCCCATAAACATGTAGTATTTTCCCATTTCTGGGGTTCCTTTCCTTTTCCTTTGTAAAATGACTGATAAAACTCATGTAGTTTTTTACATTTGTTGTGAATATTAGCTTGATTTCTACGTTATTGGTTTTTTTTTTTTTTGCATCACTCCCAGAGGAGCTCAGCTCTTACTGCTGGCTCAGTGATTGTGAGTGACACCCAGGGGGCTTGGGAAAACATGTGGGTGCTGAGGATCTAATTTGGCTTGGCTGTGTGTTAGTGAATCCATTTTGGATCTGTAGTTTTGCTTCGGGAGGTTATTTACTGATTTGTTTTTCATTTTCATTTTTGTTTGGGGTCTACACTAGCAGTGCTCAGGGCTTACTCCTGGCTCTGTACACAGAGATCACTCCTGATGGGACTTGGAGGATTCTGGGTGATATTGAATATTGGATCTAAGTCAGCGTCATGCAAGAAAGTATCTTACCCACTATACTATTGCATTTGTTTCTTTACTGCCCTTCTAGAAATTCTATAATTCAGTGATTTTTCTCTTCTGTTGTCAGTTAAATAGCTTACATTATTTATTTAAAAATTCTCTTTTCTAGACCTCTTTTTTATTTGTTTGTGGGCCACATCCACTGGTGCTCTGGGCTTATCCTGGCTCTGCATGCAGAGAAAAATCCTGGCTGGCTAAGCAGACCACATGGGGAACAAGGGATCTAACAGATCAGTCATGTGCAAGGAAGTGCCCTACCTGGTTTGCTATCTTTCTGGCCTCTATCTCTTGATTATTGATGAGGACATGTGTACTGTCTTTTTAAAAAAAAAATATTGAATCACTGTGACACAGGTACAAAGCTTCCCTGTTTGAGTTTGTCATACAAGGATCAAACACCCATCCCTCCACCAATGCACATCTTCCACCACCAATGTCCCCAGTATCCCTACTGTCCCACCCCTCCCCCTGCCTCTATGGCAGACAGTCTCCCCTATGCTCCTTTTTAAATTCCTTGTTGTGATTCACATAAGATGTCTCCTGGTCACAAGAGCCTTAGCGTGCTCTTGGAATTCTAACATTCTAGATAAGTAGGGTGTGTAAAATCTCTGCAGCAAACTGCTCGATTCGAGATTCTTATGTGTGTCTGAATCATGGCCATTAAGAAGCTTAAGTAGCAGCCAGAGGCAGTTTGTGGGCATGACATCCAGGGACCTATGGGGATGGGGGAAGAGAGGGACCCTCCCATCCCCTATCCCTTGACGCAAGGAGTTTGTTGTCTCTGAACCCTCTTACCTGCACTTCTCTCTGGGTTCTGAAAGTTGGCAACCTCCAGGGAGGTGGGGGTTAGGAGGCAGGTGGAGGGACATTGCCTTCCGCCCCCACCAAATCAGGGCATGTCAGTGAAGTTGGTCTGCTTGAATTCTGGAGGCATCTCTGCAGTGAGCTGCTCTGTTCGAGACTCTTTTGTGTCTCTGGATCATGGCCCTTGTTTCCATCTTTTCCAGAGAAATTGGCATATGCCATGCAGGGCACGCCTGCTCTCCCGCAGTGCACCACCGGCCTTAACTATGGCTTTTGTTCTCTTTCGAAATTTATGGGTCTCTGAAAATAAGGCCAAGACATGATTCTGTATAGCTGAGCCAGCGGTGGTTTGTCTGTGTCGCTCCCACATATGTAACTTTTGTTGGTTTACTTTCCGGGTAAACTTGGCCCCAAGTTGTTGGGGTCCAACCAAAGGCACAGCAGCACTGAAGACACCAGCAGGCTGCTGATGTGCTCACCCTGAAGGAACAGGATGAACTTCTGGCAGAAACATACTCCCCCCACCCACTGCCATGTGTGTCACTGATTCAATTTTGGCTTGTTCCATTCTAATGCTGAGTCCTACTATTGTATTCTTTACCTCTTCTGTTCAATTACTTATTGTTTCTCCCCTCAGTCTTTTGTAGGTTCATTGACACTTGTGATGCTTTAGTAGTTCAGTGGTTATAAAGAGCATTTTGTTGCTTTAGGTCATGTCAGTCAGTCTCAGAATTTATGAAGCACTTGAGAAGTGTTCTGAGCTTCTGTCTCTGTCCAAAGAATGGTGAAATTTCTTAAGTTTTTTCATTATTACTAGTGCTTCATGTGAGTTTTTGGTTTAAATCTGGGTTTAAGGTGGTCTGAGCAGTGATATCCTGTTCCCATTGGTGTCTCAGGCTGCTTTGATATGTAAGGGTTAAAATGTACTTTTGCTCTGTTTCTGCTGTACCACTTGAATTAAGAAATACCTTCTCATGGTGTATTGCTATAGTGACAGGAAAGTTAGAAATGTGAGCGGGAGCTAAGCAAAGGCAACCAGGAGACAGCCAGAGGCAGGAACTCTGAGTGGCTCATTCTAGGAACCTAGCAGAGAAGAATAGGTCATCAGTAATAAGTCTTGGTTCAGAATGGAGCAGAAGGACCCACACCCTCCTGTTACCCGGGTGGAGAAGTAGGCAAGTGTCACAGAAACAATTAGTCAATTCATAGATGTCTCTATGGGACCTAAAACAATGTGTCCATAACAAAGATTTCGAGCAACAGGAACCACAAATAAGACCCCTCCTGCTTCAGTGTAACTTAGTGTATTGTCACAACACAACCAATTGAGAAGCCCCATTTATTTGCTCCTTTTCTGTTTGCCCCCAATGCGAGGTTTCAGGAATGTTCCTATGTCAAGTGCTTGGTGCCCCTGTCTGGCTACACTTCCAGCAGATTGCCTGGTTGCAGTCAGTCTTGACATGAAATATTCACTCTCATTGCTTAATATCCTAAAGTTTGTTTTGCTGTGATGGATTAATCGAACTGTTACATTTGAAGGCCCTGGTATGATACTAAGACAACTTGGAATTCCTGGCTTTGTGGCTGAAATGAAACCTGAATCCTAATAGAAGGTCTCTAAGGGTACCAGCCTTCCTTAGCAGCCCACAGACTCCAGGAGAAGTTGGCCAGGCGGGCAAGGGATCAATGAGATTCACTGACAACAGGTACCTTCCTTAACATCTTCTTACCTGGACAGACTTCCAAGAAAGCCCTTAGCTCCTCTCCCAGGGAGAGTTTGGATTCTGAGTCCTTTTCAGAATGTGGGGAGTGAGTTTCCCTTCTGGATGGAGTTGATTCTCAGGTGCCAGGACTGGCCCCAAGCGGCTCACAGAGTGCTGCCTGTTCTGAACAGTGCTTTCACAATGGTTCTCACTCAGGGGCCTGGGAGAGACTGATCACCTACCTACTCAGTGTGGGGAAGGGTTAATCAGTCACCCATGTGTAGTGTTTGTCTTTTTCTTTTGGGGAATTCCTAAGGATCTGGTATTCGTTTTCCTGCTTACCATCTTTTTCTCTTTCCTGTTACCCCTCTTCATCTGGTGAGCTGAGACTTTCTTTTCGTATTACTCTGCATGTGAAGGAGTGAGCAAATTTTCTCTCTTAGATGGCTGGGAGGAAATATTTTGGAGTTACTCGTCTTTCTTACCTATCCTCAGAAACTCACCGTTATTTTACCAAGATTTCCATTCCCCAGGAAGCAAGGGGTTAATAGCTTCCCTGGAAGAAAGCATAAGGGGTCCCTGACAGTATGTTTTTTAATGGCAAGAGAAACAGGACTCCTCCTCTCTGTTGGCATCATCCAAGTTGCTTTGGTCATTTCTCTGAAACTTGTTAACTGACAGGTTTCTACATGGAACACTGAGAAATTCTTTTCCTTTTTAAAAATGTTTGGGCCTGGAGCAATAGCACAGCGGGTAGGGCATTTGCGTTGTATGCAGCGAACATGGCCTACCCGGGTTCGATTCCCAGCAACCCATATGGTCCCCCAAGCACTGCCAGGAGTAATTCCTGAGTTCATGAGCCAGGAGTAATCCCTGAGCATCACCGGGTGTTACCCCAAAAGAAAAAAAAATAAAACATGATATGCCTTTGACTAATTTGTAGTTTTTAATTGTTATATAAGAAATAGGTATATGCTAGAATTTTGTAAAGCTGTATTTTATTGCTATTTAAAAGATTAGATGGGGGCCAGAGGGACAGTAGACATTAAGGTGCATGCCTTATATGTGCCCAACCCCCGTTCGATCCCTGATACCACACGGTCCCCAAAGCAAGGCTGAATTATCTCAGGTCCTCATATTGTACTACCAGCCTACTTGTTACTCAGTGATATACATTAGTATATATGCATGATATACATGCTTGCAGTGTAGAGGTACGGAGTTCTATCATTGGCAATCCCACCTTCTCTCAAAAAATAATTAATTAAAAAGTTGAGGGGCCAGACATATTTTAAAAAAAAGTGTTAGGGGACTTGCCTTGAACACAACCAACCCCAGTTTGATCCCTAGCACCATATATGGAAGCACAACATTGTGCACACTGCTAGGAGTGATCCCTTGAGGAAAGTACCTAGAGTTGGGATAGAGAAGGATCCACTATGACAGCAATAGTTTTAAATGATTACTCAGATAAGAACTGAGTGCTAAAAGTAGGAAAAGGAACAAATTCGATAACCTCTCAATATTTATATTGCAAACCACAATGTGTGTGTGTGTGTGTGTGTGTGTGAGAGAGAGAGAGAGAGAGAGTAAAACTGTCTACAATAGAGGTAGGCTGGTAGTTGCGGGTGGCGGGAAGAAACTGGGGGACACTGGTGGTGGAAATGTGCACTGGTGGAGGGATGGGGTTCAGAACATTGTATGACTGAAATTGGATCATGAACCGCTTTATAATTGTGTAGCTCATGGTGATTTAATTTAAAATTCATAGTAGAAAGCCTTAATCAATACTGGATATGATCCCCAAACCCAAATACCACCCCAACCACTGTCAAAAAAATATTGACTAACAGGTTAAATACAAAAATGAGTTCTTGCGTTGGAGAAATGGATCTAGTAGTAGAGAACTTGCCTTGCACGTGGTGGGTCAAGGCTCATTCCAACACCTCCTGACACCACACACTGCAGGGCCAACAGGTGTCTCCAGCACAGGGCTTGAGTACCACTAGGTACCTGGGCAATGCCAGGGACAGTCCCCATAAAGAAACTGGTTATCACCAGCCCTACCTATATCTTTCACAAAGTTATTTTGCCTTTTGTAGATTAATTTCCTTGTGCATTTAAATTAAAGCATTTATTCTATCTAAAGGAACTAGAGAAATAAGGAAACTGGGGCAACGTTCATAACAAAAGGAAAACAAACTACAAATGAATACTAGCAAATCACCAATGGCCACAAAACCTGCATGTAAATAGAGGTCTCAATAAAGGAGAATCCAGAAGAGAATAAAAGGCTGCATCTGATAGGGTCTGCCACCCCTTTCAAAAAAGAAACTTTAATGAAAAATACAACCAGCAAATTAGAGAATAGTTATTGGCACTGGAACAAGTGTACCCATCTCATGATGACATAAGAAATAGGCAGGATTAGAAAGACTCGAAAGAGTTGGTCTAGTCTAGCTCATGAAGAGTCAAAAGTGACCTACCAAAGATCCCTTCCCAGACCAGGGCCCACATGCAAAGTAAAAGTGCTAGGGATAAAAAAAAATTGAATAGCATGGGGGAAATAAAGACAAAGAGAAGGCCCACAACAAACTATATGAAGAAAAAGAATGAGAGCATTTCAGAAAGCATCATTTCTAATACTCAAAATACCCACTAAACTGGAAAGCCTACCTAAACCTCGCCCCATTCTCAAAATTTAGTGCAAGTCACCTCCCATAAATATAAAGAAGGAACATCAGGGAGATGGCTAAGAGGACTGTTGTGCATGTTTTACATATGTGAACCCTCAGTTCTGTCCTTAGCAACACATGATTCCACAACCACTGCTGGGAGTTACCCAAACACTGAGCCAAGTAGCATCAGTTATCGTCACAATAAATAAAGATGTCAGAGATTTACATTTGATGGGATGTAAGGTAGAAGGCAACTGATCTCTGTGTGTATATATATATATATATATATATATATATATACAGGGCTCAACCTGTAACAACATGTTAGTGATTTCCTACATGGGGCTTAATGGCTGCTGGTGAGATACAACAATTTTCACACACTTTCCTCTAAGGAAATCTTTTTGGATCATTTTAAGTCTATTATTTATAATAAGCAATACAAAATCAATTATTTAGCCTCTGCCTTTGGGGCAGGCTTGGGTAAGGGTAGGAAAATTCGAAATAATGATGCTGGGAAGGTATAATTGTGGTGGGATTGGTGTTGAAATAGTAAATATATGTAATAAAGTATTGTGAACAACTTTATAAATATAAAAATTTTTAAAAATAATTTAGCAAGAACTGTGGGAACATATTGTAATCAGTGTTAAAGATGATATTGCTAATTATTTTGCAAAGTACCTGAAAGTGCAATATATGAAGAAGATTTTATTATGTGTCAGCTTTGTTACCATGTCCCAAACTAGTCTTAGTTTTTTATTTTGTTTTCTTTTGTGGTTTTTTTAAATGTGCTTTTGGTTTTGTTTTTCCGAGCTTTTTGGATCACCTGGCATTGATCAGGGTTACTCCTGACTCTACACTCAGGAATTACTGCTGGCATTGCTCAGAGGACCACGTGGGGTGCCAAAGATTCAACCTGGGGCACCCACATGCAAGGCAAATGTCCTGCTGCTGTACTATAGCTCTGGCCCCAAAGACTTACTTGTTTATAATCATCTAAGTGAATGATTTATTAAACCCTTTAATATTTGTCTTCCTAGAAATTAAACTTTGAAGGCTGGAGAGTGTATCCCAGTTAATTTGCAGTTCAGAGCAGACTTTCTGCCTAGTTTTCTCTGTATCATAAGATATTTAATTGTAAGTAAAATCGTTGATCCTTTGCAAAATTTATTGTACCTGTGTTTCAGATTTAAGCTTTGTCACATTGGAAACTTGGTTTTGTCTCTTTTGCTTTACCACAATGTTGTCTTGTCTGTCCATGTGTGAAAATTTGAGAAAAGGTGGTTTTTAAACCAGGTTTTTAAATACCTTTACTATTTTACTATTAAAACTGTGTTGCAAATATATGGTAAATACATGAGAGAACTTGTGACCAGGTTTTCATGTTATTTCATAACACCATTGCATGTGCTCATGTGGAAGGAGTTGCACTGCATGAGTAGAACGGGACACAACATTGTCCTGTGGCAAGCATTCTGCTACCCTGTCTTCGACATGAGATGGCCTACTCACAAACAAGAAATAAATTTTTTTCTACAAAGTTCTAGTGTAGAACATCTATGTAGTGTAGAGCACAAGAAACCTTAGCAACAGCAAGTACTTTTACAGAGCCAAGAGAGATTCTTACAAATATCTGCAAAGATAATTCTTAGGGTACTTGTAATTTTATACTTGATAAAACAGTTTAAATAGATAAAAAATTTAAACAATAAAGCAGAGCTTTTTATGTTAGAAATACAATGGTACATAATTTAGCCCTCGCTAAATGAGTTCGGTAAGAAAGTGGAGTTTTTTTTTTATTTTAGAACTTAGTTCCCAATATTTGATTACATTAAATATTCAAACTGGCAAACTCCCCGTGGCATACACAATATGCCAAATACCAGTAACAATAATGGGTCTCTTTCCCCTAAACCTGAAAAATCCTTGAATGTGGCACTTTTTCGAATCTCAGGGCTACACAAAGGAGAAGTTATTGGTGCCTGCTCGAGGCAATCTATGAACAACAGGATGATTGTGATCATGAATATTCAAACACCCATCCCACCACCATTACATCTTACCACCACCAAATTGAGGATATTTCCATTCCATGCCCCAATCCCTGTCCCAAACACAACAGAAATAATATATTTCATATTGTCTGTTACGTAGTACTGTTGAAAATGCTTACAAACATTTTCATATAGGGAACTGTGAAGAAATATATATATGCATATATATATTTCCCTCGATGATTTGTTGCTACTATCTGAGCCCCATCAAATGTGGTGTGGTAATTATGGAGACTGGGCAGGGGGTGTTTTATGCTGTTTCCAGGAATATGTTCACTCATGTGTGAGACTCCGCTTGAGCATGTGGGGAATGACCCCACAGTGTCGTGGCGGTAGGGTGGTAGGGTTGTGCAGATTTTGGCTGTCAGAGCTGGGTCTCTTGGGGCAGGGAGGGCTCTCACCTGCCCCCCTCTGAAGTGCTCCGTGTGAAACAGCCTGGTGTGGAGTCCAGTGGCATGGTTATGGGGGTCTCAAGTAATGCTCCTTTTCGGGACAAGCAGCCATTCGATCTGGCAGTGGCTGATGAAAGTGGAAATATTTTTCTTCCCAAGTGACTCAGTTATTTTTATTCCCAGATAACTTATAGTTGATTCTCTTTGCTACTATTGAATTGATTCTCTGTCTACTACTGCTTTGTTGTCTGTCATGAGAACTCTTGTTTCTGAACACTTGAATGCCGAAGTAATATAATTTGTCAAGAGAACAATCATGGAACAGATTCTGACCCAAAGGAAACAAGTGACAAGACTTTAAGGATCAGGAAAAGGTTAAACGAAACTGTCCTGAAGGTCTCTAGTATGGGAATATGACGGGATGTCCCCAGAAAAAATCTCCCTACTCTAAACTTTTACGCTGAATCCAAAGAAACTAAGTTTTAGATGAAAGGAATTTGTGTATTTCTTAATGTGTTGATGCAAATAAGTGGCACTATTTATCAGAAGTAAATGTAACCCATTACTTTGTGGATTATTTTGTGAATTACTAGCAGAGGAGAAGAGAAAACAATGTGTCAGTCATTTCCCTTTTTGTCATATTTAGAGTTTGCATTCACCAAGTGTGTGAGTGTGTCTTAGTAGGTTTATTTCAAGGAAACCAGCAGACTCACCACTCAGGTTGAGAAAGCTACTCGTGAGGATATCCAGGTGACCAAAAAGATCTAGCACTATCCCAGTCACATCCTGGGAACTATCTGGCCAGTGTTGACCAGAGGTCGAAGTCTGTTATCTCTGTGCAGTGAGCTGACACTGACTTTGGCTGTTTCATTAGCCCTGCAGGTAGCACAGAGCTGGTGGCCACTGTTCCTGAGGATTGGGACTGGACACAAAATGCTTTATTAGAGGCCTTATTTATTTGGTACCCTAATTTTCAATAGGCTTTGACTGGATTAGCACGACCCTTATTTCTTAGGTTCTTAATCAATGCTAGCTCATTGGTCAGTGGTGCATATTTCGCAAGTGCTGAACCTGACTTTGATGTGGGCACTACTTCGCCCCTCCCTCAACACTGGGAGCCAAATACACTTAAGAGTCCCCTGGCCACGTCAAGGTGAGATGCTGGAGGCCACAAGAGCACTAGAGCACTCTCTGGGTGGCCTGGTGGTCCCCAGCACCATAAAGACTGAACAGCTCTGCACTTGGACGTGGAAAAAGCAAACACTGTGTTTCAAATCCCCGAAGGCAGGCTGGAATGTCACACAAGGGTTTAGACATTTCCCTGGCATGTCACCAGCTGCAGTTGATTCCCAGGCACCACATATGCTCCCTGGAGATTGCTCCCAAACACAGAGCTAGGAGCACCACCTAAGCAAGGTGGGAGTGAACCCAACACCACCCACCTAAAAAAATTGAACTAGGTACAGAGGAATTCAATACAAGGAATAATATTAGGTATAGTTAAATTGGCATATTGTAAAATGACCAATTATTTTAGACAGCAAATTCAATATTAAAATTTTTTAAATATTTAGTGTTAAATTTTATTTTAGCCACTGTTTGATAATTTTACAATATTTTACAACAGCAATGTTTCATACATAGAAAATTCTAACACATATCAACACATTTCCCCCCCATAATGTCTCATTTTCTTCATTTCTCTTTTTCAGTTTTTTGTTTAATATTAGTGAGACAGACATTACAAAACTGTTCATGATTTAGTCATACAATGATATAACACCCATCCCTCTACCATTATACATTTCCACCACCAATATGCCCTGTTTTCCTCCCACAATCTGCCACTATATACCTCCTCCAGCCCTCCAGCCTCCCTCTATGGCAGACACTTTTCTTCTCTCTCTCCCTCTCCTTTTGTGCACTATGGTTTGCAATACATGTACTGAGGTCATCGTGTTTGTTCAGCGCATTTGGTATTTTTCTTGGGAAGGTAAGACTGGAGTAGATTTTTTATTTAAGTTTTTAAAAATTTGTTAGTGAAACACCATGAGGTACAGTTGTAGACTTACAAACTTTTGTACTTGGGTTTCAGTTATACAATGTTCGAGTACCCATCCCTGTACCAGTGCTCATTTTCCACCATCACTGATCCCAGTATTCCTCCCACCCACCATCCCCCCATCCCACCCAGCCTCTGGCAGGGCATTCCCTTTTGTTCTATCTCTCCTTTGGGTGCTGTGGTTTGCAACAAAAGAGGCATTGAGTGGAAATCATATTGGGTCTATAATCTCTTTTCAGCATGCATCTCCCATCCTGGGAGGATCCTCCCAACACCCTTTACTTGGTGCTCCCTTCTATATCTGAGCTGCCTTTTCCTCTAGCATGTGCGGCTGGCCTCCAAGCCATGGAGTGAACCTCCTGGTACCAATCTCGGCTATTCTTGTGTTTTAGTCTCCTGTAAAGTTCATGACTTCATCTTTTCTAACAGCTACATAGTACTCCCATATGTAGATGTACCAAAGTTTCTTTAACCAGTCATATTCTCCAGCACTCAGGTTTTTTCCAGATTCTAGTATTGTAAACAGTGGCTGGAATGAACAAACAAGTGCAGACATCACTTCAACTATACTTTTGTCCTCTCTGGGATATATGCCCAGGAATGGTATTGCTGGGTCAAATGGGAGCTCAATCTAATTTTTGGAGAATCGTCCATACAGTTTTCCAAAAGGGATGAACCATTCAGCATTCTCACCAACAATGAAGGACGGTCCCTTTCTAGCCGCATCTGAGCCAACATCAGTTGCTTTTGGATGTGGGCCAATCTCTGTGGTGTGAAATGATATCTCATTGTGGTTTTGATCTGCATCTCCCTGATGATTAATGATGTAGAGCATTTTCTCATGTGCCTTTTAGCCATTCAGATTTCTTGTTTGAGAAAGTTTCTGTTCATTTCCTCGCCCCATTTTTTGATGGGGTTGGGTGTTTTTTTCTCGTGTTGTTCAATCAGTACCTTGTATATTCTTGATATCAAACCCTTGAAGGATGTGTATTTGGCAAATATCCTTTCCCATTCTGTAGGCTGTCTTTGTATTTTGGTCACTGTTTTTTTTTTTGAGGTGCAGAAGCTTCTTAGTTTAATATAGTCCCATTTGTCTATCTCTGTTTTCACTTGCTTGGCCAGTGGTGTGACATCTTTGAAAATACCATTAGCTTCCATATAATGGAGGGTTTTGCCAACTTTGTCTTCAATGAACTTTATTGATTCCGGTCTGATGTTGAGGTCATTAATCCATTTTGAGCTTATTTTTGTGCATGGCGTTAGGTAGAGTTCTGAGCCCACTGTTTTGCATGTAGCCATCCAGTTTTGCCAGCACAATTTGTTAAAGAGGCTTTGCCTGCTCCACTTCACATTCCTTGTCCCTTTATTAAAAATTAGATCATAATATGCTTGGGGCAATGTTGGAGTACAAGGATCTTAGGTTTATCAGGTTGTACCCATCACAGTGCTCCTGAGTCACTCCCAATACTTTGTCTGTCAGTAATCACTTCTATGCTCTCTCCCCCAAGCACTTTTTAAGGTCTCATCCTTCTAGGACACTGAACTTGTACCGTAAGTTAATATTACCTTTCTCCTCTCCTTAAGGCTTTTGAATAGTTTACTTTAATATAATGTCCTTTTTGAATAGTTACAGGAAGACCTTTAATATTATGCTTTGTAACTTAGGAGTTAATTGGCCTTGAATATTATTCACTCCTGGGCATCTGCCTTCTCAACTTAAGCCTCAGATGCCCTCACTTCCTAGCACTCCAAGGGCAGGGTCCCGACGTGGGACTGGATGGAACCAAGGCCAAGCTGGTAAGTTATGTGCTACCCTGGCATCGAGATGGGCCAGGCCAAGGTGCCATGATTCTTAACTATAACATAAGAGATTGATCATAGGCAAATGCTATCATGATCCAAAAGTAACGACGAGACTAGGACCCTGCTGCTAGGAATAGGATAGCTACCTGGCCTGAGCACTGCAGTCTGAGATTGAGATTGTCCTAGGAGAGCAATTCTATATGCTCAAAGTATTTCTTCCTGTGTCCATACAAAATGATTTATATCATGTATGCTTATATGTTGGTCGGACAAGGAGAGGAGAAACACATCCAGGGAAATCTGTTCTAGGGGAGTTGATCTGCTAAATGAGAATCTTCCCTAGAAGCAGCTTTCCTTTGTGTTCTGACTAGCTTTGGATGAGACTGAACTTTCTCCCCTTCAAACTGCCTTCAGTAAATGATTTCAGTATATTGAGGCAGTTTCTCTTATCTCACAGGAACCTAGCTGGCCTTAGGTATGCAGATCCCAGGTGCTAAGCTAGGCCTGATCTTTGGGATGTAGATGCCTGGCTGCAGGCTGGCTGATTTTGGAGATGTAGATTCTAAGCTCTAGCAGACTCCTCTTTGATGTGCTAATCCCAGTGCTTGTAGCTTGTAAAAGGTGAGGCCAGGTTTACTGGCCTGCATATGTAAAGAAACAATGTATATTTTGCTACCTCAATGTTCTTTCTGTAACTCCTTTTGATGACATCACTATATTGTGCCCTTTAGAGGTACTATGATCTATATAAGGGAGATTTCAGGGCTCTCTGGGGGACACTGCATCAGAGAACCTGGGAAGATGGAGCTGAGGACAGATGCTGAGAGAACTAAGGCACACATGCTTGAGAGATCCTGGGTCCTCCATGACATACATCTCTTCCATGTAATAAACCTCTGCTAAGACCAACCAGCCTGGCCCTCCTTTCCTTCCTTCCCCTGACCATGGCCATCGACCTCCCACGAGTGGGGAAACGGTCTGACCGCTGGCCTTTTTTATTTTTTGTCTGTTTACACATGGGAAGATTTCAGTCTATTCAACTTTGTTCCATTGGTCTACAGCTCTGCCTTTGTTCCAGTACCATGCTGTCTTAATTATTACTGCTTTGTAGTAGAGTTTGAAGTTAGGGATGTCTATTCCTCCCATTTTCTTTTTCCCAAGAAATGCTTTAGCTATTCGTGGGGCCTTATTGTTCCATATAAATATCAGGATTGTTTCCTCCATTTTTTTGAAGAATGTCATGGATATCCTTATAGGGATCGCATTGAATTTTTACAGTCCTTTGGTAAGTATTGCCATTTTGACAATGTTAATTCTCCCCATCCATGAGCAGGGGATTTTTTAAAAATTTTTATTAGTGAAACGCCATGAAGTACAGTTGTAGATTTACAAACTTTTGTGCTTGGGTTTCGATTACACAATGATCAAATACACATCCCTCCACCAGTGCCCATTTTCCACCACCATGGATAACATCCCTCCCACCCCCATCCCCGCCATCCCACACTGCCTCTGTGGCAGGGCATTCCCTTTTGTTCTCTCTCCTTTTGGGTGTTGTGGTCTGCAGAAAAGGCATTGAGTGGTAAACATGTTCAGTTCATAGTCTACTTTCAACATGCATCTCCCCTCCTGGGAGGATCCTCCAAACACCCTTTATTTAGTGCTCCCTTCTCTATCTGAACTGCCCTTTGCCCTAGAATACCTGGCTGACCTCTAAGCTATGGAGCAATCCTCCTGGTGCTGATCTCAGCTATTCATGGGTATTAATCTCATATTTTGTTACTTTATATCCCCCAGATGAATGCAATCTTTCTATGTCTATCCCTCTCTTTCTGACTCATTTCGCTTAGCATGATACTTTCCATGTTGTACCACGTATGTAAATTTCATGACTTCATCTTTTCTATCAGCTACATAGTACTCTATTGTGTAGATGTACCAAAGTTTCTTTAACCAGTCATCTGTTCTTGGGCACTCAGGTTTCCTCCAGTTTCTGGCTATTGTAAAGAGGAGCAGGGGATATTTTTCCATTTCCTCATGCCCTCTTTTATTTCCTGAAGAAGCATTTTGTAGTTTTCTTTGTACAGGTCCTTTACTTCCCTAGTTAACCTGATTCCTAGGTACTTGATTTTCTGGGGTACAATTGTGAATGGGATTGTTTTCTTTATGTCACTTTCTTCTCTTTCACTATTTGCGTATAGGAAAGCATAAAATGTTTTGTATTGATTTTATAGCCTACAACTTTACTATACAAGTCTATTTTTTCAAGCAGTTTCTTGGTAGAGGTTTTAGGATTCTCTAAGTATAGTATCATATCAGCTGTGAATAGTGAGAGCTTGATTTCTTCCTTCCCTACCTGGATGCCCTTAATATCTTTTTCTTGATTAATTGATATTGCAAGTAGTTCCAGTACTATATTGAACAGTAGTGGAGAGAGTGGGCATCTTTGTCTCGTCCCTGATCTTAGGGGCAAGGTTCTCAGTTTTTCCCCATTGAGGATGATGTTTCCTGTAGGTTTGTGGTAGATGGCTTTAACTATATTGAGGAAAGTCCCCGCTATCCCCATTTCGGTGAGGGGTTTCGTCATAAACGGTTGCTGGATCTTGTCAAATGCTTTCTCTGCATCTATTGATATGATCATATGATTTTCATCTTTTCTTTTATTGATATGATGGATTATGTTGATGGATTTCCGAACGTTGAACCATCCTTGCATCCCTGGGATGAATCCCACTTGGTCATGGTGTATGATCTTTTTGATGAGTTGTTGAATGCTATTTGCTACTATTTTGTTGAGTATCTTCGTATCCGTGTTCATCAAAAATATCGGCCTGAGTTTTCTTTTTCTTGTGGTGTCTTTGTTTCCTTTTGGTATTACAGAGATATGGGCTTCATAGAAACTGTTTGGGAGAGTTTCTGTTTTTTCAATTTCCTGGAAAATCTTGAGAAGAATCTACAATAGGTCCTCTTTAAATGTTTGGAAAAATTGGCTAGTGAATCCATCTTGACCTGGGCTTTTGTTTTTGGGAAGACTTTTGATTACAGTTTCCTATTTCCTTATGTGAGTAGGTCTATTCTGGTACACTGTATCTTCTTGATTCAGTCTTGGGGGATAATAGGAATCCAGGAATTTATCCATTTCTTCTAGGTTCTCTTGTTTCGTGGCATACAGACTTTCAAAGTAGTCTCTGATGATCTTTTGAATTTCTTTGGTTTCTGTTGTGATATCCCCATTCTTATTTCTGATTCGATTTATTAGGGTTCTCTCTCTGTTTCTTTGTGAGTGTAGCTAGTGGTTTTTCTATCTTATTTATTTTCTCGAATAACCAGCTCTTGGTTTCATTGATCTTTCGAATTGTTTTTTTTTTTTTTTTTTGGTTTCCACGCCATTGATTTCTGCTCCAAGTTTTATAGTCTCTTTCCTTCTGCACAATTTGCGTTCCTTCTGTTGAACCTTTTCTCAGATCTTGAGCTGTGAAGTCAGGTTGTTTATGTGCATCTTTTCTTCTGTCCTGAGATATGCTTGCAGAGCTATAAATTTTCCCCTTCAAACGGTTTTTGTTGCATCCCATAAGTTTTGGTAGCTCGTGTCTTCATTCTCATTTGTTTCCAAGTATCTTTTGATTTTATCCTTGACTTCCCTCCTGATCCACTCGTTTTGAAGCATTGAGTTTTTTAGTTTCCGGGTGTTTGATTTGGTTCTCCGTATCTGTGTGTGATTCACTCCTATTCTCAGTACATCGTGGTCTGAAAAGATTGTTGATACTATTTCTATCCTCCTGATTCTATTTAGGTATGTTTTGTGGTCTAGGACATGATGTATTTTGAAAAAGTTCCATGCGCACTGGAGAAGAATGTGTATTCTTTCTTTTTTGGGTAGAAAGCCCTGTGCAGGTCTATACGCCCTATCTCTTCTATTTCTTCTTTCAAAGCCAACGTATCCTTGCTGAGTTTTGTTCTTGTTGATCTATCCAGAGGTGATAAGATGATGTTGAAATCTCCAGCTACTATTGTGTTGCTAGAAATGTCCTCCTTAAAATTTGTTAGCAGTTGTTTAAAATATTTAGCTGTTCCCTCATTAGGTGCATATGGATTTTAGAGTGTGATTTCTTCCTGTTGTCCTTGTCCCTTGATGGAGAGAAAATAGCCTCCGTTGTCTCTTCTAATATTTTTCAATGCAAAAGTAATGCTATCAGATACTAGTATGGCCACCCCAGCTTATCTGAGGTAGCTGTTTGCTTGCAGGATTGTTTTCCATCCTTTGACATTGAGTCTGTGTTTGCTCTGGCTGTTGAGATGAGTTTCTTGTAGGCAGCAGAATGTTGGGTTTTGTCTCTGTATCCATTTTGTCACTCTGTGTCTCTTCAGTGGTAAATTTAGACCGTTGACATTGAGAGAGATTATTGTTATGGACTTTTCTGTCACCTTTCTGTAAGGGTGTGCTGTGGTTGTAGGGTTTGTCTTGTCTTATAGTAGCCCCTTTAGCCATTATTTTAGGTTTGGTTTTGAGCCTATGAAGTTCCTGAGCTGCTGTTTGTCAAGAAAATACTGTACCACTCCTTGAATTTTGAGTGAGAGTTTAGCTGGATAGAGTATTCTTGGTGAAGCATTCATTTCAGTGAGGTTTTTTTTCACTATATCTTGCCACTGCCTTAGGGCTTGGAGGGTCTCCTCTGATGGATCTGCTGTGAATCTAAGGGGTTCTCCTTGTATGTGATTTTCTTCTTTGACCTTGCTGTTTGCAGTATTGTATCTCTATCAGGAACATCAATCATTCTAACTATGATATGTCTTGGAGTGTTTTTGTTAGGGTCTCTTTTATCTGGTACCCTTCGGGCTCCTTGAACCTGAATGGCTGCATTGTGGAGCTCTGGGAATACTTCAGCAATGATTTGTTTCACCGTGTTTTTTTCATTGGGATTGTTTCCCTGAGCTTCTGGTAGTCCAATGATTCTAATGTTGTTCCTCTTGGAATCATCTCCTAGGACTCTTATTCTCTGTAGCTTGGTGCAGCTGATCTTCCAGCTCACTGATTCTCTCTTCATCTGCGGTCATTCTATTGTTGAGAGAAAGGACTGAATGTTTCACTTCATCTACGGAATCTTTTATTCGTGACATTTCTACTCTCATTTCCTAGTGTAATTTGTCATTTTTTTCTGTCATGTTAATGGATATCGGTCTAACTGTCTGGTTGAGTTGAGTGAACATTTTCATGACTTCATATCTGAATTCTTTGTCTGAGAGGTCCCTTAGGTGAACAGTCTCAACAGATTCTTCTGCATTCTTTTTGTTGTCCTCCCTATGTGGTGGAGATTTGCGTTGTTTCCTCATGTTGCTGGGTTTGGGACGAGATCAGTGCAGTGTGAGTGGTGAAGAGAGAAACACTGATTCTCAGGGCTACTTTTCTGCAGGCGTCTCTCTTTAAACACTTTAAAGTTACAAAGTGCAAAAATATGGAAGACTAGTTAGAAATAAAAGTTCAATTAACAGCAATTATCTAAGTGATTTATAGATCTTTTTTGTCTTTCATATAATTTTCAATATGTTTTAGCTTTTCCAATCAGTATATAAGACTTTTAGATGTTTGTGGGGCGAAGGGTACTTTGAATAATTAAAACTATGATTTAAATTTTTCATTTTCATTTCATCATCCTGTTATTCGTCGATTGCCTCGAGCAGGCCCCAGTAACGTCTCTTTCATCCTAGCCCTGAGATTATATTCAAGGCTATTTAGGAGAATGAGACCCATCATTGTTACTGGTATTTGGCATATTTGGTACGCCATGGGGAGTTTGCCAGACTCTGCCCTGTGGGCAGGCTACATTCGATAGCCTGCAAGTTTGTCCAAAGTAGGAATGAGACAATAAGATGTCATTAAAAAAGTTTTGATAAGATGTCAAAGTTTTGATAAGATGTCTCGGCTGCGCGGTTCTGGGATCTGGATTTTATAGTCTCTGAGTCTTGGCCGCTGATGGGATTACACGGCGCCAGGGGGCCAGGTGGTGGGTGTGACCCCCGCCTACTGGAATTTGGAGGATCTGGGTGGAAGATGCTCGACTCCAATTCGAGTAGGCTTAGAGGTCTCGGCCCCGGAACCCGCGTGGCTTTGTCCCTCTGCCAGTACCTTCATGTGTGCGGAGAGTGGTCTCAGCATGGTGGTGGCTGGTCCTGGAGGTCTTCGGCTGCCGGAGCCCTGGTCGGGGCGGGGAGGAAAGCTCAACCCGCTCCCCTCCAAGGGGATTTATTTATATGATTTAATCATATAAATAAATCTAAGGATTCTTAGAATAGGCTTTAGGTTACAGTACATGGATTAAGGTGCAAGCCTGCATGAAAGCAAACTTGGTTTGATCCCTGACATCACAAAGTCTCCCAGCCATCTCCAGCTTCATCCCTGGGAACTGTAAATTCTGGTCTCGGAGGCCCTTGACAACCAACATGGTTGCCTGGCCAAACTCTCAGGGCACAAGCAGCATCCTGAAATGAACCTCATGCCCTGCTGTCCAGGAAATGCCAAGAAGGGTCCCAGATCTTCAGAGCACCATTTGGGAGGTAGTAGCAACATACATGCCCCCGTATCCCCAAGAAATATCCTTAGAATGAGTTCATCAGAGAAACTTGATTTTTTCACAATACTGAGTGAGACTCATTTTAAAACAATTAAAACAGGATAAAACCATGAACATGTCATCCTGAAAGCTAAGTTGTACTCCCACATTTGTTCACTTTCACTCTGGCTACTGGGAGAAAATGCAGCCAGAAATGAAACACTTCTCTTCTGCTAAAACAATGCCTAGGCATCAGCATACACACACACACACACACACACACACACACACACACACACACACTCCCCCCAAATATGGGTATTATTATTTGATTATTACTTTTTATAATTGTTGGCGCGTTCAGGGTGGTCATGTTTAGTGTGTATAAAGTTACTGTACTTCCTTCCACCACCATCAAACCCCCAAAATGGCTTAGAAATTATTAAATGGTACCAGATCAAGTTCACCTGACACAGAGCTATATGGCTGTAAAGTCAGCCACAAACAGTACTCCAGAGTTCAGAACTATATCTTATGTGGATGCACTGCAAAGGGGTACTTATGGATTACAAGGAGTCAGAGAAATTGAAAAGCCTTTGGAAGGATGAGACAGTTAACTAACGCTTCATTCCAATGGTCAAGTTACACTTCTTAGAAAATATTTAGGTGGAGGAAAGAACAGGAGCACAGCTGAGATATTTAAACAAGATCAAATGTTCCCCTAAGATGGGGAAACTACAAAATCACATTAGTAAATACAACTCAGATTAGCCAAGGTCAGAAAGGCAAAACACTAAAGACGGAAAAAAGCAATTAGTTACCCAAAAGTTGATTAATGCTCTACTTCAAACCCACTCAGCAACCTACCACTGCTAAGGCAGTGAACTTGAAAAGGAGATGGTAAGTTTCACCTTGCTCTGTGTTAAATTTTACGTATCTGGTCATCTAACTCAGATAAATTAAGCTCCACTCTGAGAAATTGTTCAGAAATATCACCGTTTCACATGTCTACAAAATAATCCTTTGTTTAAGCAAATCTCTACTGACTCTGGCTAGAGTTCTACTATGGTGCAGTGATAACTCCATCCAGTGGAAGATCCCTAGGATGTCATCTAAAACATAGCCTCTCATTCCACATAAGACAGAATTCACATCATAATAAATAATTTTGAGTTTGATGAAATTTTTTTGTTTTGTTTTTCAACATTATTGCTGGTAGCACTTGGGGGGCCTGGGATCTGTTCAGGGATTAAACTTGAGACTCTTGCATGCACTCAGTCCATTATATTACTGATCCATAAAAATTCTTTTTGTTTGTTTTGTTTTGAGGGCCACACCTGGGAGTACTCAGGAATTGCTCTCAGATATGTGCTCACATATCACTCTTGGCCAGGTTGAAGGGACCATATGTAGTGCCAGGGATCGAACCTGGTTCAGTTGCATATAAGACAAGTGCTCACCCCATTGTACTATTGCTCCAGCCCTCCGATAATGTTTCTTTCATTAATTACATTTCAGAGGTTGTATAGATAAATAATGACCAATAAACGATAAAACGTTAAAGAAATACCTGATAAAATCTAGTAGAATAGAAGAGTGTTAAGTGACTCAATTGAGCTTTCATTCACCAAATACATAGTGACAGTCTGCTTCTCACTCACTAATGAGTTCAAACTGATATATCCTGTAACTTAGATATAAAGAAAGTTGAAAAACTTAATAACGTGTTTCATATAGCCAAGTAACACCTTCATGAATATGTCATCATTTGATAGTAAAAGAGGAATCCTAAGTTTCCCCTTGCCAACAAGAGGCGTGTCCACTGTTTCCCCTCACCAGCAGTTCCATTTCCCCCATTGATCTACTCCACCTCATCTGCAAGGCCAAATCTTAAACATTCCTGGAGCTCCCCAGGACCGTATTCTCTTGTCCTAGAATTAGTAGTCACAAGGCTAAGATAATGAACAATACCTGAGGCAGATGACCCGAAAGATAAATCAGCATGACCACCCTGTAGATTCCCTGCATTCTCTGTCACACAAAGACCTGGTTTTTCTCTAAAAGTCTCACAAAAAGAGCCATAGGCCCACACTAAGTTCCCTCCCACTTTGGGACTCTCCTATTCCTTTCTCTTCTACTTATCAATAAATTTTTCTACTTTCTAAATCTGACAATCTTTCACGGTCATGGTCTTCCCGTTGTTCATTGATTTGCTCTAACAGGCCCAGTAAGATCTCCATCATGAGACTTTTTGTTACTGTGTTTGGCATATTGAATACGCCACTGTTAGCTTGCCAGGCTCTGCCGGCGAGAGAGATAATTTCGGTAGCTTGCCGGGCTCTGGAGAGGGGCAGAGGAATCGAGCTTCTATCGGCAATGTTGGCTGCATGTAAGGCAACTGCCCTACCCACTGTGCTATCACTCCAGCCTGAGAATCTTTAGTATTTAGTATTTTCATTCTTGAAAATATTTAAGAACCTGGATTCACGAATGAACACAGAAACCCACTGCTGCCACTTCTGCTGCACCTGCATCAATAGTATTTGGGTTTGGGTCAATTTGACCTCGTCCAACAGTGCTCCTATTTTTCTGGCTCTCATGGAACACATGTGGTGCTGTGGATCTGAACTGGATCTGCAGCATGAAGGCGAGCATCCTACCTCCTGCTCTTTATAGTTTGGATTTTGGTTCACACCTGGCTTTCCTCAGGGATTACTCTTGGTGGACTCAGCGACCATATGGGATTCCAGGCATGGATCTCGGGTCCACATGGATCTCGGGTCCGCATGTACAAGGTTAGATCCCTACCCATTGAACTATTTGTCCAGTCCTGAACCCTGTTGCTTTAGACGATAGTGGCAAAAGTAATTAAAATACATTCTGGCTTTAGAATGCAGTGCTAGAAGGGAAATTCGGCCCCCCAACCGCCGCCCCCCAATACAGGCAAATTAATATGAGTGGAAATATGTGACATTTTGGGAAATCCCTGGTGGAGGTCTGGATTACTCCTGGCTCCGCACCGCCCCCTGGTGGTTCTTTGGGGATCATGCGTTGGGCTTGACGCGCTGAGCGCGATGTTCAGAGTGCGCAGGTGCAGTGCACGTACAGCACCCTCAGTGCGAAGTCCAGTCCCGCTGCTGGCGCAGGGCTGTGTCACTCCGGGTCCGCTCGCTCCCGACTGAGTGTGACCGGCCTCCGGTGTCCGCACATCTTGCCGGGGTCTCTGCAAGACCCCAGGCACGCAGGCGGTCGCAGGAGGGGAGCCGAGGGTGCGGCCCTGAGTGAGGAGGCTGTGCCGGGTGGAACTCGGGGGTCCCAGCGCGGCTCCCTCCTGTCCGGTTCCAGTCGCGGGTCTCCCGGTGCAGACCCCAGTCGCCCAGTGTAGACTCCAGTCACGGTGCAGATCCCGGTCACTGTGCAGACGCCGGTTATTGGTGCAGACCCTGCTGCACGTCCTTAGGCAGGCAGTGAGCAGTGGGTTGCTTCCCAGGCTACCCCGCACCTGGTGGGTGGCCTGCTCTGCTGTCACTCAGGGCTCCAATGTGCTTTCCTGCCCTGGACTCCTCCCTGTGCTTTCCTCTCCTGGGCTCCTTCCTAAACTCCTTTCCCTAACTGTTGCAACTCCTTTTACCCTGGTGTCTCTAGGAATGATCACAGATTAGCGGATGTTCATGGGCTCATCTGGTGGCTCTCTCTGGTTGTACAGTGCTCTTGAACCGCTTCCCCACCTGGGATGACCTTTGACTGAGGCTGACAGAGGAAAAAAGAGGGCCAAGCTGGTTGATAATCAGTTGCCTTATTCCATCTCTTGTCTCTCCCAAACTCTCTCCACCACTTTCTCCCCATCTAGCCATGACTCACTCCACAACTTGCTCCCAACTCTCTGCAGCTCTCTCCAACCTCTCTTTAACACACTCCACAATTCTCTCTCCAACCCTCACTCGCTAACTCTGTCTCTTGCTCTGCCCACATCTCCAACTCTGCCTCTCTCCGACTCTACCTCTCTTTCTTTTTTCACCAACTCTCTGCAACCACATTTTTTACCACCTCTTCTCAAACCAAGCCTCCCAAACCGTGCCTCCCCCCACCCAGGTACAATCAACATGTTCTTCAGCCTTTCTGACCACCTGCAGCCCACCAGGGCAAAACAGCAATTAAGGTGTGTTTCTCCTCTCCTTAGACCAGAAAGTTAATTAACATCTTAATTCAACTTCCTAATAACTACCATTCTGTTTGGAAACAGGAATCCACACAATTAGGCTTGTAGGACAACTCTCCTGGGGACATCTCACCACAGACTCAGACTACAGTGCTCAGGCTGGATCAATCATTCCTAACACCAGCAGGACCCAAATCTAGTTATTACTTTTGGATCATGACAGAATTTGTCCATGACCATGTTCTTAACTTATAGTTTAGTATTAGGCAACTTTGGCCAGGTCCATTTTGATGCCAGGGTGCTCACCGCTTGCCCTGGTTCCATGCAGTCCCTCATTGGGGCCCTGATTTGGGGGATCTAGGCAGTAAGGGCAACTGAGGCATAAGTTGAGAGAGCAGATGTCTAGCAAGTAATATTATCTGGAGTCAATCAACTCCCAAGTTACAAAAGCATGTCTTTTTAACTGTCTTCCTGTGTCCTTAAAAAAAGCAATTGCTCTGAGGTAGCTAACTATGCAAAGGACATTAAGAGAGAAAAACAATATTTACAAGTCAGCAGAGTCTGATCAGGAGGCAAAGGTAATTGACAGGTTGGGGGAGCAATCAACAACCCCAAGCTCCCTGTGGCTGGGAAGGAAAGGCAAACCAATGTTCTCCTACAGGAGAGAAATTGGGGACATTGGTTGTCGGAAATGTGCACTGGTGAAGGGATGGGTGTGGAACATTGTATGACTGAAACCAAATCATGAACAGCTTTGTACCTACATATAATGGTGATCCAATAAAAAAAAAGAATAAAACAATGAGAATTGGGGTAGGGTAGGGTTCTGTAAACTATGTATTGGTTTGACTATGTTTAAAGTTGAAAAGAGAAAATAATACATAGGGCAATAGTTCATCTCAGGACAACAGGTACGTTTAGGCCATGTATTTGGTATGTGATATTATATCAATGTGAATTAGGACGGGGTTGGGGTTATTAGAGAAAGAGTGTTGGTTCATTTGACGCTAATTAGGCAGAGCCTTTGGTGTGGGTTACTAAAAGAATGTGGATTGCATTCAGGTTTGGGTTTGGATTAAAGTTTTGTTTGATAAGGGTTTGACTGCTTTTAAAACAGAAAATGAAGTAAAGTCTAGGAAGATTGTTCAGTTGAGGATAATAGGTAAATTAATGCCCAGCCTTTAGGTTGGGGATTATAAGAACGTGGCTTTGCTTTTTTGGTTTACTGTTATTAGGGTTTGGGTTCTGTTTGAGTAAGGATAAGGACTGGGCTACTTGTACAAGTACAAGCATTGTAGCACTGTCCTCCCGTTATTCATCGCTCAAGAGGGCACAAGTAACATCTCCATTGTGAGACTTGTTACAGTTTTGGGAAAATAGAATACGCCATGGGTAGCTTGCCAAGCTCTGCCATGCGGTAGGATACTCTCAGTACCTTGCTGGGCTTTTGTGAGGGACGGAGGTATCGAACATGGGTCAGCCACGTGCATGGCAAACACCCTATCTACTGTGCTATCACTCCACCCACAATTACTTGATGAGAGTAAAGTATAGGGAGATTGTTCGCTTAAGGCTAATAGATAAGGTTCGGTCAAGCCTTTGGTTAGGCTTATGACTAGTGTTCTGTTATAGTGAAGGTATAGGTTTGGCTATGTTTAATGTTGAAAATTGAAGTTAAGTAGGTGGCGATTGTTCAGTTGAGACTATTAGGAAAGATTAGATTAAACCGTTGGTATGGGCTGTTAAAAGGATTTTCTAAAAATAATTGGACGAAACAGCTTTGAGTTATGGAGCTTCTCAAGAATTTAAAAAGATATGACAGTAGAGAAACAAAAACTTGCCACAATATCTTGGAGTTTCTGGAGAGATGGTAGAGCTGATCTGGGTTCAGTCGCCAGAACCCCATCTGGTCTCACCAGGAGTAAGCCCTGAACATAAGCCAGTGTGGTCCCTCCAAAATGAAAGAGCAAAAGCAAAATATGTCTTGGACTGAAGGTGAATTTCATGGCAGGGATTCTGAAGATAGAATTTAGTTTACAGTTGAAGGGATATTTTCCTCACCAGATCAATTAATTCTGTTCACACTTCTTTCATTGTGATCTTCTTCAAGCATGAAATAGCCAGATCTGAGTCAGCCCCTTAATTTATATCTGACAATGGAGGATAAAAACATGTATAAAAAAAGGAACATTAAACCCCCTCCGCAAAACCCCTTTGGATACAGACTGTTAAATAAGCATATATCACCTGACTGCAATGAATGCAGAATTATTGGTGTGGATAAGATACCTTGAAACTAGAATTTTGATGGACGCCCTCTTCCTGAGTCTCTAGCCCTGCGGCGTCTCCTGTCCTGTGTGCACACACATTTCTCTTTGAGAGCCGACAGGCATTAGGATACTGTCTGGAGTACAAAACAGCAGAAGGAACTGTTTATTTTAAATACCTAAGTGGGGACCTGAAGAAATAGTATAGCACGTAGGACACTTACCGTGCACATGGTGAACCTGCTCCACTTCAGGTATCCTATGTGGCTCCCTGAGCACTGTCAGGAGTTATCTCTGAGCCAGAACGAAGCTCTGGGCACAACTGAGTGTGACTTCAAAACAAAACAAACAGTAAGAGATCACCATTTATGTGAGATGATGAATCTGCACTCAGGGCAAGGCTTTCATTCTTGGTGAGGCCTCGCTTGAGCCACTGTTCCTGGGGTCCCTTGAGAAACTGTTTTCTAAATCAGGCAGGTGATGGGGCTGCTTCCAGGGGGAAGTTACCTAACAGCCCTGAGTAGGCATGCTCCAGCAGGCTGAATCATCAGTGTTTAAAGGTGTGTGCTTGGGGAGGAAGGGCTCTCTGCAAGGAGGCAGCAAAGACCTTCTGAGGAAATAAAGAATCCTAATATAATCATATATGAAAAAACATCAACGGCTAAGTCCCAGAGACTATAAAAACCCAGCTCCCGGAAGCGCGTGGCCACTAATCTTATTATCTCGTTCTTACTTTGGAGAACCGGGCAGGCTACTGAGGGTGTCCTGCTCGCATGGTAGAGTCTGGCAAACTTCCCGTGTCATACTCAATATGCCAAACACCAGAAACAATGATAGGTCTCATTCTCCTACACCTGAAAGAGCACTGAATATGGCTCTTTTAAAATCTCAGTGCTAGAAAGGAGACATTACTGGTGCCTGCTCAAGGCAATCGACAAACAACAGGCTGATGGTGATTGTGATTGTGATGGTCCAGGTACCTGTAGAACCGGTGTCTGAAAGCCATTCTTTATTTTCAGTGACAAGATATTTGAAACTCAGGATCTTATAGATTCCCAGGGAATTAGACTACTACATAGTTTTTCAAAACTACTTACAACTCTAATAATTGAGAAACAGTAGGAAAACAACTCTTCAGTGTTAAACATTTTAATTATTTGCACTTATTACTACTAATGAGGACTGGAGCAATAGCACAGCGGGTACGGTGTTTGCCATGCATGCGGGCGACCTAGGTTCGATTCCTCTGCCCCTCTATGAGAGCCCGGCAAGATACTGAGAGTATCTCGTCTGCACGGCACAGCCTGGCAAGCTACCCGTGATGTATTCAATATGCCAAAAACAGTAACAACAAGCCTCACAATTTGTTGTGAGACATTACTAGTGCCCGCTCAAGCCAATCGATGAACAACGGGAGGACAGTGCTATAGTGCTACTATTTATGGAAAGTTAAGCATAAAATGTGTTTCTTAAAATATTTAGTAAATTTAAATTTATATAAAATTACATTGTAGAGAGGAAAGGGACAGACTAGACATGACAAAAATCAGTGGCGGTTGGTGTTTGGACACATTAGTGGAGATGGAAGTGAATAACATATACCCCCAAAGCAATATTAAAACAAAGAAATATTAAAACAATTTGGGGGCAGTGGAGTCACACCCAGAAGTACTTGGGCTCCTCTTGGCTCTGTACTGAGGAGTCACTCTTGAATGCTCCAGTGAACGTACACTGTGACGGGGACCAAGCCTGTGAGTTTACCCTACATTGCTGCTAAACCCTGGGAGACATCTGGGGCCTCCTGGGGCCTTATTGCCTCAGAAGATGCCTGTCTGCTGCCCCATACAGGACTGACCCCTCTGTGGGTGCTGCGCCTGGGCAGAGGCCCGGGGCACCTTGGCTATGTTCCCAAGGAAGGCTATGTTGGCTGCTGGGCCTGCAAGAGGACAGGACACACCCTGGCAGTGGTGCTGGGCTGGGCGTGTGTCTGGCAGCACATGGCCTTTGCGCCCCTCAGTATGCATGTGCAACCACTGGACTGGTTCCTCTCTTGGGGTTGGGGAGACTACCCATATGATGCTCAGGAGATCTGGGGGCGCCATGAGCAATTCTTTATATTTCTAAAATATTTGGTACCATGATTTCTAATGCTATTGCGATAGGGTTCCATGGACAAAGTGTCCCTCTAGCACACCAGCACCAGAGTGCCCACTGCCCTCTGCTATAGTGATAGGGGCCCATAGACACAGAGTCCTACACAGCAGCACCAGAGCACCCACTACCCACTGCTCACTGTCCACTGCTACAGTGATAGGGGACCATGGACACAGTGTCCTACACACCGGACCAGAGCACATGTCTGTCTGTCTGTCTGCCTGTCTCCCCCCACCCCCTCTCATTTCCTTTTTAGGCAGGATGGTTTGCAATACTGTTACTGAAAGGGTATCATGCGTATCCCTTTACCTCCTTTCAGCACTGCCCACTGCTACAGTGGTAGCGGTCCATGGACACAGTGTCCCTCCACCACACCAGCACCAGAGGGTCCATTGCCCACCCCAGCCATGGCTCCAGTCCCCTCTCCCCAGCCAGTTCCTCTCCCCCAGATTCTCTTTCCTTGCCACTCAGGATACTCCACTCTGTAAGCGTCTTTCAGCTGAAGGAGGCAGGAGATTTAGGTGAGAGAACAGATGGGGTGACAGAGGAAGACTCAGATTTGTTCCCTGAGTATGCCAGAAGGGGTACTTGGCCAGGAATGGGTCCAGCATCTGGAAGCTGGAATAGCCAAGGCGACCATGTGCCATACACCATCCAAAGGAACCAGAGGCTGCACCTCGATTTCAGACTTTCACTTCCAGGGGCATCATAATGCATTTCCAGGGGCTGGAGCGATAGTATAGCGGGTAGGGCATTTGCCTGGCATGTGGCCAATCCGGGTTTGATTCCCACATCCCATATGGTCCCCTGAACACTGCCAGGAGTGATTCCTGAGTGCATGAGCCAGGAGTAACCCCTGTTCATCGCTGGGTGTGACCCAAAAATCATAACACAGTTCCACTATGTTAGTCACCTACTTTGAGGTGAGCTGTCACAGCTTCCCTGGTGCCTGAGAGCTGGGCTAATCTTGGAGAGTGGGAATGTGCCAATCATCCTTTTCCCTAAAAATCCCAGCAGGAGTCCTTGTAGCCTCCAACTCACTACCAGTCTCCGGCTCTCAAAGGACAGAGGAGGCTTTTGGCATTTCAGTTACCCCCACCTCACTCTGCCACTCTCTAGCACTCCCAAAGAACAAGATTTCTCAGCCCAGCTGAGCCTCAGCACTGCCTCAGCCCCCTACCCACCAGCAAGAAAAGCCTCCTCCTGTTTCCCTATGCCTCCTAAATTATCTTACTTTGTTCATCTCTCTCCCATAAATAAACACCCAGCCCTGTTATTAAACACAAAAAATGTCAAATTCCCCCACCAATGCATGCAACACACAGAGCAGAAGCAATCACCAGCACAACTCCCCTTTCAAGATCCATTCATTCTCCATGAGTCAGTTTTCTCCCGTCCTTCCAGATCAGCAGTCACCCTTCCGTTGGCCTCTCTCTCCTCGTGTACATTCACTCAAACACCCTCCTATCCCTTGGTTATCCATTCACCTTTGTCCATCTATCCATCCATTCTCCCATCATTCTCATAGAAATTCCCGATCAGCCAATATATCTTCCCTTTCCACCATCCAATGACAGACCCACCATCTTCCCTGTTACCCTTCCACCTGGCTTCCAGCACTCATCTGCCATCGCATTAATACCTTTAGACAACAAAAATACAGGAGAATATATTTAGTTCAGAGATAAAAAGGTAAGTAAAATAAAAAGAATTATTTTAGAGCTAAACCTAGAAAATAATGTGAAGAAAATTCAGTAGGGAGATGAAATTATAGGGAGAATTTATTTTTCTGACACCAAAATTCAAGCCCCTCAGGAAAGGAGGAAAATGATACTCAAAGGAATAATGCACTATTTCATGAATAAACAACAACTCAGGAACTTCGTAAACTCAAAACCAATCTTAAAAGAAGGACTAAAGGGGCTACTGTAAGACAAGACAAATCCCTACAAGCACAAAAGACCTCTACAGAAAGATGGCACAAAACCCCATACAATAATCTTTCTCAATGTCAACTAAGAGACACAGAGTGGCAAAATGAATTAAGAAACTGAACCAAACATTCTGCTACCTACAGGAAACGTATCTGAAGAGCCAGAGCAAACACAGACTCAAAGTCAAAAGATAGAAAACAATCCTTCAAGCAAACAACTCCCTCAAAGAATCCAGGGTGGCCATACTAATATCCAACAACAAAGATTTTAGGCTGAAAAAGATTTTAGGGGACAACAAAGGCCATTTTTTTAATAATCAAGGAATATGTACAGCAGGAAGGAAATCATGCTCCTAAACATATACGCATCCAATGAGGGACCACCAAAACACTTAAAACAACTTCTTGGGAACTTTAAGGAGGATATTGGTAGCAAAACAATAGTAGCTAGAGAATTCAACACCATCTTATCACCTCTGGATAGATCAACAAGATTAACACTCAGAAGGAAGACATGGAAGAATGCCTTTGGAGGAAGAATGGCTTTGAAGAAAGGCTTTGAAGGAAGAAATGGAAGAGAGAGGGCTAATAGATGTATACAGGCCTTTCCATCCCCCAAAATGTAAATACACATTCTTTTCGGCAAATGTGCACATGGAACATTTTCCAAGATAGACTATGTGCTGGGTCCCAAAACACACCTCAATAGAATCAGGAAGATAGAAATTGTATCCACTAACTTTTCAGACCATGATGCATTGAAGTCTTCCAGCAAACCCTCATAAAGTTGTGTGGACACTAAATCATATAGAGCATGGGGCAGGCAGAACTGTCTGGAGATATTGCCTGGACATAAGGATCTTGGATCAGAGAGATTGTTGGGTCAAAGTGCTGAGCATATGTTCTGCATGCAGGAGTAAAGGTCACTATCCAACACTGCAGGTCCCCTTTAAGCTAAAGGAGTGAAACCCTCACCCCCAGAGTCAGAAATTTCCCTGAAATTTCTGAGAAATGGCCAAAACACACAGAGAAACACATACAGAGAAATGTTGTCTATAAAATCATAAAACACACAGAAGAAAAGTTAGGGGGTATATTCTGGGATTTCAACATTAGGAATACATTCAGACACATCTCCAGTGGGGAGGGAAAAGCAATCAAGAATACACGAATGGTGTGAGTTTCCAAATAAAGGAGTGGGCACACATGTGGGACTCAAGTGTTTGGTGGCCGAGAGCCACCTTTCAGGCTAGATGACAGCAAGAGATGTACAAAGGATTGCGGGAACAGGGGAACTGGGCCCCAGACTTGTCAGTAGCCAGTTTATTTCTCTCTCCTCCCCAGTGTAGTCTGATCTCTTTCCTTACTGCAAAACCATCGTTGTACTTTTGCTCGTAGTCCCAGTCATCATAGTTCTGTCATCCTAGTCTCTTCATAGATCTAAAAGTCCTCTACTTCCAGTCATCGTCCTTGGATTCCTTTTCATCCTCCTAGACCCTTCTTTCCCCTTACAGTATAGTAATATAGAAATCATGAAGGATGGGGGTACACATGGGAGGGGTTGAACAATATCAGAACATCAAACAGAGATAAAGCTAGTCATTCAGGGGATGTTCTAGGAGATTAACTCGAGGACAAAATCTCATCTGAGGGTTCAGCACTTCAGATAACTAGGAGCACTCCAGATTACTAGGAGAGCTGTACAAGGGCGGGATTGCATTTAGGGTATATTGCTTTCTCCTTTCCTCAGCTAGTAAGTAATCCATTTGAACAACCATAGTAACTTCTTATAAAATTTCTAGTCATTTTTGTATGAACACAGTAAGAACTATATTAAGCTTAAAGGTTGGATCTTCCTGGGACATCTTGCTATATATTCCAAACCACAGTTCTCAGGCCAGGCTAGTTGATCCTAACCTCAGCAGGGTCCTTATTCAGTAACTTCTTCTTGGTTCATGACAGAGTCTTTTACCTGATGATGCTCTTAACTTATTATACTTCATACACTTAGCCTGTCTCTTTCCAATGCCAGGGTAGTTTTCAGCTTACCCTGGGCCCATCCAGTCCCTTCGTCAGGATCCTGCTTTTGGAGAGCTAGGAACCAAGTGAAACTGAGGCTTAAGTCAAGTAAATATGGATGACCAGGAGTAAATATTATTTTGGAGCCAATTAACTTCCATGTTACGAAGCATAGCAATCAACTGTCTTTCTGTGTCTATACAAAATGGACATTGCTAAATAATCCTTGCAAATGGCATGAAGGAAAGAGAAAAGTAATATAGGATTATTGGTGCTTGATGGAATTGGGTATGCCTCAGGGGCACTGTTGTGGGAGCAGCTCAAAAAACCTAAGCTCTCTGCGGGAAGAGCAAGGACACCCAATGTTATCCAATAGAATGGGACAACATAAAACTAAACGCATTTATAAAGAAAAGGAAACTACAATGGAAACAAATAAACAAACAAACAAATAAAAGCAACTGAGCAATAGGCAAAAGCTCTTTGATCATCATGCCTAACGAAGGATTAATACCCAGAATATATTAACTCATATAACCAAAAAACAGAAAAAAATACAGTAAAAATTATTCAAAAGACATAAACAGACACTTCCTCAAAGATGGCGCACAGACACATTTAAAAATTCAAAATTACTTATAGCTACGGAAATGGCTCATAGTTGGGAAAGTGGTTCAAGAAGAAATGATTGTTGGCAAGGATGTGGAGAAAAGGGCTCTGGTACTGGGAATGAAATTAGTGTAGTTGCTAGGGATAATGATATGCAGTCCTTAAAAAATTAATACAGAAACTCCATATGATTCTAAACTACCACTACTAATTAGTTATCCAAAGACAATTAACAGATTTTGCTCAAATGTAAAAGTGATTTCCTAAGGCAAGCAATAACGAAGAAATGACAACTCTACCTTGCAGACCCAGTGAAAACAAAGAAGTTTCTAGAGAGAAAGGAGAAGGGGAGAGGAAGTAATGGGCAGAAGGATGTTTGTGATGGCGGGCTGGCATGGGAGCACTGGAGGTGAGGCCACCTGGTCACAGCTAAGCCCATAAAAGTCAGAAGCTGATTGTCTGAAATTCTATAGGCTGACTAATGATAAGTCTGTGGCATGCTCCTGGACCTCAAGACAAACGCAGCATAAGCTTGTATAACTGAGTGAGAGTATGAGTGTGTCTGCGAGCATGTGTGTGTGTTTGTGTGTGTGTGTGTGTTTGTGTGTGTGTGCGTGCATGTGCATGTATAGTTGGGGGCTGGTTACGAGGAAGGAAGTGTTCCTGCCACTGATTCAGGCAAGAATCTGGAATGCTTTTGTACCCCATTTCCGGATGATATGATCTGTCTGAAATGCCTGTAGCACTTTTGAAGAGAAGCAGTGTACCAAATAATGACTTTAGAAATAAAGGCAATTGGGGAGCTGGAGCAATAGCACAGCAGGTAAAGTGTTTGTCTTGCATGCAGCCGACCCACGTTTGATTCACAGCATCCCATATGGTCCCCTGAGCATCCCCAGAAATAATTCCTGAGTGCTGAGCCAGTAGCAACCCCCTGAGCATTGCTGGGTGAGACCGAGAAAGAAAAAGACAGACAGACAGAAAAAAAGAAAGATAAATATAAAGATATCACGGTCCACGGTGCTCCGGTTGTTCATCGATTTTCTCGAGCGGGCCCAGTAACGCCTTCATTGTGAAACTTGTTACTGTGTTTGGCATATCGAATACATCACAGGAAGCTTGCCAGGCTTTGCCATGTGGGCAAGATACTTTCGGTAGCTTGTCCGGCTCTCTGAGAGGGGCAGAGGAATCGAACTCGGGTCGGCCATATTGGCTGTGTGCAAGGCAAACGCCCTACCCGCTGTGCTATTGCTTCAGCCCATAAAGATATAAAGATATAAAAATATAAAGTTAAAGATATAATTCAAAATAATGGTGGCGGGAAGGTACATGGTGGTGGGATTGGTGTTGAAATATTTAATGTAATAAATTATTGTGAACAACTTTATAAATATAAAAAATTGAAAAGATAAATCAATATTTCCTTTTCCCTAATCATTATGCATCAATATTTCACTAATGTATAAACACACTTCTCTGAACAAGTTCAAGTTTATGCAAATTTTTATACTTCTCCTCATTTTACTGAAAACCTCCACAAAGTTTTGCCCTGTATTCACCCTATTACTCCATTCACCTGACAAATCCAAGATGCAGATAGGAGACACAGGTAAGGAGAAGAACAAAACTTAGGTGATGGGACTGAGATGATTTTAGGTCATCATCGTTCTTCCCCGAGGTTCTCCAAGAGCTTTTTTCTTACTTTTACATGTTCCTTCTATGGCCATGGAAAAATTAAGGTATTTCACAGTAGAAAGAGGAATACTCAGACAAATTGAGTTGATAAAGTCATGTCTGATCTACATCAAATTGAAATACTAGAACCAAGGGGATAGAAGAGAACAGATGTGTGAAATACATGCTTCTCCCAAAATCGTTGCTAGTTATATCTCTGGCATGACATGTTCCTTGAGCATCAAGATAAAGCCCTACAGGCCCTTGAGCACAACCAGATGTGGCCTAGAGGTTTCGCCCAGTTTTCACTGAGGTGGCCTGGTTAACTCTGTCACTGCAGAACCTAACAACACTGTATCCTCAAACTGAGAAGGTGGGCCGTACATCACTGAGAGGAGTTCTCAGGTCACCTAAACAGCATTTTTGAGAAACCCTACATCAATTCACTTATTAGTTAAGATTTTACACCCAAGACAGAGAAACTTTGATTTCCAGATTCCTGACTCCCAAAAGCAAAGGACCCAGAATTTCAGTGTCTTCGACCTGAGTAACTTGAACCTTTCAGAAGGACACATTTTTCACAAGAGGAACGAGAAGAGTCCAATTCTCAGGAAATAAGGCACAGAGGCACAAGGTGCATAGGCCTCCACATTAACTAGAGATTTTGATGAGCTAGAATCCTAGTCCCTGTCTCCCATCCACACCCACACCATAACCACTCACTGACCTCAGAGAGCTTTCCATAGGCATTTATCAAACAAGATGTGCCAAGAAGCAGCTCCATGCCAGGGGTTGGAAGGCATACAGGGATGATATAGGAGCTGAAGTTCACAGGTTGGTGCAGTTGTAACACCGGTGCAAAATGGTGGAGCTTCTAAAAGTCTGGATGGATGATAATGCAGTTCACAGCCACCCTCCTGGCCTACTGGGTGTCCTGGTAGAGCTGGGTACTTCCCCAACACACCCAGTAATCCTCAGGGGCCTGAGACTTCCTGCAGGAGGGAAGGTGACAGTCATCATCTTCTGCAGATGGCAGCTTGTGCCTCTCCACCATCATCTGACCTCCAGCACTGCCTTGTCTGCACCACCGCACAGAACCCTCCCTTTCTGTCAGAACTTCTCTCTCGCAATCAGGGCGGTTTAATCACAACTCAGCACACACCCACTATTGGAAAGGATCACGGAGGGCTTCAGGTCCCATGGGCCTGGACAATCCTGACCTACCTTGGACACATGCAGAGCACCCTGGCTCCATCTTGCCTCTTGACCCTCCTTATGACCAAACTGCTCTTGAACCACTCCTTTTTCTCACTCCTTGGTACTCACCTGTTGTGAAACTGCACAAAATCATTGGTCAAAGGAGACCATGCGTGCAGGATGTCCTGTGTTCTGACCATGAGGGACGAAACATTCCACCTTTCCACTCACTCACCTGGAAATTCCTCCCCACACAGCCGGTAACCAAACTCTCGCATCCACAAATTGATTCATGCACACTGGAGCCTGCCCATCTGAGTTCTCCACTCCAATGGTGTCAGCCCTTCTGACCCACAGGGGGAACTTCTGCTCTGACTAAATGGAGACACAGTGAGGTGGGTCAAGCCAACCTAATGCACAGTGGGACTCCAGTGGGACACAGCAAAAAGCAGATGCTTGTGGTCCTCTGTATGTACCAAAGATCCAACTCCTGGTTACTGCCACTCCCAAACCACTGGGAACACCCAACCGAACCCAGTACAGAGATCAGCTCTGTTCTTCTTCAAGGTCAGGTACTCCATATCTAGTGTCCATGCAGCTGACCAATAGACATGTGAGCAGAGACCCCAGGCCAGAGACCTACAGAACAACAGCATCTGCCACTGCATCCCAGGTTCCAGCCTCCCTCTGACAACCAGGATTTCAGGGACATTGAGAGAAGCCGTGGTGTGAGGTGACACAGAGCCAGCTGACATTGCTCCTGGGAGGCAGAATGAACACTGCCATCTCAGGGGGCAGACCTGTGTCAGGGAAAGGCACAGGGATGAGGATAGAAGATGAGCATAATCAGGTGAGGAGAGAGGACAATACAGGAGAGGACAGGTCACAGGCAAAAAAACTTGGACTAGAAGGACACAGATTGTCCCAGCACACAGTCTTGAGGATGCAGGGGCTCTAAACTTTTAACCCTCTCCCCCTGCAAGCCCGGCTGCTAGGACCTGAGAAACAACTCACTTTGTAAAGCAGTGGGTGGTAGAGAACACCCAGTGGGAATGAATGAGCACAGCTCGACAGGGATGAATGCTCTGGTACTGCAGGCTGCCCTGCCATGGCCACTGGCCTTCCAAGGCCTCGTGGCCACCAGAGATCATCCATACCCCCTGGGCTTCCTGCATACTGTGATGACCAGCCCGATGCCATGTGGTAAACAGGACGTCCCCGTTTCCTCTCTGGTAGAGCCTTGACCACTTCTCAGTGGGAAAGCAGAAGCAGCGGTCAACCAGTTCCAGAGTGACAGGGTAGCTTGTTGTCTGATATTCCTGTCTGAAGCCTGGGCAGCAGGAACATGGACAGCAGAGCACACAGTGAGCAAGCCCCGTGGAATGCGAGGAAGGGATGTGGTGGCCACAGATGGTCACAGCTGCATCCCGGAGACCCCATGCCCGCAGCACCCCCCCACCCCCACCCCTGGCCCAGACACTAGCTTTGTGTGCGGGGCTGTACTAGTGTCCTGCCTCCACCTCCCCGCTGTCTCCGCAAGGGGCAGTGGGCCATGTGACCTGGACAGGGTGGGCCGGGTGCCCCAACCGTGTGGACGCTGTGGCCAGCTGCCCGCTCAAAGACTGGGGAACACAGAGAGGAAAAAAGAGGAGACTGATGGGCCAGTCTACCCCGGCTGTTCCCCGCCCACAGGCCATCTGCTCACCTGAGACCAGGGTGCCCCAAGCACCTGCTGAACCGAGGGCTGAGGGGCTGGAACTCCTGCAGGGGCTTCCAGTTTCCATGCCCATGGCCAGAGTGGCTTCAGCCCTGACTGCACCCCTCTGACCTCTGAACCCTAAAATATGACCTCTCTAATCCCATCTTCCCCATTGGACACAGGTCTCTCATGAGCCCTCCTTGACTTTGGACCTGCCCCTGTGCTATCCCTGTCCTGACCCCTCCCTGTCCCCACCCTAACCCCCTCTGACCCCAGCTCTCACACCCTACCTTAGCTGCACTCTGACCTGCTCAGGCCTTGGAGAGTTGGAGCAGGGTCCACAGAGGATCTGAGTGCTTCTACTCCCTCAAGAGAGGGACTAGGAACTCCACTTGGCTTTTGGAAGAGATTTGGGCTGGAGAGGTCTACATCAGAGTTTAGTAAGGGCCGATGGCGCAGCTGGAGCTGGGGGAGTGAATTCGTCCTTAGATGAGAATGTTGGAGCAGAACGGGAGACCCAAGGAGCCAGCAGAGAGGAGGGACTCAGGAAGGCAGGATTGTATGGCGCATGCTTAAACCCAGGAAGGGCAAGCCACACCACTAGATAAGGGATACGCTTCTTAGCTTGTTACAGAGATATAATTCATGTCATGAAATTCACCCATTAGAAGGGACAATTCCAAAATTTTCAGTATAATTTGGAATTTTTCAGTAATGACTTTCATTGGAAATAATCTGAAAGATCCTCAGGGAGTGAATCATCAGGGAAAATAGTAGAATCCATTGTACCAAATGCTAAAATCCAAGATAAGAAACATTGATTCTATAACTGCATGTCAAGTGGATTTTGCTTAGTCATTTAGTGAGTAGTCATTTCTATAACATTTCATTTTCATAGCATGTATAGTCCCGTTTGGATAATATCATTCTCAATAAGACGAAGTTGTAAAGTTGGAAAACTGTAGCGTGGTGACCACTTGCCATGAAAACCATCTTACTCCAAATATGAGTTTTAAATGTTGATGAAGTTCAGTTTATTCATTTTTAAGCTGATTAATTTTGTGTTTTCTATCATAGCTAAGAATTTTACGTTTGCACCTTTGTCAAAACCAATTTTGTATTTCTCTTTATGTGTCTGGGATTGGTGGAAATTTCTTATGAATTGCTAAGTCTGGAAATTAGATTCTTTCTCCTGCTTTTCTTGGCTTACTGTAGTAATTTTTTCCTCCCCTTTTGAAATCTACAATAATATATATGCTGATTTGGAGAGTTTTCCAATTTGTTCTTGATTTTCTGTCGCAAAGCTTCTTCCTTGTCGTGAGTGGTCAGTGATGTTTCAGTTCTTTACTTCATGTCCTCCCTGTGTCCATCTGAGCTCTCAGATCCCTGAGACCCATTATCACACTAGTGAACAAGACACAAGAAAATGAAATTCACATTTCCTTCTGCTGTGAAATGTCTCTTCTGTCAGACGAATCTACAGGTGAGATCAGAGGCAGCTGAAGACCCTGTCTTTCATCTTCTGTGCCGAAACCTATGTTAAAATGCAAAGAAGTGGGGCTGGAGCAATAGTACAGTGGCAAGGGCATTTGCATTACACCTGGCTGACCCGGGTTCTATTCCCAGCATCCCATATGGTTCCCTGAGCACCACTAGGAGTAATTCCTCAGTGTATAAACCAGGAGTAAACCCTGTGCATCGCTGGGTATGACCCCAAAAGAAAAGAAGTAAAAAAAGGAAAGAAAGGCCAGAGCTAGGTACTGGGGTAAAGGCACTCACTTGCATCTGACTAAATCCTGCTTTGATGCAGTAAACATTGATGGTCCTCTGAGCAATGCCAGGAATGACTTCTGAACCCAGAGTAGGCCCTGAGCACCTTTAGGTATGTTCCAAAAACAAAAAGGGACAAGAAAAAAAATTAAAAAAATAAAGAGAGAATATCTCAGAAATCTACAATCAAAGGCCCTTACTTTGTCATTTATGAGTTTCTAGAAAAAGAAGCATGCATGAGATAATAATTTCTTTCTGCCATCACATCCACCAGGCTCTGTAGGAAGGAGATTCAAATAATATGGGCTCTTATGTCATTTAAATTTTTGTTTATTTATGATCAGGTTTTTATCATTTCCTTCTGCTAATTTTTTGATCTATCCATCTCCATAGTGTTCACATGTGAGCTCAAATTGATTTTTTGAGACTTTCTTACTTATTCCTCTCTTTTTTGAAAGGTAGGCCTGTATTTCTTTGATCTTCCTTCATTCCCATCACTTTCTTTGCCTCATACCTTAGTGTTTTTTGCAGTGTCTCTTGTTAATATTCATATATCTTATTTATTTCCTCACTGTTTTAAAAGTTTTTCAGAAGAATCTTGTTCTGCGTCTGTATAGTGTGATTCTTACTGTTTGCTTTGGATTTATTTTTTTTCCTTCGTCACTTTGTAGTGGGAAAAGATGCTTAATTTCATTTAAATATTTTTGATACTTTTGTAGAGGTCTGTGATTGATTTGAACTGGACATCGTTCCACATGCACTGAGAAGAATGTGAGTGCTTCCTCACAGGTTCATTCTTTTGAAGCCTGCAAGCTTGTGATTTCTCAATCGCCTCTTCTTCCAATACAAGCAGGTGATGCTGTGCCGTTACTTCTGAGTTTCTTTGGGGTCCTTTTTGGAAGAGGGGAAAGGCAGGCCAGAGACAGCTTCCCTTAGCCACCCACAGCCCTGGGTAGGGAAGGCAAACCTGAGCACAGAGTTCGCAGTTCTTCCAATCTCAGCCCATGTCTATGGTGTTGGTGGACAGCATCTGGGTTTCCCTCTGACCTAAGACTCTGAATCCCCAGGGAAGAGGGAAGGGCAGTGGGGGAAAGAACACACCTGTCACAGCAAAGTGTCCAGAGCCAAGGGGCTGTGTACAATGTCCAGTCTTGCTAGTTGGCACAAACCTAGCCTTTCTCTGTGGAGTTTGCTAGGGGTGGGGGGTGAAGCTCTACCTCTCCAGTCAGGTCAGCTGACAGCTATGGCTCCACTCACGGGGCTCCATCAACTCCATGTGCCTCTCCCTCCTCCCCTTCAGAAAAACAGGTATGTGGTCCTCAGGCATCCTCAGATGATGAACCACTGACTATGGTGATAGAATGATGGACCCTTCTGGCACTACTTTAAGGGTGATGTTTGGCGGAAGCTGCTCATATCCCATGATGATGAAATCATATTTGTTCTTTGATCCTCTCAATGCTACAGTTATTCTTTCCTTTTTAAATGCAGAAAAAGTTTGTTAAGCATTAAGGAGTTGTTACTTACATAGTTATTCATAGCTGACTTTGAGGTATACAATGTTCCAATACAATCTCACCCCTTGTGTTGACCTCTCTTCACCAGTTTCCCAAAGCTTCCTCCCACCCCCCAGCCTGTCTCCTTGACAGGTATATTTTGTTATTACCATTATATTTAATGTAGGAGTACTGCTATTTATTCAGCCATTGATTAAGCTCATTGAATTGGCATGAACTCCACATTACTTTTTAAAATTTTTTTCATTGAATGTCCATGAGATGTACGAATACAAAACTCTTCATAGTTGGGTTTTAGTCATATCATGATCCAGCACATGACTATTCTCTACCAGTGTACATTTGCCACCACCAGTGTCCCCTGTTTCCTTCCCACCATCCCCCAACGCCCCATCCCTCATCCCTAGCCTCCCTCTATGGGAGGCACTTTTCTTCTTATTCTCTCTCTCCTTTTCCTTTTGTGCATAATGGTTTACAATACAGGTGCTAAGAGGGCATGGAGTTTGTTCAGAGAATTCAGTATTTTTATTGACTCGGTAAGGCTCGGTAAGGCTTTTTAACTGTGTGGCAGCTTTGCGGTGTGGATGTAACTGCTGAGGCTTCCACAAGTACAGGGGGGTGGAGGCAGGTAGCCCATCCAGACACTGAGAAAGTCTGGCTGTTGATGCACTCTCCCCGCAGATGCAGGTTGACTCATGGCAGCACCATACCCCCTGGACGAGCACATTTTTTTTTATTTGGCTGATGTAGTTTGAGTCTTATTCTTAGACTATTGTTAGCTGTATTATTCAGACATAATATACAGATAAAACTATCCCCTCTATACTACTGTGCATGCTCCCTACCCCAGTTACCCTCCATCGTTTTCTTCTCACTCCCTTCAGTTTTTCCTTCCCTTTATTCCTTACTTCTGTAGTCAGGGGTCAAGGGTCATATAGGTATCCCATTTGTTACCTTGCATTCCTTACCCTGTTCTTCTATATACCACAGACAAGTGACATTTGTCTGTGGCATTTGTCCTCCTTCTGACTCACTCAGTTCCATTCAGCTTGTGGCAAACTGTATGACGTCACCTTCCGTTATAGCTGCACTGTGTTTGCATATCATACTCTCATGAATTGTTTATCCGATGTTAGATACCTAAGTTGGTTCCATGTCTAGCTATAGTGTTGAGTATTGCAATGAATAATGGTGTGCATTTGTTCGTTTGAATGAATGTTTTTGTGTCTTGGGGGTAATATCAAAATGCAGCATTGCTGGATCATATGGCAGCTCTGTTCTTACTTTTCTGGGAAACCTCCAAACTGTTTTCCACAGGAGCTAAGCCAGACAACATTCCCAACAACAGCAGGTAAGGATTCCTTTTCCACCACATCCCAACAACACCACAGATTGTGCCCACTTTTTTTTCCCTGACAGATGTCATTCTCCTTTGTGTGATATGATACTTTATTATCATCTTGATTTGGATTTCACTGAGAGTAAGTGATAGCACTGTAAAACTGTCCTCCCGTTGTTCATCAATTTGCTTGAGTGGGCAACAGTAATGTGTACATTGTGAGACTTGTTAGTACTGTTTTTGGCATATCGAATATGCCACGGTAGAGTGCCAGGCTCTGCCAAGATGGCGGGATACTCTCAATAGCTTGCTGGGCTCTCTGAGAGGGACAGAGGAATCAAACCCAAGTGAGCCACGTACAAGGCAAACACCCTACCTCTTGTGCTATTGCTCCAGCCCAGTGAAGACCAGCAACACGTGATAATGAACCCTTTTTCATGTCTTATTTCATGGCCATCAGTCGACTTTAAAGATGCATCTATTTCTTTCCTCTCACTATTTTTAAATAGGGTTTGTGAATTGGGGGAGGGGGGTGAGTCCTCTTGAGTACTTTCTAGATCTTGGATATTCATATTTACCTGATGTGTTGCACATGAACATTATCTCCAGTTCAGTCTGGTGTCCTTTCATTGTAGACCATTGTTGTTATCTAGGCAGAAGCTTTTTAATTTTATGAAGTCCCGTTTGTGTTTTTTTGTTTGAGCTGTCCCTGTCAATGGGTCTGATCGCTGGAAACACCTTTGAGGCCCATAGCACTGCTTCCTTCTCCAGGGTGTAGGGGTCAAACCAAGCCCGATTTGCCACCCATAGAGCTCTGGAGCCAGCATGCAGCAGCCTGGCAGGCAGCCACCGGGTGGCATGTATCCAGGCCCTGTGTCTCCTGGGCAGCATTGAGTCACAGGTCCCTCAGCAGAGCCCAGCCTTGCAACTCGCAGGGAGGCCAAGAGTGCATGTCCTGCCAGAGGGCACACATTACCTCCTCTTGGGACCACACCAAGTCCCCTCTGTAGAAGGCTGGATTAACACTGGCCTCCATCTGGCTGGCCATAACTAGAGTCATACACATACCAAGTTTCTACTAGAACCTGGGTTTGATCCAGCCCCATCAAGTAAGGGTTCGCAAGGACTTCTCCTCTGGCCCAGAGTTGAGGACCATCTACTCATGTAAGTCCCTAGCCCCTGCACAGCTTGAACCTGCCTACACAGGTTTGCAGAAACTCTTCTCACCTAGCTCTGGTGCGGGTTTTGTTTTCCCTTCCATGATCCAGTGCCTGAGCCCTTACCTAGCCCACACCTGGATGTGCAGTTTGGACTCTCACCAGAGCTGTTCCAACTGTGGGGTGTGGAACATGGCCCTTAGGCCACTGCAGAGGCTGCTGCCTTTTCCGGAGCCTATCCCAGGTGGCCTGTTTTGGAGACAACACATACAGAGAGCACAGGACCTGGGCAAAGAGGGCACCAAAGCCTGCTGAAGCACCATCAATGCAAGGAACACCTGCAAGTGTTTTCCAGGCACGGTCACAGGTGTACCTGCATGTGCTCTGGGATGGCTTTAGTCTGACACAACCCAATCCCAAGAACTTGACACAAACAGCGAGACTCTTCTGGGGCTCCAGGATCCTCAAGGCCTGATCATGAGACCATTGTTTTCCACCTATCCCATGAAAATGCACCCCTCAATCTTTATCCTGGTCACATAAAACATGGTCCCCTCTCCAGGGATTTTGAGATGTGCATTTTCTTGGGAGCAGACTGTGTTAATACCTCCCAAGCCCCAGATAGACCCGTTTCCACCCTCACTCCCCGCCCTCTTCAAAGGAATGAAGAGCTGGTCTCAGCAAGCTGCTATCCCTGCTCTAACAGGTAAAAGCCAGGTCCCCAGGGCTTTCCAGATGCTTGATCCAACTTTTCAGGTCCTTTATCAGCACCACCACCTCAGAGTCTCCTCCATCCAACCCAGCTCCACAACCCGGCTGCCCCTCTAGGGTCTGCTCCATGGAGGAGGAAGAGCCCAGGGACCCCTCAGCTCCCTGACTGTGACTGCAGGGCTTCCTCAGTGCTCCCCAGTGGAGAGCAGAGCTTTCTCCAGACACGTCAGTGTTGTTTAAACTCCCAGCGGTTGCTGGGGTTGGGCTAGGTGGCAAGGAGCTCGCCAACAGGAACAACCTGGAGGTTATGGGCTAGTCTATGGGAATGAGCACAGGCCCCGCTGCTGTATCTGGGTCCCCTGCAGGGCAGCTGATCTGCTCTGAAGTCTGGATGCTGGACTTTGTGTGCCCATAAAGGAGCATGCAGGAGCAGTAGAAAGGTCTGACTGCCTTGTTTCATTTGTGCCATAGAGTCTGGATATACCTCATTTCTACCACACTGATCACAGTTTTAGAGAGCTTTAAAGAGTTTTAAAGTTTTAAGAGTTTTAAAGAGTTTTAAAGAACAAAACTGGTGTGGTTCCCAGGAACTGTTCTTGCTTCTAGGGACCAAATGCATGATCAGGCATGTTGAGCCATTTCACATCAGAAGCTACTGGTGCTGTGGAGGAGCCTCAAGGTTACCGAAATCATTCACAACAATAAATGAATCTCAGAACCAGGACGCTTGCTAAAGAGATGTCTCCTGATCTTGCAGCAGGCCGATTTCACCGGGGTGCCTCAGACAGGGGCAGGTGCTGTCCCTCTACCTGCCCCTTACGAATCCAGAGCGCAATGGAAAACCCAGGTATGTTAGACCAGTGACTGCTAACTCTAGTCCTCAAGGGATCAGATACAGCTGCTCCTTCCCATCTCCTCGCCTCAATGTCACGCTCATGAACTGCCTTCCTCCTTGTGCCATTTAAGCTCAGTAATGGCCATGATCCAGAGACTCCAAAATGAATCTCAGAATCGAGCAGCTAGCTGCAGAGATTTCTTCGGACACTAATTATTTAAAATTGTAGAATTCCAGGGCGTGCAGCCACTTTTTTGGCCATGTGATTTCTCATGCTATTCATAATAAGCTATACAAAATAAAGTATCTGTCTCTTAGGCAGGCTTGAGTGGTGGTGGTGGTAAGCTTAGAAATAATGGTGTTGAGATGTTTTAATGTTGGTGGGATTGAAATATTGAATGTAGTCCATTATTGTGAATAACTTTATGAAAATAAAATTTAAAAAATTATTTTGCGTAACAAAAAAAACCCATTCCTGACAGGAACTACCTGTGATTTTGAACTGTCTCCAAATAGGCAGAAAGTAACAGAGCACCAAAGGCAATATAGATCCTGAACTATCAGGGATAAAGAAAACTGCAGGTTCAGGACACCATGCTCAGTTCCAGAAGTCGAGATGGGACAGACAAGGAAAGTTTAAGGGCCTTGTTGTTTGTCTTAGTGCAAAGAAAACACCAAGAGAGGACACATGTTCTCTGGATAACACAAATCGTTGCATCCCTAATACAGTTATCAGAACCTTCGTGCTTGGTTTGCATTACACAGTGCATAAAACCTCTACTCCACAATCCCAAATTTGGTGTTCTTTGCCAGCAGTGAGAGGGTTTTTCCCAGGCTTGCGTTCTCAATAAAATTATTTGAGAACCTCACTTAAAATCTGTGTACCTGCTGTTAGCTAGTACAAGGGAGTAGAAAGAAGTTCACTGTTCATCAACCATTGAAGGAATTGCCAGATGTAGCCCTACTGCACATGGAATATGATTCTGTAGTTGACGTTTGAACTGTGGACATGTGCTGATGTAGGTGGACCAGGAAAAGCTGTTCTCAGTGAAAGAGGCCACAGAAAGCTAGATGGCCAGAGTGTGGGAATCTAGAGGAAGAAAGGAATATGTGGTTCAAGACTCAAAGATCAATGGGAAGAGAAAGGGTGATGGCTGAGTGGAGGAGGTTATGGACACCTTCTGAGGAAACAAGCTCTATTTTAAAGTGTGGTGAAATTGTTTTAAAAGGTATTTTGGAACTGAATAAGTAGTACAGCTGATGGGGCAGTTGATTTGAAAATGGGCAACCTGGATTTGATTCCTGGCACTCCATGTGGTCCCCTGAGCCCAGAAAGGATTACTTCCTGGGCAGAGCCAGAGTAAGCTCCAGCAACCATTTTGTGTGACACTAAAACAAATCAAATTGAATGTTGAGAATTGGGAAAATTGTATACACATTAAGGTGCTTGTGTTGCATGTGTACAGCCCTCGTTCTACTGATGTCTAGCACCACGTTGTCCCCTGAGCTATACCAGGAGTGAGTCCTAGAACAAGGAGCTCTGTAGAGCAGTCACTGTTGGGTGTGACCCACGGACTCAGGGAAGAAATAGAAACAGTCTGTCTCCCACATCTGTGAGAGCTCCTTTGTGTTGCTCTCTCCCATGCTGTGATTTTTCCCAGCGGGATGCCCTCAATCTTTGATGTGCTTTTTGATGAATTCCAAGGAAAAGGCAGCAAACTTGAGCCTCGCGTATGTCCACAGAATTGGGTGGGTCTGGTGAAACTGAGCACATCTCCCTAAGGGTGGGGAGGACTCCTCCCTGCTCCAGGGAGCACAATGTCTCACAGGACCCAACCCCTCTAACGCCCTTACCTGTTTTCATCTCAGGATTGTCCAAGGAGCATGAGAGACAGGAGATACCAAGAGTGTTTTCAATGAAATGAAATTTATTAACTATTTACACAATGACACAAAGGGGCTGCTCCAGCACAACCCCGCCACTGGGCCCGCCAAACAATACAGAGAAGTCCTAGCTGGATGAAGATCAGGTGGAAGACAAGGCTGCTAGGGGCAGCCAGGCTCGGGAGGGAGTCCCCCGGTGTCCTACTGGATGCTGTACCCATCTTGTACTGTAATCCTCTGGGCTACAGCAGGCTGGAACCTTCTCTTTGGGGGCAGGGAAGGGCCCACCAGCTCCACAGTCAAGGCTGAGTCCCCAGACACCCTGGGGTGCTCCCCAGGGAAGGGGGTCTTCTCAGTAGTGCCCAGTCCTGCTCTCCCACACAGAGGATGCTTCCTGGAAGGGGCAGTAGCAGGGGCAGCAGGATTGCAGGCCCTTCTTTGAGTGGGTTGGGTCTGAGAAGCCCCCCAGGCCCTCGGGCAGCGGGGGCCAGTGTCTGAGCCAGGGCTCATGGGGAAGCCCCAGGGCAGAAGGCTGTGTTGAGAGGCCTGGAGGAAGGCCAGGCAGGGCAGCTCCTCCTCCTCCTCACTGGAGCCCTCTGCTGCCCCATGTGGCCCCTGGCCAGGAGGGGCCTCTCCCAGCATGAGGGAGACACTGCTGTCCAGAGTAGGGGCAGCGAGGCCGGGACAGGGGGCCTGTTCTGCCTGAAGGGATGGGGATTCCAGGCTCCCCAAAGAGAGGACAGAGGCTCGAGGTGCCATCCCAGTGGCCTCAGCCTGCACAGGCCTTGAGGCGTGTCCAAAGTCAGTCTCAGGGGGACAGGATTCAGCGCTGGCCCCTGGATTATGGCCCCAGGTAGGGGTTGAGTTGCAGTGACCTCCTGCACTCTCAGATGGACTTGAGTCCTTTGGAGTCAGCTGGTGTTGGGGACAAGCCTTCTGGACCTCCTTGTCCAGCGCAGTCCGTAGACGTTTTTCCACAATCTGAAGGGAGGAAGGAGAGTGTGGGCATGTGGGGGTGCAGGGTGGGACAGAGAGTGACCGCGACTCCTCTCAGAGTAGAAAACCCAGATCTCTACTAAGGGCCACTAAGGGCCCTCACCCCCGCCAACTCTTCCCTCACCCCATATTCACGTCCTCATCCTCCCTGAGGACTCAAAGGGAGGCCTCTGGCCATGGCCTGGGCAGGGAGGGCACCAAGTGACTAGGCCCCAGTGCTGGGCGCCCCTCACTGACTCATGACCCACCTGCTGCTCTGAGTGCCCTGGGACCTGTCCCCTGTGTCCCCTGCAGGGACTCTTTTCCAGCAATCACATGCAAAATGCCTCCTGTTTGCCGTGGGCCGCTACCCATTGCCTTCCAGGAAACCCTCACATTATTCCCCTGGGTCCTGCATGGACCCCAGAGACCTATGTGCCTCACCTGTGTGGGGGTGAGTCCTTCCTCCTCCTCGAGCTCCTCAGCCAGGTCCAGGAGATCCAGCTGGGATTCTGGGGAGAGCAGGTGCGCCAGGAAGCTGGGGTGAATGACTGCCTCGACCTGGGAGGGGAAAGCGGGTGTGAGGGTTCTCATATGGACTAGGAAGGAATTAAGATGCAAACACACCCGTTCTCAGCACAGTGCAGAGTCTTGGACGGTTTCACATAGTCTCTGTCATGTACACACATGACACAAAGACACACACTCTTCCACCTCTAGGCACATGTACATGTATCCACACGTTTCTGCGCAGAGCCCACACAGTACACACAGATGGAGACACACAGAGATGTTCACACATCGACCAAACCCAGAAATTCACAAACTAGGGCCAATGTTTGTACACAGGGAGACACATGTGCACACATACACACAAACACAAGTAGAAATATGTCACTACCAAGCCCTGGACAGAAGCAACCCTGCGCCCTCCCCACCCTACAGCAGTCCCCAAAACCCACCTTGGTGACAAAGACCTCCTGGGAGCACAGATCGTACACATAGCTCAGGAGCCCCGTCTCAGGGCATGTCCCGGCCTCCTCCTGCTGCTCCTTCCTGCCCGCTGCCCTTCGGCCAAGGGGCGCCCCGCAGACTGTATCGGGGGCCGTTAGCTTCTCGTCCATGATATCCATGTTCTCCTGCACGGTCTCAGGGGGGATCTCCTTGGGGGCCTTGCTTTTGGGGGCCCGCTGTGGTTTGTGCGTCTTGGGGCAGGCTGCCTGAGCCTGGGGTCTGGATTTCTTAGGGACACAGGCTGAGGAGGAATAAGGGGAGAGGGACGTGAGGGGACCCCGTGTCCATTGCCCTTAGACACACAGCACTGAGCACAGAAATGGGGACTGATACCTGTGGGATGGGTCAGGTCAGGTGTGTGTCTATATCTGTGTGTAATAGAATCCCATAACTGCGTGAGGGATGAGGAGACCCTCAAAGAGAGGAGGGGTCAACCGTGTCCCCAGGGTCTCCAAACCCACTTCAAAGGTGAGTCTGACGCCCTCAGGCAGTGTGATGTGTTCAGGGAGAGGGAGAAACCCAGGAACAGGGGTCCACTGAGCATAGGCCTGGGTGTCCCCGGGAGAGTGAAGGCTCCCTTGCAGGGCAGGAACCCTAGCACCTACCTGGGCCTATGAAAATTAGCTGGGAAACAGGGTCGGTACCTGGCTGCTGGCCTAGCGGTGGGCCTGGAGCCCCCTGAGGCTCAGGCCTGGGTGGGGCAGTGGTTGGCAGGCCCTGTACTCCATTCATCCACTGCAGCTTCTGCGCTTCCATCTCTTCCTCAGCCTCAAACTCCATGAACCTGGTATGGGGAGCACAGACCCCATTGAGATGGGCTGGTCTGGACCACACTGGATGAGGCAGGGACAGGGAACACTCACGGCTAAGACCTCAGGAGGGTGGAAAATGGGTGGGCACAGACCCCAGCGCCCCCAGTGATTCCCCATATCAGCCTTTTGAGGGTCACAGAAAATAAGGGACTGTGACCCTCACACTGTGGTCAGGAGCCCCAGAGTGGGGTGGGGAGAAATGTCCCGACCAAAGGAGGGACAAGCTTCCACAGGGGAAGGGCCTCCCGGGGATGCCAAGGACGCCTTGGCTATCTGGGAGCAGCCCCTGAAGCCCGGTCCCGCAGCCAGCCCCAACCCCCACTCTCTGCCCAGGACTGACTTACTTGGCAGCCATGTCGTAGTAGATCAAGCGGTCAAAATTGCTCGTGCCCTCCCATTCCCGCAGGGCCATGCGCAGGCCTTCTTCCAGGCTCATGGTGGGCTTCAGGCGGGCCAGGGTGCGCAGCACAGGGCTGCAAGGACAGGCTCGGTCAGGGTCTGTATCTGCCGGGAGCCCCCGCTGCCCTACACACATGCCTAGACCCCGGATGGCGTCCAGGTCTCCCCGTGCAGATTTGACTCTGCCTCCCACACCCCAGCTCAGTGGCCATGTTGGTGTGATCCCTCAGCTCTGGGAATACATCATGAGATGCCAAGGCCGAGCAGTCATGGCCTGTCTGAACCCTGGTGCATCTGTGCTGTGTCTGGTCTTAGGAACATAATGTCTGTCCTACAGACCACAGGTCAGGACCAACCCTGATGAGCAGACTGAGTTGAAGATTTAGGGCATGATTGGTCACTATGGGATTTGAGCCGAAACTCCAGGGTGGCATTCCTGAGGTCATGCTGTCATGGACCCTATCCTGGGGGTCACCCCAGTCCCTTCCTGTGAAGCTCCCATTAGGTCTAGGACACCCGAGGGACTTACATGAGGAAGCAGGAAACAGTCTCAGTGTCCGGAGTCTGAGGAAGGTACCTCCGGGTCAGGGCCTTGAATCGCTGCCAGCGCCGAAAGTTCTCGTAGACACTACAGGGGCTGCTGGAGGTTTCAGGTGATGCCTGGTTCCGGGTGGTAGCGGGACCACTATCCCCATAAACCCACTGGGGCAGTGGTCCACCACTGGATGGGAGGATGATGGGAACCACCTGGGCCACTGGCAGTGGAGCCTGAGGAGGATGGTCTCCTGTCCCAGCCTGGGTGACAGTAGTAGCTGGGGTCGGCATAACGGTCTCCTGCACAGATGACACCAAGTAGATGGGTGCAGGATGCCCATTCATGGCAGATGGAACTTCTGGGCCCCCCCAGTTGAGTGAAGCCTGTGTCAGGATGACAGGCTGGTTCTGGGCTGATTCCACAAGCCCCACCTCAGGGCTGACCTGGATGATGACCTTGCAAGGTTCAGGAACACGGGGACCATGGCTGGCAGCTCCTGCCACCACAGGCATCATGGGGAAAGGTGACAGTACCAGAGGGTTGCCAGGAGCAATGGCTGAGGTCACCAGAGGGGGCATCTGGATGGGCTCCCAGGGGGGTGGCTGGGGGAGCCCTGGATTGAGAAAGGGCAAGACCCGGAAAGCAGAGCCGGAGACCCCAAGGTTCATGGTCATCTCTGGGAGCAGCACAGGAGACACTGTGGAGAGGAGGGAGGGGAGTGAGAGGGAGACGGTGTGCGGGGGAGCAAGGCCTCACTGGCCCAACCATCTCTAGATCAGGCCCTTTGAAAGGAATGAGGTGGTGTGCCCTGTCTCAGCCATGAGTCCCTGGCACAGGCCATCACTCCCCCCCCCCCCCCCCCCCCGCTGGGTTATAGTTCGTGGACATCCTAAGGCTAGGGTTCTTGTGTTCTGGGAGAGTTTCATCAGGGGTGGCAGCAGGTGTGGAAATGGCCAGAGATTTCACCAGTCAGACACTTGGGGATGTTTCCAGAGTTCTGGAGCTGCTGATCATGTTAGATTGAAAATTGGTAACATCTTCTAAATAATCTAAGACTTTATCCCAGAGACAGATACAGGATAATTAACATCAGGCATAAACCAGGTGCCAGGAAAGAAAATTGTCTGCCACCATCGTTACTCAGGTGGAATTCACACAGAGACTCGCACTAGAGACGACCCAGAGCCTGTGCGCATCATGCTCAGGACAGAGTCCCTGATGTCTCCAACTGCTCTGACGATGCTCTTTCTGCCTCAGTACACTCCACCTCTCCTCAAGGAACAGACCTTCACAGACTTTTCTCAGGAAAACCCCACATATCACACACACACACACACACACACACACAGAAACACACACAGAAACACACACTCATTCTCACAAACTCACACATAGACTCACACATCCATTTATTCATTGTCTGTGAGGGAAGTATCCAATTCTCAATCAATCTTCACCTCAGAGCTGAAATGCTTGCTGGGGCTGCACCATGAGATGCCAGACCATGGAAGAACAAACTTCACCAAAATGAGAACAATCCAGAATAACTCAGGAATCTGAATCGTATCTACGCTGAAGTCACCTGTCTCCCAACCTGCTGACCCAAGACAGCTGCTGGGCTCAGCCAGCAGAGAGTTTAAGTCTTCAGAAATGTCAGGCTCTGACTGTGGCAGTTAGTCACTTGCAGTCCACCTCTGGGGAGGATTCATCATGGCAGAATTACACACAGACAGCCTCACTCAACAAGGTTCAGCCTGGACCATCTGTGCTGAGCTGTCCACATCTGGTTGAGCTCAGCCCAAGTCTAATTACTTCTAAACTTATTCTAGAGCACAGGAGGAGACATGGACTCAGCATGCCTGTGACACCACAAAACAGTCCCTCCAGACACATGACAAATGGCGCTGTTCCCCCATCCACCAGCAGGACACTCACATATAAAGCAGCCATATGCCTGCTGCCTCCCTCAGTCCATACCAATGACCTTCCCCCAGGTAATTTGACACACCTCCAAGGATGCCCTCCCAGACCCCTCAGGTTCCCCTGGGCTCCCTTTGCTGTACAGGTGAGATATCTATGGAGCCCAGGTCTTTCTCCTCTTTCACCCACTCAAAACATGGTGTTCCCAGTCAGGGTACCTATGAACCCAAAGGATTTCAGGGTGACAGAGACTTTCTCACATACACAGACACCCTCACAGGCTTACCTCCTCCTGACGCCATCGCCATAGCCGAGGCCAGAGGCCACTGCAGTTTATCAGCCTTCACAACGGCAAAAATCAGGACCAGGATCAGTGAGTGAACTGCTCACGCAGACGCTCAGGATCCGAGTGGGTGAAGGTGAAGTTTGAATTCAAACCTCAGAATCTTGGGCCCAAGACATTCTGCAGTGGGGGAGGGGAGGGCCAGGAGGGCCTGGCTGGGGAAACATTCCATGAAGGGCTCTGATTGGACGGCCAGAACCAGAACTTTCCTTCAAACTGCTCAATGGCAGAGCAGCTCACATGGCCTCTTCCAGCCACTTAGACAAAGTTTCCCGATTCTCAGCACACAGGTTGGCTTGGTCTTCGCTGTATCTCAATACTTTATCCACCAGTCTAGTTGTGTGCCCCTCAAAACTCTCTCCTTCCTCTCTTCCTGTTGACCTCCTTCAACATAGTCTACGCTTTCTTTGCAATATTCAGTCATTTGTGACTTGTTAACCCATGGAGGTCAAAAATTAAAAGGAGTTTTCCCAAGCAAATGAAGTGGATTTTGCTTTTTTGTTTGTTTGTTTTGCTGATCCTTCATTGGGGTCCAATCCCTAGGACTGAAAGTAATGTAGAATTGTCTAACATGTTTGACTAGCTTTTTTAAAGTTTCTTTCTACAGGAAGCTCTTATTCTTCCTGGAATAGCCACGAAGTTTCATGTTAAAACAGCTACGAATCTCCAACTTACTTCTTTGCATTTGCAATACATTTTATGGATGATTTGCCTCCTAAATATAATGTTGAATTGAGGAATATCTTTAGTGGTTCAAAGCTAAGTTTTGCCAGAGTCTCAATGATGTGCTTTTAATGCATGGCTGGGTGTTTCCTTCAACTTCGCCTTGTAATACAATGCTCTCTCCCACACCAAACTGGTTTTCTGTTGTTAACATATTTCTAGACATGTACTATGAACTGAAACCCCTAAGGATCTCATTTTTATGAACTCATAACTGATTTCCACTCTGGTTAAAAGTACATGTACGTTCTACCAGCTGGCATGTGTATTGATTTCTTTATATTGGTCAAATGGCTTCTCTTCTTGTTCAGGAGACTCCATCCACACAGCATGAACTTCTGCAGTCCCTAACTGAATCCTTATTATGCCTGAAAAGCCACCAATCTCGTGCATGACTGGCCAAAATTTGCACCACTGCAGCCTGTAGGTGCGGGCGCATTGGGGCTGTCCTGGCTCAGTTCTAAACAGTTAGAGGTAATGGACACGCACGCGCACCTGCATCTCTCGCAGGGTCTGCAACTGCCAACGTCCTACAAGCTATGGGTGTAATGACTCCTCTTTGGGATAGTCGCACCCATGCCTATGTCAGGCTCAACAGACGGGTATGTGGCACTTTCCAGCTGTCTCGGGGGCGCGTCTCCTCCAGGCTGTGGCAGCGCCGCACACCTGCGCCAGATCGGTTCCGGATCTGGACGCTGAGAGCTAGGGTGGTAAAGGACTCCTGGGACCATTCAGACTGCTACTTGGGGTCGGAGCGAATGTGCAGCGGGAGAGGGCCATTGCCTTGCATATGGCCAACCTGGCTTCCATCCTTTTCATCCCAGATGGTACCCTGAGTACCGCCAGAGTAATTCCTGAGTGCAAAGGAATTCCTCAGCACAGCCAGTGTGGCTTCAAACCAAAACAAAAGAATCCCAAAATACAACAGCAATAAAACAGCAAGAGCAAGCAAAGCCCTACTACCATGTGGACCTTTTGTGTAGGATGCAAAAGCAAACACAAAGTTTTTCCTTATTGAAAACTTTAGCCCTTGAACATGACAAAAGTCAGGTCACTCCTAAATGGGGAAAATGGGAAGCTCTGACATACATAGAAAATACATACATAGAAAAGCTTCACCTTTGTTTCCCAAAACGTTTTAGAAACCAACAATTAGGTTCCATCTCTATTTCCTCGTCAATAAATGAAACAGTTTTCTTGACTTAAAATATTGAAACAATCATAATCTGACATCCAATTGTTGTGCAATTGGTAGCCTGGTTGGCAGGAGATGCAAGAATTAAGCAAATATTGACAGACATATGTAAGGTTCAGTTGAGCTTACAAAATTGACAGTGAAACTATGTTTTTGTATATTGTAATGCCTTAAAAACCTCTTAAATGTGTGTTCATCATCTGTAGTATTTTAGGACAAGACACTTCATTTATAGAGACCAGGTAGAGGTGTCCAGCCATTGTCAGCTCACAAGTACATGGGTGTAATGCTGCAATCCCAGATCTGTTTGAGTTTAACCATGATGATTACCAGTTCCAAGAAAGCAGTAGGATGGCCAGATGACAGAGACAGGGATTTCAGATTGTTTTCTTCAGGAAGCAGCTAGTGAAATTTTGGGCCCAGCAGAGCAAGCTGAGCTTGATGACCCATTAAATATGAGGAACCTGTGGTGGTGGTGGTGGTGGTGATTCTGGTATCATGGTTACACTAATTCAGTTTCCTTCATCCCATGAAGAATTTGTTAGGATGAGAAATATCTGCTTTAGAAAAGGGAGAGCAAAGAGCAATTGGAAAGAATCTTAAGAAATTCCAGAGCGAAGGAGGATGGTGTACTGGGCAGACAAGGCAGCAGCTTATTGAGTGTGTCCAATCTCTCCTGGGAGTAGCGAGTCATGGAAGCTCTTATGGATTCTTTCCCAGGGCACAGAATGAGGGGTGTTCTTCAACCTGAGTTGTGAAGGTCCAGTATTGATGTGTTTGCAAAGTTAGGCACATGTGTAGTGGTCATGGGATGTGGTTTTCTGCATGTTATATGTGCATCGCACAAGTAAGGTCATATATGTTGTCATCAGTAACTCTCCACCTGGGTGCCTTTCCCCACCATTGTCCTCACATCACCTTCAGTCTGCTTCTTCCTTGACTGAGGTTTTGTTTTGTAATCAAAAGTCAAGACATCTTTTCATTCAGGAGTTTTTAATTACTTTCCTTTGTTTATATAGCACGTTGAGATCCTACAATATTTGTCCTTTCTCTGAATTCTTTTGCTTGTCAGGATGCCCTCCATCCATCCAATTTGCAGGAGTCTGCAAGATTTTACCTTTTCTTGTAGCTGAGTAGTGTTCTGTTGTGCGTGTTTATACTACAACTTTATCTCTTTATGTGTCCATTTGGGGTTTTCCTGAGTATTGTACTTAGCATGGCAGTGAATATAGGAGTGCATATATCATTTTGATTTTTCTATTAAGGGGTTTTGGTGGGAACATGCAAATGTGAAATCACTAGGTCTTTTGGAACCTATATTCTTGCTCCACTACCCAACTGCCGCCACACTCCATGCTGCTTTCCACACACTTGGGCCGAGCCTCACATATGAGTGAACATATTCCTGGCCACATCCCTACCCATTTTCCATCATTCCCACACCATATTTGATGGGTTTCAGACAGTAGGCAACAAATGATAAGTAAAGTAAGTAAAGGCCCTCCCGTTGATCATCGATTTGCTCGAGCGGGCCCACTAACGTCTCCATTGGACACTTTGTTGTTACTGTGTTTGGCATATCGAATAAATCCCGGGTAACTTGCCAGGCTCTGCCGTGCAGGCGAGATACTCTCAGTAGCTTGCCGGGCTCTCCGAGAGGGGTGGAGGAATCGAACTCGGGTCAGCTATGTTGGCTGCCTGCAAGGCAAATACCCTACTGCTGTGCTATCGCTCCAGCCCACAAGTAAATATATAAATAATACATATATTATATTTATATATTATATAAATATGTATTATATTTATATAATTCAGAGAGTCCAGTAATCTACTGAGAGTATCCTGCCCACACTCCAACTTAGGCTATTCATCTTTGGATATTTTTTTCTTGTCAATTTTGTTTATTCTTCCAGAACTAAGTGGTGAATTGGCTAATTTTTCCTTTCATTTGAGAATTTTCTTATTTATTAGTTTTAATTTTATTTTTATATAGTAGTTCACAATATTTGATTATATTTTATATTTGATCACCAATCCCAACACCATTACACATTCCCACTACCATATTTCGGATGTTTTCATCCCAAACCACAACCCCTACCACATAGCAGAATGAAAATAATTTATGTTGCATTATTTGTTATGAATAAAATGCTAAAAATGCTCCAAAATGTTTCTTTAGAGAAAAGTGTGTGAAGATTGTTGTATTTCACGCATTAACCACTAAACCCTTCTATAAGAGATTATGAGCATGTTGTTAAAGGTTCAGTCCTTTGTGCATAGATATTGGACTGGAGCAATAGCACAGCCCTAGGGTGTTTGCCTTGCATGGGGCCGACCTGAGTTCAATTCCTTCGTCCCTCTCAAAGACCCTGCAAGCTACTGAGAGTATCTCGCCTGCAAGGCAAAGCCTGGCAAGCTACCCGTGATTTATTCGATATGCCAAAGAAAGTAACAACAAGTCACAAAATGGAGACGTTACTGGGCTGCTCAAGCAAATCCATGAACAATGGGAGGACAGTAACAGTGATATACATATATATATATATATATATATGTAAAGATATATTTCCCTAGAGAATTGGTTGCCTTCATCAAATGTGGTGTGCCACTCTTGGAAGATGGGTTGTGTCAGGTATGAAATGCAGCCGCAGGGTCGAGGAATAAGTTCAGTCATGGGTGAGGCTCTGCCTGAACATGTGAAGAGCAGCCGTGACCATGGCAGCGGTTTAATTCTGGAGAGTTTTGGCTGCCAGGCCTTGACGTAGGCCTTCAGTGCTGTGAAATTTCTCTTAACTCTGCAGCATGTCACGTGTTTTAGAAAGATGTGTTTCCTTTTTTGTCTCATTTTTCCCCCTCTAATTTCCACTTAACTTTCATTCTCATACCATTGGCTGTTCAGAGTTTTTTTTATTTTCATGCATATATGTAGTTCTAATTTTTCTTTATGATTAATTTTTACTTTCTTGCAATTGTGTTCACATTCGTTACTTGGCATGTTTTAGATCTTCTTGAAATTCCTAAGAAATTTTTTGTGGTCTAACAAATGATCAGTCCTAGCAAATATCCCATGTGCACTTAGGAAGATTGTGATGCATTGATTGCTTTATATATGTATAGTAAATAAGTATGCATGTATATTTTCCCTTCATTGCTTTAAATTTGACTTCTGATTCTCTGAATCTGCTGTGTTGGTTGTGCTCTGGGTTGTTTGCACTCCGACTCTATAGGTGGAGACCCCAGATAGATTGTTGTGTTCCCTTCCACCCATTCCGGGCTTGAATGAGCCCTAAATACACCAGGAGACCAGCACCCACTGCCATCTAGCTCCCAAGTGGGTTGAACACCAAAGGGCTTTATGGATGTCTAAGATGGTTAAAATAATAAACCTGTGTGCATAGTTTGAGTCATGTGAAAGCAAGAGAGAATTTTTCTCATTGCAAACCATCACTACTTCAGTCGGTAGCATTTCAAGTCCTCCTAAATGAGGATGATGAGTGACAGGTCTAAGGTTAATCTTTGCAGGTCATGTGTGCCTTCCCTGGTAACAAATAATTAATAACCAACAGTTCTAACCACTGCTTTGTTGGGGGAACAGTATTTATTATTACAGTTATTGCAGTTCATCCCACCAAAATGCACAAGACTTTCCACCACTATCTATGTGCTACTTCCAGCTTCACGTCTTGTTTTATCCCACTCCTCCCCCAAGTGCATGGTAACCTCAGGTTTGGAATTCAAGGTTAAGGGGTTGCCATATTGGACACTCTCTCTTTCCTTGTTTTCTGACTCCCAATATCACACACGAGAGAGATTGTGTGAGTTTTGTCTTAATCTCTCTTACTTATTTCAACTAACTTACTTATTGAAATTAAGGCTTTTGTCTTAATCCCTCTGACTTATTCCAGCTCCAGTCAGAGATTTCATTATTTTGTAACAGCTTAGTAAAATTCCATTGTGGACATCTGCATGTGTGCACATGTGTCTTAACTTCTTTATTCACCCATCATTGATGTTTGGGTTGTCTCCATATCCTGGCTATTCTAATTAGTGCTTCGATGAACACAGGTATTCATATATTTTTTCAAATTAATATTTTCTGTTTTTAGTGGGGCAATGCCAACAAGTGAAATCTCTGAAACATATGGAAATTATATTTTTATTGTTTTGGTGAAATCTCTGGAGTGTTTTTCCTAGAAGTTGAACAAGTTCAGTTTCCCAGTGAGGTTTCCTTTTTTACATTCCTGCCAACAGTAGTTGTTTCTACTCTTTGTGACATATGCCATTTTCACTGGTGGGTGGTAATATCTCATTGTTTTGATTTGCAATGTCCTCGTAATAGTTGATACTGAACATGTTTTCATACACTTATTGATCATTTGTATGTCCTCTTTGTGGATGGGTCTCACTTCTCTCCTATTTGATGTGATGATTTGGGTTGTGTTGAGCTTTTGCATGCTTTATACATCTTGATATTGGTCCTTTATTTGTTATATGTTTGAAAATATTTTCTCCCACGCAGTAGGGCAGTTTTAAAATTTTATCTCAAGTTTCATTTGTTCTGTACTCATTTGTACATTTGTTTTAATCCCCTTTGTATTTTTATTTCTTTTACCAGTGAAATCAAACCATTGCACACACCTATGAGGTTTCTTTCCTAGACAGGTCTGTATATGCTTTCAAAAATGTATTGTATGGATTATGGTCCAATATCAAAGTCTATAATCCACTTTGAATTAACTTTGGGTGGATATGAGATACGTATTTCCTTCTCTTTTTTTACATTTTATTTTCCAGTTTTCCCCACATGTTAGTTAAAGAGGACTTGCCTGCCCCACTTTATGTACCTAGCAACTTTGTCATAGATTTTTCAATAAATATATGCCTTGTATCTGTGTGCTGTCAATTCTACCCCATGGCCCTGAGAGTTTGCTTTTTTTTCAATAGATCATAATTTTGATTACTATATTGTGCAATGTTGCTTCTGACCTTATCTTTAATGTGCCCCCTTCCAATCTTGATTCTTCCAATATCTTCCTATCTTATTGGTTAACCATATAGTCTTAGCCTATCCCCACCACCACCACCTCCAGTTAACTAGTTTTCACCCATGGCCCTTTTGGGTATTTCTGGGGTCTCACTGACAACCATATATCCTATAATGAGAAAATTTACAATAGTACAATATTAAGCCAGGAAATGCAATACTTCCCTCCTTTTTTCTTAAAATTGCTTTTAGTTCTCAGGGAGTTTTATGATTCTGTATTAATTTCACTAAAAGTTTTTCTAAATTGTTGATGAATGTCATCAGAATCTTGAACAAGTGCATTGAATATGTATAATTTGGGTATTATCATTTAGGCAATGTTAATTTTTCATGCCCATAAACATGTAGTATTTTCCCATTTCCGGGGTTCCTTTCCGTTTCCTTTGTAAAATGACTGATAAAACTCATGTAGTTTTTTACATTTGTTGTGAATATTAGCTTGATTTCTAGGTTATTGTTTTTCTGCATCACTCCCAGAGGAGCTCAGGTCTTACTGCTGGCTCAGTGATTGTGAGTGATACCCAGGGGGATTGGGAAAACATGTGGGTGCTGAGGATCTAATTTGGCTTGGCTGTGTGTTAGTGAATCCATTTTGGATCTGTACTTTTGCTTGGGTAGGTTTTTTACTGATTTTTTTTTCATTTTCATTTTTGTTTGGGGTCTACACCAGCAGTGCTCAGGGCTTACTCCTGGCTCTGTACACAGAGATCACTCCTGGTGGGACTTGGAGGATTCTGGGTGATGTTGAATATTGGATCCAAGTCAGCGTCATGCAAGAAAGTACCTTACGCACTACACTATTGCATTTGTTTCTTTACTGCCCTTCTAGAAATTCTATAATTCAGTGATTTTTCTCTTCTGTTGTCAGTTAAATAGCTTACATTATTTATTTAAAAATTTTCTTTTCTAGACCTCTTTTTTATTTGTTTGTGGGCCACATCCACTGGTGCTTGGGCTTATCCTGGCTCTGCATGCAGAGAACAATCCTGGCTGGCTAAGCAGACCACATGGGGAACAAGGGATCTAACAGATCAGTCATGTGCAAGGAAGTGCCCTACCTGGTTTGCTATCTTTCTGGCCTCTATCTCTTGCTTATTGATGAGACCATGTGTACTGTCTTTTTTTAAAAAAATTATTGAATCACTGTGAGACAGTTACAAAGCTTCCCTGTTTCAGTTTCAGTCATTCAAGGATCAACACCCATCCCTCCACCAATGCACATCTTCCACCACCAATGTCCCCAGTATCCCTACCGTCCCACCCCTCCCCCTGCCTCTATGGCAGACAGTCTCCCCTATGCTCCTTTTTAAATTCCTTGTTGTGATTCACATAAGATGTCTCCTGGTCACAAGAGCCTTAGCGTGCTCTTGGAATTCTAACATTCTAGATAAGTAGGGTGTGTAAAATCTCTGCAGCAAACTGCTCGATTCGAGATTCTTATGTGTGTCTGGATCATGGCCATTAAGAAGCTTAAGTAGCAGCCAGAGGCAGTTTGTGGGCATGACATCCAGGGTCCTATGGGGATGGGGGAAGAGAGGGACCCTCCCATCCCCTATCCCTTGACGCAAGGAGTTTGTTGTCTCTGAACCCGCTTACCTGCATTTCTCTCTGGTTCTGAAAGTTGGCAACCTCCAGGGAGGTGGGGGTTAGGAGGCAGGTGGAGGGACATTGCCTTCCGCCCCCACCAAATCTGGGCATGTCACTGAAGTTGGTCTGCTTGAATTCTGGAGGCATCTCTGCAGTGAGCTGCTCTGTTCGAGACTCTTTTGTGTCTCTGGATCATGGCCCTTGTTTCCATCTTTTCCAGAGAAATTGGCATATGCCATGCAGGGCAAGCCTGCTCTCCCACAGTGCACCACTGGCCTTAACTATAGCTTTTGTTCTCTTTCGAAATTTATGGGTCTCTGAAAATAAGGCCAATAAATGAGTCTGTATAGCTGAGCCAGCGGTGGTTTTTCTGTGTGGCTCCCACATAAGTAACTTTTGTCGGTTTACTTTCTGGGTAAACGTGGCCCCAAGTTGTTGGGGTCCAACCAAAGGCACAGCAGCACTGAAGACACCAGCAGGCTGCTGATGCGCTCGCCCTGAAGGTGCAGGTTGAACTTCTGGCAGAATCATACTCCCCCCACCCACTGCCATGTGTGTCACTGATTCAATTTTGGCTTGTTCCATTCTAATGCTGAGTCCTACTATTGTATTCTTTACCTCTTCTGTTCAATTACTTATTGAACAATCTTTTGTAGGTTCATTGACACTTGTGATGCTTTAGTAGTTCAGTGGTTATAAAGAGCATTTTGTTGCTTTAGGTCATGTCAGTCAGTGTCAGAATTTATGAAGCACTTGAGAAGTGTTCTGGGCTTCTGTCTCTGTCCAAAGAATGGTGAAATTTCTTAATTTTTTTCATTATTACTAGTGCTTCATGTGAGTTTTTGGTTTAACTCTGGGTTCAAGGTGGTCTGAGCAGCGATGTACTGTTCCCACTGGTGTCTCAGGCTGCTTTGATATGTAAGGGTTAAATTGTACTTTTGCTCTGTTTCTGCTGTACCACTTGAATTAAGAAATACCTTCTCATGATGTATTGCTATAGTGACAGCAAAGTTAGAAATGTGAGCGCGAGCTAAGCAAAGGCAACCAGGAGACAGCCAGAGGCAGGAACTCTGAGTGGCTCATTCTAGGAACCTAGCAGAGAAGAATAGGTCATCAGTAATAAGTCTTGGTTCAGAATGGAGCAGAAGGATCCAAACCCACCTGTTACCCGGGTGGAGAAGTAGGCAAGGGTCACAGAAACAATTAGTCAATTCATAGATGTCTCTATGGGACCTAAAACAATATGTCCATAACAAAGATTTCGAGCAACAGGAACCACAAATAAGACCCCTCCTGCTTCAGTGTAACTTAGTGTATTCTCACAACACAACCAATTGAGAAGCCCCATTTATTTGCTCCTTTTCTTTTTCCTCCCAGTGAGTGGTTTCAGGAATGTTCCTATGTCAAGTGCTCGGTGCCCCTGTCTGGCTACACTTCCAGAAGATTGCCTGGTTGCGGTCAGTCTTGACATGAAATATTCACTCTCATTGCTTAATGTCCTAAAGTTTGTTTTGCTGTGATGGATTAATCGAACTGTTACATTTGAAGGCCCTGGTATGATACTAAGACAACTTGGAATTCCTGGCTTTGTGGCTGAAATGAAACCTGGATCCTAATAGAAGGTGTCTAAGGGTACCAGCCTTCCTTAGCAGCCCACAGACTCCAGGAGAAGTTGGCCAGGCGGGCGAGGGATCAATGAGATTCACTGACAACAGGTACCTTCCTTAACACCTTCTTACCTGGACAGACTTCCAGGAAAGCCCTTAGCTCCTCTCCCAGGCAGAGTTTGGATTCTGAGTCCTTTTCAGAATGTGGGGAGTGAGTTTCCCTTCTGGATGGAGTTGATTCTCAGGTGCCAGGACTGGTCCCAAGCGGCCCACAGAGTGCTGCCTGTTCTGAACAGTGCTTTCACAATGGTTCTCACTCAGGGGCCTGGGAGAGACTGATCACCTACCTACTCAGTGTGGGGAAGGGTTAATGAGTCACCCATGTGTAGTGTTTGTCTTTTTCATTTGGGGAATTCCCAAGGATCTGGTATTCATTTTCCTGCTTACCATCTTTTTCTCTTTCCTGTTACCCCTCTTCATCTGGTGAGCTGAGACTTTCTTTTCGTATTACTCTGCATGTGGAGGAGTGAGCAACTTTTCTCTCTTAGACGGCTGGGAGGAAATATTTTGGAGTTACTCGTCTTTCTTATCTATCCTCAGAAACTCACCGTTATTTTACCAAGATTTCCATTCCCCAGGAAGCAAGGGGTTAATAGCTTCCCTGGAAGAAAGCATAAGGGGTCCCTGACAGTATGGTTTTTAGTGGCAAGAGAAACAGAACTCCTCCTCTCTCTTGGCATCATCCAAGTTGCTTTGGTCATTTCTCTGAAACTTGTTAACTGACAGGTTTCTACATGGAACACTGAGAAATTCTTTTCCTTTTTAAAAATGTTTGGGCCTGGAGCAATAGCACAGCGGGTAGGGCATTTGCGTTGTATGCAGCGAACATGGCCTACCCGGGTTCGATTCCCAGCAACCCATATGGTCCCCCGTATGGGTAATTCCTGAGTTCATGAGCCAGGAGTAATCCCTGAGCATCACCAGGTGTTACCCAAAAAGAAAAAAAAAAAACATGATATGCCTTTGACTAATTTGTAGTTTTTAATTGTTATATAAGAAATAGGTATATGCTAGAATTTTGTAAAGCTGTATTTTATTGCTATTTAAAAGATTAGATGGGGGCCAGAGGGACAGTAGACATTAAGGTGCATGCCTTATATGTGCCCAACCCCCGTTCGATCCCTGATACCACACGGTCCCCAAAGCAAGGCTGAATTATCTCAGGTCCTCATATTGTACTACCAGCCTACTTGATACTCAGTGATATACATGAGTATATATGCATGATATACATGCTTGCAGTGTAGAGGTATGGAATTCTATCATTGGCAATCCCACCTTCTCTCAAAAAATAATTAATTAAAAAGTTGAGGGGCCAGACGTATTTAAAAAAAAAGTGTTAGGGCAAAAAAGCACTTGAGAAAATGCTCTACATCATTAATCATCAGGGAGATGCAGATCAAAACCACAATGAGATACCATCTCACACCTCAGAGACTGGCCCACATTCAAAAGAACAAAAGCAACCGATGCTGCAGTGGATATGGCGAAAAAGGGACACTTCTTCACTGTTGGTGGGAATGTCCACTGGTTCAGCCCTTCTGGAAAACAGTATGGACGATTCTCAAAAAATTAGAAATTGAGCTCCCATTTGACCCAGCAATACCACTCCTGGGAATATATCCCAGAGAGGCAAAAATGTATAGTCGAAGTAACATCTGCACTTGTTTGTTCATTGCAGCACTCTTTACAATAGCCAGAAACTGGAAGAAACCTGAATGCCCACGAACAGATGACTGGTTAAAGAAACTTTGGTACATCTACACAATGGAGTACTATGTAGCTCTTAGAAAAGATGAAGTTATGAAATTTACATACAAGTGGTACAATATGGAAAGTATCATGCTAAGCGAAATGAGTCAGAAAGAGAGGGATAGACATAGAAAGATTGCATTTATCTGGGGGATATAAAGTAACAAAGTATGAGATTAATACCCAAGAATAGCTGAGATCAGCACCAGGAGGATTACTCCATAACTTTGAGTCCAGCCGGGTATCCTAGAGGAAAGGGCAGTTCAGATAGAGAAGGAAGCACCAAATAAAGGATGTTTGGAGGATCCTCCCAGGAGGGAAGATGCTTGTCGAAAATAGACTATGGACTGAACATGTTTGCCACTCAATGCCTCTTTTGCAGACCACAACACCCAAAAGGAGAGAGAGAACACAGGGGATTGCCCTGCCACAGAGACAGGGGGGATGGGGGGATGGGGGTGGGAGGGATATTTTCCATGGTGGTGGAAAATGGGCACTGGTGGAGGGATGGGTATCTGATCATTGTATAATTGAAACCCAAGCACAAAAAATTGTAAATCTACAACTGTAAAAAAAATAAAATAAAATAATATACAAAAAAAGTTGAGGGGCCAGACATATTTAAAAAAAAGTGTTAGGGCACTTGCCTTGAACACAACCAACCCCAGTTTGATCCCTAGCACCATATATGGAAGCACAACATTGTGCACACTGCTAGGAGTGATCCCTTGAGGAAAGTACCTAGAGTTGGGAGAGAGAAGGATCCACTATGACAGCAATAGTTTTAAATGATTACTCGGATAAGAACTGAGTGCTAAAAGTAGGAAAAGGAACAAATTCGATAACCTCTCAATATGTATACTGCAAACCACAATGTGTGTGTGTGTGAGAGAGAGAGAGAGAGAGAGAGAAAGAGAGAGAGTAAAACTGTCTACAATAGAGGTAGGCTGGTAGTTGGTGGCGGTAGGAAGAAACTGGGGGACACTGGTGGAGGAAATGTGCACTGGTGGAGGGATGGGGTTCAGAACATTGTATGACTGAAATTGGATCATGAACCGCTTTATAACAGTGTATCTCATGGTGATTTAATTTAAAATTCATAGTGGAAAACCTTAATCAATACTGGATATGATCACCAAACCCAAATACCACCCCAACCACTGTCAAAAAAATGTTGACTAACAGGTTAAATACAAAAATGAGTTCTTGCGTTGGAGAAATGGATCTAGTAGTAGAGAACTTGCCTTGCACGTGGTAGGCCTAGGCTCATTCCAACACCTCCTGACACCACACACTGCAGGGCCAACAGGTGTCTCCAGCACAGGGCTTGAGTACCACTAGGTACCTGGGCAATGCCAGGGACAGTCCCCATAAAGAAACTGGTTATCACCAGCCCTACCTATATCTTTCACAAAGTTATTTTGCCTTTTGTAGATTAATTTCCTTGTGCATTTAAATTAAAGCATTTATTCTATCTAAAGGAACTAGAGAAATAAGGAAACTGGGGCAACGTTCATAACAAAAGGAAAACAAACTACAAATGAATACTAGCAAATCACCAATGGCCACAAAACCTGCATGTAAATAGAGGTCTCAATAAAGGAGAATCCAAAGAGAATAAAAGGCTGCATCTGATAGGGTCTGCCACCCCTTTCAAAAAAGAAACTTTAATGAAAAATACAACCAGCAAATTAGAGAATAGTTATTGGCACTGGAACAAGTGTACCCATCTCATGATGACATAAGAAATAGGCAGGATTAGAAAGACTCGAAAGAGTTGGTCTAGTCTAGCTCATGAAGAGTCAAAAGTGACCTACCAAAGATCCCTTCCCAGACCAGAGCCCACATGCAAAGTAAAAGTGCTAAGGATAAAAAAAAATTGAATAGCATGGGGGAAATAAAGACAAAGAGAAGGCCCACAACAAACTATATGAAGAAAAAGAATGAGAGCATTTCAGAAAGCATCATTTCTAATACTCAAAATACCCACTGAACTGGGAAGCCTACCTAAACCTCGCCCCATTCTCAAAATTTAGTACAAGTCATCTCCCATAAATATAAAGAAGGAACATCAGGGAGATGGCTAAGAGGACTGTTGTGCATGTTTTACATATGTGAACCCTCAGTTCTGTCCTTAGCAACACATGATTCCACAAGCACTGCTGGGAGTTACCCAAACACTGAGCCAAGTAGCATCAGTTATCGTCACAATAAATAAAGAAGTCAGAGATTTACATTTGATGGGATGTAAGGTAGAAGGCAACTGATCTGTGTATATATATATATATATATATATATATATATATACAAGGCTCAACCTGTAACAACATGTTAGTGATTTCCTACACGGGGCTTAATGGCTGCTGGTGAGATACAACAAATTTCACACACTTTCCTCTAAGGAAGTCTTTTTGGATAATTTTAAGTCTATTATATATAATAAGCAATACAAAATCAATTATTTAGCCTCTGCCTTTGGGGCAGGCTTGGGTAGGGGTAGGAAAGTTCGAAATAATGATGCTGGGAAGGTATAATTGTGGTGGGATTGGTGTTGAAATAGTGAATGTATGTAATAAAGTATTGTGAACAACTTTATAAATATAAAAATTTTAAAAAATAATTGAGCAAGAACTGTGGGAACATATTTTAATCAGTGTTAAAGATGATATTGCTAATTATTTTGCAAAGTACCTGAAAGTGCAATATATGAAGATGATTTTATTATGTGTCAGCTTTGTTACCATGTCCCAAACTAGTCTTAGTTTTTTATTTTGTTTTCTTTTGTGGTTTTTTTAAATGTGCTTTTGGTTTTGTTTTTCTGAGCTTTTTGGATCACCTGGCATTGCTCAGGGTTACTCCTGACTCTGCACTCAGGAATTACTGCTGGCATTGCTCAGGGGACCACATGGGGTGCCAAAGATTCAACCTGGGGCACCCACATGCAAGGCAAATGTCCTGCTGCTGTACTATAGCTCTGGTCCCAAAGTCTTGCTTGTTTATAATCATCTAAGTGAATGATTTATTAAACCCTTTAATATTTGTCTTCTTAGAAATTAAATTTTGAAGGCTGGAGAGTGTATCCCAGTTAATTTGCAGTACAGAGCAGACTTTCTGCCTCGTTTACTCTGTATCATAAGATATTTAATTGTAAGTAAAATCGATGATCCTTTGCAAAATTTATTGTACCTGTGTTTCAGATTTAAGATTTCTCACATTGGAAACCTGGTTTTGTCTCTTTTGCTTTACCACAATGTTGTCTTGTCTGCGCAAGTGTTAGAAATTGAGAAAAGGTGGTTTTTAAATCAGGTTTCTAAATACCTTTACTATTTTACTATTAGAACTATGTTGCAAATATATGGTAAATGGCATGAGAGACCTTAAAGTGCCTGGTCATAACATGACCAGGTTTTCATGTTATTTCATAACAGCATTGCATGCGCTCATGTGGAAGGAGTTGCACTGCATGAGTAGAAGGGGACACAACATTGTCCTGTGGCAAGCATTCTGCTACCCTGTCTTCGACATTAGATGGCCTACTCACCCACAAGAAATAAATTTTTTTCTACAAAGTTCTAGTGTAGAACATCTATGTAGTGTAGAGCACAAGAAACCTTAGCAACGGCAAGTATTTTTACAGAGCCAAAAGAGATTCTTACAAATATCTGCAAAGATCATTCTTATGGTACTTGTAGTTTTATACTTGATAAAACAGTTTAAACAGATAAAAAATTAAAAAACTAAAGCAGAGCTTTTTATGTTAGAAATACAATGGTACATAATTTAGCCCTTGCTAAGTGTGTTCAGTAAGAAAGAGGAGTTTTTTTTTATTTTATATGTTTGTTCACAATATTTGATTACATTTAATATTCAAACTGGTAAACTCCAGGTGGCATACCGAATATGCCAAATACCAGTAAGAATGATGGGCCTCGTTCCCCTAAACCTGAAAGGGCCTTGAATGTGGCACTTTTTCGAATCTCAGGGCTAGGACAAAGGAGAAGTTATTGGTGCCTGCTCGAGGCAATCTATGAACAACAGGATGATTGTGATCATGAATATTCAAACACCCATCCCACCACCATTACATCTTACCACCACCAAATTCAGGATATTTCCATTCCATGCCCCAATCCCTGTCCCAAACACAACAGAAATAATATATTTCATATTGTCTGTTACGTAGTACTGCTGAAAATGCTTACAAACATTATTCATATAGGAAATTGTGAAGAAATATATATATGCATATATATTTCCCTCGATGATTTGTTGCTACTATCTGAACCCCATCAAATGTGGTGTGGTAATTATGGAGACTGGGCAGGGGGTGTTTTATGCTGTTTCCAGGAATATGTTCAGTCATGTGTGAGACTCAGCTTGAGCACGTGGGGAATGACCCCACAGCGTCGTGGCAGTAGGGTGGTAGGGTTGTGGAGATTTTGGCTGTCAGAGCTGGGTCTTTTGGGGCGGGGAGGGCTCTCACCTGCCCCCCTCTGAAGTGCTCTGTGTGAAACAGCCTGGTGCGGAGTCCAGTGGCATGGTTATGGGGGTCTCAAGTTATGCTCTTTTCGGGAGAAGCAGCCTTTCGATCTGGCAGTGGCTGATGAAAGTGGAGATATTTTTCTTCCCAAGTGACTCAATTATTTTTATACCCAGATAACTAATAGTTGATTCTCCCTCTACTACTGCTTCATTGTCTGTCATGAGAACTCTTGTCTTCTGAACACTTGTCTGCCGAAGTAATACAATTTGTCAAGAGCACAATCATGGAACAGATTCTGACCCAAAGGAAACAAGTGACAAGACTTTAAGGGACAGGAAAAACTTAAGTTAAACTGTCCTGAAGGTCTCTTGTATTGTTGGGATCGGGGAGTTCCCTAGCCCTGGGAGGCGCAGAGAGACCAGCTAGACACAATTCCTGCAGGAGTAAAAACGGGGTTTATTTAGACCAGCATGCTGGGGCTCCGCAGCATACCCCAAAAATGGGCAGTGGTTGAGAGCCCCGAACTTCTTCAAAGGGAATCTTATATAGGCCTTCACTGGCCATTACAGCAAAGCCCGCGCATTTCATAGCCAATAGATTTGTAACAACATATACTTTCTTAACCAATCCATTTAAAAGTACCTCACTCCTTAGCCTATAGATTCAAAGATCAGCATTTACGTACATCGTACATCGATTGTCAGCACAAGCAAGGTTATAGCTGGAATCATTAAGCCTTAGGTAATCTCCCTTGACCATCCTCATTTTGAGTTACCCAAGTCTGCAGGGTGCTTTAGTGAGACAATACATTCCAGGAAAGGGCAATTTCCCCCAACCACCAGCATCCTGAGTTATCCTTTACCCAAATCTGCAGGGTGCTTTACTGAGACAATACATTTCAGGGACAGTAAATCACTTTCCAAGTCCCCTCTCCCCCAGGTGCAAAGCAGCCAAGCAGTTTTACAGAAAGCAATGTTGCAAGTTAGCTAAAGTACACAACAATTTGATGCCCTAATATGGATTCTTTCATTCCCCACTTCTTTTCATGAGCATCTCTAATCCTAGAGATCGTGGCGGGGTCGGGGCCTAATTCGAGGACCCATGGTTAAGAGTAGCTTTCCTCAGTGGGTAGAGTCCGGTATTGTTGCCCAGAATTAGGAGGATCTTCAAGACTCAAACCAATTCTCCCAGGCTTCTCCGACGTCATTCAAGGCCTTCCCGTAGTTTGGCTATAGAGTCTCTGACAACCTCAGTGTGGTCTGCGTAGAAACAGCATCCCTCCACCAGATCAGAGCAAAGCCCTCTGTTCTTGAGGAACAACAGGTCGAAGGTCGAGTCCTCTCAGGTTTTGGGAGACTCTCTCGAACAGGGATGTGAGAGATTTCTTGATGAGGTCTTAAAAAGAGTTAAAGCAACAGAAACCAAAGCAACATAATGCCATACCCATCTCTATCATGAAAACAATGAAAAGGATTAATTCGACAAACAGGTTTGGTTGATAATATAACTTCCTGTGTTCAGATTTTTCTAATGGTCACAGAAACACCAAGCCATTCTCTGGCTTTCTCAGTACAGATTGGAAAAGCTTCTGCCCATATACTGAAGCTATCAATGAGAACCAACAGATATTTATACCTTGAACATATGAACATTTGATCATTTGTATAAGGTCAAGCTGCCGATTCACCTCTAAGTTCCTTGATGCTGAACAGGTGTTAGGAAAGGAGGCTCAGGATTTCCACTAGGTTCATTAATGGCACAGAAAGCACAGTTCTGAATTACTTCTGTCTTACTTGCTGTTCAGTTCCTCCCCATGGAAGATGGTTCTCACTAGTGTTAAAACATAACCCTTTAATAATATTCCATTGCATTGGTCCAGGAGTTGTTAATCCCATGATGCAACAGAAATTAAGAGCTGATAATATTCTTGTTCTCTCCACATGACTGTTCACAGAAAATGAGATGCAATAAAGTATAGAAAGAAAATTCACAGTATTTTAGAACTAGATATTAATCTACTCTAATTTAACCAGTTTAGATGCCTTTCTCGACACTTTGGCCAATTCAGACCGGGGGAAAGCAATTCTGCACTTTGAGATGAGCTTCACCCTAGTAAAGCTCTGGCTTTCAATGCTCGTATCAGACTAGTGACAGCATATATAATATTGAGTTCCCTTTACAGATTAGGCTGTTTTACCTACAGACAGTAAACTAAGTTTTATCTAAATTTCCCCAAAGGGGGTACCTTTTAGATCAAGATTAGAATACATTTATTCAATCACCTCTGTAGAATTAGAATCTGATTCTTACAAAAAGCAAGTTACAGAAACATGGTTTTCTCTCCACCTTCATTTTAAAACGTTGCAAGATAGTTTAACAAACCTGGCTTGTTCTTTTGCATAAACACAGTAAGATTAGAGAACTCTCCATTTGGGATACCCAATTATTTACTGAGAAGTCCTGGGGATCAGCTAAAGACAGGAGACACAACAATAGTGGCATTAATCTTCATTAATCTTATCTGGCACGTCAGAGCTACCCAGGCCTGGCCAGAAGATGTCTTGCGATGTCTCGAGCCTTCGGGTTGTGGCTTTGGTTCTCGTTTTCCACAGAGATGTCCTGGCAGAAAGGAATCCATCCCATCCCTTCTTCAGGGCTGGGAGAAATCCTGGTTTCTAGGTTTCTCCTTGACGCTGAGAGTAGGCCCAGACTGAATTAGTCATTGCAGAGTCCTAGATTCCTCATTCTCCATAGCAGTGATGGTTTCCAGTCTTTTCTCGAGCCAGCCTGCCTCTAGGGTCGCCCTGAGGTTTGTAGGGTTCTTGAAACAGTACCTGTTAAATCCCTGCTCCTGTCATTTAGACAGATCCCCTGGCTGTTTCCCTGGAAGAGGGCTTTGGGGTCCCATGGCTGGTTTTTCCTGTCTGCATGAGGGGTAGACCCTATTACAGAGAGGAAAGACTTATCTGGAGTTATGCAAACCAACATAGTGCCATGAAACATCAAAAAACATACTGAAGGTACAAAAGAAGAGAAAAGCAAGTATTTCACTTTACTCACAGAGATGTAATACACCTGTTTGCTGTGGGTCCTAGTCAGAGAAGCTAAAATCTGTAGAGATAAAGCATACCGTTTAACATGTTTTTAATCCCATGTCAAAACCCTTGATTTCCTGCAACTTTTGAAAAATTCAATGATCTTAAGAGCATTGTAACAGGAGTCCAGATAATCCATCAATCAGCTTTTCCATAGATCTTACCACAAAGATGCTAGAAGAATTCTGCATGTGATTTAAAGCATTTCTTATAACAGTTTGACCAGTTCCTTTTCTTTAGAACAACCTCAAACCTTCTACACATTCCTTTACATACATTCTGTAACTTTCATTCATTTAAAAATAAACTTCACTTTAACAGAACTCCTTTCCTTTTTTTTCCCTCTGATATTTCCATCCATTATCTTTCTGACTTATGACATACATCCATATTAGTGCAACATGATCTCCCAAGTTTAGACACAGCTTCCAATAATCTCACTTAACATGACAAAACTGTACTCTGCAGTACCATTCCAAAAGCATCAGTTCTATACTTAAAAGGCTTTAGAGATGCTCACAACTAAAGTTCTTACAACATATATTTAATGGGCAAAAGTTTACTTTACATTAGAAATTAACCAAGAGACATCTTAGAATTCTGATTTCTAGGAAAACACAGATATAAAGATTAAAACACTCATAGATTACCATGAAACAAAGGATTTCACACTTGAGGACAAAGCTCTCTGAAGGTCAGGACTAGGTTGATACCTGGAGACAAAGCTTGGCATAAAATAAAATTATCAAAATAATAGCATATACTTTCAAGCACTAGACAAGCAATGCTATGGCTTCTAATTGTCAGGCTGACATCTGAGACTAATTCAATACAACTTATTGCTAAGTAGCCCTAGAAATTTTAGTTACCAAGAGTCTCAGAGATCAAATAAAACCACTGGTAGGATAAGTTTTGCAACCAACTTTATAACTCTAGAAACTCATATTTTAAAATAAACATGAACCTGTTTTTATGTACCACATTATTTCAACTCACAAGATATTCTAGGTCAAATATTCTAATCCAATGCAGATACAAATATGTACATTAACATAACAGCATAAGACTTATAAACAATCAATTTTTATAAAACATGATAAAACCTTCTTTGGCTTAATTTCAATAGTTCTTGTACCTTAATTATTTAAAATCATGAGCTTTCTACACCAGATACTTTTTAACAATTCCACAAAAATACAAACATGCTTTCAGATACAGAAAAAGCCCTTTGGATTTTTTTTTAACCAAACTTTGATATCAGCATAAGAAAATATTTGAATTGTTGTGTGAGCACAAAAAGGATGGCAACAATCTATCTTTCCCACCGCCCGCGTTCTGTAGTTTCCCCCACTCCAGGGAGGTAGATGGAGATGGGCAGGAAAAGGAAGGAAACCTTATGGCCAAGCTGCTTGATCTTAGTTGCAGTTTATTCCAATCCTCTCTCCACTCTCGTACCAAAGACTAGCCTGCCTAGAGCTGGGAATCTGCAACCCAAAGATCAGGCCTGACTAGCACCTGAGATCTCCGTATCTGAGACCTGCTAGGTTCTGTGAGAAAAGGGAAACTGCCTCTTACAAATTTTTCATAAAAGTTAGCTGAGGCTTGTAAGACAAGTTCTTGCTTTCTCTGAACTCTTATTTCACTTTAGTTTCAGGCTCTAGTTCCATAGCTCTTCTAGACAGTATAAGATTCTTAAGTTCAAAAAGGATTTCAACTGTTAATAATATAATCATCAATGTTCTTCTAACAAGAAATTCAGATTGAGAATTCTGCTTTCTCTGTAGGCTCAACCTTCTGATAAGGATTAACCCTTGTCTAACAGGTTCCTAAAACAACTGCATTTCTTAAATCACTGGGTTACATGTCACTAACTTCTCTAAAATTTCTACTTCTGATTTCAGCCTGGTTCCAACACTCAAGTGTTCCACACAGACACACAGACAGACAGACAGTCAGACACAGACAGACGGACACAGACAGACAGACAGTGAACTGACAAAAACACCACACGTACATGTGCACATATCTGTAGTTGATCGAGCAATCTGACCCTTCAAAAAAAATGGCAGGGAGAAACTGATGGACTGAGAAAGGAAGGGACAGTTCCCAGGGCGGCTGATTGGGAACTCTGCTCCTCATTTCCCAGCCTAACTAGTCAGTCTCCCACTTGTTAAAAATGGGTCAAGAAAGCGCTTTTGTTGATATAAGCCGGCAAAATAAACTATGACGAAGATGTTACCATATTTTCGCCAAGGCTAATTCTGAGGCAGGGAGCTAGTACCTTCCTATCAGACATGGGGATAGGCTTCTTTGTTTCTGATGTCAAACAGTTAATCATAAGATCTTGCATTTTCCTGCCTCCTCTGCTTTGATACTCTCCTATTTCTTTTGTTACCTGAAAGATCTGACTGCAAAATGATCTGGTAATGCAAACTGCCATTCACTGGCTATCTTTCCCCACTATACTCAGGCCACATGGTGTTACAGAGGTCAATAAGATCTCCTTATCTAAAACTACCTAGTTGGAAGCTCCTCAGATGCTTTCCTAATTGCAAGCAATAATCTATGAAAAAGATGGTTCCTTGGCAAAACTTTTCTCCAGGTCTATCACTTTTGCCTCTCCTAAGGGGACTCTAACCTCCTTAAATTGGCCTTTATTCAGAGGCTCATCTCCACCTGGGTGGGCCTGGCTTTGGGCAGACCCACAGCTGTGTGCCTGAGCCAAACTTAGTGCTGTGGTCTTAAAAACTCTGCTCCTTAAAAAAACAGTTCTGCCTTCTCTCAGCTTGCTACATCTTCCCTGCTTTTTGCTGGCTTGCTGCTTTTCTTAGGCTTCTTACCTGCCTTTTACCCCCCTTTTTTTTTTCTTTCTGCCTTACATCTGGACTGCCTTCATTCGCATTTGAATTGACCTCTAGCTGAGACTGGGTGGGGAAAAGGATTTTCTGCCTGTAAATTGATCTGCCTTAGTTTCCCAGAATCTTCTCACTAGTGGGCTTTCCTCCCATCCCCCCCATAGTGGATGGTGTCCCCCCCATAGTGGATGGTGACGCAAGACAGACAAAGGAGGGGTGCCTCTTTGCAGAGACCATTCAGATGCTTGCCTGGCGGAGAACTTAGCCTTAGTGGTTCAGCATTGTGACGCCCGATAGGAGGACCTATCAAGGTGCTCATACACACAAGCATTCACACAGAGGTTATCACATCCCTCCCCCAGTCCCCCTAGAGATTTCCAAGGGAGCATACCTTCACAGCAGATCTTCCACAGATTACCTCCTTTATCTGAGCCACAAGGTTTGGAGAGAAGGAACCTCGTGGGGGCCAATCCACACCGAAGGAAGGTCATTCTGATGAACAATAAGTGTCAGATTTACCTTTCTTGATCATCAAGCCCAGATCCTGAGCTTTCCTGTGAATCTCAGAGAAGTGATCAATTCTGACCCGTATTAAACAATCTTAATAAACAGAATTAGGAGAAAGATAATAAATACACACACTATGGATACACGCACAGATCACACTTAGGCACTCGCTCGGACCGGTCCACTCTTTCACACGGGTGTGCACCACACTCACCAGTCACCCTGGGACTCCCAAATATGCCCAAAGGGCATGCACATGATTTTTCACCTCCAGAGGGCTTAGTTCTTCCAAGTGAAGAGATCAGAAGTAGGGAAAGGCCAGTGCTGGCCCGGGAGTGGCAATAGAGAGTTCGGGGTTCAGGGGCACAGGAGGAGCAGAGTAAGTGGGGGCCCCTTCTCCCCCCCGGCCTGGCACTCCTGCCTAAGGCTCCTGGTCCGGGTACCCCCGGGGAGCAGGCTGGTAGATAACTCCCTTGACCTGGAAGATAAGCAGCGAGTGGAACGATCCCTTGGGGGACCAACCAATCTGGAATGTCGGCCATCCTGCAGAGCAAAAGGTCTGCCATTTAGGCTTTTTAACAATCAGAAAAAGATTCTGAGCACGAGAGCAGACCTCTGACCAATGGGAGAGAGTGTGAGTGAGAGGAGTGGACGGAGATTGTCCCATGGTTCCAAAGACGGTGTCTCGGTAGAGAAAAAGGATGAGCGTGATCCAACCTACAAAAAAGAATGATGCAAGCGCAAGGCCTTTTGGAGAGGAAAGAAGAATAGAGAAGTAATAGAGCGGCCCATGATTCCTGACACACCAGATGTAGCCTCTCCGAGGCTACCACAAAAGAGGCCTCCAGGCGTCCCTGGCCCTCATCCACCTCCGGGGCGTCCCCCAGGGCTGCGGCCCGTGTCTATTCCCGACACGTCTGTCAGACACAAGGCTCACACACACACCAGTGTGCTGCACACCACTGTCACTGTGCTGCACACCACTGTGCTTGTGTCACCGATCGGTAACTACAGTAAAACGGTACCAAAGAAACAAAGAGAGAGAAAGAGGCGCCTTAACTTACCCCGCGGCTCAATCCGGCGTCCCTGGGGCAGGGTCCTCGGTGGGACCTCCAAATGTTGGGATCGGAGTTCCCTAGCCCTGGGAGGCGCGGAGAGACCAGATAGACACAATTCCTGCAGGATTAAAAACGGGGTTTATTTAGACCAGCATGCTGGGGCTCCACAGCATACCCCAAAAACGGGCAGTGGCTGAGAGCCCCGACTTCTTCAAAGGGGATCTTATATAGGCCTTCACTGGCCGTTACAGCAAAGCCCGCGCATTTCATAGCCAATAGATTTGTAACAACATATCCTTTCTTAACCAATCCATTTAAAAGTACCTCACTCCTTAGCCTATAGATTCAAAGATCAGCATTTACGTACATCGATTGTCAGCACAAGTTAGGTTATAGCTGGAATCATTAAGCCTTAGGTAATCTCCCTTGACCATCCTCCTTTTGAGTTACCCAAGTCTGCAGGGTGCTTTAGTGAGACAATACATTCCAGGAAAGGGCAATTTCCCCCAACCACCAGCATCCTGAGTTATCCTTTACCCAAATCTGCAGGGTGCTTTACTGAGACAATACATTTCAGGGACAGTAAATACACCTGAATCCTGTCACACTTGGTTTAGAAAAGAAGTTATGCCCTGTTCACTTTCCAAGTCCCCTCTCCCCCAGGTGCAAAGCAGCCAAGCAGTTTTACAGAAAGCAATGTTGCAAGTTAGCTAAAGTACACAAAAATTTGATGCCCTAATATGGATTCTTTCAGCAAGTTAGCTAAAGTACACAAAAATTTGATGCCCTAATATGGATTCTTTCAACAGAAGCTAGGTTGCACATCTATGACTGCCAGTGAACCTGAACAGAGAATGGCTGCATTCCCCTGCTGAAGAGCTCCTGACAGAAGTTGTGATGCTCCTGTTCCAGTGCTCCCTGCCTGATCCAGTGCTTCCTGAAGTTTGCAGGACTCTAACAGTTGTTTCTCTGGGACTCATTGCTGGAACTCATTGCTGTGACTACTACTGCTGCTGTTGTAGAAACAACTTTTCAAATTGTGATCTGGACACCTCATTTCTTCAAAAAGCAGCTGAATGACTCTGATCACCCTTGAACAGTGCAGGACTATTGGACACTTTACAACAAGCACTGCTCAGGGTTCAGGGGTGGATTGAAGTTTTAGTACTACTACAAATGAGACTGTTTTGTGATTGGAATTGTTACTCTCTCTATTTCAAAATTTTGTGTTTTTGTAAACAGAAAAGGGTGAGATGTTGGAGTACACGGAGCTTAGGTTTATCAGAGTGTACCCATCACAGTGCTCCCGAGTCACTCCCATTACTTTGTCAGTCTGTAACCACTTCTATGCTCTCTTACCCAACCAATTTGTAAGGTCTCATCCTTCTTAGACACCGAAGCTGTACTGTAAGTTAATAACGCCTTTCTCCTCTCCTTATGTCTTTGGAGCAGTTTACTTGAATGCAATGTCCTTTTGTGTAGATACAGGAAGACAATTAATTAATATGCTCGGTAACTTAGGAATTGATTGGCTTTGAATATTATTCACTCCTGGGCATCTGCCTTCTCAACTTAAGCCTCAGTTGCCCTCACTTCCTAGCACCCCAAGGGCGGGGTCCCGACGTGGGACTGGATGGAACAGGGCAAGCCGGTAAGTTATGTGCTACCCTGGCATCGCGATGGGCCAGGCCAAGATGACACGGTTCTTAACTATAAGTTAAGAGTTTGATCATAGACAAATGCTGTCACGATCCAAAAGTAACAACGAGACTAGGACCCTGCCGCTAGGAATAGGAAAGCTATCTGGCCTGAGCACTGCAGTCTGAGATCGAGATGGCCCTAGGAGAGCAATTCTATAAGCTCAAAGTATTTCTTACTGTGTCCATACCAAATGATTAATATTATGTATGCTTATGTTGGTTGGACAAGGAGAGAAGAAACACGTCCTAGAAGCAGTTTTCCTACGTGTCCTGGCTAGCTTGGATGAGACTGAACCTTTCCCCCTCCAAAGTGCCTTCAGTAAATGATTTCAGTATATTGAGGCAGTTTCTCTTATCTCACAGGAGCCTAGCTGGTTTTAGGTAAGCAAATCTCAGGTGCTAAGCCAGGCCTGATCTTGGGTATGTAGATACCTGGCTCAGGACAGGCTGATATTTGAGATGTAGGCTCCAAGCTCTAGCAGACTCCTCTTTGATGTGTTAATCCAAATAGTTTGTAAAGGTGAGGCCAAGATTACTGGCCTTGCAGATGTAAAGAAACAATGTGGATGTAAAGAAACAATGTATGTTTGCTGCCTCAATGTTCTTTCTATAACTCTTTTTGATGACATCACTATATTGGCCCTTTAGAGGTACCATGATGTATATAAGGGAGATTTCGGGGGCTCTCTCAGGGTGCATGTCTTGAGGACTCCTGAAGCCTCCATGACATACATCTCTTCCATGTAATAAACTGCTGCTAAGACCAACCAGCCTGGCCCCCATTTCCTTTCTTCGCCTGACCATCGCCATCGACCTCCGTGGAGTGGGGAAATGGCCTGACCGCCGGCCTTTTTATTTTTGTGTGCTTACACACACTCCCACCCTCATCCCTTCACTGCACTACAAAAAACAAAACAAACAAAAACTTAGACTGGAAATGTGGCTTATTTCAGTAGTAGAATAGAGTACAAAAGACTAATTTGTTTTCATTTTTTTATAATTTTATTTATTGAATCACTGTGAAAGAAGTTACAAAGCTATCGGGTAAAAGTCTTGATCATACAATGATGAAACACTCGTCCCTTCACCAGTGCCCATTCTCCGCCACCAAAAACCCCAGTATACCCCCATTCCACACCCTCCCCCTACCTGTGGGGCAGGTGATTTCCACAGTACTCTCTCTCTACTTTGATTACATTCAATATTTTGACACCAGACCCAACATTGTTATTTGGGATTTTATCCCAACACTCAGATCTGCTGAAAAGGCAACAGTAGACAATTTGTTTTCTATTGCTGGTTATGAATAAAATATGATGTCGCGCGGCTGTAGTAGTGACCATGCCATTTTGAAGTTCTGAAATTTTAACAATTAAATGTGGAGGGATTTCTTGCCCAAACCTGCTGGGTTCCGAGATTTGTTCCTGAGTCTCTGGGATCATGGCCGTTAAGCAGCTTGATCAGGAGCTAGAGAGGCCGTTCGTGGGTGGCGACTCAGGGTCTCGTTGGGACTAGGAGAAACGGGCCGGCTCAACCCCCATCCCCTGAGACCCCGCGTGTCTCATCACTGAGGGACCAAACCTGTCTGTCCAATGGCCTCTGGAGGATGGCAGCCACTGAGCCACCTAGGGGGAGCAAGCGGAAGGACAGCACCCTTTCCCCTCTGGGGAGGCCCAATGACAGTAACCTACTGAGCAGTCTGGACGCATTTCTGCCATAGCTGCTGGGTTTCAAGGATTGTTTCTGAGTCTCTGGGATCATGGCCATTAAGCACCTTGATCAGGAGCCAGGGAGGCCATTCGTGGGTGATGACTCGGGGTCTTGTTGGGATGGGGAGGAAAGGGCCGGCTCCACCCCCATCCGTGAGGCCCCGCGTGTCTCGTCACTGTGGGCCCAAACCTGACTGTCCAGTGGCTTCTGGAGGATGGCGGCCACCAGGCCGCCAGGGCAAACAGGCCAAGGTACGAAACCTATTCCCACCTGGGGTGGCCCAGCGCTGGTAACCTACTGGAGGGAGTGGACGCATTTCTGCCAAAAGCCGTTGGGTTCCGTTATTTGTTTCTGAGTATCGGATCATGGCCATTAAAAGTCTTGATCAGGAGCCAGAGAGGCCATTCACGGGTGGCAACTCGGGCTCTCGTTGGGGTGGCGGGGAAAGGGCCAGCTCCACACCCATCCCGTGAGGCCCCACGTGTCTCGTCACTGCAGGCGCAAACCTGACTGTCCAGTGGCCTCTGGCAAATGGCAGCAACCAAGCCACCACGGGGAACAGGTGGAAGGACAGCACCCTTTCCCCTCTGGGGTGACCCAACGACAGTAACCTACTGTGCAGTCTAGACGCATTTCTGCCATAAGCCACTGGGTTTCAAGGTTTGTTTCTGAGTCTCTGGGATCATGGCCATTAAGTAGCTTGATCAGGAGCCAGAGAGGACATTCGTGGGTGGCAACTCGGGGTCTCGTTGGGATGGGGAGGAAAGGGCCAGCTCTACCTCCATCCTATTGGCCCCACATGTCTCGTCACTAAGGGCCTAAACCTGACTGTCCAGTGGCCACTGGAGGATGGCAGCCACAGGGCCACCAGGGGGATCAGACCAAGGCACGAAACCTGTTCCCACCTGGGGTGGCCCAGTGCCGGTAACCTACTGCAGAGACTGAACGCATTTCTGCCAAAAGCCATTGGGTTTCGAGATTTGTTTCTGAGTCTCTGGGATCATGGCCATTAAGCAGTTTGATCAGAAACCAGAGAGGCCATGCTTCCAATTATGTAGCTGAGCAGGAGGTGGTTTGTGGGTGTGTCTCCCACATACCTAACTTTTGGCTGTTTACTTTCTTGGTAAATGTTGCCCCAAGTTTTTGGGGTCTGGCCAAAGGCATAGCAGCAATTTTGGGGTATCTGGAAGTCTTAAGGCGCCATCAAGTTGCTGATGCACTCGCCTCACAGGTACAGAGTGACCTGCTGACACACCATACCCCCAAAAAGACTTATTTTTTTTTATCAAGACAAAAAAAAAAGAGGTTGAAATTTTTACTTTATCATTAAACTGGAAGAAGGAAAAACCTTAAAAATCAATAAAAAGTCAGGCTAGGGATGTGACCCAGGGGTAGAGAGCCCAAATGCACAGTAAGCACCTTATCTCCTGTACTCTTTATTTGGCCCCATGATAATTTTAAACTGCCATGGAGTTGGTGAGTGAAGGTTTTTCTATGCAAAATAATTAAGATGAAACTATAATGAAGCTGGAACTCATTAGTCACTTGGGCCTCCACTTTGAATTTTCTTGGTTCATGCCTTGGACATAATGCTTTCACCTTTTGAGGTATTCAGCATCTGTAACACATCAATAGCTTTGGCAGAACATATAAAGATTGTATGCTGTTATGTAGGAGAGACGTGATCAATGATAAAAGGGGTGACTGATGCTAACATATTAAGGCACAGTGCACAAGCATTGCTAGTTCTTACATAAGCACATAGTTGTCTGCGTAAGAACATAACAGAATGTTTCCGTTGTGAAACTTTGACATTTTTGCACAAGGGAAGTGTTCTGATTTTTTTCCCCATCTAGATCTGTTGTATACCACATTTACACTGGCTACTCTTTTATCTCCATTTGATGTAATCTTCTTTGTTTTTTTTTGCTTTTGTTTTTTTCGTTACAATGGAGTCAAATCCCTGAAGACACCACTGAAGCAAATATTATGGAGTGTTTTGACTATATATTTTTTATCCATTGTTTTGGTCTTTTGAAGTAAAATTGTCTTTTGGGGAAGGGCACTAATTATAACAAGAGAGGCAAGGTGGGGAAGGGCACTAATTATAAGGAGAGAGGCAAGGGAAATGGTTGAAAAGACTGGAGCACATACTTTGCATTCAGGAGGTCTAGACTTGAACCCTTTCACTGCATGGTCCCCAGAGTATCTCTAGGAATGACCCCCAAGCTCCTAACTGGGTGTAAGCCCTCCACACCTCTGGTTAGGATTCAAAAAACAAAGAACCACAACAAAAATGGAGAATGTGTGTGTGTGTGTGTGTGTGTGTGTGTGTGTGTGTGTGTGTGTATGAGAGAGAGACAGACAGACACCGGGGGGTGGTGAAAGGAAAGGTAAAAGTAAAGGGGGAAAAGAGAAAAGTAAAGGAAATTCATGTACTAAAGGATACAGACAATCCCATGTTGGAGAGCTTTTAAGGAAAGGATCAACTACTAACCCAAACTGGGGTGTAGGAAGCTCCGCAGTGGAGTGTGCCATGATCTCTCTTATGAATTTGGGTCTGCCATCAAAATCTGTAATTCATTTTTATTTATGTTTGATTGCTGGTGTAAGATAGTTTTGTTTCATGTAACTGGCCACTTAACTCAAATTCATTTACTGAAGAGCTTTTCTTTCTCCATTTCTGTATTCTTGGCTCCTTTGTTATAAAATTGACTGTCCATGTCGGGGAGCTGCGAGCTCTCAATTCTATTCCATTGATCTTTGTGCTTACCTTTATTTCATTACTGTGCTATGGACCAGAGAACTATTTCAAAGGGTTAAGTACATGCACGTGCAAAGGCCCACATTCAATCTACAGAATCCCACGGTTTCTGCTGGGAGTGACCCTCAAGCAGATCTGGGAGTAGCCTGATCACCAGGTGTACCCATTCCCCTCCCAAAATGCCATACCCCAATCCCATACTATTTGGTTACTATAGAGTTAAAGCTTCATTTAAAGTTGGCCCATGTTCAAGTAGGGCATTTGCCTTGCACACGGCCGACCCAGGTTCAATTCCTAGCATCCCATATGGTCCCCCGAGCACCGCCAGGAGTAATTCCTGAGTGCAAAGCCAGGAATAATCCCTGTGCATCGCCCGGTGTCACCCCCAAAGCAATAAATAAATTAATTAATTAATAAAATTAGCCCATGTCCGATCTAGCCTGCCTGTATTCAATCCTGGGCACAATGCCTTCCATCTTCTTTTCCCTCAAGATTGCTATGACTATTTTTAGCAGATATTGTACCTTCATGTAAACTTTAGTAGTATTTTTTCTATACTCTTGAAGTATGTCAATAGTATTTTAATAGGCATTACACTAAGTCTGAGTAATGCTATGAGTAGGATGGTCATTTTTGGTTTGTGTTGTTGCTTTATTACGATGGTTATTTTAACAACGTTCTTTTTTTTTTTTTAAGTGTTTGAAAGACACCAGGCTAGTTGTGCTCAGGGATCACTTTTGGCAAGGCTCAGGGAACCATATGGGATACCAAGAATCTAACCTTGTGGGTATGTTCAAGGCAGTACACTACCCATTGTACTATCACACCAGCCCCTGCTAATTCTTCTAATTCATGAATGTGAAATATATTTTTATTTCCTTGTGCCTCCATTTCTTTTAACAGTGACTTGCAGTTTTTGATATATGAGTCACCCTCTTTGTCAATACCTTAGAAATTGATTCTTAATGAAATTATAAATGCAATTTAAATTTTTCTTGATTGCATATAGAAATGAAACAGATTTGTATATGTTGATTTGAAAGCCTGTCACTTGACTGTATTGGTTTATTGTTTTTAAATGTTTGGGGATTTTTTTGGGTCAGTTATTTAGGGTTTTATGTATATTATTATGTCATCTATACAGTAATAGTTAAACTTCTTTTCCAATATTGTCATTTGTATCTTTTTTATTGCCTAATTGCCGTGACTAGGACTTCCAGTATTGTATTGAGTAATTGTGGCAACTGCAGACAAGATTGGGGCAACCCAGGTTTGATCCCTGGAATTGTTCCCCTGAGCACCACCAGGACTGTCCTAAGTGTAGGAATAACTCCTGAGCATCGCCAGATGTGACCCCAAAACAAACAAACAGAAAAAAATAAACCCAAAACAGCGACAACAAAAACAGTGGACAGTCTTGTCTTTTGCCTCTTAGAGAAAAGTCTGCCTTACATTGTTGAGTATTATATTAGTAGTAACTTTTTAAAAATAACACTTTATTGAATCACTATGAGTACAAAGTTACAAAGTTCTTTATGACTGTTTCAGGCTTACAATGGTCAAACACCAATCTTTTCACCAGTGTCCACTTCCCTCCAGCACCTCCACCAATATCCCCAGTTTCCCTCCCCCCCCCCACCTGCCTTTACAACAGCACTTTTTCATATTTCCTTTTTCCTTCCTTCCTCCTCCCCCATTTTAAGGCACTATGGCTTATAATACTGTTACTTATTGGGTTCCCTCTTGGAGAGCCCGGCAAGCTACCGAGAGTATCCTGCTCGCATGTCAAAGCCTGGCAAGCTGCCCGTGGCGTGTTCGATATGCCAAAAACAGTAACAACAAGTCTCACAATGGAGATGTTACTGGTGCCCACTCAAGCAAATTGATGAACAACGGGAGGACAGTGCTACAATGCTACTTATTGGGTATCACGAATATCATTTTACCTCCTTTCAAAGTCGCTTTCTGGTCTAGAGTGACCACTTCCCTCCTTCATTGTCTTAATGAGCCCTTTCCTCACCTATGCCCCCTCTTTAGAATCCCCACTCCCCACTCCCAGTGGTAAGCTTCCTACTAAGGACCATTCTCCTTTTCATTCCTATTTCCTTTAGGCATTAGTTTTCTCTCTAGTACATCTCTTTATATCCCTCCTATGAGTGTGATCATTCTGTACCTGTCCCTCCCTGACTCATTTCACTCAGCCTGGTACTCTTCAAATCCATCCGTGTGCCAGCAAACTGCATGGCTTCATTTTTTATGCCAATTGGTATCCTTTGTTGATATGTGCATATCCAGATATCTGTTTGAGGGCATTGGAGGATGTTTCCAGATTTTGGCTATTGTGAATAATGCTGCAATGAACATAGCCATGCAGATATCTTTTCTGCATTGTACGTTTCAGCCCTAGGAGTATATTCCCATGAGTGGAATTTTTGGGTTATATGGAAGCTCAATTCTTAGTTTTTTGAGGAATGTCCATATTGTCTTCCAGAAAGTCTGGACCAGTTGACATTTTCACCAGCAGTAAAGGAGAGCACCTTTTTCTCCTGCATCCATGCCAACTCTGGTGGTTGTTGTTCTTTTTTTTTTTTCCTGGTTTTTGGGCCACACCTGGCCATGCTCAGAACTTACTTCTGGCTCTGCACTCCAGAATCACTGCTGGCTGGGCTTGGGGGTCGATATGTGGTTCGGGGAATAAAACCTGGGTGCAAGATAAGTGCCTTCCCACTATACTATCACTCTGATTCATGTATCTCTTTGGGGGGAGGGGTCACACCCAACATGACTCAAGATTGGCTCCTGGATTTGCTCATGAATCGCTCCTGTTGGGGCTCAGGGGACCATATGGGATGCCTGAGATGAAATCTGGGTCAGCTGTATGCAGGTCAAGTATCACTCCTGACTACTATCCCTTCAAAGGGCCCCTATTCTTTTTTGTGCATGCCAGTCCCTCTAGTGTGAAGTTATGTCTCATTGTTGATTTGATTTGCATCTCCCTGATGATTAGTGATATAGAGCATTTTTTCATTTGCCTTTTGGCCATTTGTATTTCTTCTTTGAAGAAGTTTCGGTTTATCTCTTCTTGCCATTTTCTATAGGGTTCAGTGTTATGTTCTTGTAAAGTTCTCTCAGTGCTTTGTACCTTTGATATTAACCCTTTATCTGATAAGTGGTGTTAAATAATTTCTCCTACTCTGTGGCCCGTCTTTGTATTCTTGTCACCATTCCCTTTGAGGTGCAGAAACTTCTTGATGTAGTTCCTTTTGTTTATCTTTGCTTCCACTTGTTTGGTCAGTGGCATGACCAAGCAAGTGAGAGCAAAGATAAACAAAAGAAAATCACATTAATTAAACTATCTTTGCATCCCTGAAATAAAGCCCACATAGTCATTTTGTACTTTTTTGGGGGATGGGCTCCCAAGAAGTGCTCAGCAATCTCAGAGATACTCAACCAATCAGGCTGCATTGGTCAGTGCTTAGGCCCAGTGATGCTGGAGACCAGTAAGGCAACCCTAGAGATGTCAAAGGCCACCTATCAGTGCTGTGGGTCTGTAGAGTTATACCCATGATGCTTGAGGAACCACATGGTGTGGGGATTTAAACTCTGGTTCTTGTGCATGCAAAGCTTATGACCCTGATCACTGTGCTGTCTCCCAAGTCCCACTGTGTACTTTTTGTTGTTGTTTCTGTTTCACATCACACCAAGCATTATTCAGAGGCTACTTCCAGCTCTGTGCTGAGGTAGTAATCCTGTTGTTGCTCCGGGGACCCTTCTTTGCATTCAAAGACTGCACTCAACTAATTGAGCTATTTCTCCACTCCCCTATGAAGTACTTTCAATATGTTGTTGATTTTAGTTCACAAAGATTTTGCTGAGGACTTTGTCATCAATGTCCATTTGGAATTCAAGTCTGTAATTTTCTCTCGTGTGTGTGTGTGTGTGTGTGTGTGTGTGTGTGTGTGTGTGTGAAAGAGAGATAGAGAAGAGAGAGAGATGTTGTATCTTTTTGGTATCAGTGTAATGTGGGTCTTATGGGTCCTATTTGGAAGAGTCTCAGCTTTTTCATTTTGGAAGAGATTGAAAAAATAATAAGCGATCTTTAAAAAGTTTTTTAGAACTCACTAATAAACTCATTTGGCGTTTGGTTCAATGAGACTACTGATGACTATATTAATTTCTTTGATTGTAATTCATATATTCAGGTTTTTTATTTCCTCCTGACTCAACCTTAGAAGGCTGAGATGAGTCTAAAATTTTTTTCTTTTTTTTAGGTTTTGAGAGTTGGTGGCATAAAGTTGTTCAGAGGAGTCTCTTGTATTTCTGTAGTCTCTGTTGTAACTTCTTCCCTTTCATTTCTAATTTGTTTATTAGAACTTACTTTTTTCATGAATCTAAAGGTTTCTGAATCTTGTATAATCTTTCAAAGAAACAATTTGGTTCCTTTGATCTTCTGTATTGTCTTCTTAAATGTTTATTTCATTTATTTATCCTCTTTATAAAAATTATTTCATTCTACTGACTTTGAATTTCATTTGTTCTTTTTCTAGTTTCTTGAGATGAGGCTAGGGTGTTTATTTTTTCCTTTCCTTGTCCTCTGATATCAGCCTGTGTTGCTATTATTTCTCTCCTAGTACTATTTTAACTATCCCATAGGTTCTAATAGTTTATTCTTAATTCTCATTCATTTTCAGGCAGTTTTGTAGTATTTGATTATCTACTTGACTAAATGATTGTTCAATAATACATTATTTAGACATCAAATATTTGACTCTTTCCAGCTTTGAATTTATGGTTAATTTCTACCTTCATAGAACTATGAAATAAAACTATTTCATTTATATTTTCATACTTTATGAACATGTGTTTTGTGAACAAGAATGTTGTCTAACCTAGAAAATGTTCCTTGTATACTGTTAGATGAATGTGTATTTCTTTTGGGGGTGGAGAACCAGGTACATGTATATTCATTCCAACTCTTCCAATTCTTCATGTTAGGCTACTGTTTCCTTATTGATTTTTTATCTGATTGATCTATCCAGTGGTTAGAGTGGGATCTTAAAATCTACTATTTAAGAAGAAGAGATGATGAAGGTAGAGGAGAAATATATAAATCAGTAATAGAAAGCCCCACATTAGAAAACTAGAGAAAAACCAGAATTAATCCAAAATAAGTCAGAAAAAAAGTTAGAAAGAGTTCAAGCAATTATCAATGAAATTGAAAATAAGGGAAAAAACAACAAGTGAAACAAAAAACTAAAAGTTAATATTTTGAAACTGTTTATAAACTTTAAAAACTCCTAGACAATATCACTAAAAAGAGGGAAAGGAGGAAGAAATAAAATAAGTTACTAATATTAGAAATGAAAGAGGGGAATATCACTAGATATCTTTTTCTCTTGTGTTGCAGTTGTTGTCTTTCTTTTGGCCTGTTAAAATGTTAATACAAACTGTTAATCATTTTTTCATTCATTCATTCATCATCCTGTTATTCCTCGATTGCCTCGAGCAGGCCCCAGTAACGTCTCTTTCATCCTAGCCCTGAGATTATATTCAAGGCTCTTTAGGAGAATGAGACCCATCATTGTTACTGGTATTTGGCATATTGGGTACGCCATGGGGAGTTTGCCAGACTCTGCCCTGTGGGCAGACTACATTCCATAGCCTGCAAGTTATCATAATACCTGTTAATCAAACTGTTGCTTGATGTCACTTTATTTAGTGCAATTATGAGATTGAGTGTTGAATTCTGTTACTAATTTGATGGTTACATACTGTTCATCTCTGTCTCCTATTACCTTTTTTAGATTAAAATGTATTTTGTCTGAAAGGAGTAAGACTGCCCCTCCCTTTTTAAGGCTACCTTTTACCTGTACAGTTGCTTTTCAACCTTATATTTTTATCCTGTGTTTATTATTAAAGTCCTATTGTGTCTCCTGCAAGCAGAAGAAGGTTGAGTTAGTAAACAAAGAGATGGAGGAGGAAAAGGTAAAAGGAAACAGAGGAAACTGAGAGAGAGCAAGAGGAAGAAGAGATGATGAAGGTAGAGGAGAAATATATAAATCAGTAATAGAAAGCCCCACATTAGAAAACTAGAGAAAATCAGAATTAATCCAAAATAAGCCAGAAAAAAAGTTAGAAAGAGTTCAATCAATTATCAATGAAATTGAAAATAAGGGAAAAAACAACAAGTGAAACAATAAACTAAAAGTTGATATTATGAAATTGTTTATAAACTTTAAAAACTCCTAGACAATATCACTAAAAAGAGGGAATGGAGGAAGAAATAGAATAAGTTACTAAAATTAGAAATGAATGAGGGGAATATTACTAGATATCTTTTTCTCTCAGTTGAAATAAACTCCAAGATAACTGGAATTATAAAAAAGTTCCAGTCCTTTGAACACCATTCCAATTTTGGTTATGTCTGTTTACAACAGCAAGACAAGTGCATAAAATACAAATTGTTGAGGTTAGTCTATCATCTAAAAATCACCAGGCAAATAAAAGATATGTATCATTACTGGTGATCAAGTACTGGTGAAGGTACTGGCAGAGGGAAAAAGTCACGCGGGTTCCGGGCCGAGATCTCCAAGCCTACTTGGATTTGGGCCGAGCATCCTCCACCCAGATCCTCCAAATTCCAGTAGGCGGGGGTCACACCCACCAACTGGCCCCCTGGAGCCCTGTAATCCCATCAACGGCCAAGACTCAGAGACTATAAAACCCAGCTCCCGGAAGAGAACAGTGCAGTCTCCTGACATCTTATTATGACATCTTATTATCTCATTCCTACTTTGGACAAACTGGCAGGGTACTGAATGTAGCCTGCCCCCACGGCAGAGTCTGGCAAACTCCTCGTGGTGTACCCAATATGCCAAATACCAGTAACAATGATGGGTCTCATTCTCCTAAAGAGCCTTGAATATAATCTCAGGGCTAGGATGAAGGAGACGTTACTGGGGCCTGCTCGCGGCAATCGACGATTAACAGGATGATTTGTGATTGTGATTGTGATCATTACTGGTACATAAGAAAAGCTGTGGGTGCTTCTTTACTGTTTTTCTATTCACACACAGACAGTAAGATGTCATAGCACTGACTCTCCTATGATGTCACAAATCTGAGCAGCAAAGATGAAGAAGCAGCAAAATAAAGTGATGATAGTAAAAGTAAAATTCTTCTTTTCGAAAATTCCATTCCACCCTATCCCTTTTCCTTATTGAAATGACTTAGGGGATGACAGGGATAGCACAAATGCTTAGCTAAGTTACTGCACTGGCTGTTGCAGCAAAGCCCGCGCATTTCATGGCCAATAGATTTGTGGCAACATATGCTTTCCTAACCAATCCAGTTAAGGGTACATCACTTCTTAGCCTATAGTTTAAAGATCAGCATTTTGCGTCGGTGCTTAGGAACTGACAGGTTTTTAAGGCAGTCCTGGGTCTTGCAACATGGGTCTTGTGAGAGACATCCGGTTATCTGGTCTGACCCCCACCCTTCGAGTACCTGTATCTGAATTCCTTGCTCAGGGGCAGAAAAACCAGTTATTTTGCAGGGTATGCTCCTTAAGATGCGCGACATCTTATTATCTCATTCCTACTTTGGACAAACTTGCAGGCTATGTAGCCTGCCCACAGGGCAGAGTCTGGCAAACTCCCCGTGGCCTACTAAATATGCCAAATACCAGTAACAATGATGGGTCTCATTCTCCTAAAGAGCCGTGAATATAATCTCAGGGCTAGGATGAAAGAGACGTTACTGGGGCCTGCTGGAGGCAAACGACGATTAACAGGATGATGAAATGAAAAAAATGAAAGTTACTGCACTATTCTTCTGGCCCTTGGAGTGAAATTCTCATAGAACTTAAATGGGGTTTAGGAAAAATGATGACCATTGTAATGCTGAGTATGCAGATCTTAGAAAGACTATTTATGTATACAACAGAACTTAGTAAAGACAAAATCAACATAAAGGGAACTAATCGGGACAAAGAAGGGGCTGTCCCAAAGTTAAGTGACATCAACAAGGTAACTTCGTAGTAAGTGAATTTTAGGTGTATTTTATAACATTTGTAACAAATACTTTTAGAAATACTGTTGTACCTTGAGGGATGTCTTAGGTGGGCATGAGAATGCATTCTGGGGGGGAGGGGAATCACACAAGATCTACTCAATTTCTTTAAAAACCACTGAGCTAGAAAAGAAGCATTGAACTTCTATGCTGATTTTACAAAACCTCTATGTAGTACCTTGATTTAGGAGCAAAAGTTAAGACTCTGCTCTTTGTTTTTGGTAAACAACTATATGGTAAACTTAGATGACTTGTCCCCCCTGAACATGACTTGGAAACGCCCTTTTTTAGTTTTTTTTTTTTTAATTTAAAAGAAGGCAGGTTTGACACTCTTCTACAGCTGTCACCAATGTTAATATTTTTGGGGATCTCAAAAAGATTCATATTCTTTACATCTGATACAGCACTAACTGGAGCTCCAGCCTCAGGTTTCTCCAGTTTACTTTCTGCACTAATTAGTGTAACAGTCTCATTCGTGTTAGTTTCCAAGATCCTCACCATTTCTGCAACTTTACTGTGAATCTTTGAAAATGCAATGGAAATTACGTGGAAAATTAAATCCAGTTCACAAAAATTTTGCAAATCAAGTGTCTAGTGTTTCCAAATACTTGAGTTAAGTCTAGAATGCCAAGTTCACTTTCTGAAGAATCCACGCAGAAGGCAAAATATAATATTGCATAATGTCCACAAATCAGTTTGTGGTCAGATCCTCCAATTAATAATCCTCTTTCTAGGAAATTACAAACATTTTGATCTCTTGGACACGAAGTAGAGAATTGCTAGTGGAGAATTGCTGCCTCCTGTGCTGATCGAAGATGAGAATTTCCTTAACCGAGACTGAACCTGGGTCCACTCAGCCGGGGGAGGGGGAGGGGGGAGCTGAGAGGGGCGGGAGGGCGGGGCGGGGGCGGGGAGCAGGCAGCAAGCCCTCTCCAGTGATCCTTCCACACCCACCCGCTCCAGCACGCGAGTGCACCCGACAGAACTGGAGTTACTTAACCGAACGGTTATAACTGAAATTCACGCAGAGCTGAAAGATAAAGTGCGGACTTTCTGTAATCCATTTGGTAAGATACGCTGAAAGAAAAATATTCTTTAGAAAAATACAAAAGAGAATAAGAAAGCATAGTCTTGGTGTGATTAAGTATGATTAAGTCAGTGAAACGTTAAAAAGACAGTGGATGGGCTTCACAAAAATCCAAGAATTCTGAGGCAGGAGCCAAAGTACACAGTGCAGGTAAGGCGCTTACCTTGTGTGAACAGCCTCCTATGGGGCTGACCTGGGTACAATCCCATCACTACTTGTGGTATTCCCTGCTGCCTGGGGCAATCCCTGAGCGCAGAGCCAGGAGTAAGTCCTGAGCACTACTGGGTTTGACCCCCAAACCAAAAAATAAATAATTAAATGTAGGGGAAAAATCAAATATTAAAAAATTAATTTCACATAGGCAAGTGCAATCCAAAGTGTAAAGAATAAATGGTGAACTAGAAAATATGTCATTTGACCAATGACTTTGTCAGACATTTCCTGTACAGCAATATGCAGAGGAGAAATCTGAGAGATAGCAGATAAAAAACTAAACGAAGTTCCTCACATGGAGTGAATCTTATTTTATGAAATGCAAAGTACCTCCCATCAGAAAACATTAAATGCTGCAAATCTGATCCAGTTCATTTGCAAATATATATAGCAAAACCTGGGTGTCAGAGAAATAGTATAGAGATTGTTAAAAATCTTGCCTTGCATGTGACTGATCATTTCAATCTCCAGCACCATTATGGTTCCTGGAGCTCTCGCTAGGAGTGATCCCAAAGAATAGCAAAGCCTTGAACACCTTGGGTATGGCCAAAACAAAACAAACAAAAAACTTACGTTAGATGAATCTACTTTGTGTTCAATAACACAAGGAGAACAATGAAGAGAATTTTTCCTAAGACTGTGTCTGCCTTGAGTTTTGCAAAACACCAAAACACGTCATCGTTAGCAAATCACTCATAAACCAACAGGAGTACTTAATGAATGTACCAACTATCTTTTTTTGTAGCCCTGAAAATATAATAATGAGTACTAGCGATTAAAAACACATTAGAGTCTTTTTTTTTCTTCTTGGGTCATACCCGGCAGTGCACAGGGGTTACTTCTGGCTTATGCACTAAGGAATTACTCCTGGTGGTGCATGGGGGACCATATTGGATGCTGGGAATCGAATTGGGTCGGCTGCATGCATGGCAAACGCTCTACCCACTGTGTTAGTGCTCCAGCCCCACATTAGAGCCCCAAAGGGCATAAAGGACATCATAATTCAAAAGATGTGGAACAGGGGAAAAAAGAATGCCTCTGATAACCCACCAAGTTGAATTTTTATAGTCTCATCTGAAAAATGTTAAGAGATGAGATGATATATTGAAAAGCAGCTGGTGTGGGGCTGGAGTGATAGCACAGCGGGTAGGGCGTTTGCCTTGCACACGACCAACCAGGTACGATTCCCAGCATCCCATATGGTCCTCTGAGCACCGCCAGGAGTAATTCCTGAGTGCGGAGCCAGGAGTAACCCCTGTGCATTGCTGTGTGTGACACCAAAAAAAAGGCAGCTAGGGAAACTATACCTGTCTCAAATATTTGTACAAACACTTGCCCGCAGATGTAAGGGAAGGGAAGAAAGAGATCATGCCCTGTGAGCAGGCTTATGAAAAGCGCGGCTGATCTTTTCAGCAAATCATTACTGATCCTCAGAAAAATGTAGTGATTGGGTCAAAAACTTGATGAATTTTCCATACACATAGTGGGTGGGTTTGCAGATGAACTTGCCAGTTACCTTTCCAACATATTATAGGCCATAGCCAGAGGACTAAAGCTGCTCGTTCTTTCTAAAGTGTGAAAGGATTTTAAAAGTTCTGAGCAAATTCTTTCTCATACAAAATGAGAATAGCAGATTAGTACAAGAATCTGTGATCCTGAATTTGGGGTATCAGGTCTCAGTTGATGTGACTCAGACTCACTCTTCCTCTAAATATGTGATTGATTAACCAGGACTGGATATGATTAATCCAGAGCGGGGCATCGGGTATTTGATCCTAGTCTTCCAGAATGGCTCTTGATAGGATCCTGACACCTTTTCATCTACTGTTTTTGGTGGTGGTTGTTTGTTTAAATATATGAAGTGGTGCTAATACTACTTGGTGTTGTACCCTTTAAGGAAGTCCTATATTATGAAGCATAAACTAAATAGTAAAAACTCAACAAGCCTTTTAAACATTTTTCTGAACTCTTTAGGTTGGGTGAGTTTCATAAATACAACAGTTGAACAGAGCGATGAAAGAGTATGCAGTAATTTATCCAATGTGGCCTTGGTACCTGAGGGTCTCTTAACCAAGAGCATGTAGTGGTTAAGAATGCAGGTGTGGGGGGAGGGAGTGAAGGAGGAAGGAATGGAGAGAGAAAAAAAGAGTGTGTGTGCACGCGTGCACGTGTGTGTGTGTGTGTGTGTGTGAGAGAGAGAGAGAGAGAGAGAGAGAGAGAGCACACTCAATAGTCAGGAGCACATGCTATGTGTGCAGAAGGCCTGGTTTTATTCCCAGCCCTATAAGATCTGCTCAGCCCTACCAGGAGTTAAAGAACCTCTGAGCACAGAGCCAGGCATGTAGCTCCTGGGCATTGCCAAGTGTGGCTCAGGGAAAAAGGAGGAAGCAAGGAAGGGAGGGAGGGAGGGAGGGAGGGAGGGAGGGAGGGAGGGAGGGAGGGAGGACTAAGGATGGTTCAGAGTATCCTAAAGTTGAATTTCATGAACATTAAACATTCTGAATTTGTTTAAGACCTAGGATGGGTCAGAGGAATAGTACAGTGAGGAGAGAGCACTTGCCTTGCATGTGGCTGAGCTGGGTTCGATCCTCAGAATCCCATATGGCCCCCTGTGTATACTGCCAGGTACAATTCCTGAGTGCATAGCCAGGAGTAATTCCTGAGCATAGTCAGGTGTATGCAATCAATCAATCAATCAATCAATCAATAAAAAGGCCTAGAACAAATTGTTTCCCTATAACTTATCACCTGCATCTGAAAAAAATAATCTGCTTTATGGCAGACTGAATGCCTTGCCCCAAAATATCCACATCCTACTTCCTGTATCCTTTCCATTTAAGTAGAAAATATGATTTTAGAAACAGATTAGTAACCTTGAGATGGGGAAGTTTATCCTGAATTGTATGGGCATACCTTTAAGTTGTATGGGCTGAAGAGAGCCCAGCAGGTAGGGTGTTTGCCTTGCATGCGGCCAAACCAGGTTTGATTCCTCCGTCCCTCTAGAAGAGCCTGGAATGCTACGGAGAGTATTCTGCCCGCATGGCAGAGCCTGGCAAGCTCCGCGTGGCATGTTTGATATGCCAAAAACATTAACAACCAGTCTCAAAATGGAGCCATTACTGGTGCCAGCTTAAGCAAATTGATGAACAACGGGAGAACAGTGCTACAGTGCTACTTGTATTTTTTTTTCTTTTTGGGTCACAAACAGCAGTGCTCCTGGCTCTGCACTCAGGAAGGCGGTGTTTGGGGGACCATATGGGACGCTGAGAATCGAACCCAGGCCAGCCACGTGCAAGGCAAATGCCCTACCCGCTGTGCTATCACTCCAGCTCCAACTACCTTTAATTACAAATATTCTTCTGAGAAAGACAGAGGAATAGTGTACTACAAAGAGATGAAAAAAGAGATCGGACTAACATGACTCAAAGCCAGTGAAATGGATTATCTCTTAGACTATCCACAGGGAACACAGCCTGACCACATCTTATTTGAGTCCAGTGAAACCGATCTCTGACTTCTGATATCCAAAACTGTACAAGAATGGGTGTTCTGTTTTAACTTTGTGGTGATGTTCTAGGTCACTTATCACTTACTCACTTAACTTCCCGTTAGTCATCGATTTGCTCGAGCATCTCTTTATGAGATGTTCTAGGTAACAAATATAAACCATGATTTTTTTTTGCTTTGTTTAGCTTAATTTTATTATAATGTTGATGACGAAAAATGATCTTGGCCAAACATTGACAACTTTGAACCAAGCATTACTCAAAAAAAATGCTGTACTTCACTTCATTTAAAATTTCAGCTTTCCGGACCCTATGCATGACATTCAATGGGGATTTATTCTGTTTCTCTTTTTTTTAAATTTTTATTAGTGAAACACCATGAGGTACAGTTGTATATTTACAATTTTTTTTGCTTGGGTTTCGATTATACAATGATCAAATACCCATCCCTCTACCAGTGCCCATTTTCCACCACCATAGATAATATGCCCCCTACCCCCATCCCCCCCATCCCACCCTGCCTCTGTGGCAGGGCAACCCCTTGTGTTCTCTCTCTTCTTTTGGGTGCTGTGGTCTGCAAAAGAGGCATTGAGTGGCAAACATGTTCAGTCCATAGTCTACTTTCAACATCATCTCCCCTCCTGGGAGGATCCTCCAAACACCCTTAATTTGGTGCTCCCTTCTCTATCTGAGCTGCCTTTCCCCCTAGAATGCCTGGCTGCATCTAAGCTATGGAGTAAGATTTTTAAAATTCGTTCCAGTGGCAAAAGTGCCTCAGCCTCTCACAGAAAGCATTCTAGCTTATTCCTGGGCAAGTTTTGCTGTTACATAGAGAAAAGACTACTACTTTTCAACTGTTATTTTTTTCTCCTTGTGAAAGAAATTCTTGGTCTTGTAATTGGCGAAGGACAAGTGAGTGTTGCGAATGCTTTTCCTGGCTTTTGCAGCATCAACCAGAACTGCTGCTTATATATATATATATATATATATATATATATATATATATATATATGTTTTATTAGTGAATCACCATGAGGTACAGTTGTAGACTTACAAATTTTTGTGCTTGGGTTTCAATTATACAATGATCAAATACCAATCCCTCCACCAGTGCCCATTTTCCACCAACACGTGTTCCAGCACCCTCCCACCCCCCGTCCCCCCATCCCACCCTGCCTCTGTGGCAGGGAATTCCCTTTTGTTCTCTCTCTCCTTTTGGGTGTTGTGGTTTGCAAGAGAGGCTTTGAGTGGCAATCATGTTTGGTCTATAGTCTACTTTCAGCATGCTTCTCCCATCCTGGGAGGATCCTCCCAACACCCTTTATTGGTGCTCCCTTCTCTATCTGAGCTGTCTTTTCCCCTAGCATGTGTGGCTGGCCTGCAAGCCATGGAGTAAACCTCCTGGTACTACTCTCCACTATTCTTGGGTATTAGTCTCCTATTTTGTTACTTTCTGTTCATCCAATGCAATAGTTATGTGTACCTAGGTTGAGAAGTCAACCTGACGAATGACCTGTGCTTGGAGCTGGAGGTTCTTCGTCCTCTTAGTTATTTCTTCGACACTCTGGAAGGCATTCCAAGCCGCTCTCTTCTCTCTTTAAGGTCTTCCTTTATTGCTTCTCTGCACTGCTTTGCGAGCTCAGTCACGTTGGTGAATGAGCTTGAGAGTTTTTGAATACAGGCGTCTTTTGGTGGCTTTATCTCCCTCCACGTTCCTCGCACACATATTCTTCATCAATGTCATCAACGAGGGCATCGTTCCCATGTTGCTGAAATAGTGCCAAAGAGCTCCCAGTTGGTGGTCATTCTGGGAGTTCTCTTCTTAAACATTGCAGGCCTTTCTCTCTGCTCCGTGAAGTAGAATTTTGCACGAAGGAGAAGGTGGCCTGATCCCATTTGGAATTTACAGTGACATCGGTCAGGCAAAACCGTTGATCGAATATTATGTGGTCAGTTTCATTGTTGAACTGTCCACCGGGTGACTCCCATGTCCAATGTTTAGATTTGGCCTTCTGGAACTTCGAGTTACCGTGGATGATCTTGGTCGACATGATCAACCATATCCACGCAGTAACCAAGCTCGTTGAGGTTTCTCGGGTGTTCAAGATGCTGCACTGTCTAATGTTCATTGATTTAAAGAAGGCCTTTGATTCTGTTGAGACTGACGCGGTCATTGAAACCTTAGCCAAACAGGGGGTTCTAACTCAATACATCGGGATCCTCCATGAGCTGTATTATGGATTCACTACCAGGATCTCCCCATTCTACAAAGAAGTGATCATCGATGTCAAGAGAGGGGTTCAGCAGGATGACATCATTTCACCGAAACTCTTCAGTGCCACCCTCGAGAATATCATGCGATGATTGGAATGGGAAGGAATGGGAGTGAAGATAAATGGTCGGCAACTACACCACCTCTGCTTTGCAGATGACATCGTTCTAATAAGACCAAACATTAGCCACTGTCACTGTCACTGTCCTCCTGTTGTTTATCGATTTGCTCGAGCAAGCCCAGTAACGTCTTCATTGTGACAATTGTTACTGTGTTTGGCATATTGAATATGCCACGAGTAGCTTTCCAGGCTCTGCCATGCGGGCGAGATACTCTTGGTAGCTTGCCAAGTGGCACAAATGCTGGCTGAGGTTGACTGTGACTGTGGAAAGGTTGGACTGCAGCTGAATCTCATGAAGACAATGTTCATGAGAAACGGTCTCCTTCCTGACCTTCCATTCGCTCTCAATGGAATGAACATCTCCAAATGCAGCAGTTATGTGTACCTGGGCCGAGAACTCAACATGACAAACGATCTGGCACCTGAGTTGTGCAGAAGGAAGAGAGCGGCTTGGAATGCCTTCAAGAGCGTCAAAGAAACAGCTAAGAAGACGAAGAACCTCCGGCTCCGGACACATCTCTTCAACTACACCATTCTTCCTGCATTAACATGCCTCAGAGAGCTGGGCCCTAGGAAAACAGGATGAGAACGCTATTCGGGTCTCCCAAAGAGGAACTAAAGAGCTATGCTTAGAGTATCACACTTCACTCAAGTGAGAAAAGGAATATGGAGTTCCATCCTCCATCAAAGATCGAGAATCAGGGATGCTGTCTCATTTGCCAAGGCGTCAAAAATCAGATGGGCTGGACACGGAATGCGATTAGAAGAGGACCGCTGGACTAGAGCCATTACTGACTGGATTCCATGGAACATCAAAAGATTGCATGGCTGCCCACCTATGAGATGGTCAGACTTCTTTGTCAAGACCCTGAACGATCAGTTTGAGGCTCTTTATGTTTCTGGAGAGAGCAGACACCATTGGGCTACACTAGCATGCAACAGGGACAAATGGAGACATTACTGGCGCCCACTTGAGCAAATGAATGAGTAACCAGATGTCAAGTGATCAAGTGAAAAGAAACTACTCATTCAACAGGTATGAGCCGGTCGTGATGGGCACCTGAAATCTCATGGGAAGGGGGGCGCTCATGTCTGAGCTTGTAGGAATACAGCTATTTTGTAATGAATTCTTGTGTGATACCAACTTAATTAAAGTACGTTCTTACCCTTCTTTCTAGGAATCTTCACTAGAAATTTCAGAACTCCCAGTTTCCAACATGACTCCTTGTACTTCTCTCTGCCTTTAGTTCAGATTTTTTGTGAATTAATTCCTATAAATATGACTCATTATGTTATTGTTATAGCTTATTAAAAGTGATAACAACATGTTTTTGAATACTGAGTCTTTGACACCTTCACAATGTATAAAATTGACCAATCTGTTTTTTAATTAAATGAATTCATTAATTTATTTTTATTTATTGAATCACTGTGGGAAAAGTTACAAAGCTTTCAGGTTTAGATCTCAGTCGTGCAATCATCAAATACATTTTCCTTCACCAGTACTTATTTTTTACCACCAAGAACGGCAATATACCTGCCCTCCCAACCCTTCCAATGCCTGTGAGGCAGATAAATTCTAGTTAACACTCTATTTACTTTGATTAGATTCATTGTTTCGACAAAAGATGCACCATTATTATTTAGAGTTTACACCCCCAAATCAGACCTGCTGAAAAGGCATTGTGAAATAATGTGTTTTCTACAGCTGGTAAGAAGAACCAAAAGATTTTGGATTTCTGATATTTTACTTATTAAGCCTGGAAGTACTTCTGCCGAAAGTCAGATAATTATGAGATTGGTTTCTGTGGCTCTGGAGCCAGGGCCGTGTCGGAGAGCCGCTCATGGGGGGCAAACCTGTGACCTCGGTAGGGTGTGAAGGACAAGCCGGAAAGGTCCCCCTTTCCATGAGGTTTCAGTTGCCCGTCACGACCGGCTCATACCTGGATTTCCAAAAATCTCCAAGGCGGCCGCCATCTTGCTGTCCAGAGGGAAAAAGGCAGAAGAGGGCAACACCCTTTCCCTCCCGGGCAGGCATGGTGGCGTGGATTAACGCAGAGTCCATTCACTTTTCTGCTGCAAGCTGCCGAGCTCTGCATTAAGTCCTTGTGCTTCTGGAGCCATGGCCGTGCTGGAGAGCCGCTCGTGTGGGGCAACTCGTGACTTCAGTAGGGCGTGAAGGACGAGCCTGACCAATTTATTTAAATTTTGGGCCTCTAATTCCAAAGTATACACACATGTACAATGTGTGTGTATGTGTTTAGGAAATACCATATGTGTTTAGGAAATATCATATGTATTTAGGAAATATCTACCTACATGCTGCTATTAGGATTACTGAGCTAATATTGACTAAATATTTGGAGTTTATCAAAGTGTATACCCTAAAAATGTGCCTATTGATAATAATTTGTAAATTCTAAGCATGACACTGATTCTACTGTCTTTGAGATAGAGTGATGAAGTAAAACATTCAAGGAAGAAAAATAATATTTCTATCCAGAAATGATTTTTTTTGGAGAAGCTGTTGTATGGGCTTATTCCTGGCTCTCTGCTCCACGATCACTCCTGGTAGTGTTCAGGGAACCATATGTAGTGCCCAGGACTGAACC